>NC_141251.1:18595000-19307500 GCF_054856555.1 Leptonotus elevatus
AATAATGAATTTAATAATTTGTTTATTTTTCAATTGTTGTTTTTATTATTTATAAATGTCATGAGCATTCAATAATATGTCAGTAGTAAGTTTTGTTATTTACAGTAAGTATGTCAAATATGAATAGATAATTTTGAGAGTTCATGTATTTTATTTTTGCACTGTATTTTTTCCCATAATAATCCTTTTTTAAATGTAAAGTACATATATTTATGGTACGTAAAACTATATTCAGTATTCATTTTAAAAAGTTTAATATTTCAATTTGTAATTAAACTCATTAGAGATTATGTTATTTTCGTGTAAATTGTGAAGTTCAATAAATATTTTTTACCATTAAATATTGTCATTTTGTAATAAAAAATTATTAGTGTTGTATTGTAATCATTTTTACATTCTATATTCCCCCACTCAGCAGCCACTATAGTTTGCCACTGACACTAAGACACCACTAGATGCCAGCCTTAGCCCATTTTATTAAAGCCATTGTGGCGCATGATACCTAGCAAGGCTTTAAAGTCTAATAGTGAAGTCCTGATAATAAGCTAATTGCCAAAATGATGTTCTTTTTTCTGATAGGCCCAAAGTCATTTGTCAGGATACGATCGAAGACAGACGAAAAATTAGATGCAGCAAAGATTAGAATTTGATAATCATAGTTTAAAATGTATGCAACTTCTACCTTGATCATGCTTTGACTTCACCATGTGCTCAAATTCCTAGTTGTCATTCATGAGCAACACAGTGCTTTATTGACAATATTCTTGGACCACTATTAAGTCTCCTCAAGGGCATTTGTAATTCTGGAGTATCATTTCATCAGAGCGTCTTGATTAAAAAGGCGTCTGTGTTGCTCACAGGCGGCAATGTTGGAGCAAGCCATCAGGAGCACCCAGGAGAGTTTCGACGACGAGATCCAGCTGTACAACGAGCAAATCGAATCGCTGCGCAAGGAGATCGAGGAAGCCGAGAGGGCCCTGGAGAGGTTCACCAGCGAGTGTCGCCACCTGGCCATGTACCAAACATCTCTGGAGAATGAGCTGGAAAGGTACAAGAGGATCATCGAGAACGAGGACAACAGGTGAGACGTTTTGTAACCATGGCGACTGGGGGCGTAGTTAAGGGGTTGCAACAAGGATGCCTGAATGACGACTCATGAACTTTGACCTCTGTATTCCATCATAGGTTGAATTCGGCAATAATCGGCACACCAGTCACCCTGTTTACCACCAGTTACCACTACACCCACACTCCTCCTGCCTCAAACAGGGGCAGAGGTAAGTAGGCCTAAATCATAACTCAGCCATTACGCTCCCAAGACTGAATGACGAAAGTGTTGAGGTAGCGAAACTTCTTCTTTCTTGCTCCCAGATATTACTCTTGCCATCCAAGACATCACTAACATAAAACCTCGCCAGAAGATCATGGCCAAGAAAGTACAGAAGAAGAAGGAGCTCAGAGATGTAATTGACAACGGTCAGGAGGATCGAAACGCAGGCGCCGGCGGGGGAGTGGCTCCAGACGACGAAGTGAAGGGGATGTCCTCTGGAGAAGTTCAAGAGAATAATGTGAGGAGGACTGAGGAGAGACCTGTGTATTCCGGAGTGTCTCCGCAGGACGTCCCTGACGGAGCTCAGATAAGCAAGGCATTCGACACACTTTGTAACATCGTGAGAGATCGGATGAGGAAGTACAAGAAGCCGGAGCCCATCGCTGACTTCTACACAAAGGGTCGGTACGTCCTCGTCACCGGTGATGGAAGCTACCCAGACCCCTGCTTCTGCAGTACCACACCAGCCGCCGGACATATCGTTGTCACGATCAAAGATCAGTCTCTTGGACGCAGTGTACCATCCCCTCAACCACCTCCACCACCCCAACCACCTCAGCCCATAATAGGCCCCAGACCTGCACTTCCCACCCCTCCTTCAAATGTCGCAGGAGGGAAGGAAGATAACAAGGGAGGGAAAGAGAAGGAAGATGGCAGTAAAGACAAGGTTAAGAAAGAAGATCCGGGTCCAGTCCAGCCTTTCTCTGGCCCCAAAGATCCAACCCCAGCAGTGGATCCTTCCAAACCAAAGAAGAGCAAGGATGACGATGGATCAAGCGGGACAAGCCCTAAATCCATGCCCCGCACCGCCAGCACCAGTTCCAGTTCTAGCAGCAGCACCAGCACCAGCTCCAGCTCCAGCTCCAACTCCACTTCCAGCTCCAGTTCCAGTAGCTTCACTCCAGACGCCTTGAGCTACGAAAAGGTGGTGCTGGAGTCTGTGGAGAAGTTCTCCGACGGGCGCAAGCTTAAAGGATACGAGGAGACTTCCATGGTGGTGGAAACCACCATCGAGAAATCTAGCAAGAAGAAACATTAGACTACCAACCAAACATTCCTGCTCTCATATTCCAGGCTCCTCCATCTACTTGCAGTCTCGGGTTCCGCGTCCAGTGTTGCGACCAGACAGCCATGCTCATGCTTTAGTCCTTTACTGTCTGAAAACTTGGGACACAAAAGGAACAAACTAAAAAAAAGCCCTGTGCCATCTTTAAAAAAATAAATAAATGAGAAAAAGTATTCAATGAGGAAGTCGTGCTACCCTTCTGTCTTCCATCTCCAATTTTCCCCCCTTGAGCTCATTTGTACAATTGGACGCGACCGCCTGCCCTCAGCACCATTTTGCTGTGTACTAATCTACTTTGATATCTTCAATAAAGACGACTCAAACATCAATTACGCCTTGTTTTTGAGTCCAAATTCATGAACTTGAATGTGAGACTGGTGTATTTGATTACATTTCCATTGCTTGTTGATTGACGGATGGATAGATGGTCATAGACCTAAGATTCCTGCACCCAATGTGGCTAAAAACAATGAAGGTGAAGTATCTGTAACATCAGTCAGAATGCACTGGTTTCAAATGGACTATTAACTGTGGCTCCAGTGGCTACACTGGACCTAACGGAGTTTCTTCTTTAACTTTTTCCTTTAGTGATGGAGCCACAGTTGGTCAACAGGATTACAGAGTGGTGCTGAGACGAAAATGGTCTTGCAGCTTGCAGGGGGCGGGGAATTGCCAGCCGACCACACGCAACTAACAGCTACATTTTGTGGCATTTGCAGAATCAGGGGGAAAGTCTCCAACCAGGCATGTGATCAAAAGAAATTCAACTGCTGTGCCCTTGGTAATAAAGAACAGTCGCACAAGCATAGTCACTGTTCACTGTTATGATAAAGGCAAGGGTAAAAGGGGTAAGATGTGAGAAGAGAAGATCTACAAATACAAGAATGTAGTAGGAAATGGCACTTTTAAGATTTCAAAAGAGTTCAAAATCATTTTTGACCAAATAACTTGTTTCTGTTTTTGTAGAAAACTTTTTTTTTCTAAAATAGGTACTCATTGCAAATTCAAAACCGATTACCGGTACTGGCCTAATGACATGAGCCATAAGACATAAGCTATCAAATGAGTTGTTTCTGTCTCTGTCAGACAAGTAAGCGCGCTGGTGATATGATGCTAAAAATAAACCGTTAATGTAATGACTCCTCCTCTGTGCATAGAGTGCTTCACCTCGCCTGTCTTGTTCTTGCTGAGAGGCAAAGTTTGTCTCCTCTTGTGCTTTTTGAGATGCGACAGAGCAGCAGCAAAGTGTCCTCACCATCTGATGCTGCATGGATCTCCAAGAACAAAAAAGGACTTTAAGGACTTAGCGGCAGCTTGAGGGGAAAATGGTTGTTTGTTTAACTAAAATAACTTAAAAATGGATTGAAGCTGGTCAGCTCCCACTTTTGAGAGAAGTCTGCCATCGTGTTTTGCCAACCCGTGTCTCGCTATTATTTTTGAATGTCTTTAATTGTTTTAAAAAGGGAAAATCAAGTCAAAAATGTTCTATGTGCTCCCATTAGTCTAGGCACAATATTGTGCTTAATGTGTTTGTGGAATATGAATTAAGCAGAAAAATCCACCCGTTTTTTTATATGTCTTAGGGGATGCCATTTTGGCCTGTACTGCCACCTGCTGTCAACTGAAATTAACGTCACAGTGCCCACGGGCTCAGCTTGTGAATGTCACCCCCCCCCCCCCCAAAAAAAAAACATGTACTCAAAAGGTGAGCCCTGCCCATTCATCGTTTGGCCATAACATCAGGAAACAAGCAAGAGCATCTGAGAGGATTCAGAAGTGAGGTGGAATTAGCAATATTTTTGTTCAACATGTACGTTTGTCTTCTTCTTTTTTTTATTGTACACTACAAAAAATAACTTAAAACCAATACATTATGTGATATAGTAAGACTGAATACTGTAAGTCATGCTACCATATAGCAGCCATGGCTAGCTAACGTTAGCTTGTTTACAGTGCTAATACTATCTTAGTATTGCTAGCACTGCTATTTTGAAGCTGAATTAAAGAATTAGCATGATACCATAATAGCGTAACATTCATCTTAATCACTTTCACAATGAGACTTTTGTCAGTCATCATTAACAAATGTTAAATCTACAGTGTTAACTTGATTTTATGCTAAAATGTTACAATATTGTAACTGCAAAGTTAAGCAGATAAAAAAATTAAATACAAAAATAGATGCACAAAATGCATCAGCAACATAGCTTTTGTGTTGTTTTTCTTTCTTTCTTTTTTCTTTTGTTTTTCTTTTCTTTTTTTTCTTTTTTTTTTACAATTGTTAAGAATATTGAAATGTAAAAATTCCCGCGCAGTTTCCACAGCTGTTATAATGGCAACTTTGAAAAAAATCAAAGGTGGATCAATGAATTAACTATTCTCAACTTTCCATTGTAAAAAGTTGTTCTGCCTGCATGTTATTATTCCACACACCAAAATGGAAAAAAAATGCATGTTACTTCTCTGGAGAACGTTCTGCTTCAAATCACTCGAGTGCTTTAATAAACAGCTGGATAGATTTATTATAGTGTACATCAAAGGTTATGAAATACAAACAGAGGAGCACAGGCTGCAAATGAATCACACATTGCGCTCCTTCTTGTTTGTATAAACGGAGCCTGTCACAAAAATATAAACATAAACATAAAGGAGGATGATACCGAATAATTTACAGTCACAACCTGTACAACATTTGGCAGAAGAGACAGAGAGAAAGAGAGCAATTAAAGCATAAGAGTGAAGACCCATTTGTTTTATGTACAAAGTGTAAAAATGATGATATAGTTTCTTTGTGTAGATTACTGAAGGATATATTTATTGTACTTTTATTGATAAACATTCATTGAAGGTTGGAACTGAAAGTACAAAAAGCAGGTTGAGGAGGGGGCAAGAAAGAAATATTCAAGACAGGATACGATGAGAGCAACACATGCAGATGGGATTTTTTTTTTCAGTTGGTTTTCCTCAGCAAGCTCTTCAAACTTCTCTCCACGGCCTCATCCAGCTCCTCCTCCAGCTCTTCCTTCTTGGACATGGCCAGCTTGGACTGGTAGTCGCGCACTTTCTGGTCTATATAAGGGGCACTTTGTGTTCCGTGCAGCATGAGCGTCCACTCCTTGAGGACGCCGCGCTGGAGCTCCTCGCCCCGGAAGCCCACCTCCAGGACCCAGGTCCCGCGCGGGTCCTCGCCCCAGGTGTGCGTGGTCATGAAGGGCCACTTATCGAAGCCCACTTTGGAATCGTTGTCGCGGGGCCGTCGGCTCAGCAAGATGGACTTGGTGCCCATGGGCGAGGTCATGTTGAGGTTGAGGTCACCGCGGCGGCTGGCGTTGACAGTGATCACCGCCTGGACGTGCTCCAAGTAGCGGACGAAGTTGTCCTTGCCCTTGCAGGCTTCGGTGGAGATGGCGAGCACCAGCTTGTCTCCGGACTGGATTTTACTGGAGGAAAATAACAAATTGGTTACGTCATTGCTATGTGGCAAAAATGTCATTTGTGATGGTTCAAAGCAAGGACAGAGGAGGCAGAGGAAATAGTCACAGTTAAATGGTTGTGAATTGGAACCACAATTTCCCACTCAAGAAAAGTATTTTTCCTATATTTCCATCAGAATTGTCTGTGTAGTTTTGCATTGATGGCTATAAGGCCAAACTACAATGCAATTGAAATTCATTGTTTAAGTGTGACTACAAAGAGAGTCATTCATATTGTGACCAAGCTCATAACTCAATTTACTTTCATATAAAAACAATTTCAAGTTTTGGAAGGAAATCGAAATGACATTAAGCCCAGAAAATAAAATAATCAATTTTAATTAAAGCCCATCTAACATAACATGCTAAAATTTTGCATTTAAATGTCACCTTTGTCCCTCATCAACCAATATAGTAAGTCGTCCGTCATCACCAAATCAAATCAAACTTTATATAGCACTTTTTATACTTAAAAATGCAACTCAAAGTGCTGTGCAATTAAAACATACCAAAATACAACATAAAAAGAACTATCACTGCTCTTGCCATAATGAGGTAACAATTTGAGTGGGTATACAGACTAAATTGGTCATAAATGATGACCACTTAAAATATGTCTGCAGAACTGAGTATCTGTCTGTGCCCCGGTCAAGTTCATCAAAATCGCGTTAGACCAGCTGTGCCAGTGTTTAGACGTGGTCTGAGCAGGCGTAACTTTATACTGACTTTCTGCCACCAAATTGTATTGCACTCTGCAAACTTGATAACTAAAGAGGGACGTTGCTCACGAAGTAGACGTCACACAAACAGACGAATTTGATTGGGCCGTCCTGTTTTCGGACGGAGCCGAATCACTGTCTATGGCCACCTGTCCAGACCCACTTTCTTTTTGAAGAACGTGGGTGTGGCTTGCCAGGCTAGTCATCTTCAGTCGACATCAAGTGGCAAAATGGCCGTCCCCTATGATAGATAAAAACTACTGGATTTTGCTGTATAACTCATATTCCACAAATGTAATAGTAATCAGAATGTAATGTTTAAACTAGTGATGTCACATATAACATACTATTGTCAAGTAATGTTTAAGGTTGATTTCTACTTTAAGTGGATGTCACGGAAAATATCTTGGATTTTTGCTTACTATGTCTGTCTGAAACAGCGAAAATTAAATGCAAATGATCGTTTGACAGATACCATGATTCAAAGTTTATAGCTAAGCACTTTTGACTGCTAGTTTCACATGCTAGGCTCAACCCTGACTTTACGATGCATAAGGAGATTAGTCCATCCCTCCCTTATAATGGGTTTGTTCCAATAAAAAGAGTGCAGAATCCAGGTGTTTTTTTCTTTTCTTGTTTTTTATTCAAAGACGCCGCTGTTCCCGTCTCCTCTGGAGCGAGGACACAGCAGGGTAGCGGCTTGCAGTGAAGGCTTATTAGCATTAGAGGCTTAGGCCCGCATTGCAGGCAGCTTCAAACGGGAGCGGTTGAAAGACGGCTGAGCTCACCGAGGCGACTGCAGTAGTAGGAGCATAATAACATAACGCGCATTGGACACTTCATTAGGTACCATTGCACATAGATGTACAGTAAATTCTTATGGAAATTTAACAAAGCAGGTTGATGATCACGAGGTGGCTCAATACTTAGCATAAGTGGGAGAGCTGAGTTTGCCAGAAAACCTTGTATACATTCCGTGTACCTCCTCTAAGCCATTTCTCCTCTTTGATGGAGAACACATCGCCACTGGAGATTGAAAGCAACCAAGTCAGACAATGTGGCTCAGCACGCCAGCTCCTCTGATAATGAGAACTTCTCCTCCAGCCAAGTAAGTCACAGACAGCCAGTGCCGCTATCAGATCAGCGTTCAGAGACGCGACGTAGTGCGCGCAAGCCCGGGCTTTGTTGGTGTTTATTGCTTTTTCCCACAGAGACGATCTCATCAGAGGTAGCCTTGTCGTAATTATTTTTCCGGCACAATAGAAGCTGCCAAGTGGCCCCCGTGGTGGTGCTGCTGTGTCGAACAGCAAGCTGACGAAGAACGCGAGACGTAGCCTCCATTTGCGCGGCCTAAAATTAGCATACAAAAGGCAAGGCATTATCATTAGCGTCTGTGCCTTATAAAGGTCGTTTCATCGGTTTTATGGCTTACTTTATTTATCTCTACAGCTACTATTCTCCTATCCTTATTTTGGAACAATTTCATTAGTGTAGTGTTCCTAAATAAGCAGAGAGCGGGCAGAGGCCTTTCTATATGGATTGACCATGAGGTACATGTTGTGTTTATTAATTCTAAAATTGAAAATACTTATTCTACAACAGTGCTGTCACAAATTATTTCTCTAAACAATCTTCATCAAGCACAGTCTGTGTGATTGACAGTTTTTCGAGGCCAAAGCATTTCAGGGCCTCTAATGAAGCCAATTAGGAGGAGAGAGGAAAGCACACACGAGGGTCATTTGAGTCGTACCATCTCATAAAGCAGCTGAGAGGGGAGTACACGAGAGCAGAGCAAAGCAGAGCAGGGAGGAGCGTGGAGGGGAAGAGTAAAGGTTAACTCAAAATGGCCAGCGGGACAGAGGGAAGCTGGCAAGTGAATGAGATAGATAGAACACAGCTGGGCTGGTAACAGATAAAGAGACAGTCTGACCCCTCTTTTCATTGCTGGGTTGATTGTTATCAAAACTCTGGCATTCACTTATTTATTTATATATATATAAATATATATATATAAATATATATATATATATATATATATATATATATATATATATATATATATATATATATACATACATATATACACACAAATTGTTTTTCCTTTTTTTTGTTTAGTTCTCATATTCAAAGGGTGTAGAGCGATATTGATTTTGAAAGACAATAACATCAAGATGTTAGAATGTAGCCACACATAAATAACAATAAATACTAACACATACAGTGTATTAGTGTATATAAATATTGCAATTCCTATTTGTATTGATTTTTCACATCTAAATTTACAAATAAGTATCTGTAATGAAATAATGAAAGTAAATATACATACATAAAGATACAAATGAATACATTGAGAAGAAAATTACTAGAAAGCATCTGTCAAGATGGGATCATTTTGTCATGAGACACATCAGACTAATAACTACCATTGCTTTAAACGACCTCTTCAGGTCAGAGGCTGCATCAAAGCTTTCTGCATGCTCTAGTATAAAAAAAAACTATAAATACATTTTTGGGACCATGGCAATTTTTAAAATAGAACGTGTTTTTGGGAGCAAATTAGTTAATTAATAGATACATCCGATAAAAAAAGAAAAATTATGTTATGATGTTATGATTATAGATGGGAGGAGTGTATTTTTTTGTAGTCATGAGATAAACGCTGTAGTAATTCAATAACAAATATTTAAAAAAATATAAATTCTATTTTTTTTTAAAGTTCTGTGTAAAGTTAGTATAAGAAATTTCAGATTACGTCCATCTATAACTCAGTCATGAGTCACACAGAAAATGAGTGGAATTGATATGTTTGGAGATATTTTCTTTAAATTAGGCCATATAAGGCGTTCATTTGAGAAGAGTCCTCTATACAGTACATTAACATATTTTAAGAAATGGGACTCACTGGTTCTCCTGGATGGATCCGGCAACACAGTGGAAGCGCTCGGGCACCGTCCTCCACTCTTTAGCCATTTTCACCATGCCGCCGGCGTCCAACACGCCGTAGCCAAACAGGTGGTTGAACTCCAGGCCCACGCCGTTCCTCCTCCACTGATGGACTTCGTCGTGGAGCTGGTTCCTCTTGGAGGTCAGCACTGACAGGTGCTGCATGTCTCTCCATGTCAGGTCGGGGCTGCGGTAGGTGATGGGGATAGAGAGGTAGAATAAATCAATATCTGCGGTAAAATGCCAATGGTTCAGTTTCTGAAATGAAGCATTAAAAAAAAATCTATAGTAATTGTTTTGTTTTGTAACATCAAACAGTTTTGTGATAGGCAGTGTTGACATGGCTCTATTTTTGCCTAAATGGCGCTCCAATTATTCATTTTAAAAATAAAAGTGAAATAAGAATTCATTCTCATTTTTAATTTCTATATTTTATTTAACTATAATTATTACAATATATAAAAAAATAAAAACGTGTTAAATATAGACAGAATTGTATGTATTTTGTATATGTATTTTATAAATTTGCTAATTTTTTATATTATTTACAGTACATTTTTTACATGTATTCATTACATCATACACTGAAAATGAATTAGGAAAAAGAGTTGTATTGTTTATGACACGAGATCATCTTCAGTATTGTGCAGACGACCGATTTAGAACACACTTCGATTCATTAGGTACTGCTGTTTTGGTTAGCAATTGAGTTAACCAATGAACTCAGCAGTTTTGTGAAAACCTAGCCTTTATGAACTGAGATAATTACAGGTATTACCTATTTCCCCCCATTCTTTTGTTTTGGTTTAAGTACACACATCCAGCAACGACTGTAATTGCTTTGCTTTCCTGCCGTCACGTGATTCAAGTGTTTGGCCCGTAAAAACGCTTTGACGGGGCGAGCGCATCCACTCACTCCCGACAGCGACATCATCATCGTGTGTGCAGAGCAAACAGTGGCTTCTTTGCACAACTACGCTAAGCGGGTGTCTGTTAATGGTGGGCAGATTCTTGTCAGCGCTTTCGCGTGACAAATTAAGCACCGGAGAAGAAGGAAAGGCTCTTGACCGAGGTTTGCAGCAAAATACCTTTTGCAGTTTTTATATTATCTACATATGTCCCATGTATTCAGTTGTGCACATGTACAAATGCATACATTAAAATACACAAGCACTGACAGTATTTATGTGCATTTTTCAACATTCTATTGGTATCTATGAGCCCCAAATCATTTATTTCTGACCTTGGCACAGGCACACACACAAACGCTGTCTGGTACAAGTGGTGTAAATAAATTGGAAATAAACACGGCAAATGGCTCTCTGGAAAGTAGACAACTCATGCTTGTGAGGAGGTCACAGAGAGAAATCCTGAATACGAAATTTAGGACATAAAGATTGGCCAGCTGCGCCACTTGAAGGGCTCAAGTTTGCTTTTTTTCATTAGATAAATCTAGTGGATAAATGTGATGACTGAAAAGATTATTGTATGGTTTCACCAGAGAATGACATACATAACATTAAATGTTTTTCTACAGAATATCATCTGAACCCAAGGGTCTTGGTACAAAGGATGAGACTACATGAGGACAGTTGACTAGACAAGGACAAAAGACTACATGAGTTCAACACTCGCACACAAACCTGTGTTCATTGAATAAATGCTCTACCACAATTATAACTAAACAGAACAAGGAATAAACCTTTGAGCAAGGTCTTCTTGGTCATACGAAGGTACATGTGTGTACATGTTGAACAATTATTTTAATGGATTCTCTTGCCAGTTATTCCTGATATAACTGTGCAAAACAGAGCGTAGAAAAACAACTTGGAATAAACTGTAGAGTAAAAAAAAAAGTATTTAAATCAAAAGCATGCTCAGTTAAACACAAACACATGCATTCTATATTATTCATGATAACGGCCACAGTGCACAATAGAAGTAAACAGAACTACTAGTAGAAATAATACACAAAGTTAAGAAAATCTATGATGTGCTCAGTCAGTCATGAACATGTTCTTTAATCATACAACTGTTTCACATATACATTATAATGCAATCGGCCAATCGCTCATCCTGCTCGCTTGTACAATGAAAATAAAGACACTGATAATCAAATCCAGATCAGTGGCCTAGTGGTAGAGTGTCTGCCCTGACACTGGGAGGTTATGGGTTCAATCCCTGGCCGGGTCATACCAAAGACTATAAAAAATGGGACCCATTGCCGCCCTGCTTGACACTCAGCATTTAGGGTTGGAATTGGGGGGTTAGATCACCAAATGATACCCGAGCGCGGCTGCTGCTCACCGCTCCTTCAGGGGATGGATCAAAATGCGCAGAACTAATTTTGCCCCACTTAGGTGGGTGTGACAATCAGTAAAGAAGAAGAAGAAGAAATACAATAAATCTACACTTAATGTACACAATTGTCATAATCACAACAAAAAAATCTACAACCTGCACATGCGTAATTGTAAAAGTACTGCCGTGAAATTGGCAACGTCTTGCCACCATGCATATTAGAAATAACCAGAACCATTAGAAATAATCTTGAGTCCCAAAAAAAAGTCTATGCATGGGCAAATGCTTGCCTCCTATAATTAATGTGATCACTCCCATTGCCAGTTATTGATCAACAGAAATATACGGAATGAGCAGATATAAATCAGTCAGGAAAAAATGGCTATGGCCCGGTCTGAGACAGTCATTCACGTGATTGCGCCTCTCTGCGCCTCTCTCTAGTTATTCATAAACAAATAACCTTGCACAGTAGAAATAAACACAACTACAAATAAATAAATAATAGGCTGTATGCCCTTGGTCTAATAGAACATAAGACTACAAAAGGATTAGTTAATTAGCAAGGGCATACATGAGGACATTATGATAGACAAGGGCATGTTGACTCTATATGAGGAGGAGAGTAAACAACACAAGGACAGAACATTTCACGGGGACAAGAGACAGCACATACTTTGCCTCAAGAGCCAGTGCGAAGACTCCAGCTGCCTCTGGAGCTGCTGCCGATGTTCCTGAGTGGCGCAGGGTGCAGTTCCCATACAGGTCGGTGGTGGCCTAAATTACAAGCAAAAATAAACCACTAATGCATCATTGGTTAACTGTCTGTGTAGAAAAGTTGAAGAAAGGTTATTGTTGGCTCTTTTAAGAGATAGAAAAGGATCGATGTGGAAGTAGTTTTATGTTCCATTAACTTGCCAGTACACAAGTTATGCTAATATTTATTGAGTCAACCTTTATTTGTGGCATTCAGTGCTTAATTAGACGCAATAACAGCCTGACTGCAATTAGAGAGAGAACCCTGGGGAGGACCCTGACTTTGTCAACAGCCCGTGGTCATTTGCATAATCGCAAATACAAACACTGCTGGCTTTGTATACGGGGAAAATCATTTCTTCTCATTTGTCATATGATTATTTTTGTATGGCCAGGTTGATTGAATGACAAATAAAAAATAAAAAAAACATATGTTGGCATTTTTGTGCATGGTTCATTGTATCTACTTTCAAGTTGTACATTAAAACACTTAAATTAATCAGTGATCATTACTCATTAGTGATAATCAACTAAGGTCTGCCACAAAGTGATGCTGCCAAACCCGTCTTTAATACATTCCAGACATGTCAACAACAAAACAAACTAAAACGAACACTTGCTATAATTGGCATTTAATAAAAGTGATCAAGCAAAATATACTGAATGTGTAGCACTCAAAAGCTACATACAGACTCACCGTTAATTGATCAAATTGTTCAAAGTGTGTTGATGTGAGTTGCCAATTGCCATTAGTCCATTTTTCGTGATAATGCAAGTGGGTTCAGCCGCATCAAGCAGTGTGTGGCAAGCTTTAGCTCATGTTTATCAGCTGTGTGCCCAAGAATCACTCAGACAGGTTCTGCTTGAATACCAATGCCCCTGAGCAGCTACAGTATGAGCTTTGAATCGGTTATAAAATCGATTGTTGCTCACAATGCCACCATCCACAATAATGATGTAGCTGCTTGAAGCTTACATTGAAAAAACAATTGACTCAGAACCTGTTTCTATTCATAAAAATCAGTGCACAGACATAAATAAATGGTACATATTTATAATATAGTTTTGTGAAATTATCAGTTTTGATTAATTTTGACAAGTAGGCTAGTCCTTCCCAAGTTGTAACTATCTGAATTCAGACAGTTCCCATGCTAACATGAGCAAATTAGCATTAAAATGCTAGCTTGTATAGAGTTTTGACTAGCAGGAATTTTGATAAGCATATTTCAATTGAGTAAAATATTTATATTTAAGATCTCTTATTATTTTAGATCAAAATGGTGGTATATATGTGTTTTTAATACTGCTTGGTGCATGAAGAAATACATTTTTTTGCAGCTATGTGTATACGTCAACAAAAGCACTCACGACTCCGGCCTCGGGGTTCCTTTTGCGTCCGTTGCTGAAGGTGGACGCCAGCGTGGATGAGCAGCTCTCGTCGTACAGCGCCGTGCGTCCGTCGTTGATGGCCGAATTGATGGAAATGGTCCACATACTCGAGGCGTAACCATCGCAATTGCAGTCGTCATAGCTACCGCCATCTCCCGATGCCCACACGTAGATGCTGCCTTTGCCTCCTCGCCCCTAGATCAAGACCGATGATTCGATGAATAGATGAGTTATGATTTTGATTAGGGGGACATTATGGATGGAATGTATAATGGGAATTAGCCTATACAGTGCCGCTAATTACAGGCTGATTTATGCATATGATAAAAATCTATGAGACAGACTGCCTTATGGGTGACAACGATTGTATTGTTGTTTTTGTGGGCACGTTTTGCACATCAACCCACTATTTCCACCTTCTTCATAAAATTCAACAAACCATTGGTAAAATGTATTTGTCTTTACGGTGTTTGCACAGTGATTCTTCGAATTGAAGAGGCAGAGTGGCTGCTTGATTAGTTGCGTATACACAATCATAGTATGTATCCAGCTCTGTACCTTCTCAGCTACAGAGAGGCTAGGTCATTTTAGAGCAGCCTACACCTGCCTGCGCGTAGTCCAGGATGATTAATCAGTCTTGTAATAGGCAGTGGCACTGTTAGCATGGCAACAGTCTGTGCGCGTGTGTGTAACATGTCTCCCGCAGAGGGGGGTGGAGGGGATCTTTGCCTGGCTACAGTCACGTGGATGAGATCTGCTCCCATTCACGGGGAAAATAACATCCCATCCCTGTACTGTATAGCTAAATACGATTAGGCATAGATTTAAATGATTTGATATGTCTGATGGAGTTTTAGGGTTTTAACTTTTATGAAGTATGCTTGACATAATCAACTCCAGACCCTTTGGGAGGAAAAACGAGTGTCACACTAGCTTCTATCGAACACAGTTTTTGAGAAATTGGCCATATAAAGAGAATCGGCATTTAGCAAATTTTGCTGTTCACACAAAACCCAACAACATGGTATATTCAAACAAATCCGTCAATCAAACAATTTAGACGTCCGTGCCAGGGTCTCACATCTAAAATTAAAATACTTCCTGTAAAGGAACGATTGGTTTCAACAAAACTGATTGGTGAAGTGAGCGTCTGGTCTCTTCTACACTATCTCTGATGCTGAGAACTTGTCAGATTGCCCCCATTCCCCGTTACTACCTACCTACATAGGGAAAATCTAGCGATTAGAGCATGTATTGAAGGGGTTAATGTTGGGTTTACATAACATTTTGTAAACCTAATAATCTTTGTACTACAACCAACATTCAAGGAATCCCCCCACAACTGTATCCAATGAATAGATAGTTGATTGAGGGCAGTCCTGACAGCCTGTGGGTATAATTTTAACTAAAATACATAGACACATAAATAGTCTACCAGTAATCCCTGCATTTTATTGGATAGAAGCAGAGGTTCTATCTGCAAGGATGTTGGCACAGTGGCTGGAAGATTGCACGACAGGCCATGAAAGACCCACGTTATGATACAATGCAGACAAAAACAAAAGGTTCTAGAAATATTCCGGGGCAATCAAGGTGCAGTATAGCTAAAAGCGTAGAATTGAAAAGCTGTGTAATGCGAGAATGAGTCCCATAATCTACAGTATGAATTGTAAAGCAGCGGCCCATTCTCGAAAGACTTTGGCCCACGGACTGGAAGATTGGAGATACCCAGTAAAACATCCGATACAGACTCTGGAGAGATTACTGATTAAGGCATTGAACAAAGAGAGAAACTTTATGTGAAAAGGACCAATTTTAGGCTTGCATTGCATACTGTAGGCTTGTTTATTTTAGTGCAGCAATTAGGATTCAATGATTTCTTTCCAACTGTCTCTGGTGAAAAACTATTTGGTCATCTAAAGCATATAACTGAAAACCTGTGGAACATAAATTGTCTGTGTATGTGTGTATGTTGTCATTCCCTATACCATAGGTGTCAAACTCCGGTCCTCGAGGGCCGAAGTCCTGCAGGTTTTGGAGGTTTCCCTCTTCCAACACAAGTCGATTCCAATCAGCAGGATCGTTACCAGGCTTATGCAGAGCTTGCTGATGAGCTGATCATATATCAGCTGTGTTGGAGAAAGGAAACATCCAAAACCTGCAGGACTCCGGTCCTCGAGGACCAAAGTTTGACACCTATGCCCTATACATTTTGTGTTTTTTCTACCGCTATCCTCCAATTTTAGTGCATCGTGTTAGTCCTTTGCCATAGTATCAGCAATTCAGTCTTTAGCCATTTCATTCATGTGTGTTAGGACCTTCACCATAGCTATCGATAATTAATTTAGTCAGTTCATTCATGTTGCACTAAGATAAGTTGAGATTCGTATCCACCTCGGATCCCGGACAAGCTCCCAAAATTATTTAGTTACGCACCCATCTAGGTTTAAGTGCACAACATAAAAAGGAAAAGCCTCTGGGTACACAAGGATGATATGAACTGTAAGGGCTTTGGCATTGAGACTAGAAGAGGACTTGTAACGTGCGGTGGCTGATTAGCCATGGACGGCGCTGCTGGATAGCAAAAAATGTGAAGCAAACAAAGGGACTGGAAGTCCACGGGTTTACTTTATTAATAGGAAAAAGTAGGCTTCTTGGCGCTACCACGCGTCACGATTACATGTACAAGTCCACGGCATCAAATACACTGATGGCCAAACAAAAACGTGCTGCGTAGGCATAACAAAAACAAGGAGGCGCCACCTTGTTTTTGGCGCAGTGTCATACTGCGGATTGTTACAGACCATGGGGGGGAAAAAGACATCCAATGTAAACAAAAAATAATAATTGCCGGAGGGATTCTAGTTTGAGGCATTAAATAAAGTAATTAACTCAATTCCCTGCTGTAGAGCAATTACAAGATGCTTCCTGAGTAGGAAAGTAATCTATAAAACACATTTTCAGTACAAAAGAAAGGATTCCACCTTACCTTGTTGACACCATCAGCCATAGCCTGAAGGGTTAACTCTCTGGGTCCATCCACAGTCTTGCCATCATCAGTGGGCCCCCAGCTGGCACTGTAGATGTCAATGACTTGAGGCATGTGGCTGATGGATGAGGCCTCAATGATGTCCGTCATGAATGGTTGGTCCAACATTCTAATACCTGGCGGGTGTGAACAAGAAATGAAATGCAGGCTGCAGGTGATCTGCAGGGCCACGCTCAAAACTAGTGCTGTCAAAGTTAAAGAGTTAACTCATTGATTAATCACCCAAAAAGTTTTGCATTAATCATGTATTAATGCAGAGTAATCACACTATTAATTTCGACTGCAGGTGATCCTCTAGTTTGACAGCGGATGTTTACGTTAAAGGTTGCACAGGTTGTGTTTGCACAATCAACATAACTACATTAAAAATAAAGCATTTAATAAATGTTTGCGTATGACATTCAGAATATTTGTTTGTCAAACTATCGAGGTCATTTTTTCCCCCATTTTAAATCATGCAAGTAATTAACTGATTAGAAAAAAAGGAGGATGAGAGTGTGCAGTTGATCAAAAATGTTGAAAATTAACAAATTAACACAACAGGTGCTCTTCAAATTTGATGGGCAAACATTTTGATAAAAAGCCTTTTTAATTAAGTGATTCATCTTGATTAATCAAAATTCTAAAATGTGATTAATCTGATTAAAAATTGAATCGTTTGACGTCTCTATTAAAAATGTTTCTCAAATCTTTTAATGTTTGAGACAGTTATCTGGATCCTTGATTTGTTGTTTAATTCAAATTAGTGGCAGACATATACTTCAATTTGTTTTTTCATTTTATTTATGACATATCGAGGAGCATTTTGCGTCATCAGCCACCCTCTTCAAAGTGCTGTTTGCTGTTATTCTTCTCACCGGCCATATCATGACATACCTGCCACCTTGGAGTTGTAGGCGACTCCCACGCCGCAGATGTTGTTGTTGGCTGCTGCTGACACTTCCCCGGCACATCGTGTGCCGTGACTGTTGGCAGGAAGGAGCAACACATGGGGTTAGGATGGTTGAAAACGGATTTCCTAAATTATAGTATTTTAGTAATTGAAAAGTAGTTTTGTCTCATTTGTATTTGCAAAACTGTAATTTCCCCAATGTAGCACTAAATTACCTGAAGGGCACCGCAGATGAAAAATTAAATATTTAAATCTGAGAACATGCTACTGCTTTCACTCAATCGTGTTTTTTGCTTGAGCAGCCTCACAGCCATTACTCTTGTCTCGGTCCAAATTAGTGTGTGCCGTGTATTGCGTCTCTCTCGCCTCCATCCCTCAGCTTCCCACAGGGACCTTGCAGAGAGTCGACCCCATTTCTCCCAGCATGCTTTGCCACTGACAGGAAGCTATTTATAACAGCTGCCTGATTAGCCGAGTTGCGCGCCCGCTAGTCTCAAAGCTGCTGCACTGGCAAACCCGGCACACACATTCCCTGAATATATTTCTCTGTATTCTTACCGTCGTCACGTGTCGCCGTAGATCACCGGGACACGGGAAGCAGGATAAAACACTATCAGTAACAAGGTCGCCTGTGTGTTAACACGCCTCCTTTATCAGACTTATCTCGGCACCAAAAACAAGTATTGTGCTTTCTAGTGTGTTGTGTTCAGACAATAGCTCTGTTTATACAGCAACCATTATATCCTAATGGCACAAGGTGGAGAGAAAATCAATAGAGAGCTGCTGGACTCTAGGGAAAGCACACAAAAACATAACGTGTATTTGTGCGCGTGTGTGTATAAACAGAGGGCGGCTGAGTGAGCTACCTGTTGAACCAGTCATCTGTGTAGCGTGGAAATGGGTACGGGTCATTGCTGCTGAAGTCATAACTGGCATCTGCATTCTGAAAGGACCAAATGGATGTGTTTACAAAGAGAACCATATGAAGTCAGAAAACAAGGAGAATTTTATTTACGCTCTTGGTCTAATCGCAGCCTATTTGCCCAATACGTCTGTTACTTTTACTGGTTTGAAATACTTATGCATAGTAGCAATCATTGTCTGTATATCTGTCTTACTGGTTTGTTATGAAGATTTAAGACGTTTAACAGGAAACAAAAAATATGAACATATATTGCAAATCCTTGCACTGGCTTCCTTTTAATTTTAGAAAACATTTTAAGTTCTTATTGTTTGTTTTTAAAGCTTTGTACATTGTACATTTCAGATATTTTCCAGATGTACACTCCTGTGCGCGCAATGAGGTCTGAGGGCCAGTTCCAACTCGTGGTGCCTCAAGACGAGACTTAAAACTAGGGGGATAGGGCCCTCTCTGTGGTTGGCCCTAAGATGTGAAACAATCTGCCTCTCCACGATCGAACTGCTCTCACAGTGGAGTGTTTTAAGTCTCGTCTTAAGACCCATTTTTATTCCTTCGCTTTCAGTTCAGCGTGAATTGTGTGGTTCTCTTCGGTCTTTTTATGTGTTTTTATTTTATATTTTTTATGTATTTATTTTTTAATTTGTTTGTTTATTTTACTTATTGTATTTTAGTATTTTATTGTATTATTTTTTTCATAGTTGGTTTTACTAGATCTATGTTTATGATAGTGTGAGGATCTTAATGTGCAACACTTTGGAAACGCTTGCTTATAAAATGTGCTATAGAAATCAAGTGGATTGGATTGGATTTATTTCAAAACACAATTTTATGACTCCCAAACCAACCCCTATGTCTACAAATATCTAGAATCGAATCAATAAGCGTCTAAGGTAAGATCAATATCTCCTGGCTGTAGCGCAACATTTATCATGCAGACATAACAGTGACGCTGATCCTCTAATAAAAAACAACAACAATGGGAAGTGTGGGGGTTGAACAAATTCTGATCAATCGCAGGCACAACTGAATTGTATGAAACCAAACGTGATAGGAATAAAAACAGAGGAATAAAATAGGACAAATAAATGTCTTTCTTGGAACATCTCATGCTGGCATTAAGGCTGCGCTATCTGCTGTGAACTCCTGTTTTATTCCTTTGACATGTGTTTTTGAGTACAGAGAAGTATTCATTATCCCCGTAGTGGAAAAATGCATCAGATCAATTAGCGGCCATGTTGACTGGATTGTATCTCTGTCATTATCTGAACACAGGCTGTTATTATCTTTGCCCATGCAACCTTTGTTTTCTCGGCATGAGTTAGAGTGTCTGTAACATTGGTGTCAGATCTGTCATAATCGACAAACACATCCGATTAATGAAAAAGGTGTCAGTGAGAACATGGAGGTCCAAAACTGATTTTGTGCTTGTGTTGTCTGTTGTTGTCTTGTCGACTTAACTCAATAGGAAATTGCTGACTTGAAACTCTATATTACTTTCTATCCACATAAATCCTTAGAGGCACCACACAGATATAGAAACTAAATGTTATACAGTTGTTGCTAACCATTCTGTCCAGCCAGTCATTTAGCTTCAGCGGGGGCATTATCTGTTCCCAAATAGATGACAAATGAAGTAAAAATGTTTTCAATTTAGAGGGAAATGACAAGCAACAGGAGACGTATTGACTGGAGTTGTATTACTCACATCCGTCTACTGCGCTAAAGCAAACTAAAATTGATTGAATGCTGGCATGATTAGTCATAAATCAATGTCTAATACGGGACAAACAGCGAGAACATACAAAAAGGTACATTTACCAGAACTGATAACAGATACGATTATCATTATTATTATTATCATTCCATATTAAGATTAAAAAAAAACTATTAATTAAATTGGTTCACAAAATACTTATAAATTCTGACTTATTGCTCGGTGCAGGAGAATTAGGGACATTGAAATTAAGTCACATTGAGAGCAAAAAACTAAGTTTGTGGGGAACAAAGTTGTAGCATAGTAAGAATAAAATCTTAATGCTACAAGAAAACAGTCATCTTGTTGAATAAAGTTGTAACATTGTGAGAATAAAGTCAAAACATTGCGAGAATAGTCTTAATAATTACGAAGAAATCATATTATTATATAGATAAGGTCATATTACAAAAATAAAATTGTAATAATATAAAAACATTTAAGCCATAATGTTAAGAAATTAGTCATAATATTACAATCATTAACTTCTTAATATCGCAATGGTAAAGTTATAGTTATATAAAACAAGAAAGTCATATTGTAATAAGAATAATGTTAAATTAAAAGAGGATGATATTATTATTATTATTATTATTTTATTATTATTATTATTAAAATCATGACAAAGAGTGTTTTTGTAGCATTACACCTTTATTCTTGTAATATGTGAAAATTAATCCATAGATGTTTGCCTTTATTCTGCAAGTAGTACCTTCCTATTTCAGCATGTTTAAATTATTCTGTTAGCTCTGCAGATCTAAAGCAGGTACAATAAGATATTGAGCTTTACTGTCCTTGGTGTTCAAGGCCCTGTGAATGAAAGGGAAGTTGCTTCGTTTCCACAATCTTTTCAACCAGCGCAATAATCAGGAACATCGCAGGAATGTGATAGCAAAACATGTCGTCAAGGCAACATCAGCATCACTGATAACAGTGTATCTATCCCTAATAAGAGATTTTGAATTTCAAATAATACTCCTCTTTGAAAACAAAGAGGAAGATCTATTTATCCGCACAAAGCTAATGGTGTATTACCCAATTGGTTAAAAGCGTTGAAATGCATCATAAATGATCGAAATGTCTCCATCTTTCCAAAAGACTCATTTACTCCTCTAATATGAATGTGTTTATGGTTGTTTTTGGCCCAGTGAGTGAGGTGCCCTTTTTAAATAAATGTGCCATGAGATTGCACCGTCTTGTTGTGCACACACTCAACCCATTATAGTAATTCACCGTGATAATGTTGCTCTTTGAACTGATGCTAATATTTGTATTAATACGAACACAAACAGTAGCAAGATACACAAGGTAAGCAAATGATGACATTTTGGGCTTTTTAATCCATCTGATATCACATTACGTCTGAGGCAGCGTTGAAGAAACTAAAGCAGGATTACTTACAGAACACCGAGTCACTCTGTCTTAAACACACTGTAGTTCAAACAAACACGGCTGAAGGCGCAGTGTGCACCATCAAGGCAGCGGCGCATGCTCCTATATCATCCTCGCTCAGGCCCACTGTTATTTTTGGGTCAAGGCTGAGCTCTGTTCAAAGGCAAGAAACGAGGAGCGACGCAAAGGCAAACACTGGAGTAAGGCTCACGGGAGGATGTAATACGAGCTTGGATGAAGCGGCCTGACTTTTATGATCCAGTAGAGACTCATTGGTTGGCTTTTTATTACTGGGAGCAGGCTGGCATCCGTGCATTCGCAGGATTTCAGATAACAGATGGCACATTTGTGCTGATCTGCATTGCATTTATCGATAAAAAATGGTGGGACACCAGCAATTAAGGTAGGAAAACTACAGTATGCCTCCTATCCTCTGCTGTATTTTTTAATTCTAATTTCTCCTCTCACAGAAGGAATTATTCTCTGCCAGCCAGCAATAAAGCATTTCTGTAACTTTACATTCTTAAAATGATAGACCTTATTATTGTGCACAAAGCGCAGTCTAGCTGTGCGCATCGGTGGAGTTTTCTTTCTTTTGATATTTTGCTAGACTAGCACAAGATAGAAGAGGGTGTTTGTGCTGTTCTGGGAGGGAACACAGCTGACTCCCGGCCAATCGAACCGGCTCCCCTCATTCTCTTTAACCCTATAAAGCCAAACGTATCATATTAAATACAATACATTTTGAGCCCTCTATTTCATGAGTATAGTGTTTTTTTCCATTAAAACCCTGAGATATATGATCTGACACATGCATTGCACGGAGACTCCATAAGATAAGGCTTTTCCAGTGACCTTGCAAGATCGCCCCAATTGAGTGGGAAATGTTCGTTCTGATTTTTTTAAATACTATGTTTGATATGTCTGTTTATTATAATATTTTTGACAGTATGAATTTAAAGCATTGAGACTGATGTATCAAATATAACACAAATCAAAAGTCATATGTGGAAGTTAATTTTCAAAACAATTATTTTTATTTTGTTTGTTTGTTCAAAAGGACCATTAAATACTGTATTTACAAAGAATCCGAATTTTCTCTCATATATTTCATGATTTAACATGTATATGGTTAAAATCAGGGTGGCCTAAGCGAACGAAATGTTTGTAATTGCGGAAGTAGAAATTGATTCACTGGGGTCCAATATGAGATTGGCACGCGCATGTGCATTTATGCAGGTAAACTGCGAGATCTCCTTTTGCGGATGATGTCGTCGGTAGTCATGTTACACCATCACCACCACTTAGAACTGCTTTTTGTGATTCTATTCTAATCTATTCTATGTTTTTGTCACCAACTTTTCGGAGCAGCAGCTCCGTCGGCCAGAACGCCCAGCAAGGCAATTTATGAATTTAGTCTGGAAACATCACAACTTTTCCTTAAATTTAGAAACTTAATTCTTTCTAACTGTATCGTTGTCGCAGTTTTTTTGTTTTTTGTTTACTACTATGGTATTTTCTTATTAGTGAAGCCCTAATGCGTGCACATATTTCAGAAATGTGTCCATCTTTTTTCACCACGGCGCCATCTGCTGGATGGGTGGGCACTTGCCCCGAACACAAAACATACATTGGTGCAGTTTTAAGTTGCAAACGTTATGGTAAAACAAAAAAAAATCCCATTTCCCTGTTATGTCATCCTCCCGCTTGTCCTTTAAGATTTTATCAGTATTCTGGAGGTGGAACATCACATTATGCGGCTCCGACTACCCTGGCATTATCTGCGCTGGTGACAGATCGGCCTGCCATCGTGCCTGCCACAGCGCCGCGTGCATTAACATTAAACAGCTCGGCCGTCCTCCTGTCCCTGCTACCCACTCCCGTGTCCTCCGCCAAGCATGACAAGGAGACCCGGCAGCCATGACGGCGCCTCGGAAAGCACCTGCCATCGGCCAACTGAATCCCCCGCTTTGCTCATTAACAAGAGCCTGGGAACTTTTGCAATTCAATAATGAGATACTCACATAATTAGATGCCAAGTCTGGATGCAGATAGTCAATGCCTGAAATACAATTTTGACATGTATATTAGGGACAGCTAACCATGTGACACAACTTTAAGCATTTTTCACCACAATTTCTATTTGGAAATCATAGAAAATGATCCCCATTTTTCCACACAGTGTAGTGAGATCCAATACAAGGGCAATAAAAAAATCTGTAAGACAAAGCTAGTTATGCTCTGTTTTGATTGACATTGGCAATCACATACATATCAATATAACAAGGGTGCTCTCATTATTGCTTTATAACTTGTTTATACATTGGTTACTAATTAGTTTGTTTGGCAAGACTTAATAAACTGCTTAAAGTTATTCATTACGGGTAAGGTGAGGCAGGTAGAGTGACATTTAGCTTGAATGCATTGGTAGAATGTTGTGGTGAGCCAAATAGTGAACTCTGTTAAGTCGTTCATAAACTATTTACCAAATATTTTCAAATTATAAACAATTTATAAGAGTAACCTTATTGATATATGGCATCCGTTTGCTCTGTTTATTAAATGGTTGTCAATGGTTTAAAACTACTTAACAAACTAATAGGTCATTATAATTATATTGGTACGTCCATTTGTTGTGTAAAAAGATGTTCATAGGAGCTGTACCTCATTAAGTGTCCAGTAAATCTCAGTCTTTAAAGCATAAGTCAACACATAATCAACTTTTTTTGCTGATAAACTGCATAAACTGGTATCTACAAATGCTGTTTACATGTCCTGGTCATTATTTTTATATTTTAGTACATGTTTGTTTAAAGCTTGATTTTGGGGCAAAAACCGTGTGTTTGGTGCCATCTTAAAAATAATCCAGACTGTCATGACAAGTTTGCTCTATATTATTCATTTGGTTGTTACTAACACAACCATTGTTACACCATGGTGGGGTTTGTCTGTCTATGAGATTTATTTTTGAAAATCATTTCTAGTTTAATACATTTTGTAGAAATTGTATTTGGTATATTTGTTATTTACGTCGCAACGCATTCAGTGCGTAGTGACAAAGAATGGCGGCTCGCACTCTGCCGAGCATTGTGAAACGCCTATCAAGAAAGCAAGGTAAACCTCCAAAGAGTTTCTAAAGGGACGATCAAAACTCTTGAATGCGTCTGGTGAATGACGAGAGCACAGCGTGGGGGTGGGTGGCTCTCCCGATCGAGGAACGCTACGGGGCTTACCTTGCGGGCTTTATAGGCGTTTGGAGAGCCGCCGCCATTCTACGTCACTACGCAAGGAATGCGTACGTCCAAATAAAGTTTCTACAAAATTTATCAAACTGGAAATTATTTTTAAAAAAGGAATCTCAAAGTTATGTTAGTAACAACCAAATAAATAATATAGAGCAAAATTGTCTTGACAGTCGGGATTCCTTTTAAGGTTAAACACTGAGATAAACACAATTTGGCTGTTTGTTCTCTCATTAGACGATACATACTACGTCACTTGTTCCGCATGACGTAGTCGCCCCCGCCACCCACCGGCTCATTCTCGTACACACCTCCTTAAACAGCTTCTTAGTAAGTTCCTGCTGTCAATCACAGCCAAACCACGCCCAACCCTCTCTCCTTTCGCAACCCAACTGTCCTCCAGGCAACACACCTTTTGAGCGCTGATTTTAAATCTTAGTGAGGGGTGGAGCAAGAGTCTGACTTCCTGTTGAGTAATCCTTTAAATAATAATGAATTTCACCCATACAGAATGCTCAACAGTATATTTATATTTAAATGCAGTTTGAAATTGTTTATGTGGTTTTGTGAGGCAGACATGACGAGCACTACTCCACCATGCTGTCTAGTTGCCATTCTATTCATTAAAAGAAAAAAAAATTATATTTTAGCTTTACATTTATGAATGTTTACTTTTTTGGGGATGCATCACAGATGAGTCTTAATATGTGTTAATGAAAATGATGTGCAAAGTAACACAATATTGTGAAATAAAATGGGGTTTTTTTTCTGTTGATAATATATTTTTGTTATTTTATATTGAATCTATTAAGCTTTGACATTTTATTGATTTCGACTTGTGGGCACACCTGTTTCAAAAAGATTTACGTCACACTAAATGACTACATGCACGTCAAATCTTACACTTTGTAATGTATGTGAAGGAAAGTGGCATAGGAAGTAACACAGGTAGACGAGGTTGTTAATACTTGCCGTCATCCATGATTGCGATGGTGACTCCTTGGCCTGTGTAGCCCAGTTGCCAGGCCTCAGCCACATTAAGATCCAGCCCAGGGGTCCCGTCTGCTTGGCCTGTGTTGATCTAATCCCGCAAAATATAAATCAATGACTCACAGCATCCAAGTGAGGAAAACAACAATATCAAGGAGGATGAATGCGTGTGTGGGTGCGCTGCTTTGGTGAAGGTAACGTCAGAGATAACGGTGCATCACGCTAAAGACAGCCTGGGCTGTTTCCCTCTGATGAAGAGCGGCGGGCTTGCAGTAGCCGTAAATGTCACACTTGCCACTCAGGCTAAAATGAGAGGGGCGCTGCGCATGTGGCGGTGTATTGGCATGGCTAATTAAAGTGTGACTAACTGTACTGATTGTGGATGTCGTGGGGAATATGTATGTTTATGAAGGTTGGGTTAGAGGGTGACTCACCAGGTACCACTGTTTGGTGAACAGCGGGTCGCTTATGTTCACTTCCATGTCGTCTAAACTTCGGTAGCCGCGCTTCTGACGGTTAAACCCGTCTTGGTCCAGAATGTTCTTCACCTGAGAAAGATTGACGCATTGCTATCTTAAAAACATTGTAAAGTACAGTAAATGCAGAGTTTGTTTCCCATTGGCCAGGAAGCTAGTATAAATCATTAAGGATGTCGATATTTCACAATAGGAAAATAATATATTTTATTATGTCAACTTCTTTTTACACTTATATGATCGTTAAGAGTTCAAATGTAGAGGTAAACATTATACAATGACCACAGTTTGGCACTGAAACCGATCATTTACATTTGGAAAAGACAAAAGATGCTGTTTTTGTCGCCATCTGTTCCTCAAGTCCACAAAACACAAACATGTATAATTCTTCAAAATGTCCTCCAGCACATACATTCGGGTGACTAAGTCCCCTCCGGTGTGACCGAGGTACAAAAACAGGCATTGTGGCTGATTTTTTACTGCCGCTGATAGATAAGGCAGTATAGAGCAGCACTCAAGATAGCCTTTTAAAACCTATTCATCTTTTTACAGCGTACTCTGAGCAATCGGGAAGCGCACAGCACAGGCCGTCAATCAGCACAATCAGACGATCCTTCAAATGACAGCGCCAAATACCACATGTGTATTTGAAAGCAGGCCTATATACAGTGGATTTTTTTTTTTTTTCAAATTGTAATTTATTTGATAATGTCCTTTGCCAGCTATTTCACATGTTGTTTAAACACAAAGTTTTTATCCATCTCAGGGGGCGGCCATTTTGTGCTGTTCTGCCATTTGCTGTCAAGTCCTCCAACAATAATGACCATATTGACCGTTTTACAATGAACCAAAATACGACCAAGTGTTGCATATAGTAGTTTAGCAACCTCTATCGGCCATGATAAATAGCGAAGAAATACAAAACTGAGACTTGAAACCAAATATTCTGGTCGGAAGACTAACGTCTATCTTAATGAGCTAACAGTCCAGTAATGATCCTGATTAATTTTTAGTGTTGACATGTATGTCAATTCGCCGTCATGGACTAATGGGGTTAGGTTGAGGTTTATAGTGAGGTTGTACAGTACATGTTACGTCTTTACATGGGACACTAATGGTTGAGATTAAGAAAAGGCACACTCAGATTGTAAACCGTTACAAAACTTGTAGTTAACACTAAGAAAACATGTATACACTAAAACAATCACTGGACGTCTTTACATGGGACACTAATGGTTGAGATTAGGAAAAGGCACAGTCAGAGTGTCTTCTGACCAGACGGACTGTGTTCAGGACTCACTTTTGGATTTTTGCACTATTTAACATGCCCGATAGAGGTCGCTAAAATAAAATATGTAACATTTGGTTGTAATATGGCACCTTTTCAAAACGACCTATGTGGTCGTATTTATTGGAGGACTGTCTCTGAAAATGCCATCACAGTGCAGATTTGCTTAGGTAACGACCGTCACAGCTCACCTGCTTTCTTGGTTTGGTCATGTGACATTCGTACCCTACTGGTACTGTGTTGTCATTTTCAGTCGCCATCAAGTGGCAGTACAATGCAAGATGGCAGCCCCCCTGAGATGGATAAAAACAGTGGATTTTGCCCAAATGCAATAATAATCCGACCACTGTGTTTTGACTAGTACGGGCGCATAGAACATATTATTGTCAATATTTTTTTCTACTTACCAGTACTTACTTCTTCTTTTCTTACTTACTTTTTTTGTTTAGGCCTACTTACTTACTGAGTTGAGAAACATAAATCTATAAAACGTCTCCATTCATTAAAATGGAGATTTTTCTGTGGGAACTTTCTGTGGAAAAATAGTCCCCAATCTATCCTAAATAAACTCGACATTTAGAGGCAAATTGAATTGTTGAGAAATATGGACAATAAATTAGGAGAATACGAATAAATGTAGAGAATATTGCTCATTAACATTTACACAATAACTAAATAAAATAGCCTGCTGTCTGCTTGTGCAATTTTTCCAAGAGGGCAAGCATTGGACATTTTAAGAATCATAAAGACTGGAAAGGAAAAGGATTCATGAAAGAAGTGGGTCACTGTGCACCACTAATAGATTCCCACCAAGACTCCTGGGAAAATAGGAAAATCAATGTAACTCTCCCCTCGAGTACATTTAGTGCTTCCAGCAACGCACGCAAAACAGATGCATATGCCGTTTTGGTATTTTAAAGATAACTAAACTAAGCTAATGATTTGGTTACTGGTTTATTTGTGCATCTGTTGCCAAAAAAACAAGCCTTGATTGTACTTTGACAGCTGTTTAACATTGGCATTGAGCTACAGACCTTGAGTTTACCAGTTCTTGCAGCAATCTTATTTTATTTGGTCGAGGAAGATGGCCGAAAGACACTTGACACAGTGATATATGGGCGACATTAAATCAGTCATGCATAGGAGCCAATACCTGAGGCGGTGCACACGATTGGCATCACAACCCTGTTAAAACAGCAGGTTTGTCCCATGCATAAAAATTAGAACACGGTAAATGTTTATATTTTGCAAAAACTTGCCAAAATATTGTAGATTAGGGCTGAAGCGATTACTCTAATCAAATAACTTCTTTTTTTTTTTCTCTCTTGTCTGGGGCTCGGCACATGCAGCGCAGACTTTGAAGAGAAAAGAAAAATGGTTCTAAGCTAGTTTCAGACCAGCAGAAATAAAGCAAATGCAAAAGATGAACAAAAGGCACAACTTATTTTGAACAATTTCCTTTGCTTCTTCAATGAGCAAAGCAGGGTTAGAATAATTTAAATGGATACTTGATTTGCTTTATATGGTGCATACATAAGCTACTGCGATTTGTTTTTTCTACAACAGCAATTTGACAACTGTCATTTACTCCGCATACACAGCGTCACCGCTGCACCCACAGTTAACTAAGTACCACTTATGTTATAAAGCTCCACAGGAAGACGTTTGAAAGCAAGAATTTAAAAGGGAACAAATCACATAAACACAACCTTTGTAGAAAATCTCTTCTTAAAAGGTACCTCATAAAAAGATAGTGGATGATTCAGAGTTTTTGAGTGACTAAAAGGCATTCAACAGTGGTTTGTATGAGTCACACAGCGGCTCAGAGGTTTTGACGCGAAAATGATCATAACATCAATAAATCTATCTCACGGACAACAAGCGACAAATACAAATTTCCTCCGATGCAATGGAAACAAAAAAGAATCCCAGATATTTTATGCCCTTTTTTGTTCCTATAGTAACAATTAGCACAGTGATATCCTGTTAATCCATGCCATGTGTCTGATGTCAGTTAGTGTTTTGACATCGTTGCTGCGCACTAGAAAATGCTCACATAATGATTACACACAAAAACTGAAATGTTTTCCTAACCCACTCGCTGGCTAGCTGTAGATTTTGAGTAGATTGTGTTATTTTTACCCAAGGTTGGGTTCATTATTTTGACCCAGCAGATTGGGTTGAAGACTGGATTTGGGTGGTCTGAGGAGCCCACTGAAGCGTACTCTAAATTTAATGTAACATTCTTGAAAAACTGGTGGCAGTATATACTTTCATTGGTTGTTAATGTGACTCATTCCGACTGATGTGTTCGCTGTGGCGTGGTTTTTGCTGTTTCCCGTTCTTGAATTTCTTATTGGTGGCTTTCCATTGGCAAAACCAGGTAGTATTAGCTACTATCTGATCAGCACAGTGTTTCAAGTGTGCCGTGTTGAGACAAGATGGCTAAAAATAACAAAAAATAGTCATAGACTGAATAATTGCTGGATACAATGTGGCATGGTTTTTGTTGTTTATCACCGAAATAAGAAAACCATATTCCACAAACAGAGGCAGTGGAAAGTGACTTGTTGTATTTCACTCATCAGCAGTTCCATTTAGTTGTTTCCATTATCACACTTTCATCCATTTCATCCATTATTGAATAAGAAATTTACAATATAACCCCCGCGACCCTTGTGAGGACAAGCGGTACAGAAAATGGATGGATGGATGGATGGAAATTTACAATAATATTTTCTGTGAACCCGCACTAATGTAAACATGGTATTCTGATTAGTATTGCCTTTGTGGAATATGAAGTAGGCCTATAGGCTACAGGGCGTCCTTGAGTTACGGACGAGTTCCATTCCCCCGCTGGCGATGTAACCCGAATTTCGACTCAAGTCGGATTTTACCGTTAAAGTTGATATTTACATCAAAATACTTTATACAGTAATTTTAAAAAAACATATTTGCGCAACCCGGAAGATGCCGGAACCATTATTTAGTGTTTCCGCATGGACATTCACTGCTGACGGACGACAAAGCGGAGCTAATGGAAACGAACACAGAAATGTGATGCGCCTGATGGCGAGCTAACCTGCCAAATGGACGTCCGTTGCTGTAGGTAACAACAACACAATTTTATATTTTATATATGAATAACTTTAAAATGGTGTGATTACTGAGGGAAATTAGCAAAAAAAGAAGGTGCACGAGGCACGGGCGCTGTAAAGTCGAAACGACGTAGGTCACGTACGACATAACTCGAGGACTCCCTGTATAGCAAAATCTACCCATTTTTATCCATATCAGCGGGCGGCCATTTTGCAATTTCCTGTCGACTGAAAATGAAATCACAGTGTTTAAGGGCTCAGCTTGCCAATCACTCAACATCTCATGACCAAACCCAAACAACAGGCGAGCCGTGACAGTCGTTACCCTACCAGAATGTCATCTAGACTAGTGAGGGCACATACAGAAGAACATATTGTAGAGAAAATTGACATGTCAAATAGTTACCCTGCTGTCTTCCAGGAGCCCCTGTCTGCCTCGAATGCTGCGTTTGCTCCGCCTCTTGGAAGAATCCTGAGGATAGAAGTGGTAGAGCCCCTTTCCAAAGGCCACCTGAGTAAAAACAAAATGGTGCACAAAGGAGATGAATAACAATGTGTTGAACTCATGCCCCGATCGGCATACAATTGCAACACTACAATGGGCGAGAATGGAGAAAGGTTGAAGAAAGGACACTGATTTCCAGGCTTTCATGAAAAGGGACCGGGGTTCTATTTTAAGGCACGGGTGTTAGAATCAAGCCTAATGCATGATGAGAGCAGTGAAATGGGACGCATTGCTTTTTTCCTCAGGCGCCGTGCCCAGATTAAAGACCCCCTTATGCTTGAAAACCGTCTGAGATGGGGCAGGTCAATCCTCGGTATAAACGCTCCCGGATGAGCCTGCTAGATTGCATGTAGATATGACATTGATGACTATTGTTATTTTGCTTTTAAAAAAATAAAGATGAGGATTCAATTGAACCTCCACACATTTCCATTTCCGGTACCCTCATCTTGTTAATTAATCAACATTTAAAGATAGCGCAAACAAAACAGGCGTTGTTTAATGGTGCATATCCCATCAAGACAAATATAGCTTCCGGTTACATAACCTATGAGGGGAGGAGGGAGGTAAGATGGGAAAGGGGGGACGTTGCTCTACTGTACAAGAAAATGAACCAGCAATCACACAAATACCTCACAGGAAATATTACAATGATAAAGTACAGATTGACACATTTATTAACAAACGGAAGACCGTGATTCTGAGTCAGAGCAGGCAGTTCCGTGCGATACGCCTCGCTGCCTGCAACCCCCCCCCCCCCCCCCTCCAATGGGCAATTTCACACACGTCCATTTTGACCGGCCCTCACAGTCAACGGCAGAGGTGTAGGGGGGGTCATTTCTACTTCTCCATCATGGAGGCCTTGTTAGTACTTTGTTCATGTATAGTACATGTTATCCAGACATTTCATGTCATGTCTTTTGGGTGAGTAAAATGTCACACAGAGGGATGGACATCTGTGTGTGTGGGGGGTGGGGGGGGGCGTGTGGTGGGGGGGGGGGGGGGGTGGGCGTGCGTGTGCGTGCGTGCGTGCGTGCGTGTGTGTGTGTGTGTGCGTTTGTGTGTGTCACGACTCTTCAAAATGTGTGTAGGGCGAGGTGGGAAAATAAAGCTAAGGCTGTGCCTGTGTTGGTAAAATACAGAAAACAGTGTTATTTTCTTGTTTTTATACACATATAATTGCATGTTTTTATGCAATGTTTCAAATATATACAGAGATACATAAAAAGCTATTATTTGGCAATTTATCAAGAAAAGAAAATTAATTCTTCCTTTTGGTTCTTTATTATTATTATTATTATTATTATTATTATTATTATTATTATTTAGATTAGATATGTACTAAATATAAGTTTGACTATATTGGATTATTTTACATATACTGTACATCGTGAAATCACATGACTTTTTCCATTAAAATATTAAAATATTTAGTTGTATTTATCATGAAGTTGTGATCTATTTTCTATTTACATTTATTTTGATGTATTACTACATCTATGATTTTATATAAGAGTTGTTTTCATTATATATAGATTTATTTTTCACATAATTTTCATCCATTTCTACGTATTTTATATTACTATATTTAATATCACTTATTTTCCTTGTGTTAACATTTTGTTTAGATTTATTTTAAAATATATTGGTCTATTGTTTTATTTCATAACCATTTTTAGCTCTTCATTATCTATTTGCTTGTGTGACTTTTTTCATATAGAAAAACAAAGTCACATTTATGTCTGCTAGGCATGTTGCCTACTAACCCAATCTGGCTTGTAGTGAGATGTGATGTCACCACATTTCACAGAAGTGCATTGAAAACAAAACAAACGCTTGTAAAGGCTCAGAAGAAGAAAACTCTGTTTTGAAAAACATATATCTTCATCTACTGATGTTTTGTTTGTCTGAGCATCCTACCTTGCGAGCACTATGGTACCCATGTTGTGCTGCAAGTTGGTGCGCCTCCTCCTCCGGCGTCTCCTCGCGCAACTGGACCACAACATGCTCCGTGGAGTGTCTCGCCGAAGCCTGCGTCGCTGTCGCTCGCAGCAGCAGCAGCAGCAACGCGTTTAGCAGCACCATAAATCCCACGCGTGTCTTTGCACGGCGGGGAGATCCGCGCATCGTGACCGGCTTGTGTCAATACCGTCCGTGCGTGTGTGTGCACGCGACTTCTTGCCTGGGCTGCTCGTCGGCTTGTGTTTGGATGTTTGGAGGGAGGGATGCTCCTGGTGAGAGATGAGAGGAGGAGGGAGGGAGGGAGGGAGGGGGGGAGGTGGAATCAGAGGTTTTGCGCGCGCATCTCCTCCAAGTTGGTGTTTCCTCGCCTGCTGCGGGTCGAGTGGGGCGCTCGTGTGTGCTGCGTGGGGCAAACGTGCATCCTCAGCTTTGTTCTCCATCCAACTCCTCCCAATCGGTCACATGGGGCTCAGCCTTGTGCGTCCTGTTTGTGCTTTACTTTCAGGACCCTGGAGAGATCCTGCTCCGCTCTCATTAAAAAACAAGAGGATTTTGAGCCTTAATAAATAAGATTCTGGGCTATCCTTTCTCTCATTATCCACACCTTGAGCCCACATGAGCCACACTGCGGTATTATGTACACGTGCACAATGTAATGTAGTGGTTCTCAAGGTGCACGGGTCCTGTAATGAATTACTTACAGGCAAAAGCAGCTTAATTTATATAGTGCATTTCATACAAAGGTAACGACGCAATGTTTTTCACATAATTAAAAGTACATTTCAAAGCATTTACTAACAAAGGTGTTAACACATTTAAAACCAAAGCAAATAAATAAAAAGTTGTTTTCTAAAATTGCACATGAATTTTGAGTAATGCTTTGAAAGACCTTATGGGAAAAACAAAACCTGCAACCCTAAAGTGAAAAATTATTTTGGCTGTCTGAATGAAACATAATATTTATTTTTATTATTTATTTATTTTAATTTTTTTAAAGGAAAGTCTATAATGGCTTTTGGGACACCCTAAATTGTGAATTGTCTTGTGAGGTTAAGCAGTTTAGAAAATGGATGGATGGGACGAATGTTATGTGTGTTTATGTATATGAAAGTACAGTGTGCAGTGCCTCACACCTCAGCTTCACAGTTCTCAGGTTCAGGGTTTGATTCGCGACTCTAGTCTTCCTGTGTATAAGCGTGCTTGGTTTTCGCAAGGTATTCCGACTTCCTCTAACATTCCAGCATGTATGTGAGGTTAATTGAAGATACAAAAATGTCTACAAATTCTTAGTCAGCTTGATGAGGACAAACACGATAGAAAATGGATCCATGGACATGCGTAGCCGAGCTCCTTGCTTTGTCCTCATACTTAATTTCTCCAAACTGCACTCTCCCCTAGGTCCACGTCTCCTCTTTTCAGGTTTCACAGATTGTAAACATCCATACTAAGCAGTCTGACCTTCTAGGTTGGAACGGAGGAACAGTTTGAATGTGGTATAATTGGATGTGAGCAGCAGGTTGTAAAAAAAAAAAAGAGAGAGAAAAGAAAGCAGCCTTCTCATTAAAATGCTCCTCCTTCTGCTACTTGACACACTATGGTGGACATAAGGGCCTGACAGGAGTATATTCTTTGCAAATGGAGGAATACCCCAATTCTGTAAGCCGCTTATATGCACCTGCAGTGAACATAACACTAATCAATCGCTCGAATGACTGCTGTCAGGTTACATAACATGGCAAAAGTGTATGAAACAGTTCAGGGAAAAACGAGGTGTTTTCTCTAAGTGTAGGCTGTTTACTAATCACCGTTTGCAGCCTCCCCGGAGGTTTCCTCCCACACGACCGCCACTCTGCAGCGGAGAGATTATTTGTTTAGCTCGGACAAACGAGCTAAGGTCTCCATTATCTTTCACTTCTCACCAGAGGTGGTTTAAAAAAGCCTCCACATCATGCATTCTAAAAAGGACCGCTGCAGAGGTTCCTAGTGGACGGATGAATCACGAATAATTTATGTTGCGAGAGTATTGTGTCTGCAATTGCAGCTTCATCTCATCATCTCTTCATCTCTAAATCAATCTCAAAGATGATGATGGGCCTGCTCCATGCAATGGAAGATGTGAAGTCAGGATGACACGGTGGGAAGGAATAATGATTGTCACAAATGAAAAAGTGATTTCCCAAGAAAGGTGAGGTGTAACAACACCATCGCATTTATATAAAAATGAGAACATCTCAAGGATTTTTCTCGCCCTGTATCTATTCCTATTTAGAAATCAGTTCCAAAAGATTTTTTTAGAGCCAAGCTGAATTATCATGTCATGATTTTAAGTCATTTAAAAATATATACTTGACTTGTTTGGTGTTATGTGTTTTGTATGTTTGCCATTCACTGGCAAACTCGTTCGCATATTTTGGGAAATACGTCTGAAATAATAAATAAAATTTGAACGTATTTTCAAGTACGTTGGAACCTATTTGCAAATACACCAGTCAAAACGGTTTACTCCACATTTTCAGCTCCACGCTACTGGACAGTATATACTCGAAAACCAATAAAAATATTGTGTGGAAAAACATTCTACTGAAACTATTAATACTAAAGATGTCGTCAAAAACAATAAAACAGATCAAAACTAATTATTGTCTTACAGTGTTTTATTGTTCTTATAATGTAAGTGTAGCTATACTGTATAAATACTGCAGTGTTGTAAAAATAAATACAAATAATGAACTGTATATTTCATTTTTCAAAGTATTTATAGCCATTCTCAACTGCTATCATAATTCTGATATTTTGTTTCGAGTGTATTCGTTTTGAATTTTTTGATGGCCACACAGTATCACTATTTTAAATGATGTGTATTTGCCATACTGAATAGAATAATATTTTTTTATTTTCATTATAGCTACACAACATTTTATTGTATTTTATTATAGCTACACTTAATCATGGTCATAATTTTTTCAAAAAAACGTTTTAATTGTATTAAGTCATTTCTCAACATACTGTACAGTGTCCTTGAGTGCCAAGAAAGGTGCCTCTAAATATAATGCATTATTATTGTTGTTATTAATTTAGAAATGTTATGTTAGTTTACTTTAAATATTGTCATTAACAACAGTAATAATAATAATAATAATTAATTAATTAGTTAATTACATGGGAGTTAAAAAGATGCCCAGCAATAACACGAAACAAAATGGACAGTAAAAATATATGACGCAAACAGCAGTCAGGATATACAGAACAGTACTATTGGCTGTTGGAAAGAAAGGTTATTTAATTTGTCATCCATGCCTAAGGCTCCATGCAGCACTTATTGCTGCCTTTTACTGCATCGGCTATCAGTTTCAATGAGAACAAAGAAAAAGATGACACAGCAGCCACATGCAAACTGACATTCGTCTAAAAATCAATCCTGAACGTAGCAGAAAACGTGGATTTCACAATGACAGCTCCTCCTATCTTGCCTTCCACGGCTCAAAATCCATTTGTGTCATCAATTAACATTTTAGTAGGTAGTCATGCAAAGGTTCATGTGCTATTTCACGGTGGAACTGAACTATTAACATCTCTGTCACTGTGCCGGTGCAAGCTCTGAACTCCAGAGATCTGCTGCCAAAAAATAGTGGACACTCAGCATGCTGGAAACACCGTATGTTGTATGACTCAAACCAGCAGGGTTGTAGTAAAGGTTTTTACTGCCTACCACATTTAAAAGAAAATTTGAGTGCTCTCTCTTCATTGGGAAATAAGGTCTGTTTAAGTACATAAACAGTATTATTAAAATGTTACCTATGAATTTTACTCTGCTGGCTGGTGATCAATTTTAGGTAGTGGAAAAAAATTGCATAATACTGTATGACCATTTTGAGGAAGCTCAGCTACAGTTCCATTAAGTGACAACGTACTTGTTGCAGTGAGATCGACATTATTGGTAGTTTACACACTGACGTGACAAGATGGACCAGGAAGGTTGATGCTTTCTCTATCTATGTGCTGAGGTTCTTCAGGTGTCTGCTTCTGTAAGATAAGATGACAGATATCAAAAAAATAATAATAGCTAAGCACGGAGCCGGTTTCATCTTGGGACTGGTGTCATTTACCTGTCACCATATCTCTCCTTCAATCTTTCAAATTAGGGAGTGTGACTGGTTAAAATGGTTGTGCGGCTCATGATTGATTTACTTCAGTATTGAATGAAAATGTGTTCCTGTATATTTGATCTGCTCCTTTCACATTCAGCTCCAAAATAGTGTTGAACATGAATAAGCCCATTCTGTTGGAGTAAATTGCTTATGTATGCCCATGTAGGTGCTGTTTGCATAACCCACAAAAACGGTGTTCTCTCCTGTGGTCAACAATCAGGTAATTCAGGTTAGCACAAGTCACGGCTTTTATTTCTCACAACTCCACTGCTGTGACATAGTGATTTTCCCCTCAGTGGGGTGCCAGCTAATCTACAAACCACTGTTTTTTATGAAGTCTGCTCACAATGTGACAAGGCAAGCGTGGTGAGAGTGTGACCTCCTAGCTTATTTTCGTTGATTGTGAGGTTCTCGTTTTTGGTCCTCGCAAGCGTGAATTGTGGATATTTGGCTGTTTAGGTCACATGCAGCAATCCCACATGTATTTGTGGATCAATATTCACTAGTTCACCTATTCCTGTCTTTAAAAAATTTAAAATCTGTTACAATCCAGAATTGGCCGTAGTTCACCACAATGGCATTAAATGGTGCTTTGATTACGCTCTTGTCACAGATAAACAGACTTACAGTAGACTAGAGCAGGCTAAAATACACATCAACAGGGCGGCCATGTTGGTAGTGGCAATGTCCCCATCAAAGGCCATAAGCTTAACATTGCCGTGAGCACGCAGCTTATATCTGTATCTAAGGTCGCATCTCGACGGCACGGTGCATTATGGGTAGCTGTGTGGTGCATTGTGGGTAGGCTACGCTAAGGCTAGTACGGTCATTGAAAATGAATTGGATCCAATGTAATGAGCTCTGATTTGTAATATTTCAACTGCTGGAAAGTTGCTGTTTTTTATTTAATGTATTTTAAACTTGCATAGCATGTGGTTTATTGACTTGGGAGTTGACTTGCAAGCTTTGAGGTGTACAGTTACGCAAAGACTGTCACCACTCTAATCTCCGCCATTCAAATGATGGCTAGTTTGGTAGCAAGCATGCACAAACGTGAAACAAAAACACAATTTCTTTTAGGCATCTGGGTCAGAGCAAGCCCTTCACCTGCAATAAGAGCCGCAGAAGCGTGACTGGCTGCTGCCACCTGCTTTGTTATTCAAAGCCTACTCCACAAGCAAACCACTTTAATTGGAAGAGAAAAACAAGAGCGCACGACTCCGATTATGTATAATCAGGATGATTAATTCCCTCTGTGCGTTGCTTATTTTCAAGGTGAGCATTCTGTGAGGCTTAATTGATGCGTCGCATAGGGGGCGATTAAAAGACATGCAAATTTGACAGAGCTGAATCACACTCAATGCAAAGTACTGTTGGGTACATGTGAAATAATGTACATAAAAGCACCACGCTGTCTCTCGGCGTATTACCTGCTTATTTCTAGTTTGCTAAATACGTTATGGCCTTGATTGTAAGGTGTGAACAAATCACAGAAAGTGGCGGCTGTTTGAGTCACGTAATAATGGCGCTAGGTTTGTCAGAACCATCAGTACCATCAGCATGAGGCAATTGCAAAAAGTTAGTCTTTCGCAGCGGTCGCTGTGTTTGATGTGATGACTACGGTGGTCTAATTGTCGTAGGCCACAATCACACCCCTACAAAACACACTTGAAAATCATTTTGATTGGAAAATTGGCTTGTTAAAAGTGGACCAGCAGAGCTAATCCACCCCACTTTGTGTTCAAGAATCCATGAAATTGTACTCAATGTTACACACCTTGTATGAATATGACTTGATTCTCACAAAACATATTAATTCTGTTCTGGTAATATTTGAGGTATTATTTCTCATAAAAATGTGATATAATAATAATTTTCGCAAATTTTGATTTTTAGCATAGTAATGTCTCCAGTGATTTTTCTCATGAAAATATAATTTTTGCTTTTTGTAAACTTAATTGGGTTTTATTCTCATGAATACAACTTAATTCACCCAATGAAGCTTTTTAACCTAATACCTTGACAAAACTTTATGCTTATGTTTATAATTTCAACATCATGTTTTTTCCCTCATAAAAATGCGACCTTTATTCGAGTATAATTACAAAAAAATAGGACTCCATTCACATTATATAAAGATTTTTATACTAGTAGCAATTTTTTCACATGGAAATATTACTTTGTTATCATAATATTATGTTTTTCTAATAATGACTTTATTCACATATTTACTCACTCACATTACCTTTGTATATTTATAATTCATAAAACTCCAACTTTATTTACATAAACTTTTTAAAAAAATCTCATAAAAATCTGGCTTTATTTTTAGACACACTAATCATTTGTGTTAGTTATGGTTAGTGTCAGGAGTGTGTTAATTTTGCAAATCAAGCCTCCTAAGAGCCAAACTCGTCCCCCACCGGTTAATTATCTAGCTGCAGGTTTGACGTCGCCTTCGTGAATGCCTTCCTGCGAGAAGTCTGACAACAACGTGACCTTTGACGCACGATGGGCAGTAATCAGCATGAAAATGGACTCTTTGCTCCGCTCTGCGTCTGCGGTCAGGACATAAGACCTTGACTAGATGGGATGACAGTAGGTCCGTTGAGGACGGAAAAGAGCACAAGCAGCAGCCTTCCACGTGTCCTGCTGTGTTCTTTCCATTAGGACATTACTGCTAATGGTAATGCTACCTCGGACGTTACCAAGCCGCTCTCCAGTGCTGCCTTGTACGCTGAAGAGCACAGTCCATTAAGAAGGCAAACAATAGACATTTTTCATAGGCCACGCAGGGCAACGAGTAATTAATCACTGCTCTTTGCATCAATGCCGAAAATATGAAATTTCAGAAAATGCTGTGCAGAACCTTAAAATGTTTTGTTTTTTTAAAGAAATTATTATACATATACATACAATTTACGTAGCACAATGCATTTCCATCAGAGACTTAGCACAGATGTGAGAACAGGCGTCACCTGATCCAAGCTGGTGGCATTATGGAAAGGTCACAGTCTCTTGAGAGCGCAAGAGTTACAGTAGGCTGACTGGACAGCAGATGATTGCTAAGCCTGCCATTCTATTAAATTACAGCTCATGACTAACATAGGAAAGTTCATTTGCATTTGCTTCCATTACTTCACAAGCCTCTATTGCTGCATTAGAACCAGTCAACTAAGCAGCGAAAAGCAGACAATACTCACATCTGCATGCCACCATTACAGAGCAATCTCTGCATTGTACAAACAGGCTGCGGGAAAAGCGTGTAAATAAAACCCTGCATGGGCTATTCCAGAAGGGTCAATAAAAAGGAGCTGGAAAGCATTTAGAGGTCCTCATTGGAGGATCAAATTTCTCATTCGGCCCTGGCGGTTTGTGAGGATATCCAAGCCAATCAATACAAGCGCCATTAAGCTTAACAAAGCTGCTTCAGCAATCAACTACTCAAATGGTTTACTAATATTTTAATAAAGCCAATACTGCCATTGTTCAATTTAATTCAAATACTGCATTTTTCACATTCATCTATTCATAAAAAATTGTCAGATAGCATCATTGTCATCGGTGTCTCATAATTCAATTTCAGGAGTGGCATTGTTATCTCAGCATAATTAGCAAACCAACTCACGCTGTTAATTGTGCAGCCCCAAAATCAACCTGTGGGTGTTATTTCATTTTAAAATAGCATATTCAAAAACAACAAAAGCTTACAGCGGGTCACAATACCACTCCTGAGTTTAAGATATCCTTTAGTGTTTTGTTTCAAATCCTAGGGCTGACAAGATTACTTATTTTCTTGTTGGGTCTCCATAATAACCACTTTACAGTCAAAACATAACCTAAATATTACACCCTTATTTTACAAAAGTGTAATATAACTTTAATCTCCTTATTCTCCATTTTAGTAAATAAAAGTATCTCTTTTTTTCTTCTTCTTTCTCACAGTTCAATTCATTTTCCTTAATGCCATAAAAACAAAAATGTCATCCATGCAAGTCAAAATCTGACTTTCAAATGTACCCAAGCAATTGATATCTGCTTGAGAGGGCATTGTGGGACATTCACAATCTCCTTATGGTAACCATATACATACATATATATACACATATCATATATATATATATATATATATATATATATATATATATATATACATATATATACACACACATATATGTATATTTTTTCCTACCAGTGTAAATTTAAACCAGAATATACAATTTGGGGGTAGTATTATAGTACTGCTATTAATTACTTAAATTTTCATCAAGAACATCTTTACTTCAGAATCAAAATTATCTATTTAAATTAATAAATTTGATACTTTCAATCAGCACTCCAGCCTTTAGCAAGTCCTTAATCACTTGTCTAATGTATCTCTACTTCAGCATCTTACTTCATTAAAGGGAGAAAAACAGTTGTTTGTTAATATAAAGTATTCCTTCTAATGAATTTCAGGTGAACTATATTTGAGGTTTTTTCTTGTCTAATTCAGCACCCATCCAAATGTGAATGTATCAAAGTGTCATCCAGGTTTTATGTCATAGACACCATTTCACTCAAATTAATGGACGTTAGAAAGATAACTTTGCCATGTTTGGATGTGAAGAGAAAAACACAGCGAAGACAACAAAGACAGCACCGAATGTTCTTACTTAGCCCGACTGCTTTTGTAATGGCTAATTGGTTGTCATGACAAACACTTGTGTGTCTATTCACAGGCTGTCGCTAACCCCCTCTCTATAAAAATACATCAGAAGACAGGACGTAGGAGGTTTTGCCTTAAAAAGCTACCATGGGGGAAAGGAAGTGATAACTTGCTACCAATTGTCAGCATGGCAGCATTTTGTCAATTCTAAAATGACTTCATGGCAGGAAATAAAATCCCTGATATGTCTTAGCGATGGCCATTCTCAGGTTGTTGTTAGCATATAATAACTGTTTGCTGTTCGTATTTTTTCAAATCTAATTCAGAATCGACTACAAAATAAGCTTAACAGAGTTTTAGAGTATTGGACCAAACCATTCCAAAATCCAAGATTCGACTTCAAAGATTGAACTAAGATAGCCATTTTGTATGGTTTAATACTAAATCATGGATATAAGAAAAACAAAACCCCAGGGGAATAACAGTTTTGATGCCATTAGATTGAACGGAGGAAAAATACCGTAGTATTTGAGTAGTCGACCATTTGAAGCACAATCATATTTGTCCCCAGACCTGAGATGACTCCGTGAAATAGTAGCAATAATAACAATGTTTTCACAATTGAAAAAAAACATTTGATATCCTCTGAAGCGATGTATGACTGTCCACACACAATGGCATATAGTCAGAGCCTTCAACAGCATCTTCAAGGTTCCCAAATGAGGGAGTCTATTTTCTCTGAGGGCCACAAAATTCCATGTCAGGGCTCATTTGAACTCAATCAATCTATCTTTCAATCAATCAAAGAAAAACATCCCTGAAGGGGTTGAGAGTTGGGTTTGTCCTTATCACGTTGCATTTGTCAATATCAGCTTCGATTAGCTTCAAAGTCACACAAGCTTTCATGCTTTTCATTAGTTAGGATTAAGTGCAGCTTCTGCATTAACTTTACCTATCTCGCGCTCTCTGTGTGTTTGTGTGGTGCGAGTATGTGAGTCACGTAATTGCGCGGGCTAGTGTGATTCCACCCATTTTCTCTGTGACACAAAGAACCATTGATTTTATTTCATATGTGCTCACATCCTCGCTCACCTCTGCTTCTTCCACTAAAAACTATATATGCTAGGTTCTGGGATAGGAAAAAAAATACAATCAGAGACTCACCTTCACCCCATTCCTTTTACCTCTTCCCTCTTACTTGGCTTGCTCATTGATGAGATTACTGAAACTTGTTTTTAAATCTTTAAAATATTGATGACAATGAATATTGTGCAACATAGAGTAATCAGCAGAACTATGCCGGCATTTTAAAGGTGTTATTGTCACATCTTGAGCAATCAGGTGCGGCATTTACATTTCAAATTGAAATTCTAGTGACTTATGTGGTCGTCGTCACTATACAATTATGACTCATGGGATAAATAAATAATTGATAAGGAAGTGACTAAATCTCCAACCCACTTTATGTTGATTAAAAATTTGTAAAAAAATGATTATGCTGTAGCAGTCGTGTCCCAAGAATTCTCTAATCTCAATTTTAAAAATGTTTCAGCCTTGGTTTTAATGACTTTGACTGGTAGAGAACAAAAAATATGTCACATGCACAAAATAGAAAATATACATCCAATATTTGAAAATTCTCATATTAGAGCCCAACATTGGACTTGTGGCAAATGCATCTGCTCACATTTTTGGAATTCCCAGGCCCTAATTTGTACACTTTTGTGAAATAATAGCAAACAAACATGGGTTTAAAACACAATGAAAAAGACTGCTATAGACAATTGAAGAGAAAGGGCAAGAACAGAGGCAAAGGGGGCAGAGTAATCATGGCCACACACAACACTACAGACACATACACACATGTATATTGCATAGTCCTACTATAAATCATTTTTATTGTGCATACTATTTTTATAACTCATTTTTATTCTGAGCGTCGTTGTGTTGTTGTCCTAGTTCCCATAGTCGCATTACAACCCGCAAGTCAGCCATGCATCAGCCATTGACGGATATTTCCCCATGTCTAAAATGTCACCCTCAGATGCTCCGAGGCGGTTGATGATTTCATAGCTCCACGGGGTGCCGAGGGGCTTCCTGTTTGCAGGGATGTGGGTGTGACATGAGTATGAAAAAACTTGGGGGGGAAAACAGCAGCTCGTGTACTCTGCGTGTGTCTGTTTTTGGCAGCTGCTCTTTGAAGCGTAACCCCCCCCCCCCCCCCCCAAATCGTATCCGGTTACCATGGTAACCCTTTAAAGTAACAATGGTGTGGCTATGTGCACACTGCCATTTGCTTTTAATCACTTGGCTGATTTTCTCAATGCTGGTGTTTTTTGGGGGTAAATGTCAACACATTTAGTAAGTTTGTATTGACTGGAACTAATGCGTGCAGCGTGAGCACGCTAATTCCCTCAAGTGAATAAGCGAATTAAAAGTTTGTGTTGTCGCTTCAAATCAATCCCTGAAATAGCAGATCCCAAGGTAAATCAATGAGACTTCCTAGCTTTCTGTTATGCACTGGCAGACAATTCCTGCATGTGCATCTGTGGGTGATGTGATGTGGAATGAATGCATAATGATGATGATGAAAAGTAATCACAGTAGATAATCCATCCAGCCTTAATAGCTCTAATATGTCTCAATGATCATTAGACTGTACTGTATTAGATTAGGCTTTGTTGACCATGAGCATTGTTTTCGTTCATTGTCCTGTATTTTTTGCTTATAAGATTTCATGTCATCGTTTACCTGGTTCATTTAACCATATACAATATTTTTTTCTTTTTTACAACATGAAATATCTACATTTTTGTTGGTGCTGTGTGTTTTATGCTTTTATTGGTGTTAGGGTTAAAAGGCCTGAAGTAGATACAATTGATATCATGTTTATACATGTATTTTGTTTTTGGTAACTCTTTGTATTTGCTGTTCCAATTATCTGACAGCAATCACATTCTTGTGATTTTGTTTATTCAACAAAACAAAAGACAAATGTTGACGTTTTCCACTTGTTATTCCTGTAATATAGAACAAAGAACATTGCCACAGCAGACTGGGTAGAGTTTTTTTATTGCCTTTGTACAGAGAATTATTGTTTATTTTGATAGATCAATTGACAAAACAGTCAATGATAAGATTTTTACACTGCAGTGACAGTGAAACGGCAAGATACAATTATCATGCCACTCGAGGTGCACTCTGTTGAAATAAGATGCGTTTTTAACTAGGTCAAATGTTAGTTTATTTATTTTTAATTAAATGAGAATCTCATAAGTTTCAACATTTTGCTCAAAAGGTGGAGACAACTGCTGGAGACACTGCTGAAGCATCAGTGAAAAGGATGACCCACTCCATCAGCAAGCAGCCAAGAGACAGGAGATGACACCTGGGGGGTATTCCATCAAGCCGGATTATGGAAAATTATTTTGCAGATCTTCTGCTGATGTGAATGTAGCAGGCTGTGGTCCCGCAGTGGTCAGTCTTTTTTTCTGGTGGCTACAATAATGGGCAACATATATTTACAACTCAACACCTATTTAGTCTTATTTTTTATACATATTGTTATAGGCTACTTGCCGACTTGTTGCCATGGTCGCTTTTGGCTACTGTTGAGATGTAACAGTGAAGAATGAATATGTAGGTCAATTCGAAGTGCTTTACATTAAATCAATAATTAATAACACGATTAATGTGAAATACACATCTAACATGAAACAATTATAACATATTTAGTCTGTCGGCTTTTTTTTTTTTTTTGCCAATGATATTTCCCTCGTTTTAGTGATAGCAGCAGTATTGCCTTTTTTGGTGTGAGTCTTGAATTCCTCATACAGCTCCATCAATAACTTTTGTTCTGTTTGTGAGAAGAATACTGTTCTCGTCTTGGATGGATGCAGAAACGGCTCTTCTGGACATCAAATAAAACATTTCAAATGATGCACAATCTTGTTTATTGAATGATACATGTTGTTATTTGATCTGACTATTTCAAATAACTCTCAATATGGATTAAATTGTACTCCTGCAACATTTCAAATTCAAAATTGGAAGACATTTAGAAAGCATAATTTCTTCACTTTCCCAAAGGTGATTGCAGTGAAATTCTCTCAGAACAGTAACCAGTGTATCAAGGATTCTCATTTGTTGGACTTCACAGCCACTTTGAAGCAGGTTTGATGTCACACCATGTGCCACCGTCTAGAGATGGATCAAGAAGTAGCGTTGATTGACTGCATGCTGGCATCTGTGCAAACAGAATGGTTGGGTCAGCATATTCATACAATAAAAAATAATCATAGCTTCCTATCCTTATCAAAACACAGCCACTGACATTATACGTAATCAGTTAAATGTTTAGCTTCATCTTATTAACCAGAAGAAAAAAAACGAAGATTTTGTCACATCTTAATATCAGAAATAGTGGTAATGCTGATAGACAACAGACATTGTTTATAAACATTCCCATTTGCATTATTTTTATTTGGCTTCAGTGTTGAAAGCAAATGTGTATGTTTAAAAGTGTAAGAGCCTTTTATTTTAACTGTTTGCAAAGCATACATTGCAAAAATACTGACATTTATCAATAAATTGTAATATTTAAAATAAAATGATTAAATACAGAGGATAACGGTTTGAGGTTAAAATACCTGTAGCGGCTTAAAGATCCACTCGCAGTAAAAATGTTTTGTTTTCATTTTATTATGATAGTAAAAGTATAGATGCTTAAATATAAAGTTAGTCAAATACAAGTAGCTGAGTACTGTCCACTTTTGGTTATGGGTTTAGGTTATCTTGTAAAACATTCAATAGGGCTCTGTAGCTCTATAGTAATTTTCACATCTAAGCACTAAGCAGCAGTTTATTTTTTTTAGATTTTTTTTTTTTACAGGTACAAGCTATTGATCGTAGGTTTGCACTGGTAGGCTTCAAATCTTGAAATAAAAATCGTGACTTCAATGTGTTCAGTTTTCGTGACAACAACATGAGATGAGCTAGCTAGCTAGCACCGGATTACGAGCTATGTTCGTACAATAAATCTTACCTTCATACTAAAACTTCTTTCTTTCTGCCCACTTGGAGTGCTCTGCATGTCAACCAACGTTTAAGCTGTTCCACACGGTGTTTGTATATTGAACCATGTTGAAATGTTCACACCTGGGACGTCCTCTTCTTCCAAAATGACGCGTAAACTAGTGTGGCTACTCTGTTTGTTCGGAATTGCGGACTTGTGCATGGGCGTCATTTGAGTTCAACCCACTGTCGTTCGCTCAACCAATGAGGTTGAGCTTTAGCCCGCCCAAATCCTCCAGAGCCCGCCCTCTTCTTCTACGAGTACAAATCACAGCGCTCTACAAGTACGAATCAGTTTTGCACCTTTTGTAGCGAGATATATGGTGCAAAAGTCACGTCACTGGAAAGCAGCAGAAAAACCACTTGTGACTCCGAGTGGCGACTTCTTTGACTACAAGTTGTCATTTCCACAGGTACAAATCACAACTTTTACAGATACAAATTTACACTTTTTGTACAGATACAAAAAAAATTGTACAGGTACAAATCATGACTTTTACAGGTACAAATTCTTTTTTACAGATACAAATTTGTTTTACACATACAATTTTTTTTTTACAGGTACAAATTTGTTTTACAGATACAATTTTTTTTTTTACAGGTACAAATCACGACTTTTTCAGATACAAATTTAGACTTTTTTCTACAGGTACAAATTTTTTTTACAAGTTAGTTTTGCACCATATTTACCTCCATAGGGAAGAGGTCAGTCATGACATAGACTTTCAGGAAGGACAAGCTGATGAGGATGTTAGTGTGTGCGACTATTATGACATACACAAATTTGGTTTATTAAGATTTTATTTGCTTACAAAGACCAGAACTGATGTAGATGACCCAGAAGAAGGAGCTGGAGTAGTGATAGATGAGCAACATGACAACACAACAGAATCTGGACAAGAGAAAGACACGATGGAAGAGGTGGAGCAGCAGACACAGAAAAGACATGACAGTGAAAATCCAATACATAAAGTCAAAGATGATGATCTGAGCATTGCCACGATGGCAGCTGTTGTCTCTACTGCATCTGTTCAGGTTATTGATCTTTCATCTTTGTGTGATACATCAGTTGTCAGTTTTGGCCCTTTGGCAGGTGGTCCATTTTTCGGTGATTTTGATGATACACTCGTACATGAGCCAAACCATGCAATAGAAGATGAGCAGCCTCAACTCCTACTGATGTTGTGGCAGATTATGTTAGACCACCAAGTCCTGCCTATGAAGTTATACATGTAAAGGTGAAACTTCACAGAGTAACACTCCTCAATGAACTCATTGCCCAGTTCAAGGATGAAGCAATGATGACATACTCTGTGAAATACAGTTTCATTGATGAAATGGGGACAGATGCTGATGGCGTGTCCAGAGATGTATACCCTGCCTTCTGGACAGAATTCCTAGACTGTGCAGCTGAAGGTGCAGATGTGAGGGTGCCATCACTCTCCGCAAAATGGCAAGAGGAGGAATGGAGGTCTGTTGGTAGGATATTGCCCAAGGGACTGGAGGACCATGGGTATTTCCCATTCGGCTGGCACAAGCTTTTACAGCAGCAGTTGCATTTGGTGAACTTGCTGTTTCATCTGATGTACTGTTTGACTCCTTGATGCTGTATCTTAGTCAGTCTGAGTCACTGCTTTGCAAGAGGCTGTTGTCGGGGAAGATGAGGAAGACTTTATAGATCTTATGGATCGCATGGGTGTAAGAACAATACTAAAAATAGATAACCTGAGAGCTATGCTTATTGAGGTCGCCCACAAGCAGCTCATTCAGAAACCAAAGTATGCACTTGATAATATCCCAGAGGTTGCAGGGCCAATACTTTGGGAATTTTCCCCCAATGTACCGGATATGAAGAAGATGTATGACAACATTAAACCAACAACACGGAAGGTGATTAAGATGTTAACAGCTTCTCCAGATACTGCAGCAGAGAACCAAAGTTTGCAATTTTTACATCAGTACATAAGTTGAAACTTATGTACTGATGTAAAAGTTGGTTGAAACTGGCCTCCGAAAGCTGATGAGATTTCTGACTGGGTCTGATGTTATTTGTGTTAAACAAATTCAAGTCATTTTCACCTCTTTGGACGGATTAGCACGGCGGCTTATTGCCCATATTTGTGGCCCAACTGTGGAGCCGCCATCAACCTATAACAGCTACCCTGAGCTTCGAGCTGAAATGGAGGCTATATTGTCCAGCAACTCTTAAGAGTGTTGTTCACACGTTTCTCTTCCACAGCCATATAAGCAATGCATGTTTAGAATTTTTAAATGTGGGATATGAATGTTAAGAAAGATTTGTTCAGTTCAAGAGTTCTGTGATTAGTGCCAAAACAGTAACTAACATACACAGATTTACGGAGACAGTTTTTGTTATCAGAGAATGTAAATAGTTTATTGCTGGCATCAAGTGGAAACCTCCTGTCCAAATGTGGTGATTTTACAATTTTTCACAAATGTTATATTATTGGTTAGTCCCCAGGTATTTTTACTATTGATTAACCAATCTAAAATGTTGCGTGCTCCTTTTAACAATGCAATGATAATGGCTCAACAAACTTTTTTTTTTTTTTTTATTCCTGGAAAGTAATGGTTTTGGAGTTGTGGGGATTCCACCCGATACCAGCAATATATGACTACCTCTGAGGCTGTGTGATAAGCAAGCATTGGTTAGTTGACTTATTATTTTGCATACTTTATCTGCAGTCAATAACACACTTTTGTTTTCAGTCTAGGATGAGAATTAAAAATACCTCTGTTATATTTTCCACTGTTAAATAATGCAAGTTGACACACTACCTCATATCTGATGTTAATGTTGACAGCATATGTGGATCTGTTCAATTAAAAGGTACTTTTGATTTATTTATTTTTGGTTTATATTGTTGAGTCATGTAGTTCAGGAATCATACTTTCTCTGAGACATGTTTATGTTTCCACTACAGTGTGAACATTGGTCATGTTTATTTTGGTGCTTTTATTGCGGAAGGTTACATGTATCAAATGTATGCAAACTGAGGTCAAGATGCTTGCTCTAATAAAAGCTATTTATACAGTGTGCTTTATTTGCTGAAAGTTTAATGGCAACTGCTTTTTAACAAATGTATACAGCGACATTACATTCAAATACATATGAATGTCTGATCAATTTATGATAGATGACATGAAAATCCAATCCAATACAATTACCAAATTGTATTACATGTGCTACAAATTACACCTGAAATCTTTTCAAGAGTTACAAAAATTAGGAAGGTATAGTATACTTCCTTAGTGGTATAATGCACAATAACAAAATATCAAAAGAGGAAAAATTATTTCACTTTGGTATTAATAGATATTCTGTTTGTAAGAGCTACATTTGACATTAAGCATACACACGTGGATAGAATACTGTATTATAAAGTGTTATATTGATATTATTATTTTCATTTTCCTAGACTGCTCTTTTTATAATAAAACCAAGGTCTTCCATTTTTTTCACGCAACTATTAACTGTCAGAACCAATTTCCCCAATAATGAATAGAGAGAAGATATAGAAAAGCACAAAGTGGAGATGTTCATTAGTATAAAATTCAACATTGTTTACAGTTGTAACTCAATACCCTTTACAGGTACAATTTGGAGGCTTACATCCTAACATTTGATCTAATAGAGCAGATTGCGTTCATACAATCTGAGCTCGCCGCATGTAAGCACGTAAGAACATATAAAGCTCAATGGCTTCCTCTGGAGAGGTGGGTGGATGAAAATTATTTTCTGCCATGACAAGGCAGCAAATGTCAAACACTGTATCATCGCAGGGATACGGTCCTCTCTGAAGGCATTCCTCTCCGCAGACTTCAATCTTTTGTTGAGATACCTTTTTCAGGTACTCTCTAGCACCAAAAAGTTGGGGTAAGGTGTACATCATCACTGGGTGCCCACCTGGAGACACAGCATTCCTGCTTGGGCGAATTCTGTGAGTGTTCCAGAGGTGAACAACTTCCTGTAGTTCTTTCTAAAGTATAAAGTATAAATAAAGAAAGTGATAAAAATCGGTTCACACATTTTCTGCAGTACAGTAGACAACATGATGCAAACTAGACAGTAATTTAGTACAAATCTGCTCTCAACATCTGCAATAGGCTTAACTAACTGCATCATGTAATTAAAAACAAACGCTAACAGGAAAATGTTTGCTTAATTTTCCCACTTTCTGAGTACTGGTAATTTAAATATAGGCTGCAGTATACTGCTGATAATAGTGGCCTCTTCCTTTAATGTTTGGAATCCTATAGCCTACACAGAGTGAACATTTTTCCACTATCTAAGCACATTACATGAATACCACACCCAAACTAACCCACAGTGTGGCATTTTACTACGATTGAAGTAAAACATCTTAAGGAGGTGTACTATGAGGGGGGAAAAAAGTAGTTATTTCAATTCTTACCTCTATTATTTCAAGACATGTGAACTGAATGATAATTTTATCCAGGAAGTCACCAGAAAAGGAATCCGAGTCTTTTAGATCTTGGAATAGGTTCATCTAAAACTGTGCGTGTTGCCTCCTTAAAAAGCTCCACCAGTTCTCTATTCTTTGGTTGTGATTACTTGATCCATACAGATTGAATCTGTGCGAAAAGTTGTCCAGATGGTCATGCCTCAAGAACATCTGCATTTGTTCAATGTAACAGTTCTCAGTGCCAAGGTCCGAATGAATTCAGGCACAAGTTACATTCCTTGATGACACTTCATCAATAAAGTATCCAGCGATTATCTTCGGATCACTGTTTGTAGAGTAAGAATGTAGCCATATCACCATTCGTGAAAACCCATCTATTGCACCATTAATGCAGATTCCGTACGGTTTGAGTTGGTCATAAGAGTCTACATGCCACAAAAAGTTTGGGCCTGGATTCTGGTAGATACGGTGCCAAAGGCGATTCCTGCGCCTCAGTTGCACACCATGCGGATCTAGTATTTTCATCAGTATCCTGATCGTTTCTTGAGTCACCACAAAGCCAGCCTGAATGCATTTCAAATGCATCATTTTGTAGCCATGGAGCATGCTATATCTATCCAACTGATCCTGGGCAAACATTGCTACATCTAGTAGATCTGAATGGGCTTTCCTCTTGAACAAATGCAAAGTCCTCAGTGTTACGGACACGGAGTGGAGGACCCAAATGCAGGAAGGTAGGAGAGCCACGGCAGGGATGCTGATAACTTAGTTTTAATCAAAAACAAGGAAACACAAGATCACGCCCGAGGGCGGCTAAAACAGCGAGTAGTGTGGGATACAGAGTAGCGTCACGGCGTAATAACCCGACACTCCTTGCTGTTTCTGTCAGGCTTTTATCTTGGCCTGATGAGCTAATGGGCAGCAGGTGTGTTTGGCGGGATCCGCCCTCCAGCTGTTTCCCCAGCAACTGCAAGGGAAAACAGAAACAGCTGACCCCAATCATGACACTCAGGTGCCTGCGTAAAGTTGACAAACTAATAATAATACCATCTATATGACTCAAAGACAGGACTATTTCCCAGTGCCTTAAACCTATATCAAAATAAAACTTGATTAAACTAAATAAGATGGTCATGTTTACTTACTGGCTCTCAATAAAGGAACGAATGTGTATACTGTATTGTGGTTTGTTCTCTAATCTCTGAGGGGAAACCCCTTTAAAAAAAACTATTCAGAAGAACAGAGAAAAAAAACTATTCAGAAAAACAGAAAAATAATTATTTTATAAAACAGGGAAAAATTACTCAGAAAAACAGACAAAAAATGTATCAGAAAAACTGAGGAAAATAAAAAATTAAACAGAAAAAATATTACTCCAAAAAAATAGGGAAAAAAATACTCAAAAAAAACAAAGCTCCCCCCAAAAATTGGTCAGAAAAACAGGACTTTTTTTTCAAGTGAATGCAATACGCTTCCGTATTGAGTACCTTGAAAAGCGCTATACAAGATAAATGTATTATTATTATTGTATTATAAGCGGCATGGTGTTAAGCGGGGTATACACAGAGTGCTTTTCACATCTTATTCGATTCTTACCCCACATGTATTTATGTATATTTCCATCTGTACTTTAATTTTTCTTTGTTAAAGAAGTAGAATACTTTTTTTTTTTTTACAGAAGTAGACTACCTGTCGTTCTACTTACAGGTATACAGAGTGTGAGTAATGGATGATTACTCGACATCTGAGAATCCAAAACTTTGCTGACTCTGGTCAGAAGGGAGGAACAATTTATATATATTTTAAAAAAAAAAGGCTTTCTGGCATTTGCAGAGCCAAGATGATCTGAATAGTTGGAGAAACAACCATGTATTTTATGTTTTGTATTATGTACTGGCATGTTAAAACAAGAAAACAGGAAGCATCTGACCACCTTATGCACAGAAGAAATCCATGTTCTGCAATGACAAAGAAGTTAAATTTAGACCAAATTGAACAATATGCAAATACATAAAGTAGGCTATGTCTGTGTTAACTTTACACACAGTTGTTGGAATCTGGACCGTGTCCTCTCTAAACGTTTGTGTCTCCTTCACCACAGGAGCTGGAAAATAACCGATGATGCCCATCTGGTCCACATAACGGTCACTGTACACCTTAACGGTCAACACACGAGCATAGCCTCACTAAAACCTTTCACCTTGAAATCTCAGTGACATTTCATCCACAAGGGTTTGTTTTGAACGTACACTGCCAGACCAGAAGACTCCACCGCCCTCCTCTGGCACCAGTTTAGAATACACGTAAACCTTCTGACCCTTCTTGATGTTGATGAATCTGCAGTCTGGAGCTATGAAGTCGTCCAAGGCTGTGGCCATGGAGAGAACGACTACAAAGAAAAATTATAAAAGGAAAAATGCAAAGAGAAATAGCTGTGAGTTTAAAATGAGTTGAGGTAAACACATTTACTTACACGAACACTCTGCATCGCCACAAATCTTGTTGTCTGCTAGCTTTTCCATGAGGACGGCCTCTGAGGTGTGGTAAAGCATTCCCACACAAAGCATAAGCACAAGCGGATGTTGCATTTTGAAAAATTATCTTGTGTGTGTGCACGTATTCATGGATAGTTGAAGGAATCTGAGAGGAAACTTCTCGAAACTAAAGGGGAAAATGGGCTGTGCGGCCTGACATCACAGGCAGCCTGACCAATCAGAGTCAACTTGAAATGTCACACTCTGGAAACAGTTACACCCTGAGTGGGAGTTGACTATTTACACTGACTGTTGAATGTCAATATATTAAAAAATGTAATCCATTCATCCATTTTGTATCGAGCTTATAGTGCTGAAGATATTTCATATTAGCAAGTGTTTACTTTTTCAAATTCTACAATGTTGCAAGAAAATCACAATGTAAAATCACTGGTGAGCTATTTTCAAAACAGATCTGCGGGCTACTTGAGGGTCCTTGGGGGCCACCTGGTGACCACCATATTGAAATGTAGACGGTTGTTTGTCTATTGTGCCCTAAGATTGTCTGGTGACAAATTCAGAGTGTAAGCTTCCATCTTGCACAAATTCAGCTATAGGCTCTAGCTGAAACCGGGACACCTTAACAAGAATAGTTGGTACAGTATACAAACAACTCCAAAGGGCATTTAATCAAGCCATTGCACAATTGTCAATTATTAGAAGCTCATAATGTTTTATAATAAACATCTGTTGCATCTCGTATTTTTTCATATGCTGCAAACTTACTATGGCCCTCTAAAGGAACAAACAACTGAAATGTGATGATTAAAAAACGAATTATTTTTATCCATCTGCCAATTTTATCCTCATTATGGTCGTGGCTATGTGAGCTGGATACTATTGCAGCTTTCAGGGTACACCGCGGACTGGTTGCCAGCCAATTTCAAGGGTCATACTGACAAACAGAGCACACTCACACTCACACCTCAGTACAATTAGGAGTGTTCACATAACCTAATTAGCATATTTTTGGAATGTGGGAGGAAGTCTGAGTCCAGATTTGAACCCCGAACTACAGGCCGATGCTGACCACTAGTCCACCATGCTGCTTCAGAAGGCACAGGAAGGATCAGGCCCCCGCCGGACATCATTGGTAGCGTGGAGATAGTCCACAGTCCACACCTTCACCTTCTCTGGAATCGTGATCTCTGCTGAACTTTCATGGTCTGGACACTTCTTGAGAGTCATCAAGAAGGCAGAACAACTGACACACTTACTGTGGGTGCCCAGGAAAAACTGAAAACATGTGTCAAAAGATGCATGATCTTTTACGCACGACCCTTGGATAAGCAGTACGGAAAATGGATAGATGGCTTGATAGCTTAATATTCATTTTCTATTGTACTTAATTTTTAGTCTTATTCGTGACACACAAACTTAGTTAGACTCACTGTCATTGCATATGTATTCAATTCTATTCTATTCCATTTTAAATTGTTTTGGATCGATATACAATCTAAATAATTATAATTAAAATAATAATATCCAAAATAAAAATAGTAATCAGGAAAATTAGCAGCTCAAAACGTTGGTTTAAAATTCTAATAATTTAATTACTACTATCTCCGAATCACTAAATGGTGCCGTTGTTGTCATTGTAAACGTCACGCTAATGAAATAAATAAGTAATATTGTTAGTTTCAATTTGCTACCATACTACTATATTACTATACATTGTTCCAGTCCAGATAATGAAGAAAAATATTGATGTTAAGTACCATACTGACCAATTTGTTGATTAATCCATTTAACTGATTGGAAAAAGTTATTCTTAAAAAAAGAAATTGAGTAGTATGCCCCATATGCTGATTGTAATAATGAATAAAACAAAACAAAAAGTAGTACACATATGTATTACGTGATTTTTATAACATTCGTCGACATTTTTGGGCATTATCGGCCTATTTGCCCCAATCCCCTAAAAATTAACATTTTCACTTGAATGTATTATTTAAAAATACAAATGTAGTCATTTAATTGAACTTCTGCCTTGACTTTACAATCCTGGGTTTGTGATTTCATACTTAAATGCAAACTTTCGTCAGTCTTGGTGTCAAACATTGACTTCCTCGTCGGCTGACGCAAAGCTCTGCTAAGCGGCGTGTGCTGTAAAATGTACGTACGCTGTTAAGTACCACTGTAGCTAACACGGGCGGTGGTTTTGATTTCTGAGTGTGCCGCCCGCTCGCGCTGCACCCGGCAAGCAAAACCATTCGCTCACCTCGACGTTTCACAGTGTGACGTGTATCCTCGGAAAACTCAAAACCACCATCTCCCCACCGCGGTTATTATTGTTTACAAGGACTTTCAAGGTCCCACTTAATCGGGGTTGGGGGGGCTTTAACTCCCACTTGACCGAAAACAAACCTCGCTTTCAGGCAGGAAGAGTCACAGTCGAGCAAGACAACTTCCATTTCGCTCCCCGGGTTTTGAGAGAGCCCTCCCGGTCCGCCGTCTCTTTGCCAAGCAGCTTATGGATGCGCGGGTTTCCGAGTTGTTTGCCTCAGAAAATGGACTCGACTGCGGCGGCTCTCGGACTGAAGTGAACCCGGGGTATGGTTGCGGACTGACCCCCGCCACCAAAAAGGCTTCTGCCAAGAAGAAGAGAGCGAATGCGCGACACTTTCGCAGCTTCAAACCGAGCAACAACACCCCTTATCTACCCCCAGAGGTACGGTTGTTTCATGAGTAACACCGCCTATATTGTGGTAATCCATGTTAATTACAACTAAAAACCACAGTTTACTTTCACTTTACGCATAAAACTACGTTTTGTGTCAGTCAAATTCCTCTTCCTTTTGTTCGTTAACCTAACGTAGTTTTCGATACTGTACAATATTATGACACGTAGCTATATGGCCACAATATTTGTTTAGCCATTAAAATGTCTTTAAGAACTCAAAATTTAAACGTGCGAAAGTGTAGTTAGCATGCTATTGTAGCATCAGCTGTGTTTGTAAATAGTTTAAGATGGGAGGAGGGGGTTGGGGTTGGTGGTGGTGGCAGTCTACGTGTCCTCAGTCTTCCTAATATTAATTCCAAAGATAACATTATCCCCACCCTCCTTGGCCGGCATTCTGTCTGTTTACTTAAGGTTGGCTGTAGTAAAGTTACATAATTTCCCAAAACTGTTGTCTACGGAGAAAGTTGAAGCAAATTCCTTATCAGTAGTAAGTACCGTAGTTGGCAAGTTAAACTTGAATGGAATTTGACACACATTTGCTTATAACATAGCCAGTAGGCTTGGTCAGGATTTTGGAGATCAGAGACTTCCCCGAAAAAAAGGATAACTGATCATGATCCCATCAGAAGATGGACCAATGAATCTATTTAAAAACTTGTACAATCAATTGCGGATATTGGGACAAGCCAGGCCCACAAGACACCCATTGAAATGCATTGGGAAGAAATAACAATGAAACCCTTAAAAGTATCCCAAAAATGCTGATAAACATTCATTCATTCATCCATCCATTCCATCCATTTTCATAACCGCTTATTCCTCACAAGGGTGTTGGGGGTGCTGGAGCCTATCTCGACTGTCTTCAGGCAATAGACCTGAACTGGTTGCCAGACAGGGCACACAGAGACAAACAACCATCCACACTTGATAAACATTCAATACACATAAAATTTGGTGCAAAAAAACTTGACAGCGTTTGCTGTAATGTTTTATTTTGTGGATCAATAATGTCACTTATTGTCAATCGGCAAATTATGACATTACAGTTGATGACCAATTTTGCGGAACTGATTTAATCGATCACATCTGTGTAAAGTCCAATATTTAGTAGCTCACTGTTCAGCTCAGCTTCCAATGGCCATCGTGCTCATTGAGTCTAGTGTCGCTTTTTTGTGTGTCGCTTTTTTTCAATACAAATGAATAACCTTTTGCTTGTGATTGTCTGTCTGATGCATTGTATTTTATCTCCTAGGTGGAAGAAGGGAATATAGAATATAAGGTAAGGACTTTCACACAAAACGATACCATAATATAGGGTATATGCCATCAATATGAGCTGACTGGGTGATATGAGGCACATAAACTATCCACACACCACACTAGGTACAAAAAACTGACACTGTCAGAGTGGTTTATTTAATCAATATTCTCAGGTAATAAGATTTTATAGCATTGCACGGTATGTTAAGTGTGGTCTTATTTTATAGCTTATGGTCTGTTGAGCTTTACAGCCACATTCAATTAAATGATTATGTATTAAATGTGTTCGCTTTTTCCCTACCTCTCAAGTTGACTGCAGTTAGAGATGACACCGTTCTTTAGTTTAAAAAAATAATCTCCCCATAGGAAGTAATGTATAGGCTAGTGGTTACCATATCCGCTTAATATTTAGATCTGTGTTTGAATATTTGTCGGAACACCTCCACCACCTGTGCAGAGTTTGCATATTCTTTGGGTACGTAGTCTTCCTCCCACATCCCCAAAACATCCATGTTTGGTTTATTGAATCAAATGAGACACAACCTTTTGGTTCAGCCATGAAAGTGAGGCTCACAATAAGGTCAGCGTGTAGAACATTTGTAGGTCAACAATTTGACAACTCTGTTCCACTCGGCTCATATGTAGAAATATGACACCAATGCACATTAGCAGTAGCAATGTTAGCATTGGGATATTCATTTGTTGATTTCTATGATCTTTCACCTGCCATTTAGCTGAAGCTCGTGGACCCTACGCAAAGTCGTTTTGAGCACCTGGTGACGCAAATGAAATGGCGACTGCAGGAGGGTCGCGGTGAAGCTGTCTATCAGATCGGGGTGGAAGATAACGGCATGTTGGTGGGACTGTCGGAGGAGGACATGAAGGCGTCCCTCTCCACCCTGCATAAGATGGCTGAGAAGTGAGCTTCAAAGTGAAGCCATCCACCAGTCCAAACCATACACGCTACATATTGATTTAACACAAATAATTATTTTGTCTGACAGGGTTGGGGCTGACATCACCATCCTTCGACACGCAGAGGTGGACTACGACACTGATCAGCCTCTTACCATCGCTGAAGTCCTAATTCGTAAGGTGCCAGATGACCAACAGGTCAGTAAGGCAGCCATGAAGATGCAAGCATTCACATCTATCATAATTGTTTTATGTTGTATTTATTTGCTTTTTCCTGCAGTTCCTGGACCTGCGAGTTGCCGTACTTGGTAATGTGGACTCGGGCAAATCGACCCTGCTGGGTGTTTTGACGCAAGGCGAGCTGGATAATGGACGGGGAAGAGCGAGACTCAACCTCTTCAGGCACCTCCATGAAATCCAGACTGGGCGAACATCTAGCATCAGCTTTGAGATCCTGGGTTTCAACAATAAAGGAGAGGCGAGTAAAATAATCACCATTAGACAAGAAGTAACAAACACCAAATATTGGATACGTTTAAGCAATGCGCAATTTTGCCTTTTTCTAGGTTGTGAACTACAGTGAGTCTCGAACGGCGGAAGAGATTTGTGAAAGCGCCTCTAAAATGATCACATTCATCGATCTGGCGGGTCACCATAAATACTTGAAGACCACCATCTTTGGCCTCACCAGCTACTGCCCTGATTTCGCCATGCTGGTTGTCAGCGCCAACACCGGCATTGGTGAGTGACCAACAAGGCATTTTCGTCCATCTTGTTGGCTGTGGGCGGAATAAATAAAACATATCCCTATTCTGGGGATTTCTGTACAGAATACATTACATTATTATTTGCAAACACCACAAAAAAAAGCCAGAATTGAGCAGGATTTTGAACAACTTTTTAACTCCCACTATCAGCGTGGAAGGAAAGTGGGAAATTAGTCCACTGCACACGAAGATGTCTGGCATTATTTGCAAACACCACAAATTCCTACCATGCAGAACCCACTGCTGTGGCCCAGAATAAGGACAGGCAGGTGTCCCTGTTTGGCCTTGCTGTCCGAGAAGCATGCACATTGAGTGTGAGGATTATTATTTTTTGTCTGGCTGAAAATATACCATCATGTGACAGTTGGCGAGTCTTCATGCTCTCATGTTGTAACTTGTATGTTCTGCGTGGTATGAGCTGTCCATTGTTGGCGATACAGATTATATATCAACGCAGCCCCCTTTGTGATTTGATTTTATGTTTTAGTTCTGTACAAAAAAAAAAAGATTTGTTGTTTTTAAAGTTTGTTTCATAAGTGGATTTGAACCCATGCCTTCGAAGGAGACTGCAACTTGAATGTAGCGCCTTAGACCGCTCAGCCATCCTGACTGTAGATATATGTGGTTGGTTTTTCCTCAGCTAGTCGCGTTACAATTCCCTCAGTTGGTCTCTTGAGGCCTCCCTGATTTTATGTTTTTTGGATTTGTTGGGGTCTGGATGTTTCTTGGGCTGGGGAGGAGTTCTGGGGGGGGGGTGTCTGGTCGGTGCTGGATTTCACCTTCCTTGGTTTTCTTCGGTCCCCTCGGGTCTCCTGGTGTTCGGTTTAGGTGAACGGTATGAGATTTTTTTCTAATAGGTTTTCTGGTGAGCTAACAAATACACGCACGCACGCACGCACGCACATACACATACTCACCCACACACAAAAAAAAAATATATATATATATATATATGTATTAAAAAAAATAATAATAATAAAAAAAAATAAAAAAAAGAGCAATGATGATGACATTTCCGAATGAACAATACTGAGCTCTTAAGGAAAAAAAAACAAACAAAAAAAAACAAACAATTCCCTCAGTTCAAGCTCATGAATGGAAGGCATGTACTGTCTTTCATTGTTTTCCACTGCCTGCTGTCAATCCAAATACTTGCAGTCTTAAGGGAATAAAAGTGCACTATTCTTCATTAGCAGCTAACGGTGTACACTGTAAAGCCAAAGTCCTTTTTTATCTATGGTTCAACTTGTTGAGCCAACCAGCTGTGGATTACGAGTGCTACAAATATGAAATCTGACCTTATGTAACAAACCAGACACTTGCCAGCAATGAGCCGCTCTAAAAATATAATCTTCGGGTCAGTGGTATGGGTGCACTTAGCAGTCAGCCCTGCACTACGAAACTAACCTAACTACAACGCGTCAAAACCTTAAACTGATTTAGTAATTGATGTGTCTGATTTTGTTGCTAGGGGTGTTTTTGTTTGTGTTTCGGTGTCAAAAATATAGTGGGCTGGTTGAAATAGGGTCACTCACGAATGTCACTCATGCTATCATGTCATCATGTTTTGTAATGTAACCAACATTTAATAGCTCGTGCTATCATGTCATCATGTTTTGTAATGTAACCAGCATTTAATAGCATTGCTTCTTAGGCTATAATGTTATTTCTGCAATGACGTTGACAAATTAGAATTTTGAAGAATGGTAAATACTATGTGAGGTTAGGTTGACCAGATTGATCAGTTTTTGTGAAGACAAAGAAATGTGGTTATTTGAATATATAGAGAGTTTGAGGGAGATCTGTAAGTTAAAGTCCAACACAGATTGTATATTTAAATGGTTAGTTAGTTAAAGATGAGTTGATTGAATGGAAGTAGAGTGTCCTAAATATATTACCGGTAGTTAGAAGTGGTATTCGTAAATGTAGCCGCAAGGGGGCACAAGCCAGTGTCTTCTTGTGCCGGTCCCAAGCCCGGATAAATACAGAGGGTTGTGTCAGGATGGGCATCCGACGTAAAACTTTGGCCAAATCAAACATGCGAATCAAATATATGATTTCCATACCAGATCGGTCGAGGCCCGGGTTAACAACGATCGCCATTGGTGCTGTTGACCTACAGGGTGCCGGTGGAAACGGGACTACTGTTGGTCGAAGAAGGAGAGGAGGAAGGTGTGTTTGTAGGAAGAAAGAGAAGAGGAACAGCAAGAGTCTGGGACTAAGAATAGGGACTTTACATTTTGGAACTATGACAGGTAAAGAGCTGGTTGACATGATGCAGAGGAGGAAGGTGGACATACTGTGTGTTCAGGAGACCAGGTGGAAAGGGAGCAAAGCAAGAAGTTTAGGAGCAGGGTTCATGTTGTTCTATCATGGTGTAGATAGGAAGAGAAATGGAGTAGGAGTTATCATGAAGGAGGAGTTTGTTAGGAAAGTCCTGGAGGTAAAAAGAGTGTCAGAGTGATGAGCCTGACGCTAGGAATTGAAGGAGTGATGATCAATGTTGTTAGTGGGTATGCACCAGAGGTAGGATGTGAGCTGGAGGAAAAGGATAACTTTTGGTTTGACCTTGATGAAATGATGCAGAGCATTCCTAGAAGTGAGAGTTGTCATTGGTGCAGACTTCAATGCACATGGTGCAGGAAACAGAGGTGATGGCAAGTTTGGTATCCAGGAGAGGAACGCAGGAGGACAGATGGTGGTTGACTTTGCAAAAAGAATAGAAATGGCTGTTGTGAATACTTTCTTACAGAAGAGGCAGGAACATAGGGTGACCTACAAGAGTCGAGGTAGGAGTACACAGGTAGACTACATCTTGTGTAGACGGTATAATCTGAAGGAGATCAGGGACTGCAAAGTAGTGGTAGGTGAGAGTGTAGCCAGACAGCATTGGCTGGTAGTGTGTAGGATGACTCTGGGTGAGGAAAACAAAATGGAGGAAATGGTGGAAGCTGAAAAAGGAAGAGTGTTGAAGAGTGTTGTATGACTTTCTGGAAGGAGTTGAGACAGGCTCTGGATGGTCAGAAGGTGTTTCCAGATGACTGGACAACTACAGCAAATGTGATCAGGGAGACCGGTAGGACAGTCCCTGGTGTGTCATCTGGAAGGAAAGGAGATAAGGAGATTTGGTGGTGGAATGAGGAGGTGCAGAAGTGGATACAGAGAAAGAGCTTAGCTAAGAAGAAGTCGGACACTGAGAGGACTGAAGAAAGTAGACAGGAGTACAGGGAAATGCAGCGTAAGGTGAAATTAGAAGTGGCAAAGGCCAAACAAGGGGCTACGATGACTTGTATGCTAGGTTGGACAGTAAGGAGGGAGAGACTGATCTATACAGGTTGGCAAGGCAAAGAAACAGAGATGGAAAGGACGTGCAGCAGGTTAGAGTAATAAAGGATAGGGATGGAAGTGTGTTCACAGATGCCAGTAGTATGATGTGAAGATGGAAATAGTACTTTGAAGAATAATTGATGAATGAGGAAAATGATAGAGAACAAAGAGTAGAAGAGGTGATTGTTGTGGACCAGGAAGTAGCAAAGATTAGTAAGGATGAAGTGAGAAGGGCATTGAAGAAGATGAAGTGTGGAAAGGCACTTGGTCCTGATGATATACCTGTGGAGGTATGGATGTGTCTAGGAGAGGTAGCAGTAGAATTTCTGACTGGGTTGCTCAACAGGATCTTAGATAGTGAGAATATGCCTGAGGAATGGAGGAAAAGTGTGCTAGTGCCCATTTTTAAGAACAAGGGAGACGTGCAGAGTTGTGGCAACTACAGAGGAATAAAGCTGATGAGCCACACAATGAAGCTATGGGAAAGAGTAGTTGAAGCTAGACTGAGGGCAGAGATGAACATTTGTGAGCAGCAGTATGGGTTAATGCCAAAAAAAGAGTGCCGCAGATGCAGTATTTGCTTTGAGGATGTTGGTAGAGAAGTACAGAGAAGGTCAGAAAGAGCTGCATTGTGTCTTTGTAGATCTGGAGAAAGCTTATGACGGTGTCCAGAGAAGAACTGTGGTTTTGTATGAGGAAGTCTGGAGTGGCAGAAAAGTATGTTCAAGTGGTGCAGGACATGTATGAGGACTGTAAGACAGTGGTGAGGTGTGTTGTAGGTGTGACGGAGGAGTTCAAAGTGGAAGTGGGACTACATCAGGGATCAGCTCTGAGCCCCTTCTTGTTCGCTATGGTAATCGACAGGATGACAGACAAGGTTAGACAGGAATCTCCACAGACTATGATGTTTGCTGATGACATTGTGATCTGTAGTGAGAGCAGGGAACAGGTGGAGGGGAAGCTAGAGGCGTGGAGGTTTGCCCTGGAAAGGAGGGGAATGAAGGTTAGCAAGACGGAGTATCTGTGTGTGAATGGGAAGGACCCAAGTGGAAGAGTGAGGTTACATGGAGAAGAGACCAAGAAGGTGGAGGAGTTGAAGTATTTAGGGTCAACAGTCCAGAGCAATGGAGAGTGTGGAAAATAAGTGAAGAAGCGTGTGCAGGCAGGCTGGAACAGGTGGAGAAAAGTGTCAGGTGTGATGTGTGATAGAAAAGTTTCAGGTTTATAAAACTGTGGTGAGACCAGCAATGTTGTTTGGTCTGTAGACAGTGCCACTGAGGAAAATACAGGAGGCAGAGCTGGAGGTGGCAGAGATGAAGGTGCTGAGGTTCTCTTTGGGAGTGACCAGGATGGATAGAATCAGGAATGAGTACATCAGAGGGACAGCACGATAGAGGCTTTGGAGATCAAGTCAGAGAGGCCAGACTGAGATGGTTTGGACATGTCCAGAGGAGAGATAGTGAGTATATTGGCAGAAGGATGCTGAGTTTCCAAATGCCAGGCAGAAGGTCTAGAGGAAGACCAAAGGAGGAGGTTTATGAATGTAGAAGTGGTATTTGAACCCACACCTCCAGTGGAGACTGTGACCTGAACACAGCACCTTAGAACGCTCGGCCATCCTGACACATTCATCTGCATTTCTGCACACACACATACACTGAGGCACAGTACAGTTTTGGTTTGTAACTGACTGACAGTGGTACCATAAAAAAATAAAATAAAATAAAAATTGTTGTCAGAAGTGGGATTTGAACCCACGCCTCCAGGGGAGACTGCGACCTAAACGCAGCGCCTTAGACCGCTCGGCCATCCTGACACATACTTCCGCATTTCAGCACACATACAGAGTACAGACCAAGGGTGGGGCTGGGAGGTTTTTTTTTTATATCAGGAGTCGAGTGCTTTGAGCTGCTGCAGTTAACGTCTGTTTACATGAGCAATTTCCTCATTTGCTAGTAATTTCATTATTTCACATTAGTATTAATCGAGGGTGATTTTATTTGTATTTTTTTACCCTTGTAAGCCAACACACTACAGTACCTTAATTTCCACAGTGGAACACTGGGGCGTAGGTTTAGTAGAGAAAAAAGTCAAAGGTATTAAAAAACTTGTGTTGTCAGAAGTGGGATTCGAACCCACGCCTCCAGGGGAGACTGCGACCTGAACGCAGCGCCTTAGACCGCTCGGCCATCCTGACACAGTCCTTTGCATTTCTGCACACACATAGACTGAAGCACAGTACTTTTTTTTTTTTTTTTTTTACTGACATTGTGCAGCGTTACCATAAAGAATTTTGTTGTCAGAAGTGGGTTTGAATCCCACTTCTGACAACAAAATTCTTTATGGTAACGCTGCACATTGTCAGTAGTTACCATAAAAAATTTTGTTGTCAGAAGTGGGATTCAAACCCACGCCCCCAGGGGAGACTGTGACTGCTCGGCTATCTATCCTGACACATAAAAGCAGTGTTGTAGTAACACGTGCACTGAGACACCAAGCACAGAGTACAGACCAAGGGTGGGGCTGGGAGTTTTTTTTTTTTTTATCAGGAGTCGAGTGCTTTCAGCTGCTGCAGTTAACGTGCCGCATGAGCAATTTCCTCATTTGCTAGTAATTTCATTATTTCACATTAGTATTAATAGAGGGTGATTATTATTATTATTTTTTACCCTTGTAAGCCAACACACTACAGTATCTTCATTTCCACAGTGTAGGTGTAGTAGAGAAAAAAGTCAAAGGTATTAAAAACCTTGTGTTGTCAGAAGTGGGATTCGAACCCACGCCTCCAGGGGAGACTGCGACCTGAACGCAGCGCCTTAGACCGCTCGGCCATCCTGACATATGAATGTTTGGTTCCCTGAGAAAGAGTGTCATAAAGCTTCCAAAATGATTTCCTCCTCCAAAGTCAACAAGCTTGAATGTTGAAGAATGTAAATCACACATCCTGAAACCTCGCCTTGTTTTTAGCTGGCACGACACGGGAGCACCTGGGCCTGGCCATGGCCCTGAAGGTGCCCATCTTCATCGTTATCAGCAAAGTGGACCTGTGCACGCGGGCCACCGTGGAGCGAACGGTGCGGCAGCTGGAGCGAGTCCTCAAGCAGCCGGGCTGCAACAAGGTGCCCATGGTCGTGGCCAACACTGATGATGCAGTCGCCGCGGCGCAGCAGTTTGCCCAGTCGCCCAAGTGTGTACCAACCTCTGAAGTTGAACACAAGTATAAAATGAAATGTAATAATATGTATACACTGCTCACAATGATTTAGGAATATTCGGCTTTTGGGAAGATTTTCAAGATGGGCCTAAAATGCATTATTACCATTACAGGTAGGGCTGGGGGGGGGGGGGGGGGTTCGACCAAGTCGGATAAGTCGACTTTAATTTTCTGCCTCGAAGCTCCGCCAAACCATGTTTGCAGGACTATCCATGTTTTATACACTTTTTTTTGCAGACGCAAGCAGTTTTGGAATGGCGGCTGTTTGCCCAGAAGAAGACAGGAACAGGATGTTATTGCCCTCATGTAGCTAACAGCTAGCTCTACCTTTGTTTAAAGTACCACTGATTGTCACACCCACCTAGGTGGGGCGAAATTCGCTCTCCGCATTTGACCCATCCCCCGAGGGAGCGGTGAGCAGCAGCAGGAGCCGCGCTCGGGAATCATTTGGTGATTTTGTTGGTGTTTAACAATGCATATGTATAAAAGATAACAATTTATGAGTAATTATATACACCTCAACCTTAGTGGATTAACAAAAAAAAAAATTGGGGGTGGGCTGTAGGTTGCGGAGGGCTTGGATTACTTGATTATTTGATGGAATAATCAATAGGATAATCAATTTTAAAAACATTCCATAGTGCCAGCACTAATAACAGGTGCTCTTAAATTTTACCTACTGTAATTTGGAATACACATGTCCAATTCTTGTAAGTGAACCAAGTTCAAGCACCTATTGGGAATTATGATGTTGAGCTCCTTGTTAAAGAAACAGTTGGACATGCCCATTCAAGTTTAGTGGTCAAATAAAGTCCGCCTGTAAAGGTTGTAGTGCATTTCGCATCCTGAAATTTTAGCAGAAAGCTGAATATGCCAAACTGTGAGTAGTGTATAACACTTTACTTTTTGATATAAGTGACAATCCACATAACAGCTATCCAGCCGCAGGTTAGAGTGAGAAGCAAACGTAGCAGTCGACATCTTCACTCAAGTGCTCCTTCTCGTCAAACAGATGGACTCATTGTTGCAGAAGGTCCGAGTCAAAGTCCTTTGTTCACAAAATTTGGTCAATACCGAAGGGAACAATAAAAACGTGAAGTAGCTACCGACCAAAATAAAACCAGCATTATGGCTTAACAGAAGCAACACACTAGTTTATCCACGTGACAACTTCCCACCACCATGATACCGAAACACTCACTTGGTAAAGCTACTTGGGCACTGTCATATTTTTGATCATGCGACTTTGCCCGACAGCATTACACCCGTCTTCACCGTGTCCAGCGTGTCCGGGGAGAACCTTGACTTGCTCAAGGTCTTCTTCAACATCATCCCTCCGCTCAGCAACAGCAAGGAGCAGGAGGAGCTCATGCAGCAGCTCACTGAGTTTCAGGTAAAGCCACTAAATAACAACTTGAACTAGCCTTAAAACGTGATTAACTGATGAATGTCCTTCAGGTGGATGAGATCTACACGGTGCCAGAAGTGGGGACTGTGGTGGGCGGTACTTTGTACAGGTTAGTTTGTCTGCAACAAGCACTCAAGAATATTCAAATGTCTTCTTTGACTGAGTTTGGTGTTGTTTTGGATTGTAGTGGTATTTGCCGCGAGGGAGACAATCTGATTGTCGGGCCCACAGATTCAGGGCAATTCCACAAATTGACTGTTGGGAGCATTCAGAGGAACCGTTCAGCTTGCAGGGTGCTTCGTGCCGGACAGGCTGCCACGCTGGCGCTCGGCAACTTTGACCGCACGTTGCTGCGAAAGGTCCGCCCCGGCAACTTCTCTCCATTCGTTGTTAACCAATGCAGTGTATCTGATCGTATTTTCCTTCCATAGGGAATGGTGATGGTGAGTCCAGAGATGGACCCGACCATCTGCTGGATATTTGAGGCTGAGATTGTGCTGCTCTTCCACTCCAAGACCTTCCACAAGGGCTTTCAGGTGACCGTGCACATAGGCAACGTGAGACAGACCGCCACTGTGGAGGCCGTCTATGGCAAGGTGAGTGTCTGGAGGCTGCTTGAATGAGCTGAAAAATGTTTGAATTGGACAGCTTTGTGATTCATTGGACAAGTAGTGCTTGAAATGACTGTTGAATAAGATGGTTGCAAAACTCTTGGTTTCCAAGGTTTTAAAGTTTTAATAGGAAAACGTATAAAACAATAAAATGTCTTTGTATTTCGGGTAAAAAGAAAAAACAAAACAAAATATGTATATATGTTTTTCATTGCCTAGCAACGTGTATTTGTTGATGTTCAATGAATGAACATTATTAACTTATTTGCTCCCGAAAACGTATTTATATATCTTCTATTTTAAATGTTTTTTAATGTCCCAAAGACGTATATTTATACGTTTTTGTTTCTTTATGCTAGAGCATACAGAAGGCTTTGATGCAGCCTCTCAACTGCAAAGAACGGTTGAAGAAATGGTAGTTATTACAAAAAGGGCCAGCAGGTGGCAGCAGAGCAAAAGAGATCAACCAGGGCCATGTTGGAAAAAAAGCTCTTACTCACATTTTTAAATAGATTTGTGAATAATGATTACATTTAGCAATATTCTAATGCTAATTGATGCAAAGCGTAAACAGTTAGAATTATACATTTTTCCTGATGAAAGAAGAGACTCTTATCTTCCTTTTGGTAGGTTCCATGTTTTTATAGAACACAAAATCTGTCAAAATCCAGTAAAACAGCCGGGAGTGAAGAGAATTGTTTCAGTGAACATGGCTGGGAGTGAATGAGTTAAGGTAGAATAATAAGAAATGAAGAATTATAATTCATAGTAAAATAAAATACATATTTTTTAAGAAATTGATGTCATTGAAAGTGTACAAGATTGAGTGTTGACAAAAATCCTGGAATTTTCTGAAGTTTTACTGGAAATGTTCCCAAATCTAATGGCAATTTTCTGAGAAATTACTGAAAATATATTGGGCGTTTTCAACTGTAAATTTTCTGGAAAAAGACCAGGAAATCTTTTGAAAAATTGCTGCACATTTTCCAAAAATGGACGGGAAGTCTTTTCTTTTTGAATGAATGTTTCTCATCCCAGAGTCCGACATTAAGCCCTAATAAAATTCCTAATTATATATGCAGGCCTTTCTATGGATGAAATAGTGAAGCGTGTAGTCTCAGCAATCAAAATGCACACAAGTATGGGATTTTTTTTAAATAGCCACATTCTTCAGTATATAGTTAATGTGATTTAAAACAATACATAACAAAATTCATCGACAAACCAGTTGATGAAGTAGTGAAGAAGTGTGTAATGTTAGTGCCAAAATGTATACAAAATGTATTCAAGTACATAGCAAGTGGGCAATTAAGGCATCTGCTTAAAAAAAACTACACACTCCACTCCCCAATATATAGATTATCTTTTAAAACAATACTTAACCAAATTTAGAATGTGTATGCAGCTGTTGTGAAGCGTGTAGACTCAATCCACCACTTTACTGTGTATGACAGGAGGAGCTGAGAACGGGGGAGAAGGCGGACGTCCAGTTCAAATTCCTCAAGCATCCAGAGTACCTGAAGCTGGGGGCCAAGGTGCTCTTCAGGGAAGGTGTCACCAAGGGCATCGGCCACATCACCAAGCTGCATCCCATCGCGCAGTATCGCCACGCCCCGGATAGCGATGAAGAGGAAGATGACGACTAGAAAGTGAATGCAGCCCCAACCTAGAAAAACCGACAAGTGCTGTTTGGTGTGTTTTTTGTAACGGATAAGCTTCCACCAAAAGACATTCTACACTCTTTGCGTAGAAGGTAAACAAGTCAGCATTTATAGAGCGCTTTGCCTTTATAACTTCAAGATACTTGTAAAACCAATAGAATGTAGCCTCACACACACATACACACAATCAGACCTGCACTGTCTTGAAAAGAAAGTCACCAGCTCAGTCACACTTAGGGCTGATTCATTTGCAAGAGTTTGGGGCTATGCAGAAAAAAAGACACGAGAGCGAGACAGCAACATGGAAACTGATGACAGCATAAGAAATCATATAGCAACACATCTGGAACACTGAGCTTCCAAAATATCACACTATTCTAAAATTTTTGTTCATTCCAGCAAAATTACTACAAGCTTAAAGTTCAAATTTGACGTTGCAATGTTTCGGGGAAAAATACGTTTCACTATATTGATCATCACAATTATCTTTGTTTTTTGTTTGTTTGTTTTCGGAAATTGTAATAGCAAAATCTGGGTGGAGAAATTATAACGAGTAGATATATTTTTCAAAATTATTCTTGCAATTTTTGGGGGGGGGGGGGGGGGGTCATCACAATTAATTAGATTTTTTTCCCAAATTGTTGTAGCAGTATTTGGGGGGAAATCAGCAGTTATATATTTTTCCCTGTTTTCACACGTCACTCTGGGTTTTTCAACTTTTACGTTAATATTTTTGTTTTTGTGTGAACAAAAACCCATTTCAACTCCCCTATAAACTCATCCAAAGTGACTCCGAGCTTTAAAGTTACCCGCAGCAGTGATGTGGAGGCATTCACACCACAGTGCACCCTGGCACACACTTAATGGGGGAGAAGCTGCGCTCACTTGCACTGACACATACAGCAGTGTTAAAAAAACAACTCAAAACACACCTTCTTACAGATGGTGTTGACACAGCTGGTGTAACTGTAAAGCATACTTTCATACATTTGGTGGCTCGCTTTCGTCCATTCAGCATCACGACTGACTCGACTGAAGACTGCAAAAGGGGCTCATGTGGACAAAAGTATTTACGACACTGGTTGTTACACCTGCAGTGAATTCATGGGAAATGTTGGAATTCAAAAAGGTATGAAAGGTATTTGCTGCAGGCTCTTGAAGTTACTGATGTCACACACGCACGCGTGTACAGTGCCTCATGGAAGTGCCTTTCAACTCGCCATTGATGCAGTTAAGAAACTAACAACAACTTCCAGGTGGTGCTAGTGGTTCTAAACACAAACCTTTATACCAAACTTGACTGTTGAGTACTGCTCCAAACCAAGACTGCTGTTTGCCTTATAACTATTATCAGTCTTATTACGTCAGCTTTACACATTCATACCCTACTCTATTATTGATTATTGTGTTTTTAAGCATATTTTAACTATTGTATATCTGCATTTATATTTTTTTGTGTGTGCATCTCAGGTGTATTTCTAGTAGTTTTTACATTTTACTACCAAACTCTTATGAAGCTTTTTGATTTATCCCTTTTATGAATGGATGCACAGAATTTATGTACAGATCCAATTGTTGTATTATGGTGTTTATGAGAAAAGCATTTATCCCATTAAATGTTGACTTTTGACTTCTGATTTTTTTTTTTATGAATTTGAATTTGTTACATGCACCTTCGCCAGGCGATGATGCTATTGAAATTCGATAGCATCCTTTCCTCAGTCTCTCCTTTGGTCTCTTGAGGTCTCCCTGATTTGTTGGAATTTAGATGTTTCTGGGGTTGGTGAAGAACTCTGTTTGGTGGCCCGGTGGGTGGTGTCTGGTTGGTGCTGGATTTCACTTTCCTTTCTTTTCTTTGGTCCTTCCTCGGGTCACCTGACGGCGATGTTCAGTTTAGGTGAACGGTATGGGATTTTTTTATTAGGTTTTTGGTGAACTAACGAATACACACACACTCACCTACATACAAAATAAAAAAAAGCAATGATGATGACATTACCGAATGAAAAAAAAAAAGAAATTTGATAGCATTAACAGCATTTTTAGTCCTTGTTTTTCTAAACAGGCCCAAAGTCTGGGCAACCTCCTACATGATGCAAGACTATGCAACAAAAACACTGAACTAAACAACAGGAGCCACACCTGTAGTCCAGTAGATAGAGATGACTCAATGCAAAAGGTAAAACGACAATAAAATACATTTGTCATCCATTTTCTATAGTGATTTTCCTTAAGTACTGGAATTATTTGAACCCCCCTCCCCTCAAAAAAAAATTCCTGTAAATATTCCCCCAAAACTGCTGGAAATAAAACTCTAGGCTTTTTTGAGTGTAAGGTAAATGCCCGTTGTGCTGCCTAAATATGACACAAATGTTTAAATTCAATGTTATCAGGTGAAATGTCGATAGTGTCCAGAAGTATTTGGACAACGGCACGTTTGTTTGTATTGCTTCATATTTAGCCCATTAGTACCATCTGCTGGCGTGACTGAATAAGATGACATAAGGGGCCTGACTTTATGTAAAAAATAGGAGACAACAGTCGAACATAAAGTTATATGTAATAAGCATGTGTGGGTTGCATTTTGGTGAGGCTTTTCATAACAGCTCCTCTGAGGTTTTATTTGGGTCCAACCAAACCGTACAAAATACCACTTTATGTAAATAAAAACACAATGTAAAATGACTACAACATACAACCAAATGATTTAAAAAAGGACTGGTTGGGGTCCAAAACTGCTTTTAATTCATTAAGAACAAATCACATTAGCAAACATATAAATTATTGAAAGCAATCCAGATTCTGTGAGTTTCTGCTCCTTGTCCTTGTGACATTGAGTGAGAAATGGTGTAGATGTCTAGAATGGTCGCCAGCCAATCACAGGCCACATAGGAAAACAACCACTCACACTATTGGACAATTCAGTCTTCAATTAAAGTCATACAACACCTTGACTTAAATAGTTTATAATTCATTCCGTGAACAAAGTTGCAACCGAATGTCCTTGTGCATCAAACAAAATTTCCGCCGTTGAATTCGATTGAAATTACATTATACTGGTACAATCCAAAAAAAAAGACCACATTTTTAATAAAGAAAAATAGCACTATATTGTACAAAAAAACTTTTTTATTAAGGGAATTAACTATACTGTAATCCTGTTGGATGTGTTCCCTTAGCAGCTGAAATCAGTTTGGCCGTTGGATGGTGACTGTTGTCATTTTGTATTTTTGTAACTGACTGTGCCTTAAAGCAAGCAAAATATATATTAACCAAGCGACAGCTTTAAACTTGAAAAGCACACAAGTAAGTAAAAGTAAAGGTCTCATGTAAAAATCAGAATCTTTGGAAAAAGGAATCCAAAGTACCCGCACCTCCTCCTCCACCTTGCGAGCGAGGTTTTTTGGGATGGGGTCCTCCCGATGTTTTGCTTTTAGTTTTGCCCACAGAGGACAGCGCCTCAGGAGGTCCTCTTCTGACGAAGGAGGAGGAGGCGGAAGGGGAGAAGGATTTGTGCAGGTCCAAGGCGAAGTGATAGTCGTTGTGTTCGGGCATCTCCCATGCCGGCACGTTCTGGCCGCAGCGTTCACACTTGAGCACGTCGTGCTTGGTGTCCGCTCCGGAGGTGGGTAGCAGTGTGAGTGCACCATCATCTCGTTTTGCACCATCGGGTCTTGGCTTTGAAACTGTCAGTGGGTTTATCTTGTGGAAGAACGAGGCGATGCCGGCTCGATGGCCTACCAAAGCGTCTTTAGAAGGACTCGGAGACGAGACGGAACAAGATGGCGTGGACTTGGCTTGCTGCCCGTGAAAAAAGGACTGGATGGTGTTGGGTGTTTTGCGTGCGGCGTGGCCGGTGGAAAGGAAGATTTGAGAGGAAGGCACATCCGCGCTCAGGAAGCCCGCTATGCCCCCCGCTGAGGCTGAAGGGGCGTCGGCAAATTTGCTGGCGGAGAGGTGCAGCAGTGTGAGAGGCGGAGTCCTACGCGGCAGGGAGGCAGGTATGAAAAGACAAAAGCCCATTGTCAAGATAGGGTTATATAGTTTTGGAATTTTTATTATAGTTACTTTTTAGTTTTGAGTTTTATTTTTTAAATGTAGTTAGTTTGAATTAGTCTTGTGAGCTGGTTTGTTGTTGTTGTTTGAAAATGCTTCATTTTAATTCAGATTTTGTTAGTTTTAGTTGTTTTTTACCGTTATTTCTCATGTGCAAAGATTACGGCTAACATTGTGTAAAAACTCAACAAAACCATTTTTTTTTTAAATAACCAAAAACAGATACTATATAACATTCCATCGACTTTGAAGTATAAGTGCAATGCATAATACTGACGTTAGATCACAACGCTAACGTCTCTGAATGAAAACGGACCTTTTCGCTATAATTTTAGTTAATTTTGTAAACGTAAAATGTAGTTTCAAGTTTTTGTTTAAAAAAAAATCATTTTCGTTTTATTTTATTTCATAATTGAATTTAAAAAACTGTTATTCAATGTCAGTTTTATTAAATTCGTTGGAAATGCCAATGTGGAGAAAACATTCTTGACTGGCGACTAGTACGTTCAAACGTACTGGTGAGTACATTCGAATGCACTTTATAAAAGGTACAAATAAACTTTTTTTAACTTAATTTTCGAACATATTGGTATAATATGGGCCAAATGCCTAAAAAAAGCATTTTAAATCTGCTACGCTTGTACATTTAGCCTACAAGTATGTCCGAATATACTATGCGAGTATGTTTGTGCCTACTAGAACAGCTGAACTTTATTTGGGGTTAATCAGAAGCACTTCAAATCGTGGCAGATGCGTGCTGCTAAAATTTGTAATATTAACGCTTCAGTCCACATGAGTGTCTGGTCACACCGAACGTACCACGCCGCCTGCTGGTTTCCGGCCGTGTTGAGGCTCTTGATGATGGCGAAGCTGTCACTGGACAACTTGGCGGCGTCGTAGCGCACTAAAGCGCAACAGCGGGAGAAACTGCTCGGCCGCTTGTCGCCCAGCTGACGGATGCCGACCGTTAACTGCTTTGCCACGCGGCCGTTCTGAAAAAAAAAAAATTGCATCAATGTCATTAAGGCACTTTACGGGACATGTGAGAGTAATAGTACAATCCTGTAATAGTATTCTGTATATACGGTAGTAGCTTGACTTTTTCTTACCACTTCTCTGTCCTTGGTCAGCCTCTCCTCCAGCTCCAAAGCAAGCTGATGAAGCCAGTGCTGAACCTTCGCAGAAGTACATTTAATATAAAAAGCCACAATATTAGGTACACCACAACTGGCATATAAAATAAGATGCAGTTGTATCATAAAAACACACCACAATAGTGCATACCTGCTCTTTTGTAGCCAGTGATGTTCTCCCAGGAAAGTTCTTACTGCAGCCAATAGATTTTGGCAGCTGTCTGGGTTTCACCGCTTCAAAGTCGATGCCCCGACACAAATCGTATAGCCACTGACTGCAAAGCAAATTTCATCCAATAAAATAAAGACGCATCCCAAATTTTGGTTCATCAGTCTTACCCAGTCTTCTCTCCAAAGTGCTGCCCCAGTTGGGCCTGAGAGAAGTGAGTCAGCTCGCCCATGTGCTCCACTTGCAGAGCTTCTGTGACCGAGACTCCTAGTTTACCTCCAAGGTTGCGTCTGCGCACATGAAAGGGAGCTGCATTAATAAGTGGAGGGGTCAACAGTATTTGGCGGTGCCTTCACTGAAACACTCACATCTTGCTGATGGGCAGCGTGCTGAAAAGTTCAGTCACCGAGTCCAGCGGCAAAACTGTTTGTCGATTCGGTTTGTTCAGACCGCACGCCAGTTTAGCCAGCACCTGGAAGAAACACACAGGAATTGAACAACACATACAATACAATTACAATACAATTTGGCCTGTGTAACTCAAAACTGTAATATGTGATATAACCTATGTAAATATGAAAAAAATATATATGGAAAAAAATATATGAAAAAAATACAAATAGAATAATAAAATTTAGGAATGATTGCTTGTATTTTGGTAACTTGAAATGGAATTAAAATGCAAATACATATTAAATAATAGAAAATAAAATAATGTTTAAAATCATTTTAAAATAATGTTGCAATTTATAATACTATGGCCAGTACAAATACAAATGACAATATAATACAAATTGCCAGTGTAACTCAAAACTATAATATGTGGTATAACCTATGTAAATATAAAAATAAAAAAAAGATAAAATGTAGGAATGATGGCTTGTATTTTGGTAACTTGAAATTGAATTTAAATATATATTAAATAATGGAAAATAAAATGTTTAAAATCAATACAATTTATTATACTATTTAAAATAAATTACTTTAAAACATATTTCTGAATGAGTTACATAGTCATTGATATATAAAAATAAGAAACAACACAAACTAATGTCATAAGATATTGTGCTTTAAATGTTGTATTTAATCATTTAAAATCATATTAAAACCTACTTTGTTGTGCGAGATGCCAGCCGAACATTGGAAGCTTGTGTCTTGCTCCACAGCCGCCCTCATTTCCTCCACAATGAGGGCCCCCACGGTGAGCTGAAGCTCAGCACAGTCGTGCACCGGCATGGACGCCAGCCACTGCTGCACTCCCGCTGACCTCTTCTTCTCTGTTGGGCATACTGCATATTGACTCAATGCATTTGTTCTTGTAAATAATCGATTGGTTTCAAACAGATTGCATTTTGGTTTCAAGCCGATTGTATTTGTTGAATGATGGAGTCATGGTTGACAGCATATATTTGAGTGTTACAATACAGAAGACAAATTAACCTTTATCCAAAATGGCGTCCTCTGCAGATTCTTCATCTCCTTCAGATGAATTGTGAGGGTAACCTTGGATATGGGTGTTCCTCAGCAGGTGAGGTTGTATTTGTTTATCCGCCATGTCCATCACCCGCTGCTGGACGGCCATTGTCAAGTCCATATAGGCCTCGTCGATGCTGGCTCGCTCGATTACGGCAAAGCGAGACATGACTTGGATCACCTCCACGCTGGCCTCCCTGTAACTGGACACAACGGTTGATTTAGTTGTGCGTCAGTAGTATTGATAACAAGACGCCGTCATCACCACTTACTGGGTCAGGTCCGCCTTGCCGTGAGATTCTCGCACCCGTGCCACCTGGAGATCTGGGCACAGCTTCTTGGCGTCATCCACCCACATGTTCTTGGTGATGCCGTGAGCCCTTGCCTCATAGCTCACTGCAATTATCCTAAAAGAGGACAGTAAGTGACAGCAGCAAATAATAATAGTAATGATAATAAGAACAATACAATTGTACTTAATTTGAATGAATGGTGGTTGCAATTCTAGCATAATTCGAGGATTTCGAGCCTCGTACAAGTTCAGATGACAACACTTGTCAGCTACATGGATCATTCAAAAACGACATACTGTGTCAGAACCTCACCCGCCTCCTTTCCAGGTCTTGTACTGGGCTACCACACAGGGCGTTTTCTTCAGGGCAGCATTCAGCCTCTGCTCCACTTGCACATAGAAACAGTCCATGTCTACTAACGCCACCACTCTTTCCTTCCCGTACTCCATTTCTGATGAACAACAGACAGCTCTTCTTTCACAAGTTATCAAAACAACATCGTTAGTGTTTCTGTATCGTTCTATCGTAGTTTGTCCATGAATGACATGGTTGGTAGCTTTTTCTTTCCCGCAATTCCGTTCTTATATAATTACGTCATCAAAAGTGGACAGACAACTGTTTGTGTCTTTGAATGACGCACGATTGTATCGACCAATCAGCGCGAAGTATATGCCCAACACTGTACAAGGGGGGAAAATAAAATACAAAATATATATAAACAATACATAATAATAATCAACGAGGAACATTATCTTTTAAACCGGTTCACATTTTTTTCACAGTTCATATTTTCGTGGGGAGTTTTCTTTCTTTCTTTCTTTCTTTCTTTCTTTCTTTCTTTCTTTCCTTCCTTTTTTTAATGTATTTTTCTTTTCTTTTTTTTAACAGAACTCTGCTTTTCAACATACCTGTACTGGCTGTCTTTTAGTAACGTAATCCATGGGCTTCAATGTCAGGTACAGTATTGTGCAGTACCTCTAGTGCCAACCGGTACATCAACAGAGATAATTAAATGTACTGTATTAATTTGAATGAAGATTTCTGGAGGGGTACCGTGCTGGACACGGACACACATAAATGCTATGTGCCAAATGTTTTTGTTGATGTTTGTTTGTTTGTTTTACGACATGTAAATCTTGGCGTTTGTTTTCGGTATGTTTGGTGCGTGTGTGTGTGGGGGGGGGGGGGGGGTCACGGACTTGGGGGTCATTCTTAGTGAATGATGGGAAATGTGTTTTTAATTATTCACATGGAGAGGAAAAAGTAAAAAAAAACATTAGGTGCAAAATTTCGCAAGAAACGGAAAGAACAAGAAGATAAATGAACAAAGGATGCAGAGGATGCTGGATGCTGCTGTATCAGAATGAAGGAGCTGGGATATGCTATGCACACCTGGGAGCCAAGTGACCAGACCCCCCCCCCCCCCCCCAATTTTTTTTTTACATAAAAAATAAAAATAACTAAACAAAAAAAACATGCTATGCCATGCTCTCTCTCTCTCTCTCTCTCTCTCTATCTCTCTATCTCTCTATCTATCTATCTATATCTATATCTATATATATATATATATAGCGTTAAAATGGAAAAACAACTACATAGTTCACCTAAACCTCGCTCTGTATCAGTATTGGTTATGTTTTGGGGTTTTGGTTTGTTTTTTACTCAGGCAATTGGTAGCCAGCCCGGGTCCTAAGGCAGGATGTGATAGGTCAGGTTTCAACTGAGCGCAGTCTCCTTCAGCTCGTCCTCCAACCGGTCAAGTCTGCCTCGCCCGTGCGGTTCGAGGAACATCTGTCCTAAAGTCTCTTTAACTTGCCTCTAGACATCCCTCCGACCGGTAAGATACGTGTTTAATGAGGTAGCTCGAAACGTGCCTTTCGGTTTTTTTTTTTTAACGCGCTGAAAGGAGCGGTCTAACTTGCTTGTGGTACTCGCCGGCAACTCTGTTAGCTTTAGCAGCGTCAGCTACGCTAGCTTGGACATGTCGTGTCTGACTCATGCAAGATTAAACCCATCTAAATTCTTTCGGGAAATCTATTTTTTAGTGTTTATTACGGTGTTGCAATTGCAACTCTGGTGTTTTGCACTTGACTAATATCTTTGGGTTAGTTTAATGACACATGAACTGTACATCGGCCTTAGCGGAGTGACAGCCCTCGACACCGCACATCACTTTGACGTGCTGCTAATTAGCGCCAACATGTGCTCTTAACCCCGCCTAACTTTTAAACCAACTCACGATAAGCAGGGAGCCAAAATGGCAATCTGTCCCACGTTAACCTTGCTCACGGGCTGTCAGGCCACTTGGAGTGGTTTATACGTCATAGTTACGTGCTAAATAGCCACGATGAATCCAATCTGAAAGCGTGCTGAGGGAATATTTGCAAGATTTTAGCTAATGCGCATTCAGTCGGCGAACATTTACTTAGTGTTACATTTGAGGATGACATCTGTTTTGGAAATTGATTAATTGCAGGTTGGTATTACGAGTCTGAAGGTCAGCAATGAGACTAGCAAGCTTTCAATGTATAGCATGTTCTTATTACATAACGGTCCATTGCATTTACTATCCATCTATTTTCTACAACACTTATTCTCATTAAAGTCACGGCTGAGCTGGAACATATCTCTGCTGACTTTGTGGGCGAGAGATGGCGTACACTGTTGGACTGGTCGCCAGTCAACTGCAGGGCACAAATAAAATAACCATTCACACGTATGGACTAGGGTTGCACGATAATGGAAAAATATGCGTTATGTGATATAGTTGTTGAATATTGCGATATCGATATTATTGCGATATTTAACATGTACCTAATGAAATCATATTTTTATTATCAAATGGAAGAGTAACTCATTGTAATTAATTGTAGTTAGCCTAGATAATGTTCAACTATTGGAAAGTGATGCACATTAAAGTTTGCGTCTGACTGGTCAAATTCAGATAAAAGTAAACAATTCCATATAAAACTTACTAATGCATATCGCAATAATGCTATTTTTTTTCAACATGTTGCCCAGCCCTTCTATGGACAATTTAAAGTCTATAATTGATCTAACATGATGAAATTGCAATAATATTAATGGCTTTTTCTCTTTATCTCAAAATAAAAGGTATATTGCCTGTCTATATGTGTTGCTGCACAATTTGTGTTCCAATATCCCCCCCCCCCCCCCCCATGGGTTATATTACCACAACATCAAAAGTTTAATTAGCTCGTTTATGGCATTTTGCATGTGTTTTAGTGTTAAGCCCGTGGCCTTTTTCGTAAGTTATATGTTTCAGTTCAACACAATGTGTAATTCTTTGTTTTAAATTTAGTTTTACATTAAGCCTCAACTGGGAATGGCATTAAACAGCTTCAAGCTAGCTAGCACTTGGCCTCGAGAATTAGTGGAGCCTCACTGAAAAGACAAAAATCCTACATTATGAAATGTTAACTCAAGTTGGAATGCACTGCCACGTTAGCGAAGGTCAGTGCTGGGCTACAGTGAAGTCATAAATACAATAAATATTTGTAGCTGTGCATACCTTGTTAAAAAAAAAACTGAATTGAACTGTATAGTCACTAAATGTTTTTGTGTGTGTGTGTAAAAAAAATAACTACTACATTTATTTATTTATTTTTTAGTTATAAAAAGCGCACAAAGACTTATTCATACTCTTGAATGTTTTGCACACTGGCAATAACATTTTTCTTAATAGAAAATATATTTATTTTCTCATCGTCTGTAGAAACAATGGCCGTGCCTCCTTCATATGTTGATCTGGGCAAGTCTGCCAAGGACATCTTCAACAAGGGCTACGGTAGGAATTCATGTGTGACCCTTGAAACATTACAATTATTTTAGTGTGCTCTAACAGGATTTGATCAAAACAACTTTTTGTTCAGGATTCGGCCTGGTGAAGCTTGACGTCAAGACCAAGTCAGCCAGTGGAGTGGTAATTACAATATTTATGTACGCTTGGACCGGACACGCGCTGTAGAAACTTCTTGGAGTCAAATAGTAGAATCTGTGAAAAATGCATTTTAAATCTGTTTGGCATTACTCTCATTTTATTAATGTCCTATTCATGCAGCAAGATGGTGGCCACTGTAAATGTAAATGTACACTAGTTAAAATGAAAAAAAACAACAACCTCTTTTTACTTAGAAGCTCTTTAAGTAATGAGTATTAAACAAAGTATGGCATGTGCACCAGGCCCTAGTGCTGGGCGATATGACAATATTTATTGTGAAGACGATTGAAAAAAAATTATCGTGTTATTTTGTTCTTATCGTGTTTATCGTCATTTATCAACAACAACAAAAAGAAGTGACAGAATGCTTGTTTGACAGGAAAGCATTCATTCTGCATGTTTGTTTCACACAGCTGTCACCAGGTGGCAGCCTGTACAAGTGGACATGGCAGTGAATGATACATAGTCATCATACATTACAAGCTTACAGTGCCAAAGTAAACCTAACATCCATCCATTATCTGAACCGCTTGTAATCAATGAAAATTAATAGAATACGAGGTGGGTAAATGCAAATAACGAATACTACTACTTCGAAAAACTTAACTAAAATAACAAACCCGTAATTACTAATTAACTTTTTTATTAATTTTTTAAAGCCCACCTCAAAGCATGCCGGGTGCTCCTTTCGGCTCATTGAAATAGTGACAGCTGTGTGAAGCAGTTTGCGGGTCTAAATGTGCAGTTTTAGCATCATTAAAACACGGATTTTTAAGTTTTTCTGAAAATTGAACGGCGGAGAAAGCCCCCAAAAGCTTCGCTGGGATGCTTACGGTACCTTCAAGCGTGCGTACTAAGTCGAGGCGAGATCGGTTCTACCACTTACGTCACAGCATAGCAACGACTCAACGAGCTTCGGCTGGCTAATACTGCACATAAACACGTTGCGCTTTTTCTCCTAAATTAGTAACTAAAGCCTTTGTGGAGGCGTATAAGAAGCACTTCTTCAGTTACAAGTATCGAAGTTCTCAGATTACGAGGTGTGATTAACTAGGACAAGATGTAGAAGCCTTGCTATGCTAACCGCTTTGCTAACCAGCTAACGTTATCGTGAAACTGACATTAATTTAAGTGCGTGGGTGATGATTACACTTTTTACAAAGTTCTTGCTGGTACCGCGTTAAAGCAGAGTGTGTCAAACTTTTAAAAGAAAAATCTGGCCTTTTAATGAGTCTCTGGGGAGAAAAAGTAAGAAATGGGTCTAGCTGCAGATCATGGATGAGTGGAGCTCTACCGGAAACACGTGATCTCCAATTCCGTCTTACTTTTTTTACTAAACCTAAACATAACAATAACACTAAACATAACCATAATCTTAACTCAAACTAACGTGAAGTAGTATTATTTGTATTTTTGAGTATACTTTGCTGTTTTATCTAAGACAACTGTTGGCGCTTTCATCACCACCGGAAACACGTGACCCGCATTTGAACACATGTTTTAATGTGTCTTATAAAACCTCTGGCCTCTGGCTTATGATGGTACTTTGAGAGACAAGCATTTTTTGAGGTGGTACTTTGTGGAAAAGGTTTTAAGAAACAAATGCACTATGTAGAAGAAAGTGTGTGATAGTGCCAAGATGCTCTTTCCTAATAGCTTTATGTTGTTGTTTTAAGGAATTCAAAACATCTGGATCCTCCAACACAGACACCAGCAAAGTGGTCGGCAGCCTTGAAACCAAATACAAGAGGGCAGAGTATGGCTTGACCTTTACTGAGAAGTGGAACACCGACAACACCCTGGGAACAGAAATCACCATTGAAGATCAGGTAATGGCAACTAATAATGTTCAATATAAACACGCTTTATAATGACTGCAATGAAGATACAATGCCCATTTATCCATTTAAATATTTTCTCAGATCGCCAAGGGACTGAAGTTGACTTTTGACACCACCTTCTCGCCAAACACTGGGTATGATCATTACTGATCATTATGATCATCAGTACTTCAAGATATAATGTTAGCAAACAAAACGTGATCATTCTACACAATGCCTCCGTCACGACTTGTTGCCAACTATCTGCTGCCCTCTAGTGCAAATGTGGAGTTTGTCTGTCACTGATACCAAACACATTTGCAACTTTCAAAGACGTTCACGTGCTGCCTTAAAATTTAGCTTGCTCAAGTTCTACTTCAGAGGTGTTTTGCTTTCTGTTAGGTGTTTATAGGGGCCTCTCCATTCAGTGTCAAGGATAAAGTCACGTACAAGGGTTATGGTGTGTCATGCTAAGAATGGCAAATTAACACCAGCATGGGATTGGATGGGCTGTTTTGACATAACTTATGAGACAGCGATCGCACTTCCTTTTTTTTGTTGTTTTTTTTGTGTGTTTTTTTTCACACAATTTGAAACACTTCAAAGGTATTTTGTTTTTAGGGGCTGATCCTGTCTTGTGCCGGTGTGCCAGCCTTCATCCATCATCCATTCATCCACATACTGCTGGGCTAATGGCAAAGCTACCTCTTGCCGTCCCCGTGTTCTTGACCAAAACATCGCCCTTTACAAACATCCACGTAGCCTTACATTACAATGAGCACTGTATGCAAGTTAAGGTTAGCCAAGGCTGCTAAGTTAGTAGCATAACTAAGTTACTCATGTTGGAAAGTTGCCAAGCATGTTACTAGTTTGATGTTGGATTCTTCTTCTTCTTTTTTTCGTACAATAAATTAAAACAGAGTTGAGATCAACTTACAGTACCTGATGACTTTGGCGGTTTTCCAAGTTCAGAGATGTAGCTGTCCACATAGTAAATCACTGATACATATATTTACGCTTTATGTCTTGTGTGTGTGCCTCAACAGCAAGAAGAGCGGTAAGGTCAAGACCGCCTACAAGCGCGAATACGTGAACTTGGGCTGCGACGTGGACTTTGACTTCGCCGGCCCCACCATCCATGGAGCGGCGGTTGTCGGCTACGAGGGCTGGCTTGCCGGCTACCAGATGACCTTCGACACCGCCAAGTCCAAGATGACCCAGAACAACTTTGCCATCGGCTACAAGACGGGAGACTTCCAGCTGCACACAAATGTGTAAGTAACACAAGCCGTTGGATTAAATGTTATTTCTATAGCTTCAAGGTATTTCTATGGTGCAGGCTCAGAACGATAGTAGCTACCCTCAAGTAGGACCTCCGCTCGTCCCCGTAAGATTCTGTAAATGTGGCCTGGTTGGGAAGGCTCCTGCAGTGGAGACGCGCACATATGGGGCTGGCCCCGTATATTTACCCCGAAGTTCCTGCGGTGGAAATGCGGCTACTGATTCTCATGCTCTTTTAAAGCAACGATGGGGCAGAGTTTGGAGGCTCCATCTACCAGAAGGTGAGCGACAAGCTTGAGACTGCCGTCAACCTGGCGTGGACCGCAGGCAGCAATAGCACACGCTTTGGCATCGCCGCCAAATACCAGTTGGACAAGGATGCCTCCGTCAGCGTAAGTAAAGCGGCGATAAGATGGTGAAACAAAAGCAAAGTACTTATAAATGCTTCTTTTCTTCTTCTTTTTTTTTTCTTCTTTTTTTTTTCTTCTGCAGGCTAAAGTGAACAACAACAGCCTTGTTGGTGTTGGCTACACCCAGACCCTTAGACCAGGTGAGCTGAACAGACATTTTGTAAATGTGGAAGTCCAACCTGTTTTACAGCACTTGTACACTCAGCAGACATTCCATCATGTAAGACTCATAAATTGTTGCACATGTTATAAAATGAAGGATGGTGAGGAAGTGTGTACACTGGTGGTGACAAGGCTGAGTAGTTGATCAACTGACATGTTGATCTCCTTATACAAATTCTGGGTTCTGTGTACAAGACAAATGGATAAATCCTGCAGTGTCTTTTACAGCTGTGATGCTGGCATTTTGTTCATACTTTCTATCTACTTGTATACTTGTGTCCTCTGTTTCCAGCATTAGTGGCGTGTGTTGTCTCCAGGTTACTAACTGAAAGCAATGAGCTAGTTTTCTAGGCCCACTCAGTGCAGTTATAGTTTCTCATTTGTTTTGTACAGTAGTTGAGAGCTGGGAGTGTTTTTAATGCAAATACAAGGAAGGTGACACACACACACACACAAAAAAACGGGAACTTTTTAACAATCCAATAAAACCAAGAGTGATGGAAGAAAAATATATTATTCATAGTAATTGAAACCTTAAAACATGCCATTTACAATCAAACAATGATGGAATCCCAGCTGAGATGTTGCAGCGGTCAAAGAGGAATCTCAACAGCAGATTTCAATGGATTTGTACAAAAGGATGTTATCAACAGGATGTAATAAAAACATTTTTTAAAGAGAAAGGAAATTTCAACATTGTTTCTTAAAAGGCATGTTTTAAGGTTTCAATTACTATGAATAAAATATTTTTCTTCCATCACTCTTGGTTTTATTGGATTGTTAAATAGTTCCCTTTTATTTTTTGGTCGCCCTGTATATCTAGTGTATGTAACATATAAGTTTTATTCTATTTGGTAATGTGACCAACATGTAACCAGGACCACTAATGTTGTCTCCCATTCCTGCCCAGGCGTGAAGCTCACCCTGGCCGGCCTGGTCGACGGCAAGAACATCAACGCCGGAGGCCACAAGCTGGGTCTGGGCTTGGAACTGGAGGCCTAAGCTTCTCCTCCCACACCCAGGAACTCCGGAATATCAGAAGAAATTTGGCCTTACGTATTTCCCAACCAGCAAAAGTGGGGACATCTTGGAAGAGATCGGGTTCACAAAGGCTACAAGAACAAACTCTTAACTTGAGTGAGCACCACCGTCATGCTGGTGCTTTTTTGTTGCTTTCTAGTTGCGAGAGTCAGGTGGCATATTATTTATATAACCGTAACGTCATGATTCCTGTCCAGCGCTGCCATAAATACAATACAGTCCCAGTTGTGCATCACTGTGCCTGTGTGGGTTATTTGTCATCTTACCAGACACTCCGTATTTGTGTGGTGAGTGCTGTCATTTCCCGCTTGTGATTTCTTCTTAAAACACCGTCTGATATTCCTCAGTTTTTAAAGTACACTAGGCTTTCTTCTGTTGCTATTTACAGCTGCAAGCCTTCTTCACGCGCACACAATGGTGTCCCGTCGGACATTAGAAACGGTCCACTCGGCCGACCACACAAACAAAAACACTGGGAGGCTCATAGTGCTCGAAAGCAATGCCAAACTTATGAAATGTTAACGAGGAGTTAACTGTAAGTCTCCTCTCACTACAAGGACATGGAGGTCCTTTTGTCTGTTACCTTTTCAATAAAGTCTCCAACCTTCAACTGGCTCATGGAGTGTTGCTGCAAAGTGAGGATAATTTTGCTGTTCTTTATTTTATTACATTATCTATTCTTAGTTGTACAATTTCATGATGGTCAGGAATGCTTGTTCAACATTCCCTCCCTATTTCATAATGGTATTGGTTACTGGAAGAAAAAAAATTAACTAGACCACTGATTACCAACCAGGGTGCTGTGGTAAATCTTTCATTTAATCTATTGGAAAATTGTTATTACAGAATTATCATCTTGCATTATGCTTAAAAATAAACTGATTATACAAAATACATTTTTTTTTGTTTTGTTTTAGGGTAACCCAAGGGCGTGTTTAAAAGCACATGCCACGATAATTCTGTAACAACCCAGGCAAACCTTGGCTTCTCCCTGACATGTCCAGAGAAAAGCAAACAAACCTACTGTACTTCTCCCAGCTTCATTTTCCCTTTTCAACAAGGCCATCTTGAGGTGAAAGCACAAAAAATGAAAACGGTAGCTGAGTTTTTCAGCAAATAATAGGTTTAAGTTCCTCTAAAAATGTGAATAGAGAGGTGCAAAGCAATTACATACTGCAATCACTCAAAATATACCATAAAACATGCCTTTAATCTCGATATAATGATCCTGAATGCTGTTTAGTGTTTAATAGCGATGGTCAGCCCGTCCCCCACTGTGAGCATGCTCAGATCGATCCGCTGGTCTTTGTGGAGCTTCTTGTTGAGCGCATCCAGAGTCCTGGAGATGACGTCATCGGGTGCAGGATCCACAACCTTTCCACTCCACAGCACCTTCACACACCAGCACACACACAGTCAACATCTGCCATACGGCCAGTACATTGTGTAGGCCTACAAGTTGTGGACCTACATTGTCGATGGCAATGACGCCACCTTTCCGAATAAGCTCTAGAGACTTTTCAAAGTATCCGTCATAGTTGGATTTGTCTGCGTCGATGAACACAAAGTCAAAGGTTCCTGTTTCACCAGCTGCTATCAGTTCATCTACAGGAAATAGGAATGAATGTCAGTGATTCAAGTGAAAGTCAACTTTCATTACAAATCTCTTACCAAGTGTTGCCATTGCCATCTGTAGTCGTATGTTGATCTTATTCTCCACTCCGGCCTGTTGGGAGAATAAGGTTTGGTGACATCTGCTCTAAATAAATTGGCTAGGTGATGTTACCTCTTTAAAAAAGGGCTTGGCGATGTCTACATAGATGTCGTTTATTTCACATGCTACCACATGTCCGTTATCTGGCATGGCCAAAGCCATACTGAGTGCATTGTACCCCGTGTACATCCCTGTAAGATACAAAAAAAAGTCAGATGCATTGCATTTGTTAAAATATATTTTGTGTTGCTGGGTTGGATGTAATCTCACCAATTTCAATAGCCTTGGTTGCGTTGATCAGTTTCATGAGATTGGCCATCAATTGGGCTTGTTCGACGGAAACCATCATGTTGCTCCATTGGTCATCGAGAGTGCTCTGAAATTAAAATGCAAATCACAGGCCTCAAAGGTTAAAGAACATTTTGAAGTTTGAACCATAATTATCATTGGTGATGTTGATAAACATTGCTTCTGTTTGGAAGTCTTATGCCTACTAATGTGCAAACGAGGGATGGACATTAAAAAAAAAGTCAGCATGGAAAATTAACACCTCATCAGTCACACCTGCTGTCTCTGATTGGTTGTTTTTCTTCGAGCACGGGGTTGGGGGGAAAAATCATATTCGAGATGCAAGATAGGGCCATCTTTTTTTCACAGATCAATTTACTAATGTATTACTTTCAGGTCATACTGACGGCCTTTAATATGACAATAATATATTGACTTCTTGGGGTGGTAATTACAAACTCCTTCTTTAAGAATGTATTTAAAATAAATAAATAAATAAACACGCTTGTTGCACATTCCCACGAGTGGCCAATAGGTTAACTGCTTAAAACCAGTAACAGGATATTAAAATATCCTCTTTACTTACCAGTTTGAGTTTAGTGAGGACTGGATGCTCCCTCAGCGAGTTGTTGACAACATACTGCAACACCGGATCGTCCTTTCCTTGGCTGTGACTCTTTCCAACAAACATTGACCTCCCCAAGCCTTCAAAACATCACAATCACTTTGAGCTACCATCCAATTAATACTAAAAAAGCACTTACCTGTGAGTAACACAGAGACTCCGAGGCAGAATAGAAACTGGATGCCTGCAGCCATGTTCTAAGTTGAAATTGATCCGTTGTTTTTGTTTGACTCCAATGTTCGCTGTTAGACATGTGTTTGTTTGACCTTGGACAGTGACATTCGGTGTGTTGGTTTTTCAGTCCTCTTGTATTCATGTTAATATTTCAATATTCAAGACGGTGATTCTACATTATATTCAATTATTTACAGTGCAATTAACTAGTGACAAACTTGTACTGAGACTTCACCTACCTCACTATGAGTTTGTGGATTGGCGAGTAATATTCTCTGTATTTTTAGTTGAGATAATAAAAAGAAAACCCCTGTTAGAAATAGGAAATTTTCGTAAATGTATACCATTGATGAGTCCCCTCGTGAGGTGTGTGTTAAAATGACAAATCTAAAGTGTTTTAAATGGCTTTCTTTTTTTGATGACGTTTCGGCAAAATTGCCGTTTTTGTTAGTTTCCTGAAAAGTGATTCTTTTAGGAGACTAGATTTTGCCCAACACCTTAATAAAAATCACTAAACCAATACAATTATAAAAAATAATAATAACAAATAAAGGCATGCTTTATAAATATGACTTCAAAATTAAAATAGCTAAATAAGTTTGAGGAAATCACCGAATCAGGTCAATCAAATCAGACCGTCGTCTTTCTAACGCCACTTGTCTTGACAGATGTCGGTCACCGGGCCCCCACAAAAAAAATACGTCAACAAGAGGAAAGAAGGATTTCTCTTTCTAACTGTATCAAAAATACATAAGTCTTTTTGATACAGTTAGGAAGAGAAAGCAGCAGAAACTGAGCAGTTATCAGGTAGACAACGTTTTTTTCTGTCTTCTCAAAGTTTGACGTCGAAAATACTGTGCGCGGTGGCTTGCGGTGCTACATGCTCACTACGTCATCCACTTCCAGGATGTTCCGTTCCGTTCCGTCTTCAATTCCGCTTATCCGGGGTCGGGTCGCGGGGGCAGCAGCTTTAGCAGGGAAGCCCAGACTTCCCTCTCCCCAGCAACTTCAGCCAGCTCCTCCGACGGGATCTACCCTCACTCGTGAACAAGACCCCAAGATACTTGAACTCCTCCACTTGGGGCAGGATCTAATCCCCGAGCCGGAGAGGGCACTCCACCCTTTTCCGACTGAGGACCATGGTCTCGGATTTGGAGGTGCTGATCCTCATCCCAACCGCTTCACACTCGGCTGTGAACTGCTCCAGCGAGAGCTGGAGATCACGGCTTGAAGAAGCCAACAGCACCACATCATCTGCAAAAAGCAGAGATGCAATGTTGAGGCCACCAAACCGGACCCCCTCAACACTCCGGCTGCGCCTAGAAATTCTGTCCATAAAAGTTATGAACAGAATCGGTGACAAAGGGCAACCTTGGCGGAGTCCAACCCTCACAGGAAACAAATTCGACTTACTGCCGGCAATGCGGGCCAAACTCAGACATCGGTCTTACAGGGACCGAATAGCCCGTATCAGGGGGCCCGGTACCCCATACTCCCGAAGCACCCCCCACAGGACTCCCCAAGGGACACGGTCAAACGCCTTCTCCAAGTCCACAAAGCACATGTGGACTGGTTGGGCGAACTCCCACGCACCCCCAAGGATCCTGCTGAGGGTGTAGAGCTGGTCCACTGTTCCACGGCCGGGACGAAAACCACACTGCTCCTCCTGAATCCGAGATTCAACTTCCCGACGGACCCTCCTCTCCAGAGACGTGTCAACCACGACAGCCCCACTACATCCAGAGCCCTTAGGAACTCCGGGCGGATCTCATCCACCCCCGAGGCCCTGCCACCGAGAAGCTTTCCAACCACTTCAGTGACTTCGACCCCAGAGATAGGGGGGCCCACCTCAGAGTCCCCAGACCCTGCTTCCTCAAAGGAAGGCATGTCGGTGGAATTGAGGAGGTCTTCGAAGTATTCTCCCCACCGATTCACGACGTTCCGAGTCGAGGTCAACAGCACCCCATCTCCACTATACACAGTGTTAATGGCGCACTGCTTTCCTCTCCTGAGACGCCGGATGGTGGGCCAGAATTTCCTCGTAGCCGTTCGGAAGTCGTTCTCTTTTTTATTTATTTATTTTTTTTCCGTTCTCCATGGCCTCACCGAACTCCTCCCATGTCCGAGTTTTTGCCTCAGTAACCACCGAAGCCGCATTCCGCTTGGCCAGCCGGTACCTGTCAGCAGCCTCCGGAGTCCCACAGGCCAAAAAGGCCCAATAGGACTCCTTCTTCAGCTTGACGGCATCCCTTACCGCTGGTGTCCACCAGCGGGTTCGAGGATTGCCGCCACGACAGGCACCAACCACCTTACGGCCACAGCTCCGATCGTCCGCTTCAACAATGGAAGCGCGGAACATGGTCCACTCGGACTCAACGTCCCCCGCCTCCCCCGGGACAATGGAGAAGCTCTGCCGGAGGTGGGCGTTGAAACTCTTTCTGACAGGGGATTCTGCCAGACGTTCCCAGCAGACCCTCACAATACGTTTGGGCCTGCCTGGTCGGACCAGCATCTTACCCCGCCATCGGAGCCAACACACCACCAGGTGGTGATCAGTTGACAGCTCCGCCCCTCTCTTAACCCGAGTGTCCAACACATACGGCCGCAAATCCGATGACACGACTACAAAGTCGATCATCGAACTGCGGCCTAGGGTGTCCTGGTGCCAAGTGCACATATGGACACCCTTGTGCTTGAACATGGTGTTCGTTATGGTCAGTCCGTGACGAGCACAGAAGTCCAACAACAAACACCGCTCGGGTTTTAATCGGGGGGGGCCGTTCCTCCCAATCACGCCCCTCCAGGTCTCACTGTCATTACCCACGTGAGCGTTGAAGTCCCCCAGCAGAACGAGGGGGTCCCCAGGGGGAGCACTCTCCAGCACACCCTCCAAGGACTCCAGAAAGGGTGGGTACTCTGAGCTGCTGTTCGGTGCATAAGCACAAACAACAGTCAGGACCCGTCCCCCCACCCGTAGGCGGAGGGAGGCTACCCTCTCGTTCACCGGGGTAAACACCAACGCACAGGCGCCTAGCCGGGGGGCAATGAGTATGCCCACACCTGCTCTGCACCTCTCACCGTGGGCAACTCCAGAGTGGAAGAGGGTCCAGCCCCTCTCGAGAGGATTGGTACCAGAACTCAAGCCGTGTGTGGAGGTGAGTCCGACTATATCTAGTCGGAACTTCTCAGCCTCGCACATCAGCTCGGGCTCCTTCCCTGTCAGAGAGGTGACATTCCATGTCCCCAGAACTAGCTTCAGTAGCCGAGGGTCGGACCGCCAAGGCCCCTGCCTTTGGCTGCCACCCAACTCACTGCGCACCTGACCCCTTTGGCCCCTTCCACCGGTGGTGAGCCCATGGGAAGGGGGACCCACGTTGCCTTTTCGGGCTGTGCCCGGCCGGGCCCCATAGGTGTAGGCCCGGCCACCAGACGCTCGCCTTCGAGCCCCACCTTCCGGGATGTATCAATGTTTTTTGTTTTGTTTTTTAAATAGTAAGCAAACATAATAATAATAATAATAATAATAATAATAATAATAATAATAATAATAATAATAATAATAATAATAATAATAATAATAATAATAATAATAATAATACAGGGTGTGTTCAGCACATGTAATGTGATTTTACAATAATTCTTGTTGAAATGTACAGTATGTTGCCTTGTGATGATGCAAGATACTTGATATTTACCAAGTATCAAGCTTACATTCTTGTTTCTTTAAATGTTAGTTTGACCTTCCTGAGTAGTTGTCTTGCAGTACAAAATGATTCATTAGTACTCAATAGATCCTTTTCAACGTATCTTCAAAGCAGGGAAAATATAATGAGCAGTGTTTTGTATTGGAAGATTGTTTTGGATGAGGCGCATTTCCGCTGTGGCTTCAAACCAGCAGACAGGCTAAGGGGAAGCGCTGAATTCTGGGATGTGGGTGGGATGTGAGGTTTCTCCAAGGACACGATGCTTCCTCTATCTGCATTCTTATTAGAAATGCACAAACAAGAACACATCAGTGAAATGAGCCATGACGTGAATTGTATTGAGGGAAAAAACAAAAAAGTTTGTGCTCTGACAAGAAGGAAAAGAAGGGAATTTCTCACAGCTCTGCTAAAGATACTCTCAGTAAAAATGGGACGCCGTGTTTTGCCGCCATCTTTGTCTCTCCCCCTGCTGCTTCGGGCCTCTGCTTCCATGACGCTAATTGTTTCTGCTACTTGTGCCAAGTACCGACTCTTCCCCGGCACGTTCTTGCAGACAAGCCCCGGTCCCTCGGCTGCTTTTTGTGTCGGTTTAAGCCATGAAAAAGAGAACGAGTGCGCCGCCGCCATCTGCACGCCAGCGTTCCTCCTCGCGGCCGCGACTGTCAACAGTGCCACGGCGGCGCACATCCTCGCCCGCTCTCAGAGGTAGCAAAATCAACACATGAAAATAAAAGTGACAACTGCTGCTGCTAATATGAAACAAAATAATTCAAGAGCTCTCTGTTTTGACGAAGCGGAGTGGGAGCACACTTTTATATTTTAAAAAGCCGACCTAGCAAAGAAGAAAGTTGGTCTTTAATATATGATGGTTCCAAGCATTTTCCCATTCCCAATTACAGTGAGCAGATTTGCTCGTTGTCCAATCAGTCTCTCTCGTTTTTTGTGTTTTTTTTGTCGAGTATGAGTCTCCATAACATAGCAATGTGGCACGCTGACGGACTAGCGAGCTGATGGGTGTATTGGGTCATTTGGAAAGACGATAACGTTTCGGCAACACTTTATCATACTTTTTTGACACCAATCACTCTACTACTTTCCAGTTTAGATAGGGCTTTGGTGGAATTGTGTGGTATTGCAGGGTGTTTCAGAAAGAGCAAAATAATAATAATAATAATAATTGTTGACCTTTTCAGCCAATAGTTAGAAATGGGATACACAAACACAAATGCGAATAGGTAAATTCTTGAGTAGTGAACTGCCAGTATGTGGGGGATTACTCTAAAACATAGAGCTGGGTTTAAAAAAATCAAGTAATCGATATCAAATCGATTTTCCTTTTTGAGCGTGATAATGATTCATAAAACAATGAATCGATTATTTTAATATCTTTTTTTGCATAGATGAACAAGAAAATATAATTTTTAAGGCCAATTTTTTTTTGTATCTTACGGTTTTCTGGAAATTTACTGTTCACATGAATTTAAAAGTATTTTCTTACATTTATGAAAGACCTGACTTATTACAATTTATGACAATTCAGAATCTTTTGAATTTTTTTGTACAATTATTGAATTATAATTAAGCAAACATTTTCATCTCATCCATGCTGATGTCAATGTTTGTGTAACACTTTATGATTTGATTATAACATGTTATTTTCATTAATAAATAAATAATTTAACCAGTTACTGCTTCTGCAAAATTTAATTTTGAATTTAATGTTTCTGTAGTTTTTTTTTTTTTTAAAAATCATGTCCTTGATATATAAGAAGACTTGATGTTCTATAATTAATCAATATCGAATTGAACTGAAGTGAGTCGAATCGAATAAAATAAATAAATAATTTCATTTTGGTCACAATTGCATATGACATCACAATCACAATATTTAGGGGGGAAAAAGATCTTTCAAAATCTAACTAACTTTCAAGTTTACCGTACTGGGGTAGAATTCCGTGTACACATGTAAAGGCGCCTATGCCAGAGTACTCCTTATGTTTTTGTAGCATCTTCCTTTTACCAGCAAGTGGCACTGTTGTTTAGCTAATCCCCACATTTCAAACCAGGCTGGAACCTCCCTCTGTGGGAGGTAATATCACTTTCCTCTTGTTGAATTGACCTGTGACACCATCACAGAGCACAAAGCGAGGCCTGTATTGACATGCTGGTAACACCAAGCTGCTGCTGCATCATCAGCGTGTTTGGCAAAAAAGAAAAAAGAAGAAAAAAAAAAAAGGTGGGTGTCTTATGACGCTTCCTAATAACACTCGTCACTTTGGCTGTGAGCAGACAGATAAGCAGGCATGAATATTTAGTGACGGCGCTAAGCACAACGGAGAGACTGACAGACGTCTGACGGCGTTCAATTGACACGTTGGGCATGTGCGTCTTCTGTTTTGACAGCGTGACGCTCCCGGAAGTGGCTCGCACGCGCGATAACGATTGTATTGACACCGCTTTCACTCAAAGTGGGCCGTGGTGCTGCTGGCCTGTAGCTTTCCTCAGCACATGTGTGTACACAAAGAGCGTCGGTCTATGTAGGAGACCTGCATCACAATGAGCTTGTAAGGAAATACTCCCAACACCTGCTGCTTTTCACTCATGCAAATCTAGCTTGATTGAAGCTGTATTCGATATGAATGTTGAGGATAAGCCATTCAACCCCTGACGAGCCTCTCTTTTGTGCGTTCGGGCCCTGCAGAACAAAACAGGAGATCTTTCCCCGGCATAAAAAAAAGAGCTAACAAACAAACAGAAATGAATGGCAGGTGTGGTTGTTTGACTTACAAATCACACAGAGCATCTATTCTATTAACCGAGAGTGTAAATAAATGCAGAATTGAATTTCCATAGACACGCACGGTAAGTTGACAGTCCTCAAGAGAGATCAAATAGGCCGTGTGAAGCTCAGAGAAAACGCTTGCGTGTGTGAAAGGTGTTGACACTTTGAGCAAGCCAAGAAAAAAAAGAAAAAGAAAACGTCACATCCGTGGAGACAATTACCGCGAGAACTTGTGCTCTTTATTTTGTGTCATATCGTTAATATATAATATTTTTTCCAATCACAGTAGCTAGGTTCAAGATTCACTGAAAAACAATTATTGGCAGACAGACATCAAATACAAAAACATTATGATGTATTCCTCCACCTCTACGCAAAGTATTTAATTGCACGGCGTTCAACAAGGTATGTTGGGATTGTCTAACGTTACTGGCCTGCTATAAAAACCTACATTGTTTACAAATACAAACTCGAGGTGCAACGTACTACTACTACTACCTTAGTCAGGACAAAAACATTGAGACGGGAAAGACGTTATACGGTATTTTATAGGGGTGTGAATTGCGTAGTACCTGGCGATTCGATCCATATCACGATTCATAGGTCACGATCCGATTTGATACCGATTAATCCCGATACGAATCTATAAATTGATTATTGCAATTTTTTTTACAAAAATTTAGAAAATACTAATCAGTAAACTTGTACATGTACACTGTAAGATTTGTATGAAAATGCATTTATTTATCTGAAACTTCAGGCTTTTACCTGTGAGCCTCTGTATTTAACAAACAATCTGTTGCAATCTGTTTCATGTTTGAACAGCACTGAAATAAAATATTCCATTAATATAACATTCTTCCATGCTTAACGTGTGAACCCTAACCCTAAGTAAGACGTTTTGTTGAATATTTCCTTTAAAAAAATATGTTTAAAAATCGATTCTGCCACATATCGAATCAACTGAAAAATGCGCGCTGTAATATCGCGATATATTGCCGAATCAAATTTAATTTGATTACTTGTTCAATACTCAATTATAAAAATATTCAATAGCTGCAGCCTGACTCGAAAGTGACAGACTTGCATGCAATTTCTGTTTATGACACCGACATAGCTATGGAACGCCGTCCTACACTGAATTCCCCTAGTAGCCGTTCACATTAGCGTTTCCACCATGGGTGTGCGTATAGTAGAGCTGTCAAAATTAATTTATTTTAATAATCGAGTAATCGTTTGGAGCCATTTTTTAAATGTAAAATTGTCCAAATCGCATATCAACAGTAATTGTTCACTTATTTCTGTAGTCATTCATGAAAGAAGACTGATTATCTTCTGTGTTTTATCAAAATAAGACATTTGCAAGTATCTGTTTTGACTTTAGAAAACAATGACTGAATCTGTTATATAATACAACATCAATCCCCATTTTTCTTAATCCCTTTACGGATACAAACTACGAATTAAACACCAATCGCTGGTTAATAAACAGTAATCAGGGAAAAAATGTTTTTGTAATACACTTGAATGCAAAATTTAAATGAATCCGATTAGTCGATTAATCGATTAAATAATGTATAGATTAATCGATTCTAAAATATTCGGTTGTGACAGCAATAGAGAATAGCTGCACCAGCTATGTAAATAGCGGGACGTCCTAGCAACAGGCTAGCAAATAACTCACATTTGAATTTAACAAAAGAAAATCACATTTAATTTCTGTTTTTATAATCACGTGTAGCGGTGTGGAAACAATTAGTTCTGCTTCTCGTTGGAACTTGGAAGTAACAATTACCCAAATCAATTCTCAAATAAACACCTTTCTTTAAATAAATGCCCATCATATATGCAATGGACATCCCCCCCCGAAATATGATGCACTACAATACATGGGTTCTGTTCAAGCCAAACTCAATATTTGCTTCACTTCCTGTCCAGGATTACAAAATGGACCCCTTGCTATTAGTCTCCCTCTCATCTGACTGCTGTGTCCCACTGTGACCGCACTTGAGGCGCTAATGATAATGTTATAACCCAGACCAATTACCGTGGCAATCAGACTCACTTAATTGAGTTGATTATGAGCTCTCCCTCTGAGATGACCCCTCTGGACTCAAGAGGAAGGGAACACAAAGAGACAGAGGGCGTGGACGCGGCGATGGAGAGTTTCTTCAGGCGTTGTGTGCCATTGCGCGGCAGACACATGGGATTTGACTGTTGGTGTGTGTGTGTGTGTGGGGGGGGGGGCTGTTGGGAGATGGCGTGTAAGGGAAGGGAGCAGCCCTTCAGGGACGTGTAAAGGAGTAGAGGGGTGGAACGGTGGCGAGAGAAAAAGGGGGGTGGGAGAGTTCCGTCTCAGGCTTGAGGTTCGGAATCACAACCCGGCCTGTGTAATTGACCCGGACACACACAACATCTGAAGTTAATCCAATCAGGGGGGAAAGCACGACACTCCCATCCACGCAAGACACACAAACATAAGGTCAAGAGCAGCTTGTATTAGCGCAATGATGTCAGGGACAAGTGGTGTGGATAATTGACTTTCAGCACGCTTAAAAGGCACACACACACACACACACCCACACACCCACACACACACACACACACACACACACACACACACACACACACACACACACACACACACACACACACACACACACACACACACACACACACACACACACACACACACACACACACACACACACACACACACACAGATGGAGATATGAAGGAAAGCAGCAGGTCCAGTCTGCCAGATGACAAATGAAGACTAAGTGACTCAGCAGCAAGCTGACATTGACACTGGACTTGCACAGTATTAGTATTCATTTGCACTATATGTCACCTCGCAGTGGAGACCGGCAACACAATGTGTGATGCAAATAACGGATAATTCATGACTTTTATTTGTACAAGGGACTGTTATTACAATTTGAACCTATAACCAACACTCGACAAAGTGTCATTTTTAATCATCATAAGTGTTTTTAACTGATAATGAATGAGGATACATTTCATTTTTGAAAGGAAATATAAAAGTGATGTCCTTTTTAAATCATACTTGCATTGATTTAAAAAAATAGCAGGGATGTATGAAACCACTTTTCCCCCCAGACTAATACAAGTATTAGTACTTAACTATTGAGTAGTCACCGATACCAAGTACAGATACCACTTGTACTTTTGATACATAAAATCACCCCCCTCCTCCCAAACAAAAATAGATGATTTTAAAGAAATACTTACTGGATATATCTGAATATAGCATTTTTCCTTAAAGGGATACTTGACTCTTCAGCAGTGAAAAGTTAATATTTTGTCCAGAGTGAAATTGATAACTTAAAAAAAAAATATTCATGTACAATTAATACCTTTAAAATCACATTTTTCTCCATTTGCTGTCGACTGAAGATGATATCACCTGTGTTGTGAAAGTAGCTAACGACCAATCATGGTTCACCTGTTTTCTGGGTTTGGTCAGTCGACAGCAAGTGGAAAAAAATTGTTTTTAAAGGTATAAATTGTTAATGAAAAATAATTAAGTCATCAAATTCATTCTGGACAAAATATTAAATTTTGACTGCTGAAAATGGTTCAATGAGTCAAGTATCCCTTTAAGTGCATTAAATTAATGGCAATTTTCTGTTCTTCTCATTCCTGACCATAAAATGGCCACAAGAGCGCTGCCACTATTGGTATCGGCTGCCATCGAGAGTACCGATACGTTGAAATGAGTCAGAGTATTAGAGTATCGGCCCTGTAATCGGTACTCGTCCATCCCACTCGCGGATGTGTAGTGTAGTTCAAAATCTAGAGCATACAGAAGGCTTTGATGCTACCTCTGAACTGAAGAGAACACTTGAATCAACGGTAGTTATTACCAAAACGGCCAGCAGGTGGCAGCAGAGTATAAGAGATCAACCAGGGCCATGTTGCAAACAAAACCTCAATTGCTCACAATTCTAAATAGATTTGTGAATAATGATGAAACTTAGCTATGTTATAATGGTAATTGCTGCAAAATGCAAACAGATAGAAAGATACTTTTCCTGATGAAAGAAATGACTCTAATCGTTCTTTTGGTAGGTTCCATGTTTTTATAGCAATAGAACACAATGTTCTGTGGGCCTTGCAAAATCAGTCAAAATCCAGTAAAACAGCCAGGAGTGAAGGGGGTTGCTTCAGTGAAAATGGCTGGGAGTGCATGAGTTAAGCATACAGATATTTTTGTAATATTGTATATGCTTTAAAAACGTACAAATAATATTTTGGTAAGCATACAGACTAGTACTTCAAACATATGCCTCCGTCCGTCTAAGAAGTAAAAGTCGACAAACCACGGGCTTCAATGTTTGTATGTATTCCACCAACGAGTGAGGGACAACCACAAAAAAAGCTTCCTGAGAGTTTCCGTTTCATTTACAGTAAAAGAGGACACGCTAATAAAGAACTCAGAGCGGAGTTGGCTAACATCTGGGGATTGAAAGCAAATGTGTTTTTTGAGAGTCTAGTACACTGTTGGCTTTTCATAAGGCCGTCGTGATTGAAAGCCACATTCTAAAAGGGCTATTTACTCTCTTCATTTCCCCTTGTGTACAACAGACGGGAGGAGCGTACCAAAACAGTGCCCGCTCTAATGTTGCATGAAGACCGTGGTGAATTCATATTGATGGCAAATGCGGCCTCGCAAAGCCTGGCAGCCATGATTTTTTTTCATAAACCACCGGGAACAAGAAGTCAGTCAGCTGACAGGAGCTAACGGCGCCAATTGTGGCGTGGATAAGAGATGGGGCGTGGAGAACGCGGCGGGCGAGAGAGAGAAAGCAAAGGCAAGCGCCGTCTCCACTTTTCTGACGACTTCTCGCGCTGCTTTGTGTGCATCCCGCTCCCTTCTGTAGCTGGAGAGGATTTTACGCTGGAGCCTGTGTAAACACCAGAATGCATGTCAAATAAGATGAGTCTTGATGCCTGTAGAACATACCCAAGTTCTGCTTCTCACCGACTATCTTCAACCAGAACCCCCCTCCCCCCGGAGCTACGTCTGGATCCCGCTGCCATCTTTCCACGCTTGTCGCTCCACAAGTCCCCCTCTGGAAGACATTGATTATTTTCAGGGAGAAAGAGACCTGTGATTTCTTTTGTGTTTCTAGAAGGATGGGGGGGGGGGGGATATTTTTTGTGAGCGTGGTGGTAGCCACATGAAAAATATGAGCTCATTGGGGAAGAAATAAAGATGATGGATTTGCTAGGTGACACCTGTGCTGCTGTGCGCTTGCCGGGACTCTGCAGAACTTTGGCGAGGTACGCCCTGCGGAACATTAGCATTAGCTGACGCTAGCATGTCACTGTGGAAGCCTGCAAGGATATTTTTACACTTGCCAAGTTCGGTTAAAATGAACTCCACTGCGTTTGCTGGGTTCTTCTGGTCAAGTGTGAATGCTCTCATCTGGTACGCACCAAACAAACCTCTTCAGACAGTGTCTGTTTGCTTGTTAGTGAACTCCGTTGCGGTTGGGTTCAAGTGTGAAAGCCGCACGGATCAAAGACAAGGATCTGTGTTGAAATGACAACAAAAAGTACCGGCAAATAACAAATATTTAACAGCATGTCTCAGAACTGCTGCCTCTCCGCAGCTTATCTGAGCGTGGGTGTATGTTGGCTTTTTAAAATACATTTTAGAATATCAACCAGCAGAAATAGCACAGCATAAAAATAACAAACATGTCATATTTCTACAAATAGTCGCCGTCCCTCTAATCATGCTGTAATCCACTGCAGACAAATAAACGCCAGCCACAAATCATCTTTCTCCTGTACGATAATGAAAACTGTAATAATCACAGTTCATCAGAGGTGGCAAATCCAGGTCCAGAAAGTAATAACCCTGCCACAGTTTGACTTTATCCCCTGATGCTAGCTAGCTAGCTCCTTAGCAGGTAAATGAGCACTATGGGAGCTTGATATCTAGCAGATAGGGCTAAAGCCAAACTGTGGCAGGGTTTTTACTTCCTGGACTTGGATTTGCCCTCTGCAGTTCATAAACTCTATCAACCACTCACAGATAGAAAAGCTAACTGCGGAGCCTATTTGAATTATTATATTTCCGATGTTATATTTCCGAAAACAGCAGCACCGAATAGTGTAAACAGTTTCTCAGATGAATTTAAAGGCGTAGTCAAGTCAAACATTGTCTTAACACTATGTTTAATGCACGTCCACTAGTCTGAACATGATATTCTGATTAATGTTGCTTTTGTGGAATATGATTAAGCATCAAAGTCCAATCGTTTTTATCCATCTCAGGAGGCGGCCATTTTGCCTGCCACTTGCTGTCAATTGAAAATGACATCACAGCGCCTAAGGGCACAGCTTGCGTACATCAAATGACCAAACCCACAAAACAGGTGAGCCGTGATTGTTCATTACCTGAACCCCTAGGCACTCTGATGTCATTTTCAGTCGGCAGCAAACAGCTGTTCAAGGCAAAATGGCTGCCACTGAGATGGATAAAAGCGGTTAGATTTTTTTTGCTTAATTTATACTCCAAAAACAATATCAATCAGAATGCTGTGTTTACACTAGTGGAAGGGGGTGGCATAGAACAGGGGTTCTTAATACCTTGGCGCCCAACTTTCCCCTATAAAAAGTGGCTTGAGGACAATTCAGAAATTATGATTTATGTTGACTTATTATTGTTTGTATTTAATAACTAAATTAAATCTAGTTAAGGTTTATAAAATCATTATCAAATCACATCATTTAAAGTGGTCATCAATGACGTTTATTTATGTGTAAACACTGACACCCAATAAGTTGCCCAACAAGCCGGAATCAACTTCTCAGGAGGGGGAGCACTAATCTTTACCAGATAAGAATGCACGAAGCGCCTCTCGCTGTTCAACATTCAACAAGGAAACGGTTTGTAATTCTGCGAGAACAGAATTAATTGCAGCGTCTATTCGTCTATGGGTGTATTCAGACCAGAAAAGTCAGAAAGTTTGCTTGTTTGGTCTGGACCAAAAGCGGACTTTATTTTTTTTCCGTTTGGTGCGGTTCATATTCACACTCTGCTTCTTGCAAGTGGACTATATTGCGTAATCACGTCCACCCGCGTGACGATCTGTGCTCCCATTGGACAAAAATGACGAGGGCTGAACACATAACGAACATTTCTCTGCATATTTTTGTCGTAAATAGATGCAAGATGTTTGCGAGCGTCAAGAGCAACTCATTCAACGGAGGTTCCGCCACGCTGTTTCTAATTTTGGAACACCCTCGTTGATTGCGTGCAGTAACCTGCTGCCCCGCCCCAAAACATGCTGACAGCAGCATGGCTAAACAGAATACAAAGGATTATGAATAAATTTAGCACAATGTTACAGATTGTTTTTTTCTACACGGAGAGTAAAATAAATATTTTGTTTAAAAAAAATACCATGCTACATACAAAGCCTCAATTGAGTTACAAAACTGAAATTACTTTGCAGTCCACTAGATGGCGCTCGCGGCCCACCCCAATGGTTAAGAATCGCTGGCATAGAACATATAGTTAGTGTAGTTTTTGACTTGATTTCCACTTTAATGACCAATCCGGATGTGACTATGCTATATTTTTACCGCACAACTTTTGATCCAATGATTACTTTTTGTCTGGACCCAAGTAGTCTACTACGAATGTGAACACAGCCCGAGTGGAGGAGGCAAAACCACATGTGCCGAATTGAGACTCCAGGGAACCACTTGAGATTGCAGGCAGAGGGACTGATAAGCCTACGGGCCATTCATCAGGCCAAATGAAGGCAGTAAAGCCGACTGGAGGAACCCAGGCATCGCCCCGGGATGGCAGCCGGCCTCTCGGTGGAGACCTGTGACTAACGCATGCGAGCAGGCGCAAATAACAGAAGAATGGGAAAAGATGCACGAATAAATGGACGGAGAGGAGCTCAGGAGAGTAGGTGGCTACAAGTGTAATGGACCTCCAGAAGCATAGGTCTCATTTCCTGGCGGCTACACCCGGCGATTGAGGCTCCTGTCAGGGGGGTACATGTGGCCCATCCTGCTCCGAAAGCATCCATCAGGCAGATATTACTGCGATCCAGAGGTGATACATTAGCGGGGGTGCCAAGGGGACAATGTGTGCCTGTGATGGATTCCGCCAGAGCGCCCTGCTGTTGTCACACCAATGTTACTCAAATCTGTGCGTTATGTCTCCTTTTGAATTTATTCCATAGCAATGCGCTGTGTATTTTCCTCTTAATCACAGCACCCAGAGGATGGAGACGTCTTTCTACCAGGGAGAGTGCTAGCACATTGCATGCTTATGAAAGCCATACATTACTTAAGCACTTAGGCCAGCCAAAGAGGAGAGATGAAACTACTTTAAAGTGTTGCCCACGTGTTTATAAGACCATATTAGTGTCTCACTAGTGCTTTGTTGAGCTTGTACCATCAATTTGCCCAAAGACTCCATCTTAGCTTATATAAATCCCACCTCAGGGCTAATATGAATCAGATTTATTTGTTCCACTCATGTTTATTATTGTGTTTTATAGTTTATATTCGGTGTTAAACGCCATCAGTTGGACTATAGAGCATGTCTGTCTCATCCTTCCAAAGGATGAAAAGGCTTTATGGAGCCGTGAGTGGCAATAAACAGCCAGCGCCCATCGTGTAGATGCACATCTTTAATGCTTTATGCGCGATGAACTTGTCAGTTTAGTGCGGGTTCAAGGCCACACGGTGATTTGACTAGACCAACAAAGGCAGCGGACACAGCAGAGGACTTCCAATATGGACACAGTTAAGCTCCTAACAACCCTAGAAGGACCTATTAGATCGGCGGAATAAGACGGGTCCTCAGTCTGTCATCTGTTCAGTCATTTTGATGCCGTCTTGGACCCATCTAAAGAGGTGTGGCGCGCATGTGATGTGAGCGATCCTTCTCGGTCAAGATGAAAAGCAGGCATTGCGCCAAGGACAGTGGGATAGATTGATGACATCAAGCAGTGCCGTGACACACTGTTCAAAATGATCCAAAGGGAAGCAATCAAAGTAGGCCATGAGAACGCTTTATGTACTGGGAACACATGTTTGACCTCCAGGTTCGCTGGTAGTTCTACTGCTCCAATCAACTTCCTTCTATTGTGCTTTAGAATGAAAATAACATTTGTAAAATCCCCTTTGGCTGGTGTGCCTGTAATGCTAAATTCTAACAGGCTTAATCTTTTTTTAAATCACTCGAGTATTTGCCCAGTGGATAGCTTGACCATTAGCTAGCAATATTCATTTATTATTCTCATATCACTGCATGCAGGCTGTTCTTTTTATTTATTTTTGCCAAATCGCTATTGCTGTGGTTATGATAATTACTTTTAATTTCAGTTGGAGCATTACCTCCCATTTAGTCTCGACAATTTGTTTTATTTCTAATTGTTGAATCGTACTCATGGTCTAAACACATTTAAGAAGTCCATATGGAGAAGTTGATTTTTACTTCTTACTGTTACGCAGCATAAATAAAGAAAAGACAAAATTGTTTCTTTTTTTTTCATTTTAAGTGTTGTTTTCTTCGCCATTTTCTTAATTTTCTTTTTTTCACGCAAAAAACTACAAAATTGATTCAGTGTAAGCAAAGCCAAGGATAAACTCATAAAATGTTTCCTGGGCATTTGACTATAAGGAAAATTAATTAACACTTACTTGTTAGTTTTAAAATATTTTAAAATAACTAGCTAAATTTCTCTCTGATTGTCCTGAACTCCTTATTCAATGCCATTGTCGTGTTGAGCAGACTCGAGAGTCGAGACTTGCCTATAGCTCAAATTTCCGTAGCCGACATCATGTCTCAATTTCCTCAAGATGCAATTAATCAACAGTTACACACATTCGATAGTCATTAATTAATTGGTAAATAGATTACCATGCTCATCCATAGTCTTTTCAAAGTGAGAGGTGAACGTTTGTGACGATGGCGAATGATGATGTCGCGTCATAGTTTGCTCAAGTTTGCAATGTTCACCAAACATTCCTCTAAACTGTTTTAATGGTTTTTCTTGTCACAACATGTTAAAAGTAAAACTCTTGACACAAACATTAGCAAACCTTGAATAAACCCCGACGGGAGTGTGCATTCGCTACCTTCATCAACACTCACAAATGTTTAACCCTCAGTGGGATACAGGCTTAACAAAGAGATACAGTATCAATCTTACACAATCAATTTGTGGACTATTAACTAGGGTCCGACCGATATACATTTGCCTGTTAGCATTTGACTGGGATCCTCCCTTGGCTTTTAGCATTAACGCTAGGCTAGCGATGTTTTAAAAACGAAGCATGTTTTGTATTTAAATATACAATGGATGTAATTCTTATTGTTATGTGTTTAGTTTTGCAGTTAACTCCAACCGGGGTGTCATTAAACATCCTAAAGGATGCTGAGGGACTTGCTAGTCGCTAAAGCTACGCAAGCAAAATGGTGCATTCAGGGTACTTTCACAACATTGGAAATTTTGGTTTTCTTCGATTATAACATTTTAAAGGGAAAATAATCGGCCATTTAGCCCAATTGGCCGATTGTTTTGGCAAATGTTTGAAGGGCAATAATCGACCGATTATAATCGTCGGCCGATTAATTACTTAACCTCACATTTAGAAGAGCTACACTCTACTAACTTACCCACAGCCTTCAATAGAATGCAACCAGCATGCCAGCTCCCATTTACTGATTTTAACAAATGTTTGGCTCGGATGCCATCGAGAACGATGGCATCCATCACAATCCACAGACCTAGATTTCACAAAGTTCACGCGGCAGCTGCAAAGGAAATGAGCGAGCGTGTGGATTTCCTGGTGTTTCCGCGGCAGAGACAGGCGCTGCCGCGAATTACTCTTTGATAGATGTTTCGCTGGGAGACAGACAGGCGTGTGCCAAGACGATGGCATCAAAAAGCAGATGATTGACAGCGGCTGACAGCCGCCTTCCTCCTAAACACACTGCAGGTCCCTGTGCTTGCTTTCTCTCGCTTCCTCTCTCTTCTGTCATTTGAGAAGAGAGGATGTCATAAAACAGTTGCTGTCATTGTGTTTTGTTTTGGTCAGGGCACCTTTGTAAAGTTTTGAAAGACATTCGGAAGGGTTTAGTATAGGGATGGGCATTTGATGAAATGGCCTCAATTGATCAGCAGGAAAATACATCATAAATTCATTTGTTTTTTGGTATCAATATGTGATGGCAGAAAGTAGTGTCTGTTATATTTCAACAGTCCTCTTAACAACTGCCTTGTAAAACAAATAAAAGCAGCACTAAAGGACCAACCCCTTTACATTCTAATGTGCAAATGAACTCTTAACAGTGCAATGAATGCTGATTCATTTTGAGGAAGTTGATATTGTTAACAGCCTGAAACTTGTTGGATTCACTAACCTCGCAATCAGTGCAAATTCCAGATTAAAACTGCTTGTCACTCAAGCCCATGGTGACTGTCACAAAGCGCATTGAGTGGCAATTGATGCCTCGCCAGCTGGGCCGAAGTCAGCTATGTGAAAGACTAGAATGACTCTTTGACAACCTTAGTTGGGTTTAAATTAATTGTTGGCCTGACTGGTGTCTGCAATGTCATGACATCCGTTAGGTAGCTTTTGTCTATAAACAAAATCAAAGAGTGAAGAATGTAACAAAACTAAATTTCAGCATTTTTCAGCTTGTCCTCTTTCACTCATTCACTGCTAGTCCAGATCAAATTGATCTTTGGCGTCTACTAGGGATAGACCGATTATCGGCTGGGACGATTATTGGTGCCGGTATTCAGCTTTTTGACGACTATCGGCATCGGTCATTTTGAAGAATCATACGGCAGATAATAAATCTATAATCTAAAATATATAAATTTAAAAAAGTGTTCGGCGGGGAATAAAAATCAGGGTACTAAATATTTACATTTTCATAGATGCTACTGACCCTGGGAACTCTCTCCACCTTCTGTCTTTGTTTGAAATTAAAACTAGATAAATAAAATGTTAATGCTTGAGATATTTTGAAAAAAAAAAAACTTTACTGTCGCCAACAATAGGGAGTTTTTATTAGAGCTGTCAAACGATTACATTTTTTAATCAGATTAATCACAATTTTTATCAATCGCGATTAATCACGTAATTAAAGTTTTTTTTGTCAACATTTTTTTCCCACCAAATTTGAAGAGCACGTTACGTGTTAATTCTTTCGATATGTAATGTTATGAGGACGTCTTCAAAATGTTTTGATCCACTGCACATGATCATCTTCAACCTTTTTTATGATCAGTTAATTACTTGCATAATTTAAAATGGAACAAAAAATGACCCCAATATTTTGACATGACCAAATATTTTGAATGTCATACACAAACATTTATTAAATAATGCATGTCGTTATGTTTATTGCTCAAACACAACCCGTGCTACCTTAAACGTAGCCATCCGCTGTCAAGATAAAGGATAATCTGTGGTCAAAATGATTACTGTGATTAATCTGAGTTAATACATAATTAATGTGATAATTTTTCATTTATTTTTTCAATTTGTAAAACTAGAATTTGTATTGACTACGATTTTTTAAAACTCCAATACTTTACGAACCCTAAATGTTATTCAATAAACATATGCTTAAAATAATATTCATATTTTTTTAATACTAATATCTTTCCTTTTAGAGAAAATGAATATCGGCTCCAAATATTGGTTATTGACGTCCTTGCCTACTAATTATCGGTATCGCCCTGAAAAAAACATATCGGTCTATCTCTATTTTAAACATATCGCATGAATTGCCATCCAAGACAGCTGCTGTTACTTCTGATGGGCTCAGGACGGAGGAGTGCTTCACAACCTCTGGTTAATATGGACAGATTTTTTTATATGATGACTCATGAATCATCTTTTCATCATGACTGTTCCGAATTACGAAGTACATTCACAGCTACTTGACAGTAGTGATCACATGACGACTAGCAATTCTGGATTTCTCAGGTTGTCCTTGGGTTTCATCAGTCGAAAAAGGGGGAGTTCATTCGTTGTCTATATTCAACCTGTGCTGAGATTATCTTGTGACGCACTTATCCTCCACTAAATGATTTCTCTTCATCTTCCGGCAAGTCCCCTAATCAGACTTGAAAGAGGCGAGCTCGCTGCCATCGAGAGAGTCGTCGGCTTTCAACCGCATTCACTGTCATGATGGAGATGAATGACGGCAGCTGAGAGCTTGCGTGATCATGACGGAACGTCACACCCGCCCGCGCCGCTCATGATCTTTGTGCTGCCACCAAGGCCGTGTCGCGTTACCCACCTTATATGTCACATTCGGGTTCAAGCCGCACTACGTGGTCCTTCCTGGCCCGCTCATTCAGATCATTAGACGCGTTGAAAGGAGAAGGAGACGCAGGATATATAAAGCTTCTCTTAGTTTTGAGCCAGTGGCCCTCATGTAATGACAGAACATCAGCTCCAAACAGCCTAACTAGAAGGCTTTTGTCAAGTTCTTTTTTGGGGCCGACGAGATGAAGGAGGAAGGACGACATATGTCTTGCTATTCTGGAAATATAGCGAGGATGTTGGCAAATGTTATGTTATGTCAGCATAGTATAGTGCATGTGAAGTACAGTAAGTGACTCATTCAAATGATTCACCATGACGCTGGCAAAACAATCTGTTCCGAGACGGCGATCGACTCATGATTTTACATTTTAAAACACATTTTATAATAGGAAATAATGCAAACCATTTGCTGTCATAAAATTGCGATTTAGATTTAGTTTATTTAGTTTACCATTTTACAAATACCACATGCAGTACAAAATAGATAAACCAATGCCATAAAAGCAAACTCATTAGTCATGGCGCAAATTCATGTATCTTTTTTTAACAAACTACATTTGGATGGACTAGGAAACAAATTTGGGCCTGGAAAATATTATAAATAAATATTACATTAATGAATTTGAATGTCGACCTAAGTATAATTGAGCTTTTATGGTTGATTCGCACTGTACTAGTGTTGTCACTATTGAATATTTTTAGAATCGATTAATCTATCGATTATTCAATCAATTATTCGGCGAATGGGATTCATTTTAAGTTTGCATTAAAGTGCATTAAAAAAGCATTTCCAACCTGATTATCAACCAATGATTTGTTGGGGGGGGGGGGGGGGGTTGTACTGTTTCCCGTTCGGCCATTGTTTGAAGTAAAAACAGATGTTTGCAAATGTCTTATTTTGATTAAACACAGAAGATAATCAGTCATCTTTCACGGACTACAGAAATCCGTGAACAACAACTGTTGATATGCTGAAATCAGAGGATTTGGACAATTTGAAATAAAAAAAATGGCTCCAAACTATTTCTCAATGATTAAAATAGTTGTCGATGAATTTGATAATCGATAACTTGTCGATTAATCAATTAATTTTGACAGCTCTACACTGTACTACGAGTCATAAGTTACAGGTTGTATTGGGTGGAGGTGAATTGAAATTGTGCTTTATTTTATAATTGAAGGGAGCTATTAGCAGTTGCGTTATCTTCCATCAAGCCATTGTGAGGAGTGATGACATCTCCATCTCACCGCAAATCCTTCGCCGTCTGCTGAGCGTGTTTGCCGAGGTCTTATATCTGTTTACTTAGAATCTAATTACCTCTTTTAGACATGCAGCTGTTAGAAAAAGTGACTTTATGGATCAAGACTGTTGGCAAAAAATCTAAGCTCCTCAGGCTTAATTTGTCAATTATTAAAACATAATTACATTTTCTTTAAAGCCATTAGCCGCAGGGTTTTAAGAATCATTTTGCGTCAAGCCAATAAGTTTCCTCTGTGCTGTTCACAAAGAAAAATGTAAATGTCTGGGTTATTTCCCCCAGTGAGTCTTACAAAGTGTGGAGATGATTCATAGCAGATGAAAGCATTCTTCATAATTAGATTAGCCTGATGGACTAGAATTCATTAATTATGAAGACATATACACATGGTCCTTAATACACCCCCACCCCCTACAACCCACAACCCACCCACCCACCCCCTCTGCGACCTCGTCGGCACATTGCCCATTCATCTGTAGTCAGCTGCTGGGCTGAGTTACTAAGTTGTGGTCACACATTGTTCCAACAAATAATGCGAAAGCACGAAAAGGCCAGCCTCAAAGTGATGGCCACAATATGCATTTGCCTTTAAAACTTAAGCGGCGCGTTTAATTTATCGAGGGTGTCACATGGCGGCAGTGAGTAATTATTCTCTGGGTTTAATGAATTCCATGGCTGGAGGGGCGCCTGTCAAGGAGGCGGACACCATCGCTGACCATGCTAGATGCTTCCAGACAACACTCCAGCTTCCTGGAGCTACAGAATGTTGTCTTCCTTGAAACATGCTAAGATTTAGAAGTCACTTTTATTTTACACTAGTTTTGATATTTTGCCCACGAGAACAATATAGTGATAAGCATTTTTCTGTAAACTTCCATTATTGATTACAGACAAATGTAATGGTCATTTAACAGATTATATAATGCCATGGGACCAATTCTCTCTAAATGTTCGGTAATCCTGTTTCAGTTTTGTGAAGAATAATGTTGCCTGTTGGAAGTGTGCCTAATTTGTTGAAACTGAGACAACAGTGCCTCTTGTGGTTGCATTGAAGTAGTTCACTGTATTTTTGTTTCAATTGGTTTAAGGCAGGGCGGCACAGTGACTGACTGGTTAGCACGTCCGCCTCTCAGTGCAAAGGACGTGAGATCGAGTCTGGGCTTCGGCCTTCCTGGGTGGAGTTTGCATGTTCTCCCTGTGCTTGCGTGAGTTTTCTCCGGGTACTCCGGTCTCCTCCCACATTCCAAAGACATGCATGTTGGGTTAATTGAACACTCTAAATTGTTGCTAGGTGTGATTGTGAGTGTGAATGGTGTGCCCTGCGATTGGCTGGCAACCAGTTCAGGGTGTACCCCGCCTACTGCCCGAAGCCAGCTGGGATAGGCTCCAGCGCCCCCCGCGACCCTTGTGAGGATAAGCGGTTAAGAAAATGGATGGATGGATGGTTTAAGGCATGATTAATGAATTCACTCTCAGCCATTTTCACTAAAGCAACCCCCTTCGCTCCCGGCTGTTTTACTGGATTTTGACAGATTTTACAAGGCCTACATAATATTGTGTTCTATTGCTATAAAAACATGGAACCTTCCAAAAGAAAGACTAGAGTCTCTTCTTTTTTTTCATCAGGAAAAAACATATATTTCTATCTGTTTCCATTTTGCAGCAATTAACATTAGAATATAGCTAAGTTTCATTATTATTCACATATCAATTTAGAATTGTGAGTAATTGAGTTTTTTTGAGTTTCCAACATGGCCCTGGTTGATCTCTTTTGCTCTGCTGCCACCTGCTGGCCGTTTTTGTAATAACTACCATTGCTTCAAGCGTTCTCTTCAGTCCAGAGGCTGCATAAAAGCCTTCTTTATGCTCTAGCATAAAAAAAAAGTATTAATACATCTTTGGGACCGTGGTAATGTTTAAAATAGAACGAATTTATACATTTTTGGGAGCAAATTAGTTAATCGACAAACGATTAATCGACCAGGTGTCCTAAGGTCTTTAAAACATAGTCTAGTCTAGATTTGACTTAAATTAAGGCCTTAATTGTCCTTGAAATGAAACGTCATCCTGAAATACATTTTCCCCAAAAATGCCTGAAACCCGATGAACATCATTTCCTGTCCCACTTTTCCTGTTTAAGGTCACAGTGATCTAGAGCCTATCACAGCTGACAGATTAGTGAAATCCATCCTGAAGTGGTCGCTAGTCAATCACAAATTGACCCTGCCTGTGAGCACATCGCCAGTGACCGAAACAATAAACATTGTCATATTTTCTTTAAATAATTAGACACACTTGTTGTTCACATTGTGAGTTTTAACAAAACATATCTAAAAACGGGTGGAACCGGTGTCAACAATTATTTGCTTGGCGAGGTGAGGACAGACAATCATATAAGGGTCACCAGCCTCATCATATACATTAGGATTAGGTTAGGCTCACATTACTGATCACAAAGGTAATCCTTGTGTCCAGAGGCGTTAAAAATCATTAACAGCAAGTATAGTATAGTCACATGTAAAAAATCAAATACCGGTACAACAGATGTATGACAGTGACAAAACCATTGGAATCCATTTATGGTGGACGTGCATATCGTTTGTTGTCGCATTGTTCAATCATTAGACAGATGGCTTATGTGTCCAGCAGCAGAATGCGACCCAGCTGAATTTCTCATTGAATTGTTTCCACATTACACACTATTAATCATGTTACTAATGTGTGACAGGTTTAAGTATTTGTGTCGCAATGTTTTAGATACCAGGGATCAGTTTAAAATCATAAATGAGTCCTTCTGTTTGGTTCCATATCGCGGTCTGGGTTATATATACATAACGTTTTTGGTCACACTCTTCAAAGGGTTGACTATACTGTATCTTGCCATCTGGTCATATATACTGTAGTTGTACAGCTGTCATGAGTTTACACAGTTAAATGCATGTTATGGGGAATATGTCTGGAAAAAGTGTGAAGCCGCGTCCACAGAGTTCAAGCAGAGTGTAGCTTTTATTCCGAGTCTTAACACACTCCCCTTGAGCGTGGCTTCCAGTCCAGACAAATAAGAGGCCTCGCGCTCCATCTAAACAGCACAGACAGTAACTGGGCTTTTTTTTTTACATCCATGAGAAATGTCCTATTATCTATTGATTCAGTCTCACGCTGCGTCTCGGTGACTTACGCCTCCGTCTAATTCCCATTACTGGGAACACTGTATCCTTATCAAGGGAAACAATAAGCCACTTGTCGGCACAGTAAGAAAATATGAGGAAGCATCTGCCTCATTTAGAGGAACCCATGACTCTGTGGTGAAGATGGTCCCTCGAGATGGCCCCCCCACCCCCTTTTTTTTTGTTAGTCCTCCCTGTGACCTCTAGCAGAGTGGTGGCGGCCTTGCTGTGAAGGCAGAGTAAATCTGATCACCCAGGAATACATTTAGATATTGGATTTTGCTCTCTCGGTGCAGGTATTTCTTTTACACAGTTTGATTGATGGAGAGATAGCTCTAATTTGGACAACTTTGAAAACACATTCTCAAATCATGGATCAATGACATTAATATGGGCGTGTGCATTCACTTGAAAAAAAATCTTTTTTTTCTGAGTAATTTTTGGGGGGCTTTGTTTTATTTTTTAAGTATTTTTTTAATCTGCTGTTTTACTTAATTTTTTTCAGTTTTTCTGAGTAGTTTTTTTCTGTTTTATTTAAAAAAGAAATCAGCTTTTCTAAATATTGTTTCTGCCTTTTTAAAAGTATTTTGTCCAGTTAGTTTTTTATATATATTTGTCTGAATATCCCCCCCCCCCCCTTGTTTTTTTTCCTGAATATTGTTACATTATATGCATAATAAATTATACACATCATATCATATGTAAAACATGTGTTTACATGTAAGGGACCATTTTAAGTACCAATTTAACATTCTTAACAGCACAAGCCGAAGTTAACTAATTCATGTTAGAAACTACTCAATTTAAACACTCATCATTGCCAGTGAAAATCTGTATGACTTTTCAAGCATATATTTCCTGATAATTTCACTTCAAATTTGAGCAGCTTTGTACGATGCACAGGTGCGAGACAAGGAGTAGTTTGGCACAGGTGGGGGGTACGCTATTCTCATCTTCCAGCCCTGAAGAATAGCTGTGCTCCCAAGCCGTAAAGCTGTCACAGAGATTGCTCTCTATCGATGATGGCATCAACTTTTTATTCTTTTTTTTTTTTGTACCAAGCACCCCTGTGATGTGCTGCCTAGCTTGGCTGTTATCTGCTCCCTCCCTGCTATGTCTCCCTGCTCTTTAAGACAAAGGGTAATAAAGCCATAAATTGTGCGCTCTGTGGAAGGTATGGACATTCTGTCTGGGAGATGCTGTAAGAAGTGCCATAAAGCACCTTCAAAGTCATAGCTAAAGATTTACACTTATTTAACATCCTCCTCTTCTCCTAAATCACAGTGATAAGAGAATTAAGTGATGGGCTATAGGTTCTTTGTCCTTAGTCTATTGATTTTTTTTTCCGCCCCTCAAAAGTATCCTGGACATTATAATTCTTGAATTGAGCTTTTTGATGCAGGTTTACAGACTAGGCCAATGCCCTCATTTGATTAAATAACAAAAAGAAAAGACAAACACTCTCAATTATGCCTAATTTACCTTTCGTTGCTGGAAGACTTTTACGGGCACTATAAACAGACTTTTCTGTTGTGGAAAAAACCCTAGCACAGCACAACTGTGATCCAAAAAAAACCCCACATGGATAAAAACTTAGATGACCTAATGCATGTCTGCTTAGTTATCTATGAAAGCTGCATCCTCAGCACGGACTGTTGATCTGACAGCAAGCCAAAGCAAAACATCATACAGGTTTTTTATGTTCTTCTTAAATGGTCCCACACAATGGAGTTGCAGCGAAACACATTTGTTTGCCATTTACGTCTGTAAACACTTTTGTAATACTTCCAATAATTATGTGCCAGCACGGTGAGGTCAAAGCATTTTTTTAGTTACACATAAATCTCACAGTAGATCCAGTATTTCTCATTTTCTTCTACATTTGCAGTTTGTCTCTCTCTCTCTCTCTCTCTCTCTCTCTCTCTCTCTCTCTCTCTCTCTCTCTCTCTCTCTCTCTCTCTCTCTCTCTCTCTCTCTCTCTCTCTCTCTCTCTCTCTCTCTCTCTCTCTCTCTCTCTATGTCAATGGGTGAATATCCTGCCTCATCAAATATGGCGAATTTGCTGAGGTAGCGCAGCAATGAGTTAGCCCACTCATTGGAGGAGTCTATGTATAGCTACTGTACATATCTATGGTACCACATTCACAATCAGTTTTTCACGGTATAGTTTATTGCGTGCGTCACTTTATTGTTTAAATTTAATGCATAACTGACATGACATTTAGTTCATGTTTGACCAGCTATCGGTGAGCTAAATTGTGAAGCTAATGTAATTTACCTGCATTTATAGGTTTCATAGTGACAGATGTTGATGATGACAGAGTCCGTATTGTATCAAAAACACAATCCTTGAATCCAAATATAATCATCTATGGAGCTCCCTTCACAAGGCGGCCTTAGCAGTTAGCACTCGCTTCAGAGCATGCTTGTGGCCAGGGTTGCTGGGTTTGCAGCATGCACTGCCCCAAAAATAACTTAAACAATAAACTTTAGTGAAAATTCTGATGTTCACATTGAAACTCTATGACTTGGCTCAAATTTTAGCCAAGCTAGTTACAAATGCTTCAATTGGAAACTCGAGTCAAGTCATGTGACCGGTGTGGTGTGATGTGGTGTATAAAATACTTTCATAATACATTTACTTTATTTCCTATTAAAACAAATGAAAATCTACAACATTTTGATTAGCAAATATCTCGTTTGGCTCGCAAAAAAGATGTTTGCCAGCCAAATTCCAACACACTTTTTTTGTTTTGTTTACCGTACAATAAAGCAAGCCATCAGTTTGTATCATCATCTGGAAGATTCACTCCTTCTGTCCGGGAATGCACTAAACCAAAACATTAATCTATGGAAATGATTACATTTCAGTGTGAAATACTTCACTATAATACAAATGATGCTGTTCGTCAATCTCACGTTCTGCCTTGTGTGTTTTTATTTCAGTCAAGATATCATGATAGATCTGAGCACCTCTGTAGCCTTGTGCTTCTCCAAGAACATCAAGCTTTTTCTATTGGTAAGCATTAACATTGTTATTCCCATATTGCTTAACTTGGCTTTATAGTCAAGTGAATTCTGTTTTCCCATGATTTGTAAGTAACTGCCATGACAAAGTTAAAAGCATCTGAAAACCACTTTGTTAATTTATGGCCAATGCTTCGTAATGAATCATAGGGACCTGCATGAAGTTAGATTTATTATTTGTCGAACCGCAGCAGGATATATGGCCTAACGGAATCTGCTGAGAGGATTCGGTGGGCGCCATAACCGCATTCATCATTCTATAGTGAAGCCATTTTTAATGCGCTGCCACCATTAGCGCTTGTACTTTTCTGCCCATGAGCGGCCCAAACCATCGTCTGACTGTCAGGCTAGAGCTGGATCATGGATCCTATTTGGAGGGTTTAGGGTCATTTTCTCTACTGGATTTAAAAAATCATTGCGCTTTTTTCAGTGTTGTTAATTTGTGTCAACGATCTATAAGTCATTTTTGACTGTGTCAAAGTTATTGGTCAAAAGTCATTGCTTTTCTTAAACAGCAGAGCCTACTAAATCAAATAAAAAAAATATGTTCTGTGATGCGAGTTGACTAATAGTAAAAAAGAAAAGAAAATAGCAGTAAGTATTGCGAAGTTAATTAACTTGTTCCAGATTGTTACATCGTAAAACCTCTTCAAGTTCATTTTAATGGCCACAACATATTTAAGTGTTAAAAGATGTGATCTGCTGTATGAAAACTACAATAAACAGGAAATTGTTTGCTGAAAAGCTCCTCCACTAATTCCATCATTTATTATTTTATCATACGAGGTCATTTTTCCCCATAATTTATTCTTGTCAGTACAGTACAGTAATTTCTGGACTACAAGCTGCTACTTCTTTCACTTGCATTTGACCCTCCAGCTAATACAAAGGTGCGGCTTATCCATCAGATCGCAAGGGGGCGCACTAAAAAGGAAGCACAAGCGCATGAGGCAGAGCAAACCAAAACAAGTGAGCCCAAATACAGTAGGAGAGAGCGAGACAATTTGCGCCCTCATTATGGAGAAGAAAGTAGCGGGAACCCGGTGTGGTAACATTTAAACACCTGCGGCTTACAGTCGGGCGCGGCTTATATGTGTAACAAACTCGAGTATTCCCCAAATTATCTAGCGCGGCTTACAGTCAGGTGCGCCTTGTAGACATTTTGTGTGACATCACACATGATGGTGGTTTTCTTTAACTTTGACACATACTGTATTCCCGTCCCCAAAACTTTGAACCGTGTGACGTTTGGTGTTCCACTGCAATGGGAAAGATTGTGAGATTGATTTTAGGTCCTATGTCTTTGATAGAAAGAAGACTCTCATCCAAAAGACAGAAACCAACCACAAACCCCCAATCCATCCTGTGATCTTGTAAGCGCCGCCCAACATGATCGATAGATGCCATATCTGTCACTTAATTGGAAAACGCCACACACACTGCTGTTTTAGATTGCTTTAATGTAGCGTGTGTTCCCAAGTGAGCCAAAACAGCTTGAAGGTGTATCACATCTACAATTGCTTCAGGAGGGCTTTTATGTCTTGTGGCCATAAGTCCACTCAGAAAGCCACGTGATGAGTATTTACATCCCACTGAGATCTAAAGATCATTTACCCCAACCATATGCTATTGCCTTAATGGTTAGTGATATTTGTGCGACTGCATCCAACAATTAATGAGGGAGAAACAGAGCTGGCGTTTACCTCCGGGTATTCCTTCAACGCTACTGCCCCCTTTCTCCGAACCCTGACTGGCCGTCTCAACTGCCCTTCTTCCGTCTTCCCGGTTGAACTCGCGCCCCGTCCTCTCATCCCCCACCTTTAGCCTTCTCCTGGGGGCCCAGTGGAAGTGATTTATCGTAGCGTGAAAAGACTTGTGATGACGCCGAGCGGGGAAGGAGGGGGGCCGCGGGGCCCTTGGCATTGAATGCTTCGGTGGCGTTTGCATGAAGTTCATGGCCCTGCAGCCACGATAAATGTCAAGTGCTACAAACGTCCTGTAAATAAGACAGAGCACTGCCAAAGCCGCAGTCTGCTTATTGACTGGCCACGCAGAAGGTGTGTGTGGCTTCTGTGTGTAGAAACCCAACCACGTCGTACATTTTGAATAAAAGGCAACAAATCTTGGATTTCATAGACACCAGCTATACATGGAGTGGTTATGAGCTTTCCTATGCAGCAGTTTATTTGCTGGCATATAAAAACCAGGAAATGTTGAAGGTGAAACCTGTATACGCATGCTAATGTGAAGACTTTGCATTCTGCACTTTATGAAAGGCTTAAAAGGGATACTTGACTCATTTAGCCATTTTCAGCAGTAAGATAATAGAAAAGATAAGATAATATTGTGTCTATAATTAATATAATAAATTCATTATTTTCTATGTGCCATTAGTACATTTCATATTTTCGCCACTTGCTGTTGACTGAAGATGACATTGCCGGTGCTAAGGAAACAGGTAGCGACCAATCACGGCTCAGTTTGCTGACCAAACCCAGAGAACAGGTGAGCCGTGATTGGTCGTTACCTATTTCCTCAACACCCGTGGTGTCGTCTTCAGTTGACAGCAAGTGGAAAAATGAGCTTTATAGGTATTTATTTATTTATTTATGATTATTATGAGGTATTAATTGTACGTGAAAAATAGTGAAGTTATCAAATAAATTCTGGACAAAATAACTTTTTATTGCTGAAAATGGCAAAACGAGTCAAGTATCTCCTGGTATCTCATATCTCAATATGAACATATAGTGAATTTTATATTTTTGTCAGGGTTCGTAAAAAAGTTGCAAAGATGTTCGCAGACAAACATGTTCAAAAACTCAAAACCTGTTTTCCTAGTTTGGTCATGTGGCGTTCGCAAGCGGAGCTGTGGTTGGTTGTTACCCGAGCCCTTAGGCACTACGCAAGTGCCAAAATGGCCGCCCCGCTCAGATGGATAAAAATGAGCTGCTTAATTTATATTCTGCAAATGCAATATTAATCAGAATGTGTTTGGGTTAGTATGTAAAATATTATTATAAAGAACGGAATATTTTTGACATGACTTCCCTTTTAAAGTGTATTTTTCAGGACAAAAACAAAGGTTGAAATGTTTGTTTTGTTTTAAAGTAATGGAAAATTGAGGTATAGTGTGTCATGTTACAGACAAAAAGCGTCCTGTATTAGCTAAGTTTATCAGCTAGTTAACTTCATTAATGTACAAAACAGGTTAGAAACAGTCAAGGATGGTTATTGATACTGTCGGATCAGTTGTATGTTGCTTAGGTTGTAAATCAACAACTACCTGCAAGTTGATCCATTAAGGCCTACTTTTATATCTCATGTACCAGTTCATTTGTACCACCCTTATTTGTTGCCATTTGGAATGTTTCTTGTACTGTTTCAGTGCTGTTTCATTACTCGGCTTCACAATGTAGGCATAGGAATAGGAGACGCATTCATCTAGTCCGCAGCCTGGCCAAAAATCGAACAACAAAGACAGAGATTACACTTAGCCTGCTTTAATGAGATGACAAGGTGACTTTATATAATTCGTAGAAGCCATTCGAGGACTCGTGGAAGTCATTTTGGGACTCTGGCGCAACCTTAAAAGCATCATTTTATTTGATCAGCTTCTTCTACTTCAGGAATTTCCCTGTTGGTGGAAAAAAAACGCTGAGAAGGAACAGGGCTCGGCGCTATTAAGAGTTATCTCGGGAAGTACAGTCCCGCATATATCACCGCCCGCCGGTGTCATCCCCCACTTGATAAACTGCATTTCCTGTCAGCGGAGGACACTGAAGGTTACCGCCGCCTATGACAAAGTGCACAACAACCACCCGGCCGGCTTGGTGACTCTTCTACCTGCTGAAGCGACACAAATCATTGGGATAATTCATAATGAGCAGGCATTTATCGCCCCTCAACCGCTTGACGATTCCTGCAGTGATAGCTAAATGCCGACGTAACGACAGCGCTCGACATTTGCGAGGCATCCCGACGCCGGGACGTGTACTCGTGCTATTACACGCGCCGACGACACGTGGTGGTATGCAAACATTTGCCTACATGCACTCAGCTGATTAAACAGGTGCATAAATGATTGCCCTTGTCACGTTTTTGATATAAAGGCGCTGCATTGTTCCTCCCTCCATTGCTCACAAACATCACTGGGAGGGAGCGTGGCCTGCTGTATATCCGAGCCTCAGCAGGGACCATAAGCTGCATTTGTTCACCAGCTCCAGACACACTGAAGCAATTTATGAGCCTCTGGCTGCAGGCTGATTAGAGCGGTGCTTGTAAAATGTATTTTGGCATATATGCAGGGTTTTACTGGAGCTCCCCCTGTCACACATACATCATTGAAAGAGCGAGATGAAACAAGAGCAGCCAGGGGAGTGGCGCTGGTGTCGAGAGAGGGCATTGTTTCCTTCTCGCAGGTCCACCATTTTGGAAATGGTTAACCTCAAACTGTCAACACTTTCTTGGGACTAACAATGGATGTGATTTGATAATTGTTTTTAGTGGATCATACGCAGTCGGACATCTGAGCTTTTTCTTTGGCTTTCTTTGGTGCATGTTTTGTGATGCCACTGCAGAATTTTATTTTGGCTCAGAGGAAAAGTGTGACAATAACCATACGGTCGGGAACGGAAGTTAATGTAAGGTTTAAAGTTCAGTACAATATGGGCAGAACAATTAAATTAAAAAAGCGCAATAGCTAATGACAGGAATTAAAATGACTTCAGAAGCTTGGCAATAGATGACACATTTTTAAAGTCTATTATCGTACGTTCCATGTTTCTGACAGTTGTGCTCAAAGGAGTGAGTAGTTTCACACTTTTATTTTGCTTTATTATAAATTGATTGACTACTTATTTTTCTGTTTGATTAAAGTACTACCTTGCTTCCCTTCACTGATATTGTGAATGAAACTTGCTCTGTACAGTTACCACTTGAAACAATTCAATTCAATTCTCTTTTTAAACTTCAGTTGGTTTGAAAATTCTCTTTTTAGAGTGCAATTCACTTAACATTAAATTAAATTAAATATTAATTGGGGAAAATGAGTTTTGTAACAAGAGCGACTTGGAAGTAAACCTGCATCACAAAACATATTATGTTCTTTCAACCTTCCACTGTAAAAATCAACTTGTAAGATTTACTTGAAAAAATTCTCGCAAGTATTTGCACTCACTTTGATTAAGTATATTTCACTGCTTTAATATTAAGTATATCGCACTCAAAATAATTACATGCAACTAATGATTATGTGGTACTATATTAAGTAATTCTTACTAAACGTAATTAGAAAACTTCTTACTTGTAATGTAGTAAGATTTAGTAATTGTAATTAGGTTATAGCCATTGCCAATTAAGTAAATCGTAAAACCATGAAATGATTACCAATATGAAACAAATAAGTAATTGCATTCACTTTTTTCATTTGACTTTACTTAATTACACTGAACTCTTAACGCAATACATCTAAGCACTTGTTACTAAATTTGTTTAAATAAATGTTATGATATATATAGTCACTTTTTCACTGCAATTATGTATTCAAAATGTTATGCATCAATCCCTGGCATACGTCAATATGACATGTTTATTTAAAAAAATTTAAACATTAAAAAACATACCTTCTGTCCAGTATAAAAATTATCATTACTATAATTGAAAAACATAAAATGTAGAGAATCTTTAAAACACAAATTACTTAATTTGGGCAATCTTATTTTGAGAGTTTGGTACATAAAACATGCATTTTTTTTTGGGTTCTAAAACATTAACACTGAAAATTTAACAAACCAGTGCCTCAAAATTAGGCATGTCAAGTAACACTGTTTAACTTTTTATAGGAGACGTGTGTATGAGTGTCTGTGTGAAAAGTGAGGTGTGTCAACAGTCAGTGATATTGTGTGGGCACGAATATTTGTGTGCTACCAATATGCAAGTGTGTGTGCAAGTGTGTGGGATGTTTGTGTGCCATCAGTGTGAAACAGAGCAATTGCAACAATTGAACAGTGGCTCTGGATTCTGAACCTGTGCACTATAGGTTTTATAGTATAACGCATGTCTATGCAAGCCCAAGACAAACAGGTGTTGAAAAGGGAAAAACGAAATGAACACAAGAGGATGAGTCACTGTGTGTGCGTGTCGTGTTGCTTTCACGACAGCAACTTCACCCTTTTGGGGGAGAGCTTGACTGTATCAAGTTAGATAAAAAAAATTTGAAACGCCTCAAAAGTGTAGCGCAATGCAGTGGGGTAGGCCAGGTTGCATGCAGGCTTTAGCGGTGTTGCCACATGCTGTTAGTATATTCTGTCCTTCTAGTAGGATGGACACTTCAACTCAGCTGCACCACTGCGGTTGTCCTGCTACATGCAATCAACAACAAAAACAAATAGAACTGTTTCAATCATTTGGACAAATTTCAAATGAGCTTGTGTGCAATAAAATCATGCTTTACCCAACAATCTTCGAAAAGGTCCTCTTCCTTCTCTCCAAGGTACAGTATGAGAGCGCGGATAACTGCTTCCCGTCTTGCATCAGTGCTTAAATTCAGATTAATAATTGTCCCAATACACAATACTTACAGTATGTACTAGGGCTGGGTATTGATTCCAATATTCTCAATCGAATCGAGATATTGTATTAAAATACTTAATTCATGGTTTTATGAATCGATAGACTTGAGAAGAAAAACGATTTGCAGAGCTATAAGTGGAATAAGGGAACATACAAGGCCATTGAAGTTAAACGGATATGTCACTTTGAATGATGTTTGGTTCTATTTGGTCAGGTGGTATGCTATAGACGTTCAAATAGCCACAGTGTTTTTCCATCTGATCTCACCATATTACGTAGCTCCTACCTTAATGCTAGCAGTGATGATGTCATATAATGTTAGTCAATGTGGCCAAAAATTCAAGCATCTAAAAGACATAATGAAACCACCAGATATCACCATATTGCTTGTCGATTGTGAACCAAATGTCTTGAAGTCCCAACATAAAATACTATTACTATTACTATGATTAGAACTTTTTGAACCTTAGTGGATTGCCTAGACTTTAACATTTTGCCTGCAAAAACAGCCGGTTGGACGGTTTGGGGTCAATTATAATTATTAGAAATTATTATTAATTACAATTTAAATATAATAACTCCATGTTTGGAAAAATATTGCAATATAATTGTTAATAAATTGTACTTGCATTTAGATCATTGACTTTATAATTGTAATTGACATGCATACAATCTCAACCTAATAGTAATAAAAAAAAAATTAATTGACCCCAAACCTAGTGCGGACGTATTTTTTTTACTAAAACAAAACACATTACAGTTTTACTGCACCACATTAAGTTTACTTAAAGATGATTATGCTTAATAGTTAACATAAAACAGATCGCCTGTCAGATAGCCATGTTTGTTAAAATCATTTATGGGCTTCACAATACAGCTCAAACATCAAACACTTCAGTGAAATCCAAATATTAGTATATCAAACTAATTAAAACTATCTTAGTCAAACTGCCTCACTAACAAGTTAAGAACATTAGTAGGTCCAAACATCTGTCATCTGACTTGTCTGACAGTCTACTGTGTTCAGGCAAGAGGAGTGTTCTGTTTTTAAGCAGTTGACGGTTGTGTGACTTGGCCAGTGAGCATGCACATTCAAACAGGCTCCCATTTGGAGTAAAATGTACTTAGGATTTTTAGTTACATGAGCTGTGTCTATTAATTGTGTAAATATTTTAAAATAATTCTAAGTAAATTGTACTCAAATATTGCTGTTTATTTATTGGATGAATCCATTGTGTAATATTTACACGATTTTATTATGTTTTTGTGAAAAGATAATATTACAATGTAGATATTATGAACATTTGGTTGATACATTTTACAACACCACAAAGTTTGTTTTTACAGTATACGCTCGTCCTTGTCCTTCATTCAAATTCCGATTCCTGGCCTTCGACAGTAAACACGTGTTTAAAAAATAAATCTTCCTCAAAGTTTTTTACTGTTTCGGTCTTCCACCAGCATCTGTGAGTTCTTGCAACCTGTCACCCAACTTTCAACATGATTTGCTGCAGCTTCATCATCTCACCAGAACAATTGCATTAACAAGTGCCGGAAGGCCTTGTTGATACCATGTGAGATCTTTATTGAATTAGAATTATGTGACAACAGGCTCTCTCATTGTTCAAATTTGTGGGCCTTATGGTTGGCCACGCTCCACAGTCACATGGACACGGGTGGAGTCATTTCTCGTGTGCTTGGAGGCCTACTGTATGTAAGTGAATATTCGATTTGTTGCACTTTAAGATGAATTCCCTTGAACAAAACTGCACTGTTGTTTTCATAAAACGTTTGGCCACTGTCTGGAACATGATTTATTTTTCTGTGTTATACTCTAATTCATGTCTTCTGTGATAGGCACATTCTATTTAGTTGAGGTAATTGCACATATTTGCTGGCTAAAATGTTGAGCTGTAACTCAAAATGGAACTGATCTGTGAGAAATTATATTAGTTACATCTGTGTTTTTCCTGCATACAAGTCAACATTTCTTCTTTCTTTCCCCCCCGGCTCTTCCTAAATTTGTGTCTGACCTATTGTGTAATGATGACTGGTAAGTGTAAGCCATCCTGAAGAATCCCTCACTGTTTGAAATAGTGCATATGAGGCTAACTTTTGTCTGAAGTCTTTTTTTTTAAACTCTTATTTGGCAATGATCATAATCGTGCAATGACTGTAAATGTCTAATGTGGAATAGCACCCAAATAGTAGACTTATTAGCAACGTCATATTTTTCTATAGTATGGCCATTGGCCAGCCACAATAGATGTTCAAATAAAATTTTGTTCATTCACATGTGCGATTTCCCACCTGCTAGTTGTTTTTCAGAGTAGTGTTACAAATTCATTGTTCTTGTTTGTTGTACTGTTGTACAGTTGTACTATAAATTTCAATACCTTAGTATTAGAGAAAAATCTGAACTCTCTATTCATTTACTACAAGCTCATATACAGTGGTTTGATTGGCTTTTTCAGTGTTCAGTGCGTGAATGCTTTTAGATTTACTTTAAAAACGTGAACAGTTAACATACTAATTACATACATGGGTAATGTCCAGTACATGGATATAGACCTCATTGAGAAATGTATAAACAGTAAATGTGATTTTTGTGAGTTAAAGAGAAGCTAAGAATAGAACATGGCCGTATATTGGTTTCCTCTGTCAAGAAATGTAGCTACAAATGTTGAAAACTATTTTTCATTTATATAAGATGTCATTGACAGAAGCTAGCAAGGTAACTTGCATCCAGCCACTGATCTGAATAAATGACTGGATAGCCCATAGGCCAAGACTTTTGAAGCCGCAAGGCCGCCATATTGCTCCTTCCAAGAAACGTTTCTCAGCATACGATCCTATACATTTACAGTATCGAAATTGGAGAACTTTTGAAATCCATGATGTTTTAAATTTGTTAAACATAAACAAAAGGACTTCAGACATTTTACAACTTGCCTTAAATACATGTATAAATTACATGCTTAATGATGTTTACAATTGTCTAATCTGTACGTATACTGTATAGTTTATACAGTACTCTTTTCGCGAGATGGGAGGAGCAAGATGGCCGCCCTGCGACTTCAACGGCTTGCACGGGTGTGTATGGACTATCGGCTATCCAGTCATATATTCAGATCATTGCAAACTATTTAGACATAGTTTCTCTTTAAGCCGCTAGCTTGATTATATCAAACTGAATGCAACAAATTGATAACCCTCTTGGTTATGCTAATAAAGGACATTCAAATATTACGCGACCGCAGTGCATTTCACTTGACATTTGTTAAGTATCTTATGCCATTCCATTTTTGACAATTGAGTGTTGGTTAGCGGTATTGACAAGCGAGTCCACCGTAGGAAAAAAACAATTACTGTGACCACGCTATCCCTGTGCATTAGTGATATTTATGATCCTTGTGTAAACGTAAATTAAAGTGAATAGGAAACGAAGTTCTCTCTGGGGTGTCTTTCATGTCATGCCAGTCAGTAATTCATCGATGCAGAAACCCGTACAGTTTGCATGATAATGCCTTTGCGTGGCTAAAAACATGGCTGATGGAACAAGACAATCTTGTATGCAGAGAAGCAGCGAGCGCCCTGCGAGAATCAATAAAGTGTATGGGATTTGGGATTTATGGTGACATCCTATCGATCAATTAGGAGCTGACTGCTCAAGGCGGCACGACTAATGGATGGATGGATGTTCAAGGCACTCAAAGATGCCAATAGGTATTAAAAGTAAATCAGAGGTTAGATGGAATTACTGTACATCAGATTTCACACCGAAACAACCCTCACTTTACACCAGAAGTCATCAGACTTTAGACCATTCCTAAATTTTTTAAGCCACACTTCCTTTTTACATTACTTGACAGTGGTTGGTGCACCTCCAACAAACACTAAAATGTGACCAAACAATCAAATAATGTGATAGTATGAAGATGTGATAGCTTTACTTGTAGAAGATTGCTTAGCTAAAGTGCATTTTGTGTAAATTCTGTGTTCTTGCTAGTTGTTTGATTTAGCGCCAAAAAAATTAATAAAGAACACAATTTATTATCGGCCATAACTAAACTATTAGCTAAAAAAAAAAAATCACATCTATTTACACTTACTCACTTATCTTCTTCATTTTCCATAGCGCCAGCACAGAGATGCCTTGCTCATTCTGACTGAGGCACCATGTTAACAGCGGAGTAGCTAGGCGTGATGACTAGCTGATAGCCAACCAGCTTGACAGTGAAGAGCAGCAAAAAAGAAGATTCCAGCACAGGTTTGACAGTCTTGTGGGGTTGATGGTGAACATGTCAAGATGATGTAGGGACAGGTCCAGGGGCCTTATGTATGAAGGGTCCGTACGCACCAAAACTTGGCCTACGCACCTTTCCACTCTCACGTTCATTGTATCAAGAGTGAAATGAGCGTGGGAATGTGCGGTGCTTCACGGCAACTCCTTAGCTGGCGTACGCACGTTTTTCTTGCTTTGGAGCTGTTGGCGAGTCGTAGAGATGATGCTGGGCAGTTGCGAGAGGTGTAAAAATAAATGTAATATATTTAGATATCAGATTCATTTTACACCACGGGAGGGGGCGGTGCATGGCTGCATCCATGCGCCAAAGTCGTGGTGGGGGTGTATGGCGGACGACATGTGCCTGATCGCAAATTAATCAATGACAAAATGATGCCCCTTAAACAAGCGGCGGACATGCCACGAAATATTGTCACAGTGGGGCGTGCAGGGGGAGGGGGAGTTGTGCGCGTCGTGCGCGTCGTGCGTGTCTTCCAAGTTTAAACCTCCACGATCACAATCAGATCGATGCTCCTTAAACACATCATTTATCCGGTATCAGCGGCGGCGGAGGGTTCTCTTATATTATTGTATTAAATTTAACTTAAAGCCTCCACGACCACAATTTGATGCCCCTTCAGAATTCAGGCGGCGACGGCCGTGGGCGACGGCCTTGATACTCCAACGGCACTTTCATCACGGAGGTTGTTATTGACTTCCGAAGACAGCCTGCCAAAAATCTGTTTTTCGGGCCTCTACTTTGTCTACAAGTGTCTCCAGCTCACATCGTTTTTTTCCATTTGTGTCTCATGCTTTATAATGTGATTATCTTATCATGCATCATAATCATTCTCACCCGCAAGGCTTGTTTATACTAATATGCATATTTATGTACGGGCGTGGAGAGGGAGGAGTCTGGTACTCATTTCCACATTGATTGAGATGTATGAAAGATGAGAGATGTATGTGCTTGGATTCGTAGTACGCACAGATTCATCTCATCAGTACATCTGGATTTGTCTATGCGTGCGACGTTTTCTGGACATGGATGTAAGGCGTGTTTTAGTATGAAAGTCACGCAAGTCTTAGTACATGAGGCCTCAGGTCATTATTAATAGTGTTGTAAGTTAACATCCGATTAGCTGGTAACAGCTAGCTTACTCAATGTGTAAGGATTGTAAGGTAGTGTCAAGTGCAAGTTAGTAATTTACAATACTGTATACGGAATAGTGTCAGAAAATAAAATCAGATCAAATAAACTATTATTAATAACATATTTAAAATAATGACCATTCATTATTTTGCATGATATTTTTTTTATTTTGAGGGAAAAATTTAAACATTTACAGTATGCACTTAAAATCTCACAAAGCACGTTTCTGTGCTGTGGACAAAGACAGTGTCTGATGATGGAGAGTTGTTTTATTTTTCCTCCAATAGTCTCAAAATGGTCGCCTTGTGTAAGAGGAAAGATTGCGACAAAGCAGGAGGTGCAAGATATGCATAACCCCATTCATGTGACGTGATTTAGGTTTTAGGGTTTTAGTCACGGGCTCATCTCGCAGTACACACTCTCCGAGAGGACCCGAATGAGGGACGGCATGAAATAAAACTCCTCCTGTGACTTCTCAGGGGGAATGGAGTCATTTAGTAGATTTCTGTCCATGTGCCTATCACTCAAACTGAGCCGCCTTCGCCACACAGCTGATAATCATACATATTCCGCGCACCAGAGCGCTATAAATCTCTGTCCCGGTTTCATCCCGCCGTCGTTCATCAATCACACCGGGAGCAGGATGAAACACTGCCGCCTCGAAAATATATCATATTAGTTCCTGGGATGTTTACCAAGATAATGTGAGACAACAGGAGAGAGTGAAATATGGCGCCGCCGCATTCCTTAAATTAAAAAACACTCCTCCTTCCCCTTCAGATCACCCTGCGTGCTGGGGGAGGCTCGTGTCTACAAGACGTCCTAAACACCGCCGTCCATGCCCTTCTGTCACCTTGACGCAATGAACGTTGTAAAGATGCCTGAACAAAGAAGCAAAGGTCAGGTTGGTATTTAATTACTCCTGCCAAACAGTTTGTTTTATTAGCGTTAGTGTAAGCAAAAAACACACACACACACACACACACACACACATATCTAAATTTATTTCCATATGGAAGGGTGGGCCATGGACAAAAGACACACACATTTGTTTAGTACATTTTCCAACACATAACATGTATGTTACTTATCATATTAAAATCTTAAAATATGTGGTATATGAAGGGGGTGGCTGGCTATCCAAATTATGATTGTTTGGATTTTTGGATTGAAGCGTAGACTTCATCTATATTTGCTTTTTTTTATAATGAGAAAATAATAGCTGTCTGCTAAATACAGTGGCCATTCATTGATCATGAAATAGCAATTACATTGTGCTGTTAAAAAAAAGAAATTGGCATTTATTAGTACAATTCTGATCAATGGCGTAAATTCTTGACTGCACTCAGCGTAAAAACAGGCGTGTCTTTAGGTCTTGTCTTCCGTGTTTGGGACCACACACATGGACACACGCACTGTCGGGAGTGCAAGGTGGTCTCCGATTAAACGCACTTTGCGTACACCAATCTTATGAACAGACTCCAAAGAGTGAACTTCTGCTTCCGCAATGCGCGCTTCCACTGCTCTGATTTTTAATGAGAATGAGGGGAGCCGCTTCGATTGACTGGGATTCAGCTGCGTTCCATCCCACAATGGCGCAAAATATCCTATTCTTTCTGTGCTTGTCAAGCAAAATACCAAAAGAAAAAAAACCTATGCACAAAGTTACACTGCACTTTGTGTTCAATCATCTATCACCCCTTGAATAAATTTCAGTCTACAACCTTCTCAATATGTTTTGTATCATTTTAGTTACTCCCTTGTTGACACAAGTCTAGTCTACGAGACACATAAATCGTAACAGATAATCTGAGGTATATCCGCCAGTGCCTGACAATTAAATGCGTGACAATTTATTTGGCAGCATTCGATGCTAAGCGTAAAATATTTGTCTGACGGCCACTATTGGGGGAGGGATTTAGTGTCAGGTGTTGAACTTCGCATCCTTGTCATGGAATTGTGAAATTCCCACAGGGAATTCAACACTGTCTCTGATACTTCTAGGTGGAAAATTGGCAGGCCGACGTGGCCACCACATTCCGAGTTGGCGCCAATGACCCAGAACAGCGACACAGGAAGAAAGGTATTTGTCATTTGATTATACTGTCTGTCAAAGTTATTCATGGAAGATAACCTGAAAACCCACATATAATGTTATTTAATGCATGGATAATCCCTTGTTTAACAACAAAGTCGTTTTCACTACCTGCATTAGATCAGAACACAACAGGACAGTGATCAAGGCTATGTGTACAGTCCGCTATCATGCAGTACATCGTGGTAAGCAGGAGTCGACGTTCTCTGTCAATGTGAAATATAACAATGAGATCATATTTTAATGGACTACATTTACCATTTGGACATCCTCATTATCCAGGGAGCAATTTCTCTCCATATATTTGTGTCCAGTCGGAATGCTTCTTCCCCTTTTGCCGTACGGACTACCCGCCGCTTCATTTGTCAAAGGCTTCAGTGAACATTACACGGTCGCTTCCCTAACATTAACAACACTTAAACTATTGAATACCCATCGGCGTACGCTGATGACGTGTGTGATTCTGAAAATCATTAAGGGCAATTACCTTCAGGCTACTGGCACATTTGAAAGTGAATTCAAGGTAAAACACATGGACCGTATGTTATAGAATGATCCATGTGTTGTTTCTTTTATTTGGATGTTTGCATTGGTTTTCTGTTTTAATGCTCACTTTGTGTAGTAAATTACAGCTTGTGTACCTGAGGTCCTTCCCTCTCCGCGCCATCCCCTTGTACATTAGAAATGTAATTTGGCGAGATGAATGTATTCTATTCCAGTTTGCCGTGATCTGGACTACTGCTGCGCAGCCAAACAACATCGCCTACTGATTATTGAATTTTTATGGCCGGGTAATTAATTGCAGATTCCCTGTTTTGTTCTATTTCTTCCACTCTGACATTTTAATTTCGACAAAAAGCCGCGGTCTCCACGCGGCCCTTCTCTGGAGATCGTAATGGCCTATAAAACATGGTGACTTATAGATATGGCGGAGACTTCACTTGGCCAATGATTGTTTGAAACCTTGCTGATCACACAGAATTTAGTCCCCTTACCTACTTCCACCCGCCCGCCATCTCCTCCCTGCCTTCCCTCCCCAACCTCCTGAATTCATTTCTTGTCAATTAAACTGCAGCTACAGTGTCCCATCTGAAGAATAGGAATACATCAATGTGTCATCCAGCAGGAATTCATTATTGGATGCGGCCCGGCAACTTTTCAAACGCGACGTTGGGGCCATTATTTCTTAAAGACGATTGTCATTACTTGACCAGGCAGGCGAACGTCCTTGGCTTGCATTGCAAGCGCTGCATTTAAGGCCGAGGGGGAATCAATCGTAGCGGAGGGTGACAGACGCCATATCTCAAGGCAGACAGCTTTGAATGCTTATATCAAATCAGAATCCTTTGCTGGCACGGGGGACATTAGTTACCCTGCTGTCAGGAACACATGTAAGCCACTGCTGCCTCTCCAGGAAGAGAGCGCGAGAGAGCGAGGAGTGGCAGTTTGTTTTGCAGGTTTGCTAAAATATCCTTTGGTAGCATGGAAGGACTTAAACATAATATCCCTGTACTGTCAACACTGTATATCTGAAATTAATACATGTACATACTGTATCTCTCTTTACGGTTTACATATATACAGGGTGTCCTCAGTTTATAACAGTTCCATTTCGACAATGATGCCGTAACCCGAATTTGTAGATGAGCTAGAACGCACCGTAGTTTATGGTAAATCTACACGAGCTCAGCAGTAAAACCATAATTACAGTATTTATATTGTAAACCGTTTATTGGACTTTATTTTTTATTTTTTATTTATTGACTATTCTTATGCTGATGCTCAAACTAGGACCCGCGTGGCAAAGCATTTTTGTAGTCGATGCTAATGTGTTGAAAGTCCAGTTGACGGCAATTTGTTGATGACATGAATGAAATTTTTTTCAGTCGACTACAACAGTCCCCAACCTTTTTTTTCGCCATGGATCAGCTTTTCATAAAGCCTTTTTGATGGCCCACCATGGAAACATATAAAAACAAATGATTATTAATATAACTTTAATTTATTAAAATTTTATTATTTTTATAATTATAATTTAATTTATTTAAATTTAATTAGTGGGTGTCCTGCAATAATATTTATCTACAAAGAGCCCGCTGTACTGCTAAAAGTATTACGACACTGATGTCAATGTCATAAGTCACACAAGTGTTATGATGTTGGTGCACCTTGTTTGGTGAATAAAGTTCTCGTTAATACACAATTGTTGTCTGTGCATTATTGGACACATTTGGCGTCCAAATGGATGGATTTCAGCTTGTTATCAAAAAACATTTATCCACTTGAAATTATTTCTGTGCTCTAATTCCTCCCCTAGTTCTGTGGTCCCACTAGTGTGATTAAATATATATATCCATCCATCCATCCATTTTCTTAACCGCTTAGTCCTCACAAGGGTCGTGGGGGGGCGCTGGTGCCTATTCCAGTTGGCTTCGGACAGTAGGTGGGGTACAACCTGAATGCACGTGTACTACGTTGTGTTTTTAACTTTTATTTGAATGCGCCACTACTCATAGCTACGTTAATTTTGTTTCCTGAAAAGCATAGCTTAGATGATGGTCGTCATTTTGTTTACCAAATGTTGACACCCTTAAAGAGTTTGGACGACGTTAATGAAATTTGCAGCATGAATAGTTGTAAATCCTCTGCTGGTAGTTATTATTGATGGTGTTCTCAGCTGCTTATATGTCCGCATAGATAGACTATTATAAAGCCTACTACTATTTTTTGCTACCTACAATGCTGCTGATTATTCTCTCTGCCATTCGCATTTACTTCTCTCTTAATAGCATTTATTCAAATAGTTTGCCGAGCCACACATGCATATATAGTATTTACACACATTTCTCCTGTCTTTACCTTAATGTACATACATTTTGTAATTTTTGCTATTTTTCTTTTATGTTGCTGCCATGTCCTTTGCTGCTTCAAACAAATGTGAATTTCCTCATTATGGTTAAAATAAAGGCAGTCTTTACATTAGGTAGGATTAATTTCCAAGAAGATATGTTTTTCCTCCTTTATATTGTTTATCATAGTAATCAATGTATCATGATTATACAAAATATTGCTGTATTGTCATGATTTACGCAGCAATTTTCACCCATTCATTTTGCAGTTTAGCAGAGGCTGCAACTACTTTTCAAAGTAATGAAATATGAACAATACATTTTTGAAATTCAGCACCAGCAGTGTTTTAGCATGAAACAACTTTGCAAGATCCAGAGTTGACATCAAGGATATGAAATTGTAGTCCTCAGCTGGAAACTTAATAATTCTTGTCCTTCCTTTAATATATGGCCACAGGATATTTATCTAGGAGTGTTTGTCATTCCTTTTTTGCCTATCTGCTATCCCCTCATCATGGTGCCCTTTTCTGCTGTGTAAGCACAAGTCGGCGCAACCCATCACTCCCGAAGCGGACCCCCCTCCTACTCCTTGTGCACTTCTCGCGGCGCAATCTCGGCGGCTCCGTAATGGTCGCTGCAGTTACCATATTTCAGCCCTAATTGGGTTGGCGCTACACAGCCAATTTAGGACGGTAGTTTGGAGGAGAGTTCCTCTGCGACGTTGTTAGGGATTGGGATGTCTCGTGTGCTGCCAGGTGTGTGGACTGTAATTGCCACTGAATGAAAAGCGCTCGTCGGAAGCCACCGCAGTTTTGTTGCGGCGCCGTTTTATTCTCAACAGTGCTTGATAAATCCATTCACACAAAACGAGATTAGGTGGCTTGTCTTGTTTTGGCGGGATCCCGATGAGTTCTGTGCCTCAAGAGAGTGTAGTGTGGTGCACACTCATCAAAATGACGCATGGCGTTCTATTTTCTGCTTTTATGTTTTTTTTTTCCTTTCTTGAAAATGTCCTGCGTGTGAAGCATCTTCCCAGCCGTCTGACCTTGCGCGCCTCTCCTCAACGCCACGATCTATGGCGGCCATTTTCTCTCGAACCGCTCACGACGAAGCAAAGAGATGTTAATGTCAGCAGGTGTCGCCTTAACACTCAATAAAGGACGCCGATTGGGCCCCTCCACTCTGCCAGTCGATTGGCCATCTAATGAGGAGAGGCCTGACCATAACTCTAAAAGATTCACTAGTGTTTGCCTTTCACTAGAGGCCCTAGCACAGTAATAATTCCAAGTGGATAAATGTTTTCCCGATAACAAGCTGAAATAACCTGTCGGGCTGAACTTGATGTAGACAAGAAGAATCGCACAATTAGTGATCGGCGGGAATTTATCCTAGTAGCGGGAGATACAGAGCTTTTTCTGGCAAATATCAAGGCTACCCGTTCGGATGCACTTCGTCTTCTGTGTTTCCTCCACCCGCGTGTCATCAGTCACGAGCTTTACCTTTGTACCCTCCCTCTGTGTTTTTACCTCTAAATGCCCCCCCTCGCACCAGCATTTAGCTTGTTAATGTAATTGAAGTCACTCCGAGGAGAGGCGTTATGGATGAAGCGCTTGAGATGAGACAATGCACCCTAATCTCCTTTTATCTCCAGGCTACCTTAAAAAAAGGGAGGGCTTGCTCCCACTGTGTTCCATTTAGATCTGCTGGAAAGATAATAACACGCAGGATTCCGAATTAAAGACATCCGTTACTTCGAATTACGCTGGCGGTTCAGTCTTAATGTATCGCTCACTCTGACAAAGCGTGTCTTTCATTGCAGCTCATTCAAAATTTGGATTAACCATGCTAATTGGCACTTTTCCCGCGATAATATTCGAATAAAGGCCTTATTTAAGTATCCTAAATAAGACAGAGATTACATAGTGTCACACCATTATGCCTTTTACACCTTATAATGTTACAAGGCACTCTAAAGTTGATTAATAACAACCACTTTCGCCATAAATAGCTAGGACTACTGTGGCTGTTGTAATTAACCTTTAAGTGTGATGGACTTTATTGTATATTGCCCATTCCTATTACTGACCCACATATATCATCGCAGAGTGTTCCTTGCATCTGAGGCCTCCCAGGAGTCTCGGCATACTCTATGTGTCAGATGACATCATATCCCCGTGGGAGGGTGAATTATCTTGTTTTCTCCCCGATCTCGCGCGTGTATTTTTCTCTGCTGTTCTTGCACAAATGTATCATTTAAACCATTAGCAGCGGCTAGCTTTTTCATTAGAATAAACTATATCATCTCCTCCCCAGAGGCGCCCGCAAGCTAGTGAACTGTGAGAATACATTTTACCGAGAGGGGAATATTGAAAGCGGCAACATGCCTAGGTAAAGTATTACTTAATTTATACGGCTAATGTATAGCATTGATCCTCTGCGGGGAAAATAAAGGACAACATATTTTCAGAGCCCACATCATTAAGGTTTAATAATTTAGACCCAGTTAGCGCGATAATAAATATACTCTGGGAACTTAAGTGAGGGTTTTGGTGATGAATGCAATTAGAAAATGTTGTAGTGCAATATGTATGAGGTGTAGTTATTAATTGGACTTGGAGCAATGGTATGGCCTGAGGTGTTTCACGGGAGGGATAAAAACGACTATCGCCAAGTACCTATTTTTTTTCCAACTACCCTCCACAGAATACTAATATGCACACCCTGAATTCCTGTATTGATAGTGACATAATTAACACATTTTGGATGTCATTCTGAGAGCTGTTTGTAATATTTTTATTAGTTTTAGCAATCTTTTGTACAGGCGTACCTACAGAAGACCGTGAATGAATCCGACATTCCCTTGCATGTTCATTTGACTGCACTCTTAAATAAAGCATGTGAATATGAATATTTATAGACATATAATAGTGTTGTAGCTAGGAGTAAGAGATTGTGAATATCCACTTTCTTGCAATTTGAAAAAAAACATAATTTCCTCATATAGTGGCCTCTACTCTAATAGATGCCGGCTCATTCTAACCTCTCCCCAGATAGATGCCCCCTTTATCACTCTCAGGAAAACAAAAACTGGAAGTCACTTTAATGAGTGCGTGTGAACCGCTAACTTCCTGTTTGAGGGTAGTTGCTAACCAAAACAGAAGTACTGAAGCACTGAAAAACACTGAAAAATAGTTCTAGGTCATGATCAACATTTTAACAAATATATATATATATATATATATATATATATATATATATATATATATATATATATATATATATATATATATATATATATATATATATATATACTAGTGTATCAACTGTTAACGTGTCAACTACCAACTGGCCAGTTGGGTTCTATAGCTAACCAAAACAGCAACACCTAAGGACATAAACAGTAGCACATGCATAACAGCCCCAACTGTTGCTTGGTTCATTGACTTCAAGTCATCAACTCTATTGTTCTCACTTGTGGTAACTACTAACTACCCTTTGCTAACCAAAACAACACCAAAGCACCTAAACAGTGGCTACTGGTGTTAATAAACATTTTAACTTTGATTTTGTCATTGCTCTAATACAGGGTTGGGCAACATTATGAAAATACTTTATGTACCATACCTGATCAGCTTTAAGCTATAATAACACAGTTCAACAAGTTAATAGAGTCGCTTCCAACAGTCAATCAGAGTCTAGCATGTGAGTGAGTGTGTGCCTTGGCTTAACATTCAACAATACTAACCGTAATGCTAGTAAACAAGAACCGTTGACAGTTCATTTAAAGTCTTTAAAATGAATTAAGATGCCCATTCCTGGTTTAGAATGACTAAAGTTCATAGTCACTACTCTTAATTTCCACATACCAGTACTTGTTAATTGCTAGTTGCCCATTGAGTTCTGCTGCTAACCAAAAATTTACGTAAACGGTAGTTTTAGTTGTTATCAGCATTTAAAGCTTGATTTTTGTCATTGATGGGTTCAGCGTTTCCCACAAACAATTATGTCTATAAATGAGTGTATAAAAATATGTAAAAATAATGTAGGTTTCGGAAAAGAGAATACTTTGAGGTCTGCTGAGAGCTAGTCAGGCATCAGGTCTGTTTCATTCATTCAGCGACCTTGCTCTTCTGGGAAGAAATGATGGAGGGTTTTCACAGTGCATGTTTTTACGCTCCGCCATGAGATGAATAAACGCCGGCCTTGAAAAATGAAAATCAAAGGTAGTGAAAAAGCTCCAAGGGATTAGAGCTGGGGAGTCTGATATCAAGCCCAGTTTACTCTTTATGATGTCATTTTCTTTTTTATGGAAGAATCAGAGAGTGAAGAGCTCAAGGCAGATATGGAATCCAGGTTTGCGTGTAATCTTTCCCCCCAGTTTTTTTTTATTCCACAGTGCATAAATCTGCTCCATTGATCTTTCAGAATAACGTGTCTATTGACAAGAGCCAGTCTTTCGGCTTGAAAAGTGATAACAGCGCAGGGTTGTCGCACTAAATAGTTATGGATGCCATTCCTGCCTGGGTGTGAGCCTCTACTCTGTAACAGGCTTTAGCGTCAAGTAACACTTTTACGTGTGAGTGAATGCACAAATGTGTGCGAGGCCCCGCTGAGTGCGTTTATGCAGGCCGTTAATCATGGTGTTGGCCAGCTGGCTGTGGCCACTGGGCAGGTGGGCCTGTCAGGTTGGCAGCCCCGATCTTGCAAGCCTGAAACCGGACCCCCCCCCAGGGACAACCCTGATGTCTCTCATCCTCTCGTGTCAACTGGTGCTTACCCAGTGCTATTTTGACTGATACCTTAGATCGCATTCAAGAGTGACGAACTTGCCCAAGCGTGGTGGTAAAATCCCAATAAACAGACTCATTGAAATGAAGACATGATGTTTTATGACAGGGAGATTAGACGGATTTATTGGCAATCCTTTGGAAGTGGATATCTTTCCACGGTGGTCACGACAAGTGACATTAAAAGGGAAATACCAGACTTTTTTTTGGCCCTTATATGCACCATTAATGTCTAATTCTAGTCATGACATTTCACTCAGTCATTGTCAGAATTGAGGAAATGAGCATTCACACTCAGACACTTTTGAAAATTGTTCTGTAGCTGCAACGGTCCAGACATGGGAAGGGCAAAGGGTCAATTAATTATTCTTGTAGAATTGATTGATGGTTAAGTGTCTTGGACCAATTGTAGAAAATATTTGTGCTCAACTTGGCTGCAACAAGCAGCAAAGGCACAGTTGCTGTCTTTGCTCTTAGGAACAACTCAACCATTTTGTTTGTTTCCATGCAATGACTCTGCAGGGAACTTTCATATATGAAGAAAAAATAATAATGTGAGAAGAGTTTGTCTTAAATTTTATTTTAGGAGCAAAGCAAAACGATTAAGAAGCAGCTTTAAGTCCTGATTCACACTGCACTTGCTCAGCGTGAAAGGGTTGTGCTGCAGCACGGAAAGACGGTGGCTAGCGTGCCCATATTTGGAAGTTCTATCGTAGAAGCCATGCAGGAAGAACATTTTTTAATTTGGCAAGACTTGCTGTCACTGCAAGTGCAGTGTGAAAATGGCTTAAGGCACAAGAATAAAAATAGAAAAGTTCATCAATATAACAAATAAAGAACGATAGAGCGTTATATAGTACAGCTCTATTTCTGCATTTCTGCCTTGATGCTATGTTGTAAAAGTTCTGAACCAAAATACACTTCTTGCGTGTCACATCACTCATTTGCGACACAAGAGTAATAGATAAGCGGAATCGTCAGGCAAGCGAACAATTCAGAGGATTCAGATTACTGGGAACCCGTTCTTAAAAGTAGACGTTTTTCATTTCATTTCATTTTAAAATGCCTCATTCTTGTCAATATTGCTTCTCCTGAACCCATCAACAATCTTCTTGATGGACAAGGATGTCAAACATCAAACGCTTTCCGCTGTAAGGTAACACTGAAGAGAGGACGAGTTGTATGTGGACTGTTCTTCCATTCATCATCCTGAAGGGGCACTGACAGTAAAGCATCGGTTGGCAGGGGAGCTGTAAAGTGCCTTATGAAATAGAGAGGATTGTTCAGGTCCCCAGATTAGCACTGCAGCCCCGGATGAAATGTCTTGTTGGCCGTGAGGTTGAGCGTCTACTTGTGGCCCACAACCGTCCCTGCTGTGAGACAAGAGATGTCTGTTTAGCTAGCCACAGGAAGCATTTTGTGTTGTGTTGTCGCTGTTACCATGATAAGCCGTGGTGTTACTACAACCAACAGTTTTGGCAAAACTGCACTTACTTTTACGCCCGGACCAATCTTAGTTGACATTTAGGTATGTTGGCTTCTTGGAATTTTACAACAAATGTCACACACGGGTTAAGTTTTTTTGAAAACAAACCGGGTTGTCCTTTCTTGAGTTTCACACGGTCGTCAATGTGTCAACTCCAGGAACGCACGCCTACCATTTTAGTGTCTTCTCATCCTTTCCTCTGCAAGTAAATTACGTCCATAGTACTTATTCACAGCCATTATACCCCCACCCCGCCATCCTTTCTTTTTTCTTTCAACATGTAGCAAGTATATGCTTGTATAAATCTTTAAGAGACCAATTAATTAAGCGGTCATCATTAAACTTGGTATTTATAAGTGAGAAGTTGTCTTCAGGGTCGTTGCGTTCAAACTGCATCTCTTTTTAATTCCTCTGCTGCAGTCCTTCTGCTCGGTCGTGTAAGTTCATCTTCCGAGCCCAGTTTCTCTACAAAAGTTATTGACATTTTTACTCACGCTTAATTAAATTGCAAGCTCCGCAAGAAACCCCCCGCTCATAAAGCTAGGTGCTGACGATTATATTGCGGCGCACACATGCACACTGCACATGTGTTGACACGCAGCTGCAGTCGTCTGTTCAGTGCCTCGTTTCTGCGGGCCACTTTGCTCAAAAGCCGGTGACAACACGCTGAGTAATAGTTGCTTGTCCCGGCACTGCGGAATTCCCCTCACACTAGTACTGTCCTGTCTTAGTTTTGGCCCTGCTACTGCAAAATACACACTTTTTGTAAACGTAATGTATATGTATTTCAACCAAGGTTATTCTAAATGAATGAAAACTAACAAAATAATTAAAGCTACAATTGAAAAAACATTTTTGTTAACGACAAATGCTTTTAAAAAACTAAAACTAAATAAAACTACATTTTACATTTGCAAATGTATCTATGGCTACGTTCACACTGCAGGCAAATCAGATTTTTTGCCCAAATGCGACCTGTATCTGACTTTTTTTGTCAGTCTGAACGGCTCAATTCAGATTTTTTTTCATATCCAACCTGAGTCACTTTCTTATGTGGTCCTCGATCGGATACGTATCCGAATTTTTGCAATGCGACCGCGTTCTGAACAACCAGGTCACATATATCCGACCTCGACGTCATCAAAAGTCCAATATGCACTTCGTGCAGGAGACGTACGTGAATCGGCCAAGTTGTTTCGAGTAACAGTTGTGACTTTAAATTTGACTTTAATTTAATCCCACTTGAATTATGAAGCATAAAGTTGACATTCGTGTTCATTTAGCCACACAGACGGCTCATTTATTATGCGCGGCAATGACGTGATGTCAAAAGGAGAGATTTCCGTGAGATGAGGCGCTCGAACAGGCTCGCTTCATTTTCACAAAATATAATTTTTACCTCCTCCTGCATCACTCCTCTGTAGATATGAGATGGTAAAAATATGAGTCCCGATGACGGACTTATAAAAGTCCGTGGCCCTGGCACACTGGACCATACGTATGTATTTACTTCCGCAAACACAGCGTTGTGAGTGACTTCGTATCTTCTTCTGTGTATGCGGGTCACTTTGGGGACGCATAACGTTCACACAGCAGACAGATTGAGGTCGCAATTAATAGATTCAGTAATGTGAACGCTTACTCAAAAAAATCGGATTTCACCCAAAAATTGGAATTGAGCTTTAAGACCTGCAGTGTGAATGTAGCCTAAAACTAACTAATTAATGATTTCCTTCCTACATCAGGTCGAAATGCAAGAAATTCATTTTTTTTGCCCAATATATGAAACATATATACAGTTCTCATACGTTTATATAACCTAGGGCTTTGCAAATGTTTGAGCACAACTCTTTGTCTGCTACCTAGTGGTGAATGGTGTTATATACAGTTGTACATGAATGGTGATATATTCCGTTGTACATATCACCATTCACCACTAGTTGGCAGACATACAGTTGTGCTTATAAGTTTTCATACACCTAGCACATTTGTATACTGTTTATATAAAAAAAAATACACAATCTGAATTAATACTTGTCAACAGGAATTCAAGCCACGAATCTACTTTCAAAGTTGGCAACTTGGCAAATAAGGGAAGGAAAGCGAGGCTGTCCTAGTTTAGACGGGTTGTGACACATCTAACTTTAGATGCATTATGCATGGCATTTATTGTAATTCAAAGTCTGTGTTCTGTTACACACTATTGTATTTGACTTGTGGATGGTTGTTCTTGAAATATATATATTTTTATTACACAATACTTACCACAATGTTTTTTAATCTTGTATGCTAGAAATGCACAATAAAAAAAAAAAAACTAACAACAAAAACTAATACAACCGAAAATAAAATTAATCTTTACTACAATGAAAATTCCAAAACTAATATAACACTGATTTCAACACTCACAAAAAATAAAATGTATAAAAAATGCCATATGAATTGTAGAGTCTGTTTGCTAGATATGTCCCTTTAAGAGGCGGGGCTTGGTTGGGTGGCATTTGACATCTGCATGTGAGTGTGTGGGCGTGATATCCACTGCCATTCATACAGACCACATTAAAATAATTTTTTTTTTTATTGATTGCTACTGCTCATACAGTGGGACGGGGGGATGAATTCATTTTTAAGGCCACCCTGCTTTTAAGGCCATGCTTTCCTTTACCCTATTTTTTTTTATTTTTGCACAGTTGCCGGTTCCCTTCATAGACTCCCCGACTGATTCGAGAACATCTGCTGGACCATTTAGCCAGCAGATCGGCCTGTGAGGAGAGAAAGCAAAAGGGGGGGGGGAGGGGGGGTGCAGGTGCGGCCAGAGCCAGAACACATCAAACCCAAGGCCCGGCCCCAAATCCACCAGAGCACAAATGACTCACTGCCTCTCACAGATAATAAAACAAGCATAAAGTTTGCTTAAGGTGCAGGTGGGGGTATTTTGCACTGTACTCGAGAGAGACCAGGCACCGACCCGATGCAGGGGAAAGGTAATTGGATGCATATGGGAGGAGGTAAATGAAAGAATTGTGAGAATATCCCTGCGGAATACCTAATGGGGACAGGACAGAAAAGGAAATTAAAAATTATTTGAAGCAGATGGGCCGCTCTTTGAGTTTTTCAGGGAAATTTATTAGCGCCGTGAAAGAAACGTGTCTGTTTATTTTGCACGGCCATGAAACCCAACGGCCTGCTGAGTTGTGCTTGTGTTACTTTATGGCCGGCGGGCCATTAGTCATCATTTAGAATGCATTTGTTTATCGATTCACATTTTACTATGATTTATCGGTGCCTGTCAGCTTTTATTCTAAACTTCACTCGTTTCCTAAGAAATATAAACAAAGTTGGATGGCGTACAGGTACGGTGTCATTTGAGCCTAATTGCTTGACTTCTAGTGGCACTTCTCTCTAATTCATTTGTTCCTGTTATTTCCTCAGTGCCAAAAATAATACAAGGTTGTGGAATATGATCCCAATCATTAAGTGTGTCGTCGTATTGAATATGTTGATAGGAAAATCTCTCCAAGCTGAGACACTTTTAGAAGATAATGGATCTTTGCTTATGTACGGTGAGCCTCTCAAAGAGGTTGCGTTAGGAAAATTGTTTTGCTCCTTCAAGTAAGCACCGTTAAATTCAACGGGCTCTGGGCGTCTGGAAGCATAAAGGTTAGTGTGGATATTAACCCAACATATGGTTAGTATTTGCAAGAAGTATCCTAAGATTAACAGCCTCCCAATATAAGAGGGTAAGCACAAGATGTTCAGCATGGATACACGCTGTTGTCAATTTAACCTTTAATTTACAACAAATGCCTCTTTTTTGCTGAGAGGTCATGTAAACCATTTTCAGTCATTGTTAAATCTTTTTTGGAGGGTGGGAGGGTTAAAACATTGTTTTGATCGGTTAACAAAAAAAAAAAAAAAGAGAAAATAAATATAATACAATATTTCCAGAGTGTAAATTTAAAACAGTTCAACTGTTGGAGATTGAAAAGTTTAGAGTAGGCCAAATAAAGTTCACCTGTTTATCCTGAAACTTTAAGCCAAATATCCCTATCTTTTCCAAGCGTATATAAATATATGTATTTTTGCAAACGTATGCTCCGTCCTTATCACTGACTTCTGGAGATAAATCTCAGACAGAGACAGAGACTTTGTTGTAGTGGCTCACAGAATTTGAAAGCAGCTGACCTTACATGAAGTGTTGATAGCTTTTTGTTGTATTTATTTTTTATCATTCTTCTGCTTGTTTTCAGTGTTTTATTATTTTTTTTTACATTATATTTTAGTGTTTGAATCTTCTATCTATTAGTTTACATTCTATGTGTTTTAAATGAATTATACAGTGCTTTGGTTAACCCAGTTTTTAAAAATGGATTGCAATGGATTCATTTATTTAAAAATCATTTTGAGTTTTAAGTAGGGCCCCAAAAAAAAAAATTCTAGTCATTCAGGAAGTTTACGATTTTAATAAATTTTAATCTAATAAACCCAACAAACATTTATTTAAAAATGTAATTTATTCAAAAATAATTCCTGTACAAAATGTTCAGACAACAGTAACGTAAACTGATTCTAAATCAGTTTTAAAATAAATCTAATATTCATAGTTTGTGCTTAAATGCCACAATGAAGTAGCTGGTAGCTATTGTAAGCATGTATTGTAAAGTACCCATCCAGCATTCTGCCACTTATGCAAAATTACAACTCACGGAAACATTGGGATGTAACAGAACATAAGAACAACAGCTTTTAAAAATCCAGAAGACAAAACTCGATTTCACGATTTAGCAAATTTTCAACGATTCGATTTTTAAAATGATTCGATTTATTGCCCAGCCCTAGTTCTAAAATGATTAATCATAATTAATTACATATTCTCAGAATGTAATCTCCAACGCAAGTCATAAAAGGCTACCAAACTTTAAAACAAAAATGATACAACACATCTCCTGACATCTTTCTCTCTCGCCACTCCAGCCAAAAAGGTGGCGGGTGTTGTGGGAAGAGTGTGAACAAAAACAATTCTCACCTTGAAGTAAACAAGAGTCCTAATCCAAGGCTTGCCAACTTCCTGCTGTGCTTAGCAACATTTCTAATCAAATAGAACTAGATCCATTACAACACTTATCATATGATTTAATGTCTTCTTTCACAACATTGTGAATAAATAGGAGCAATATGAGTCGCCATCCTCTAAATGTGAAGAATATTAAGGCTTGATGCAACCGGAGAGTAAGGCTAGGAAACAATTAGCATTTCACTTTTATAACAACAAAATCAATTTACATCAAGCCAGGGCTAACCTAGTGGTTTGACTTGTGTGATTATATGTGGAGCAGTCAAGCATCACTGGACTACGTGTGTGTGTGTGTGTGAGTGTGTGTGCGTGTGTGTACATGTGTGTGCGTGTCGTTTTATCTAGATCTAAACCCAAGTGCTACCTTTCAAGTGTCGGATCAGCACAACTGACGGAAACAAACAAAACCCCACCTTGACAGCACAAAAGCCTTTCGGTGTCTGCGTGTGAGGTTCGACATTCGCCGAGCTTGACATGTGGTGGAAGAAACAATTGCTTCATTAGTGAGAGGTGAAATAGTTTCAAGAGACTGTTTGTTGTGTTGAGAAGGGAATTAATACGCTCCAGTTTGCAAATTATGATCACAGATGACAAAATCATGTCTTTACTGTATTTGCTTGCGGTTGTGTTCATAATGATAGCAGTGGATTTAAAAAAGAGAGTAAAGCGCCGTATCCTCAAATTAATGAAATCCCTAATTAAATTTTTTCCAGATTTTCTTGATTCATGTCCTTTGACACGATTTGTCTCCGCTGATGATATTTCCCACGTAAAGTGCAAATTGCATTGTACCATGCAAGCTTGAGAATTAAAGAATTCATAAGAAATGTAACACCCAGTAATTAGTCGAAAACTGGCATTGATACTATAACCTGTTTCAATACTACAGTGTAGAAATGTAGTCATTACCATGTCAACGAGACAACAAAACGGTAAAAACTTGGCTATTCAGAAGAACACATAAGTAGAGCACATTACTAATACAGTAAAAACACGAAAAAAGTGGAACCAAGTTAGGTTAATTGCAAAACCTCAACCTACTAATAGCCTATTTGGATACATGATGAAATGACTACTACTAAGACTACCCATTATACCACACATGACACTCATGGTCGCCTTTCAAGGAGACGCCATACAAGGCCGACACTGATGCACGCACGTACATCATGTAGAGCAGAATATCTGTTCTCTCCGTTTAGCTTCATCATGTCACACGACATCGCTGACGTCCCTCACTAGTCATTTTTAACACCCTAATGTGACGAATGCTGTCAGTGCGCATCATGTTTGGGCGCACTGTCAACACAGTCCCTCCCACTTGTGCTCGGTATCCAGCTGCGCAGCATGTTTCTGACTCCTGCGGATCAATTCGCATGTCATTTCTAACGTACGCCGTGTGATCGATGACTGAAACATATTTGTCACCAGTCTTTAAAAGTGGTGCTCTGTCAGCGAGGACTGACATTTAAAATTGCTCTGATCAGTAGTTTTGGTTCTATAGATTAGCCATTATCAGCATTTTGGACAGGATCAGTGTCAGACAAATAGTTGTAAACACAAAGGCTATTTTGATGTCATTCTGTATTATCCATGATATAGCTTGTCATAAATGAACAATACATAAATGGGTAATTGACGGATAAGGATTTCACCAGAATCAGCACAGTTAATTTGTTATTAAAATAATAATAATAATAATAATAATAATAAAAATATTTATTCTCTATTGTTTACTACTACTACTCTACTACTACTACTCTATTGTTTACTACTACTACTACTACTACTACTACTTATCTACAATTTTACTACTATCTTCATTTTAGGACATATATAATTTAGGAGATACATCTTTCATGGAACTCTTTTTCAATGGTGATATCGCATAATATTTTCAACTTAAATCAAAGTTAGGGGGCTAGCAATTAGCCATCTAAACATAACAAGCTAGCTAGTAGTGTTAATTGTATCCGCCGTTTGTAAATTTATCAGTTTTAGTCCAGTTTCAATCACACTTGTTAGTTTTTATCACAATTAGTCAACCTTATCCCGTTTTTATTTAGTCCGTTTTTAGTCGACTATAAATCTTGCATTTTAGTCTATATTTTAGTCCAAGAAAATATCATTTTATTTGTCAAGTTTTAGTCAACAAAAACTGTCAAAGTTTAAGTCTAGTTTTAGTCAGGACAACCAATTTAACCCCTGTATTTGGGGGGCGGGGGGCAGATTATGTTGAACATTTCGGATCTAAAATTATTTCACATAAAATTTTCTCTCATCTTTTTGATGAAAAACAACTTGACAGACGATTTACAGTGTCAACAAATGGCTACTATGGCTCCATGCTATGAGCTAGTAAATTAAGCTGCATTAGCGGTCGGATTAACATTACTGTTGGAACGTTATAGCCATTGGATTAATGTTACGCTATAACTATAATCGACTTTTTGTTTTATCCTTTCATTGTGAATCCAGCTTCTGTCTGTCCCATGTGCTTGTGCATGTTGCACTTGCTAGCTGCTTGAAAAAAAAAGGGGGGGGGGGGTCACATGACAGTGCAGTGTCACAGTGATGGATTAGCAGAGACAAGATTTTACAAAATCATTTCATTTTTGTCTCATTTTTTTTCACGAACTAAACTGGCCATGGATTTTAGTCAACCTTTTATGAAGTGAAGTACATTGTCGTCTCGTCTTCATTAGTCGACGAAAATGCATACTGATTTAGTCCCACTTATTGTTTATTATTGAGGGGTTTAGTCCAGTTTAGTCTAGTTTTGAAAAATGTGCGTTGACGAAATTGTTTTTGTGTAGTTTTTGTTGATGAAATTGACACTACTAGCTAGCCACACAAGTTAAATTAGAATTAATATATATATATATATATATATATATATATATATATATATATGGTGGGGAAAAAATATTGTTTTCAGGTCCAAATATGACCAAAATCCTGTCTTTAAATGGATTTCAAAATAAAAGTCCCAAATTGGTTATTTCTTTTTGGTCGTACCACATGATAATTCAGAAAATGGGCATCATTGGGCAAACTGATCAATGACTCATATACATGTGACATGAAAAACATTGTTTACATATTTACCAGTACCTAGTTGTTGTAAAATAAATAAATAAATAGATAGATAAAAATAGAATCACTGATTTATAGCGCATTTCATGCACAACATACGTCAATATGCTTCACATACTGGAATTAAAAACACAACATTTAAAAGCAGTTACAGAGTTGAAGAGATTTAAAGTGCAAAAACAAGTTGTTTTTTTAAAAACATGATTTTAAAAAATGCTTTCAAAAAGACCTTATTCATTGGTATGGGAAAATAACGTAACCTGGATTTAAAAGCATTTACACTATTATTTATTTACCAGCAAATCGGGGGACTGTATAATACACAATTACAGACAAAAAACAGCATTTCAAGTTTGATTTTGTAGAAGGTTTGGTGGGAATTTTTATACACAGGTGCGTGTTATACAGGACTACATAATGCATTTTTTTTTTGTATCTATCTATGTCAAATATGTGCTAGCTAAAGGTTAGCATGCATTGCTTCAAATGGCAAACTAGCCACTCCACAAAGCCTCTGCTGGTTTCAACAGCATGATACACTGACTTAAAGACAAAATCATTTGATTAAAAAAAAAAAAAAAAGTTAAAGAAAGAAACCTTTAACCTGTCTTTTACAACCTGCCCCAACTTGACAAGAGTTGTGTGTCACCATTGTACCACCCAGCCGTCACCACCCCCGCCCCATGATGGATGAGAAGCTTGCCTGAATTGAATCGGCATGTCAGCGGGAGAGCATGGCTCTGTCATTGTAATGGATGCCAACATACTTAAAGCCATCATGTGAGACATTAGCCTCCACCGCTAGAAGCCCCTGAGAGGGCTGCTTTCTGGAAACACTTTTCCTTCCCGGCCCACTTAGAGCCTCTCCTTTGGGCAGAGAAGACGCTCGCTCACGTGATCCTATCAGCTTTTGTTTGAGTTTGAACGGGATTGGTCAGAGCTAAGAAGTTCAAGATGTGGTTGACAGTCGGGGAGATAGAACGACAGAATTAAGGTGGCCGCTGTAGGAAAGCAGAGCTGGACTGTTTGAACTGCGCCTTAATGCAGTTGGGATAGAAACAGTCAATGTGCTTATTACATGTTGATGACTCAGGGTAGTTTCAGCTGTAAGCAGCTGTTGATTTATGGACAGCCAGTGAACGCTGCGGCCAACGAGGTGGGGCCGAGAGGGGGAGATTATACCCGCACAACTGCAACAACCTCAAGCCAGAAAAGAAAGAGAATGAGGGCCTCTCCCCCTTCTTCGTGCCAAACTGCTTTACATGGCAATTAGCTGTGTCCTCATTTAGTTTGCTCCATCTCAAAGGGTAATGAAAGTCATACATCATCTTCAAGCGCTGCTAATTATCCCAGCTCAGTTGCAGGTAACCGCAAGAAGGTCCTGTCACCCAGATATTTATTACGTGGCCAATAAGCCGGTTACTTTTTTTTTTTTTTTTTTTTTGAAAGGTTGCCTTGTACCAACTGCCTCACATCCTTGACATACCTTTTCTGCGAATGTGCTAGTCAAAGGGGATATGTCCGCAATCCGCATAAATCACTTTTTCTTGGTGCGGTAACAAAATGTTCGGCCAGAGCCTAGCGCAAGTGTTGGAAACCAGAGAGCACAAACATTTTGGGGGTCAGCTTGTCCGTGATGATTTACATGCATTTGGCTAATGGAGGAAACACAAGTGAAATACTGTACTCAAAAATGGCTCAGCGGTGACCCTGGGTTTTTTCAGTATATGTAGTACTAGTCTGAGGTATGCATGTGTGAGTTGTACCACATATTTACATATATGCCGTACACAGATTTTATCAACAAAGAAAACTTACTAGAAGGTTTCTCTATTTGTTTTTGCTTCATAGTGATGATAAGTCAAGACAATATAGTCATGCTCCTTTCAACACTTAACAGTTTGTTTAAATAAATTCAATTTCCTCTCATATTTATTTACTCGGGTGAAATCTGGAACTGTATAGTTGAACACAGAATGGCAACAGATGGCTATACAGTTACAGTAGTTGTACCTTATGCCATCTAGTGGAAGAGTATGGGGGCTGCACACAAATGATTGGGTGTCAGGGGTGGTCTCCAAGTGTCCATTTCAAGGCTCAGATGTTTTGAACCCCCTTGTGCCCAATTTGCCCATATCATAAATTGTTTGCGCCATTTTGAGACTTTCAGTAAATGAAGAGGAGCTGCTTTGAATTTCATGGTTGAAGTTGGCTGTGACCACTCCCACAGTGGCGCAGATGTCCTTCCTCCCTCTCTCAGATACGTCGACCGATGCTTGACTGTGAAATTACCAACACCATACAGGATTTACGCTACGCTATGTAATGTGAAGCGACTCACCGGTGCACATTGTTTTATTTGCTGCAGTTAATTTGCAAAATGTTATTACTTTAAAAAAAAAAATCCTGTACAGTTTTATGAAAGCAACAGTTTGACCGTGGAGTCGATTGATTTCAACTATTTAAAATTCTGTAAATTATGAAACAAAGTCTTCCATCCGTTATCCGTACGATATCCAAACATCACGATGCGATAATTATCACGATATTGTGAGGAAGTTGGCGATATAAAAAAAAAAACACAATATTGTGCTTTTGTACATAACAGCAATGCATATAAGCATCCTACAATCTCTAATAACACTAAATATTGAGGCACTTACTTGCTAATGCACATTGAGTTCCTGCACATATTGACTCGGTTCACAAGCATATTACTTTCCCCTTTATCTGACCATTAGCGTGGATTTTAAACATAGAAGAACCAAAACATGCCTTGTGAAAATTAAACTGCACTAAAAAAAACTAACCACCAGAGGGTGCTAGAACTGCACAAATGGCCTGACTTTTTTTAACATATGTGCTGCCCTTAATATCGTGACATGACGACGGTGATATTGTGGCAGTTTTAATATCGCGATATCACGATATTGCTGTTATCATTACATCCCTACAACTTACTTTATATACAAAAATAGAAAGTAACAACAGAGAACATGGCTGGATACCGATGGCCTTGAGGAAAAAACTTGACAAAGAAACCATGCTCAATTCTATATAACAGATTAAATGCCTATATGACAAAATAAAGGTGCCCAATACAGGACCATCGCAACCTTGTCGGTTGCAAGGATCCAACCCAAAACATTCACAACAATTGGGTTTGTTCTGCCAATACTATAGAACGCTATGATGCCATGGTGACGAGTCTCTTCTCCTCACGAGCTAGCGTATGATGTTCCTGACGCGGATGACACATTTAGCTTGAAAGCAGTGTGTACAAGGTGAACGGAGAGCGAGTAGAGTCAGATGCCATTCTAGCGATGACGGCAATCCACTCTGATGCCCCGACATGTTGGGATGTTTTGTCCCGCATCCGCCTGTCACCTCCATACCCCGATAGGACATCCGTCTTGGTCCACTGATGGTGGCCCTCATTCCTTTCTGCCTCCTTGCTGTCATCTCCGAGCCGCCATCCTATCCGCCTTGAGCCTGGCAGCCGGTCGCGGTGTGGCTTTTGGAGTCAGGAGAGAGCGCGCAGGGTTGAGAGCTGGAGGCAAAGAGGAGACTAATTGTCAAGGTTATGCCTCAGAAGATGATTGATGTCAGGCCGGGCTTTCCTGTCAGCCTGTCAGGAGGCAGGAATGTTTAATGTTCTCATTATTGGTTACGCTGTTGTGTATATTTCTCTGTCAGCGCCACCGAGCCATCTGAACTGCCAAAGCACTTCAAAGGCCTGCAGGTCATTTATCTTCCCCCGACGCTCCCAATGCTCAGCCTCAGCTGAGTGCCAGTGATTTGTTATGACTTGAGAGCTGGCTGACAGACAGGCCCTCTGTAAGGCGGAGGAAAAAGGAATCCTTTTTGTCACACTATGAAAACATCAATGTTGCCATAATGGGCTACAACTGTCAGCGGAGGCCAGCACCTGACAGTTGCGCGGCCTCGCTAATTTGCAGTCCCGGTGACTTGCACTTTTTGGGATTCGGATGGGGTGTCGCACACAAACGGGACGCCATCTGTTGTTCGCCGCTGCAGGGCGGACGCACAGAGAGAAAGAGAGCGAGAGAGTGGAAGGCTATGCTAATTGAAGGCGCCTCGTCATTTCGCATTAATCGTCGAGCCCGCGTGTCCTTTCTTCTGTTGTCAGAGCCCAGCGACCGCGAGAAAAATAGCTCGCACGAGGACGGGGAAGGATGATAGGGCTCAGGAATGCCGGTCCAAAGACAAGGCACAGGATGAGATAGAGCGAGGAAGCGGTGCTCGGGGGAGAGAGGGAAAAAGGTGAGGGTAGGGTTGAGCGAGTGAGCAGTGGTGGCGGCGTCTGTGATGGGAGAAGGGGGGAAGAGAGGAAAATCAGATCTTTGTTTCCTTTCCCAGGCCATGACATGATTAATCGTTTTCTTCTGATCTAATTTTGGAACATGAAAAACAGCACATTTGTCTTGAAGAAAAATGGTGTGCCGAGCCGTACAGATGGAAATTTCGAGCCCCGAAAAAGATTAAAGTGAAATTCCACCCCTTAGAACTAATCACGAGTTGTAGATTATACTGTCGTCTTAACCAGATGGTGGGGTTTGATTCGGCGGACCCTTCCTCATATTAATGAATGCTTGACTGTTATATTTGACTTTGGTAAGTGAAATGTCTATCAGGCCTAATGGACTGCCAGCCCAAGCAACACACGCCGCCGCACCTCTGTCTGCACTTCCTGCATTTTTCATGCCTTCCTCACTATGCAGAACACTGTGCTTCCTCTTCCACTTCTCGCTCTGTGCCGCTGCCCTCCTCACTCGTTACGTTTTTTCTTCTTCTTCTTTTTCACACGGAGCGTGGCGAACAAGAACAAACTTGTGTCCACAGCTAATTTCCTTCCATAGGTTAGGGCCATAACTCTGGACTCGCCAGCGTCACCTGGGGCAAGGAGGGACGGGAACTCGATAGTAATGTGATTAGGCTCCCGGTCAATATGGCTGCATACACAGCAGTATGTTAACCAACCTAATTATGAGAGGGGTGATAAAAGGAGAGTGGGTGGCCGACTGCCCTTTGGCACCGTACTTTCCATTGTGGAGACGCTCGCTCGGCGTGCACGTACAGTCATCTGTTTTATTTGGAGATGGGCTCGTTTTTCACACTTGCCACGGCGAGATAACAAATGCGCTGGCATTTGTCTCTAACGTGACAATTTTAGAAGAACAATTTTTACATCGGGCGCACAACATCTTGTTTATCTTTTTAGTAGTCGGGTGACAGCGATGTTTATTCATTTGCATTAATGCCACCATCTGTGGCAGTTTCCTAAAGTTTTGCAGGATATAATTGCCATTTTATTAGCATACTTGTTAATTGCAGTCGACCCGCCACAGTGGAACACAGTTCAATGCCTGACATTGATTGACGTTCAAGTTTTTAGAGTTTCACTTTTTAGGAAGCATCTTTTCCTTGAAAAAGAGAATGAATGGCATGTGTATAACCATAGTTAGGGATGGGCGAGTACCGATACAACGTATCGGTATCGTGCCAATACCTGGTCTTATTTCAAGATATCTGTACTTGGGGCGACCGATACTGGTATTGGCCCTCTTGTGGCCATTTTACTGTCAGGAAATAAAATATTAGAATAATAGAAAGTTTCCTTCATGCATTTTTTTTTTTTTAAAGAAAATTGCTTTATTGGGATATATAGGTCTTTATTTAAAATAAGTTATCATTGTTTTTTGGGGGGAAATTTTATGTATCAAAAGTACTAGTGGTATCGGTACTAGTGGTTATGTTGGAGGGTTGAAAGAATCAGAAGTCTCTCTGGCAAACCAAAACAAAGTGATTGCACAAGCAATAGATCAATTTAAAAAATTAAAAATAAAGAATATGCGGAATGTATCCAGCTCAATGTGACTGAGTAAATGTAGCATTTATTGTGAACAAAATACTACAAAAGAAAGTTAAAAGTATGTTGCATTAAAACCACTCTGACAATTAGAACAATTAATTCAAAAAGTTATCAAATGAAATAAATGCAATGTAGTGCAGAATAAAGCACATTCAGTTACCATCATATTTACTTATTTTTATTTATGGCCTAACAAAATATTTCAAAAATGTTGACTTTACAACTGCATTAACATAGGTCACCACTGTAGAAATGAAACTTGAGGTCTAAATCGAGACCCCTGCAATGTAAAGTGAATTAAATGTGTTGCCATCATAAAATCAATATTGACCGTGCAGGCATTTTTTTTAAACCAAAATTTTAACCACTTTGCAAAAACAGTACAAAAAATATGGATAATTGGATATACAATTGATATATTATCTGCTCATATTGAACTGCCGTCTCAGTATCCTTCTTGGGGTCACATGACAAAAATAATCAAGCTAAGGTCTCATGAAGCGTGGTGACGGTTTGAATTCCAGGTTTTGTTTACCGTACCACTATTCCTTGAGATCTGCATGTTTTCCGCTGGGCTTTTGTTTTTGTTTTGTTTTTACTGATTTTGACTCTTTTCCCACAGAAGAACAATATGGGAATTTTTTTTGGGGGGGGGGTTATCTCATGTTTTTATTTGATATAATTGACGCGAGAATAATATGGCTGTAACGCGTTGTAAACTTACTCAGCTTATACGTAACATTTTTAACATGAACATCATGCAAATTAACTTTCGATTGTGATTGGTTAGCTATGATCCAATCATGAACCAGAAGTGTTGACATCATCCACATTTTGCATTTTATTGGTTTAGACACGCAAATATGTCATGTCCACTGCAATCATCTATGGGTCCGAAGGGGTTTAGAGCTAAAATGATAAATAGCAAAATTTTGATTTATTACAGTGAACATGAAATACAATTCTCAATTTCTCAAGTAAAATGTGGGTCTGTTTGACAAAAAGTAATAATTCACAGCAGTTTACTTGACCTAATAAAATTTGACCCAAGACTTATTTTGGCCCCCAACTCAAAATTTGTGAAAGGTTGATCTATGACTCTTTTAGTTCAATTCCGAAGGACCTGGCACTGACTTTTGAGTGTCTAACCATTGTTCATTTGCTCCATCTGTGGGCCTACCTAAAGTGGACTGACTCATTTTGGCACACGGCTGAGAACTTGGAGGCCTTTTTCATCCCATCTCAATCCTGCACACCGCTGTCCACTTTCTGGCCCGTCCTTCGACCTTCTGTCCGCGTCTCGACAGCCAGAACGTTCAAATCTGCCCGTTGACAACTTTGCGTGGTAGGCCGCCACTCTCCTTGTTCGCTAATAAAGCAAAGGCAAATGTTTGGACAGGGCGGCAAAAGAAACCAAGGTGCGCAAGGGGAACGGAGCCAGCACAAAACGTTATTCATGACTACGCCAGAGCCAAAACAACAGCCCTCTGAAACTTGGACCACGTCACGGGCCACAAACATGACTGAAGGGAGACAGAGAGCGCACAACGCCAATATGTCACACGCTAAATAGTTTTAAATTAGAGGCTGTATACGCCTGTTGGAGACTACATTCATCATCCTCAACATTGGTCTGTTTCTTGCGAGCCTGGCAGTAAGAGCTTCCACATGCCAGCGTCTGCGCTGGGGAGAAACAGAATCGGGTTATCAGCAGAAGTTTACTTGTCTTTAATCAGCCTGTAGCTAATTACCAGGCTTCCACACCACCGTGGCCGTAAGTCATTAATCATACAGGGCGTCTGGGAGCTCTCAGCGTTGTCACCGAGCCGCGCAGCAGACAGGAGCTCCCTTTTCCACGTAGCCCATCCGGGTGTGAATTACAAGATGCCCCCACCGAAGGAGGCCATGTGTTGCGTTTAAACAAAACTTGCTCGACGGCTTGTTAGCATGTTTGGTCAGTCAAACCGATCCCCCGGGGCCCGGCGTCACAGGATGATGTCAGCGTTTATGTGGCGCTCTCACCCATCGGTCAACTTAATCACCAGTTAGCTTGTCGGATGTTGGGCTCGAAACTTTCCATTAGTAACATAAAGTGAAATTAGGGCTGAGGAATAAAATGATCATTCCTAGCGACGGGGTGATACATCATTCTGTCGGCGGTGCACCCCCCTCGCCCGACGGTGACGACATGTGGCTTTTCTTATTACACAACGGTCTCCGCAAAGGATCCATCAGCGGGATCCTTTTGCCCGTATGCCGGTTTAAAATGTTCATCTGCCTGACGGTCAGAGACGGATTATTCCGGTGACGTTTCTCTTGGTTGCGTCTAACCAGTTGCATAATAACCGGACTTGAGTGGCAGCGATTGAAGGTGGATGCAATCTCGGTCTGCAGCAATTCGCCATACTCATTCATTTCTTAAATGGTTTTATTTTTTCCCACGGAATGTATTTTAGTTAACGAAAACTAACAATAAAACTAAAATTCAAAAAAAAATTCGGTACTGAAATAAAATAAAAACGAAAATGCTTTTTACAAAACGAAAACTAACTGAAACTACATCATATGGTTACAAAACCAAAATTAACAATAATTATCACTATAGTGAAAATGTCCTTCGTTTTAGTCTTTGGTAATTAATTTAATACATCAGCCTTTGGGGATGATTTTAAATGTGATTTTAAGTACATTTATTTCGATATTAACCGGAATAAAGATGTTTGAAAGTGTGTCAGAACCACCTTAAAAACGAATTAAAACTAACTAAATTTAAAAACAAAACTCAAAACTAAATCAAACCTAACTAACATGAAAATTCCAAAACTATAATAACCCTTCTCTTTCCTCCCACAAACTTGAAACATGCGAGCTGCGAAAAGCAAAAATCTTCACATAATTATTGCAACTCCACAAAAAGATTTAGAATTTCAATTTCTTATCGATGCCACATGACTAGCGGATTTGGCCAGCCCCAGTGTTTTAGTCCAGTCAGAAAGCCAATTATTTGAGTCATGTGCATGTCAGTCACATAATTGTCATAATAATTCATACGATAAACCAATTAAAAAGGAATTTACTGGAACTAGAATTACTTCCTGCTTCCGTTTCGGAGAATCATGAGTAATGTGGTCCAACTAGCTTTAATGCTACGGTCGCTGGTTTACAGCTGTTTAACTGTCAATCAAGATAGATTTAGCATTCTTTAACCTTTAAATGGTGTTTCCCATTGTGTTAGCATAAGGGCTAAACTATGCGGTTGTTTTAAATCCACAATTTGTAGTTCTGTTTGTTTTGTTTGACAGTGAGCCTCAACTGGGAGTGGCAAACAGCTTGAAGCCTCTTTTTTGATGACTTGTTTGCTATATATAGCTAAGTGAGCTGAGTCACTGCCACCATATAGTGTTCATATCTCAAGTTTGTGCTTGCAAGTCGAGGCAGAAATTTGCCCAAACTCTCCTCCTGTAGACGTTTCCTGGCGCTGGCAACTGCCAATGAGTCTTTCAGGCTATTTTCATGCATCTCAAACACTCACGGTCGGCTGAGTGTCTCCATTGACCAAGTCCAACAAAACGAGCCTTTGTTCACCTTGGCGGTCACAAAGCACCATATGTGCGTACTATAAAATACAGTCTGTGGGTTTTAGGTGGATGTCTTGGATGTAAAGAATCGGCAATTTCTCCCCCGACTGTTGAGCACAAGGTTGCGAAGACAGACGGCGCGTCTTGTAAAAGTAAAAGACTTGGCGTCAAATGAAAGATTGTTTTATGTCAGAGCTGCCAAAGCTTTATGCTCATCATTTATCTTGTTACCGATAGATCAAATTCACTCGGAGGAAGATTCATGAAAATGTATGAGAATGTAAATGGACGAGTGACCCATTCATCTTCTTTAAAGTGGCAAATGTAACATGCTTCTCATCCCGGGTGATAAACTCGTACCTCACTCTTTTATGAAGGATTCATTGTCGATGGCGAAGGAGTCTTCTTGAATTCCATTACGCTGGCAGGTAGAGAGGCTGTGCCAAGGCGCACATCACTCAAGCTGTCACACACACGTCTGACCCCAACGTTTCCTCGTGCCATTTTGTCAAAGCGGCCTGTGTTTTGTCCAAAAAGTTGCACTCAAAGCCAGTTCCGCCTCTTTTTTTTTTCTCTTTGACATCTTTACTTCATGTGTTTTCATTTGATGTTGTTTCCTGCAAAATAACATCAATCATTCCATTTCCCTCCGGAGAAAAAAAACACAAATGTGAGTGATTCCCATTTGGCCTGCAAAAGTTGGATTTGAGAAGCCCGTGAGGACACTTGCACTAAAATTCAATATTTCTAATGGACACTTTGAGTGCTGAGTGAATCGTAGGCGCAAACCCCTCTCAAATAGCAGCTCGCATACAAACACATGGCCAGACAGAAACATACACACATTAGCCGACTGAGGTGCCTTATACTTCTTGTCAGTCCGACGGCCTGATGAAGTAATGATTAATACGGTGGATGTTTGGAAATGTAAACTGGAGCTGTAGCGCAAATAAACTCGGAGGGTTTCTCAGGATGATTAAATGGATGTTTCACAGCTGATTTGGCATGAAGTCCATGCTAACGCAGTCAGCGGTAACAACGAACCTCTTTTGACTGAAGTACAATGTCATGATGTGCGTTAACAACTATGTACGGCACATATTTGATGTGTTTAAAAACACTACATAAATGACTGTTATTGCTACTTTTCTGTTTGCAAGGACTACTTGTGGCATTTTAAGGCATTACAGAAAGCACAGAAAACTAGGTGGATTTGTTTTGACTAGCTGATATACTGTACTCATAATTTCCACTTTATAATGGCTCTCTTTGACCTACTGTCTTATAACAGCATGTGCTAAACTAAAATTGTTTCTAGTCTTTACGCTTTTCTGAAAAAACTCACCTAGTCGCATTTTTGTGCTCTTTCCGAAACAACCTAAGTTACCACAAGATGTCGCCAAAACCCTGTCTTGTTGTCAAAGAAGCATGCTGAAGTGATACAACTACACAGGGTGACAAGTTTTGTATGTCGAGGAGGAGCTAAGGTTAGCTTGGGTTGTTAGTGTTGTTACGGAGCGTCTTAAACTTAATATAAGCAATATACAAAATTTGGTGGGGAGCGTCAATTAAGTTTTTGGGTATCCCCACAAATAGAGGGGGGTTACATTAATAACCCAAGGTTGTTGTGATACTGGAAATAGTGTTTACAGACTTTACTCTTAACTACTTTTTTTATACTATAATACGCTACATATTTTGGAAGACGGTCCTGGCATTATAAAACATGTTGATTACTACATACTTTTATTAGCACATGCAGCAGACACCGATAATTTAATCATGTTTTTATAAAAAGAAACTCATCATAAGGCAGTGAAACGAGCTTGTCATTGGACGGCGACAATATGATGGCCGTTGTTTTATATGCACATGCAGCCCGTTGAAGACGATCAAGTGGCTCAATTTATATAACCACTGGGATCGTCTGATTAGGTCATTTATATGGAGGACAGGTTTATAACTGCTAACTTAACGTCATGTCCCGTAACAACTATTCCAGAAATCCGGCTGTAAAAGCAGACCGTAAATTCCATATTTTTGCTTTACAGTCACCCTAATCCATCTCCTGAGCTCAGATTTTTCAATAAATCTTTTTATGAAATGTGGGGGCAATAATGTCAATGGAGACTTCCCTAAATTTATCCTAAGAGCGAAGAGTGTCATGAATAATGTGCGTCTAAAATTCCACTCTAAAGCTTTTGATGAATCCAAAAAGATTTATTTGGATACTTGTGTATTATATTATATTATATTATATTATATTATATTATATTATATTATATTATATTATATTATATTATATTATATTATATTATATGTCTCTAAATTACTGTAGAACCTTCATTGTAAATTTGTAGAATGGTTACATGTCAAACAAAACTTAAAGTTAATGTGTGACGTAAACAAAGCAAAAATGTAGGATCATGATTAGATATATAATTTACATAGATAAACTCGCTACACAGTAGGCGCTAACATATATATATATATATATATAACGCTTTGCAAACAAGTTATTGGTACGTCTCCATTATGTCTACTAAACGGTGAGTGGATTTAATTTATTTTAGTTTTATTTCACAGTTTTTTACTTCAGCATACATTTTTGTTGTTGATGGCAGCAGTTTGAATCTGTAACATTAATTCCCTTTACATTTTCCCAATCTGTTTTTTTTTTTACAGTTTTAATTAGTTCCACTAATATAGAAATATTTGTAGACTACAATTTCTTTGACATTTTTTCTACATTGTCTTGTAATCTTGTCACTATATTCCAGATCTGTCATTTTTAAAGCCTTTTTAAAAACGTTTCATTAGTTGAAATGAACACAGAAGTTGTAAGAGTGAGATGCGAGGCGCAAAAATGTGCAATAAAAAAAATCCCATAAAATATAAGAGTGTGGCCAAGCATTCAAAGAAAATTGTTTTTGACATGTCTCTCAGTATTATGTTGGTTTGCTCTGGACAGGATCTGGTGTGAAGTGGATGTGTGCTATTAACAAGTCCTCTAGTCGGGGTCCCACCCCAGCATGGCTGCTTGTAAATGGCACTCTCTTATGGAGACAAATCACCCACCAGTTGGACTTTCAGTGGAAGGGGAATGCAGTCGGAGTACATAAATATAGCCCCTAGGAAGCCCCGCTAACCATGTGATACTCAAAAGATAGACTTTCCTTCGCCCCGAGCCAGCTTTCACTCCAGCTAACAGAAACACCTACAAGCTCGTAGTGTGCTCGGGCTCTATGGAAATTAAATCTGAAGCCTGCTCCAAAACAGTTTTCACCGGGCATGTTTAGCAGATGAGATGAATGAACCAATGAAAAGAAAGCAGGATGTTGGAGCAAACGTGTTGACAGACTGCAGCTTTGTTTGGGAGTTTCATGTGACAATTATCGTCAAATGTCTGCGGAGAAACGAACCAGACGTTGACAATGGAGAAATATCCCATTGCCAAGTTGATTTTTTTCATTTAAACCCTTCACAAGCCTGGTTTTGTTTCATTAGTAAGTGTTGTTTATAATACAGTAAATGTGTAATAGTTTTGGAACTAGCGCTGAAATCCTAGAACTTCACTACAAATAACAGCCACATACAGTTTCTTATTATATATTTTTTTATTTGGCAACCCAGCAGTTAAGTTTCACTGCTGCACCTAACGTGTTATCTGTTGTCACCACAAAAAAAAAAAAATAAAACATCAGCATCACTATTATTTTATTTTTAAGGTTCAGTTACGAGATGTTGTTGGTTTACTGTTCATTGTGGCTCATTGTCTCACTTAGCGTGACTGGATTGACAAGTTTGCTTCTTTTATCAAGTCTGTGTTTGAGCACAAATGACACGTTTGTAATTATACTGATGACTGTTGGTTGTAATTGTAATTATTATAAATTAAAAGCTATTTTTGTTTCCCCTAAGAAGCAAACAAAATGTCACGAGACTTAACTATGAGCCTAACTATCACACAACTCCATTAATCGTTAAAATTAGCGATGACGGCTTTGAAGTTCAAAAGTAAAGGCAAACAGGCAAACATTTTGTCTCGCTTGCCAGACTTTCCCCGCCGCCGCCGTATTTGTTCACAGCTGTCACTTTAGTTCTCTTTGTTTTCGCTTGTTTCACAACAAGCGGGCATTGTTCTATGCTTGCAGAGCAAACACATGCAAGCCCTCAAGCCTGTCAAAAGCATGCCGGCCACGTTGAAGCTCGGGAACAAAGCCTTCGTTCGCTGCCTCGTCGCAATTTTGGACGGTCTTCAGCTGTGCTTTTCAAACTTCTCTGCGCGTGGCTGAAATGTTACATTTGGCCGATCTGAATATATTCAGTACTGTGCAGTCTTTTCAAAGTCAACACAGGCCTTTGTTTTTTTTTAAGTGACTATCTATGGAAAATGTTTGATGAGTTGGACAATTTTTTGAGTGTTACTGTACAAATTTATTAAACCACCACGAAAATCAATCCATCACTATCATAAGTGGTTTAATATGAGCTCTTTCATTTCAATTTCACTGACCTCTTGACATTTTTTAATAGGAATTTCACACTGAGGTGAACTATTTAAGCAAAATCTTAGCCTGGTCACCGATCTCATTGTAATCCATCATAACATATAACCACTGAAACTCTTTTTTCTCTACAGAAATGCATGTAAATAATAACTATAATTTAACATCTTAACCCATAAATAATATTGTGCTGTACTATTTCTTCACTTTTTCTATAAAATAGTTAATGGGGAAAATCATAGATAACATGGATAATGGATTCTATTTTAACATTAAAAAATAGTTGATTATATAATACAGGGCAGCTGTTGCATAAATCTTACATTAGCTGATGGCCTACTTTGTTTCTCTATATGCAGGGGTAGGCCTACTCAAATACAGATCTTACAGAACCATAAATGTTTTTTTAAGAGCCAATGGTCTATGTATTGAGGTTGGTCAAGTTAAATGCAATAATACTGCAATAGGAACAAAATGTCATTTTCTTTCAAAATAACCACAAATATAGGAACTTGAAATTTCATTTATTTGGACACAATTACAAATAAATAAATAAATAAATAGGGTCATATGCTTAATTTTAACTGTCATTTCCTCTTTTTATTAGCCTTCAAACATGGCGTTCATTATGTCAGTCATGCATTCTTTTGTTATTTCTGAATGTGAGAATGGCTTCTTGTGCTTGGCAAGATTATGTGTCAAGAATCCTGCCAGCAGCTTGATGTGATGATTTCAGAGTTCTTTTTTTTCTTACCTCAAAAATTTTAGCAAATGTCTTGTAAGAAATCCTGATCTTTGTCTCAAAATGCTTCAAATTGCTTATAAAATGGCAGTAGTCAGAAAAAAAAAATGCAGCAAAGAATACAAAGAAATACCTGCTAAGGTAGCTGCAAACTGGGGGAAAAAATATACAGATTGTTTGCTCGAATGTTGTCTTTTTCCTTTATCATGCACTATCTTGAAGCCAGAAGCTTGTTTCTCTGGCAGCAGCATCAAAGTACATCTGTCAACACGTCAAGCATGTGATGTGATAAAGGTAACCAGCTTGACTAATATCTACTTTTCCCATAGTTCACGTGGCAATTTTTGCGCATTTTGGACTCTATTCTTTTTTTTTCATAGACAGCCGCAGGTGCACTTGGCGTAGAAACTCGCACATCTTCATTTTCGTGCCGGGGCAAGTCTACGCACTATGTTTGGGGATTTGGCAAACCACGCTATACCATGCTGGGTGTTCCAACGGACCGAGGACAAGTGCACTACACATTAGACCAGCTAAAAGCAGGTCTAAGTTGTGGCGCAGGTGGTGTAACGTGATTTTGGTGGATCACGCACAGACACATAATCGGGGGTAGAAGGTGGTCTACAAGTGCCCATTTTTACAGTGGACAACTTTACTTCATCTACAAGTGTAGATCTGTTTGCAGTTGCTTATAAAACAGTGCATTTCAAGTAGTTTACACCTGTGCAGAAGAGCAAATACTCCTTGCACATTCTGAAAAATAACAGCACCACTGCACCTACTGTACTGGATGCGCAATTACACTTTATTCTAGTGGGGGGGGGGGGGTACTGGGGTCACACGCGCCCCTCCCCTGGGATCGCACTGCACCCCTCCCCAGGGGGTCCCGCTCCCCTTTTTGAGAAGGACTGGTAAACTGTTAGACCATGTGCAGTTGTCTGTGTTCACTCTCACAACGGCACAAATTCACATTTCTACCAGCATGCATCTATGAAAATTAAAATAGATTGAAAATTCCAACCTTGTCCACATTTGGGTTTTGTGCTAGATTTGTGCTGGGCATGGAAATCGGACCCTTTAAGTCCAAATCAAGTGTGATTCTGGGTCAAAATAAGCCCCTCACTTTCAGCCGCAGAGCAGGATAAATATTTTGGAGCCACACCTCATGTGGCTGTGGCAATCTTTTCCTGATAGTTGCATCAAAGAGCCGCAAGGTGTTCCAGTACTAACACAAAACAAGGCTGAGCAGTTCCTGTTATGATGAAAACAATGGTGACATGGAACATTTTGCGGTATTACGGTTTATGTGAGGCCTCACAAAAACAAAAAAAGTGTTTTCCGACACAGTAAAGCCTCGACACTCCAAACATTTTGTAGTTGGGGCATAATCAGTTGTGTTTGCGCAGCTGTTCAAATATTCCATTTGTAAATTTGGTGATATTCCTGAGCGTCGACGCTCGAGATCGGGCTCGTCGACAGGCTTCAGCGTGACTGACACGCTCATCAAAATGAGAATCCTTCTCGCCTCGGGGAGCTGTGATACCTGTCAAACAGTGGATATCTTTTAATGTTCCTGTCTCAAATGCATGTCAGAGCAAATGCCAAGTCATAACATCAGTTATTGCCTGCATGTTCAATGCCTGATTTCTCTTATTTACCTACGGTTTGAAAACATCCCTTCACTTGTCTCCCACCTGCCTCGTTGCGGAGGGAATCGTTCCCGTGACAGCTCTTGTGGCTTCAAACTTTCCCTTGATTTCATCTGTTTATTTTTTATTTATTTGGTTTTGATTGACTCTTTCACTGCGCGGCTTTGCAAGCGCATTGTCGGGGTTGCGTCGTGCCTTCGCGTTTTAGAATGCTTCAAGCTCGGTTAATGCCTGCTGCTATCTTTCACACGGAAGAAAATTAGCAGCTGCAGACTTTAACAATGTGAATGTCACGAACATGAAGAAAACCATTTTTGTCTTTCAAAATTCATACTTTTAGTTTGTCTTCCTGTTTTGACAGTAGTGATGAAAATCATAAAAGATGCATGGATTGCGGGGACACGCAAATGATTGATTGTGTCAAAAAGCAATTGAGACAAAATGGAGTGCACTACTTGTCTGTGTCCACGTCACTTCCCATCCACTGTTTAGTGCCTTACATATATCCGCAACAAAAATATAAACCCAACACTTTTGTTTTTGCTTCCATTTATCATGAGATGAACTCTTCTTCCACATACACAATCTCACTATTTCTCTAAATCTAATCCAAATCTGTCATAGTGAGCACTTCTCCTTTGCCGAAAAAATCCATCCCACCTCACAGGTGTGCCAAATCAAGATGCTGATTAGACACCATGATTAGTGCACAGGTGTGCCTTCAACTGCCCACATTAAAAGGCCACTCGTTTTCTCCCCAGTCCCCACACCCCAAAAAATACAAATAAAAAATTATAAAACAAAACTGCACCTTTCAGAGTGACCTTTTATTTTGGGCAATTCAATTTACTTCGCTACATTTACTTGAGTAACTTTTTGAAAAAAAAAACGTACTTCAAAGAGTAGTTTTACCACACAATACTTTTTACTTTTACTTGAGTAGATGTGAAGAAGAAGTAATGCTACTCTTACTCCGCTACATTGGGCTCACTAGAGTCGTTACCCACCGCCCCATTCATGTATTAGATTGACCGTATTTTCACGTAAGCGCTCCACTTGAATGACTGTGTGGGAGCATTTCCGCGGACACATTGCTTATATACAGGTAATGCGGAACTGGTTGAAGACTGGCAGTCATGACAACCCAAAAGAGTCATCTGAAAGATGACGTCTTGGTGCTTTCGCTTTAAGAAACGGCCATGCATGGTCATTAAACTGGTAGGCAGCGCCAAGCTCGTTACACTACAATTTGTGAATGAATTGTGCATGCTTGGTGTTAAGACTTTTGTTTAATGGCCAAATTAATCTCTATGAGACTGTGACTATTGCGTGCAGTGCTTACACTAAGAAGAGTTCTATGTGAAGCTTGGGTAAACCGGCGCACGTTTGTTTGACTCGTGACGGGCAGAAGAAAGCCGTTGTGCGCATGAGCCAACCTTGCAAAGCATTATGGGTTATGTTGTTGATTACATTCAATTGCGATTATTGTGCGTCAGCTTTGTTGTAATGAAAAATTGATGTTATTTGAATTCAAATGAAACAACATATAACATACATTTCAACAATAAATAACAAAATGTATACAGTGCATGTATTTGTATAATGATACATGTAATATTAGCATTATATCGTTGTGATATTATTTTTATTTGTTTTGTTCCAGGTTTATGACCTGTGGTCTTATGTTCAATCAACAAACAAAGACAAACACGAGCCATAACAATGTGTGTGTCCTGCTGAGCCTTTTCGGAGGGCTAAAATAAAAATATCCGAACACTTGGGCTTACGTGTCTGCTTGCACTGTTGTTCGAGCTGAAATTGTATTTATTTATTTTTATTTTATGATTTGAAGATGCCAGCATTTCCACTTAATTTTATGATTGTGTCTGTCTGATGACAATGTTTTTAAAAATAAATCAGACTTCGTGTTCAAGCAGTTACTTCGTACTTGAGTATTCTTTTCAGCGAATACTTTTTTACTTGTACTTGAGTGATTTTTTTTTATGACTAATTTTTACTTTTACTTGAGTAATATTATTTTGAAGTAACGCTACTCTTACTTGAGTACAATTATTGGCTACTCTACCCACCTCTGGTTATCCCTCATTTTCCCTCAATGTACCCCACAATGAATCTTCAGAAGGAGACGTCTTGAACAACGATGGTCAATAGTCAATAGCACGAGCAGTTTAAAAATAATTTTTCATTTAACTGATGCACAGTATACAGTTCAATATATACTACACAAAAATAACTTCATACTGATGAGGGAGTGAACGAGTATAAAAACAATTAATAAATTAATTGATTGTTATATTCCCTAAATTGTGGTTGTTTGTCTGTCTGTGGCTGTGTAGCGAGCTTTCTGTCAATAAAAATATATTTATTTTCTTTCAAAATGTCTCACAGATATAATCTCAACAATTTGTAGTTTGCAATGTTTATATTTTGAATATATTTTAGCCTGTCCCTGATTTGCATTTTAGTCCTCAAGAGGTGAAAGAGCGACCATAGTGAGTCACAATGTAAACAATAACAGACAATTGAGAGTTGAATGCTAATCTTGTGCTAAGGAAGCTAGTGGTGGGAAAATCATTATCTAGTGTGACAAACATTCTTTCTTACAATTCGAATATGTAAAACCCTCTTGGAACATGCTAATAATTAAAGTGTTACTGGCTATCGTCGATTTAGTTCCATCAACATAAATTTGTATGCAAGTTTGAACCTGCTGTAGTCTGACACTAGCCTATACTAACACAATAGTAAAGGAAGAATCAAAGTAAATATTTGTGTGGAAAACAATCAAATGAATAGATCCGGATGCAGAGCACTGAGCATATGTGTGCTTTATAATAATGCCAAGCTACCTTCTGCATTGCAAAAGAAAACAAGCAGAATGGTAGGTAATTCGAGACTCAATTCCTCAGTTAACACTGAAATGCATTAGAGCAATAAAAATGATGACGGAGCCCCATATTTCCCGGGGCTGTGTTACTGGGACGCCTGGCCCAATTTGTCTGGCAGTCAGGCCCATTAGTCTGCTGTGCTCCTTTCTTAATACGCTCGGCTGGCCCAAACGTCTCAGATCAATGTTTGATACATCACGGCATCATAACTTACCGCATTTGGATGAGTTGAGAAATGTCCCGCTCTCCTCTTATTTCCTCGGAGAGGTCTCTATTGGAAGTCGCAGGGCAGCGGCCACGGGGGTGTGGGGGGGGGACGCCGGCTTCGGCAGTGTTGGAGCGGAGGTAATTGTTTGGTCTGCTGACATGAATGAATTGCTGGAGTAATGTCCGTGCTGGTAATAGGTGAATAGTTTATATCAGCATGATAAATATAGCTCTCATAAATCACATAAGTGTTATATATTGCTGTTTTTAGCATGGGGCTCCGACCAGGAATCTCTGGAGTGTGTCACAGTGGAAGGGGGTACTTTCTACTTGTCTGTGTAGTACTGCTTCATTGCTTCCTTTACTCCGTCATTGTACATACAACTGTTAATGCCCTCATGTTTCTTCAGAGTTCTTATTTTTTGAGTTGTGCGATAACAAATACAAAAGTATAGTATAGTAGCGTGCAAGTGTCTTATGCCACCACTATATTTGTTTTTAAGAGCATTTTTCACAGTAGTCAATATGAACGTGAACAAATAAGATACAATAGGTTTTCACACATTTTGCAAACTCTGCACCCAATACATGATCAAATAAGGATGTGTTATTTTCTTTTACTATGTGAGTAAATATATGTATTTATTAATAATATTTAAATATTACGCTCGTCTGGAGTGAGTAATTTGTACCATTGTTAATAAAAATGTATTATGGAGCATTCATTAGCCTTGGCTGGCATTCTTTCCCAGCAGTAACGTTTTAAGTGGGGCAAAAAGTCCACACCACACCTCAAAACTGTTCCCACAGTTATTTAATTAGTTACTGTATTGAGAACTGCTGTCAAACAAGTTTCCAAAAAGAGATGACGTTTATTTTGGTTATGTTTATGTTTTAACAAAGTGACTTTATGATGTATCCGCTTCCAATGGCAACTTCATTCATTCCCTTCGCTTGGAGATTGCCTTTGAAGATCCCATTGAGTCTTTGCCTCGACTCGCTGCTATTGGTCAACGCTTTCACGTATAGGCAAATTTTATATCGACCTACCCCTTCTTCACTTTCATGAATCAGGACGAGAGCCGTAGCACCGAAATCTAGGTCCCCATACATAATCCTCATGAAGTGTTCCTCACCACGTTTGTTGACGGGGGAGTGGGTGGAGTGTTGACACAGATTTTCCAAATGTTGTCCAAATTCTCTTCTTCTTTTAAGATACCATGTTAGTGGAGGATGTAGAATGGTTGGAATCAATATTGGTGGTGGCAGAAGCCGGTAACAACGAGATGGTACAGTGAGTGCCCAAACAATTTTTTCAGTTGTATAGGGTATTTTAGTTAACTAAAACTAACTAAATAATTAAAAATAAATAAAATACAAACAAACATTTTCATTCACAAAATAAAATAAAAACAAAAATGCTTGTAAAAACCGAAAACTAACTGAAACTACATTTTACATTTACAAAATCTAACTATATTTATAGAGAAAATGTCCTTAATTTTCATCTTTGGTAATTAATTTAATACACGAGCCTTTGGCTTGATTTTAAATATGATTTAATTATTAATTCCAATACTACCTGGAATAAGGATGTTTGACAGTGTGTTGCACAGAAGTGACGTCATCTCGTAGCAGTCAATAGAAAAGCACCTTCAGATGACGTTGCTCCCAGGTTCCAATTTTGCGTGTTTGACTTATGGCACCATTGGCTCACCTTGCCTGCTTTTTCATTTAATTCAGCCAAAATGCAACGCTACTTAAGAAGGGCGTAGCCTTTTTCATTTTACCAAAGTAATTACTAAATATTGCACACAAGTGGCCTAATACACAACTTTTTTTTTAAAGGAAAACTAATACTAAAACTAAACTGAAACAAAGCATTTTTAAATAACTAAAAACTAACAGCACTGTCCTGAAAACTAATTAAAACTAACTAAATTTAAAAAACAAAACTCAAAACGAAACAAAAACTATCATGAAAATTCCAAAACTATAATAACCCTGTAAAATATCAAATTTTCACTATTCGCATTGGGTTTCGATCTCAAACCCCCGTAAATGGCCAGGGTTCACTATACACCTTTTCTGATCCCCAAATGTAGTCGTCAAGCCAGGGCGTGTAATGGGGGTAATTTGGTTCTCAAACATCAGTGCCAAGGCAGACAGGAAAAGCCCTCCCCTCCTCATTGATTTACAAATGCGAAGCGCTCATCCAGGTGATGTGGCGAGAAGTGGCAGTGTTGATCTGTCGCCGCCACTCACTCGGGGAGCAGGTGGGACACTTTCTTGTGCCTCGACAGCCTAATTGAGGTAATTTCTGTCGGCTTCGGGGATCCGCTCCGCGTCGGGGTGTTTTAGCGTGCTGATAATTTGCCCATTTTCCACATTCTGACAAAGGATATTTTATGAAAATGCACCCCTTATTCCTGGCACCTTAATGGAGTGTGCTGGAGTAGTGTGCGAGCTGATGAGCTTGTTGCCTGTCACGAGTGCTCCATATGTAAAAAGCAGAAGAATAAGTGCATGGATGTTTTGCTTTTGGTTTCAGGAGGATCTCAGGATACCAAATCACAAGATTATCAGCATTCTTTGAAGGTTAGTGCATTCATAATACATTTTATTGTGGATGTATGCATACATAATAGCAGACTTCATTCCGCTTCTACCACATAATTATCTTCTAACGCTCATTTCCTTTGAGTTAATAGTCGGTGTGGCACATGACCATGCATGACAGTATGAGAACAAGATGTTTTTTCGGTGGGTGTGGCCCACCAGCCGTTACGACACACGTTGATGAATATGCAGCAAACATGACCTCACCCTGGGGAAAATAAAAGGTTTGGTCATTCTTCTTTTGTTTCATGTGACTTAATGATTCTGCTGGTGGTTGAAAAATGTGAAAAGGCACAACTTGTAATTAGTCCGTTGATGCTCACTGGGCTGAGAATGAGTAGTGTACGCATATAAGGCCTTTTCGCACTGCACTTGGTTTTCTTGCTGTTCGGGATGACAGTGCCCCAGTGCTAGCTTGCCAATATTTGAAAGTGCTTGCTTAGCAGCTAGCCAGGAAGTAACAGGGAGGCTTTTCTTTTCTGTTGGTCGCTGGTGATATAAGCCCCCTGCAATATGTAAATTCCCACAAAGTAGAGGTTGATGTATTATTTTCATGATTATTATTTTTTTATTTTGAGGCGGATTTACGCCTCTATTAAGACATTACAAACGTCAACTTAATAACTACCAGAGGTGTTCCCCTTGACAGATGCCCAAATTTTCGACCAGTGCTCACATTTTTTGGCTATTACTTTATGACATGAAGCCTCGAAAGAATACCGATCGAAAAAAATACCAAAAAAATACCGGAGGCCGACGGAGAGACTGAAGTGCCCACCTCTGATAGCTGCATTCAAGTTATTCTTTTTAATCTTAGAATGGTTTACCTTAACCAGATACCACATTACAAAGGTCACAAATGGTCACAAATGAAAAGCCGCAAAAGTGTGAATCTGCAGTAATCACACCGAGTTGTACATTGCTGAGCACCCCACCAGCCCCTCTCCTATTTGATGCACTTTTTTATGTTTCTTTTTTTTTAAGAGTCATAAAAACCCTTGGAACTCTACTTTGAGGCCCTGGTTTAATTCCCTACCCATGTTTTAAAACCCTGGCCCTGGGTCCCAATTTGAAACCCTACCCTAGCTGAAAACTCTAGCCCCGTTTAAAAACCCTAACGCTATTAACAAACTACCATATCTTGGAAACCTGCTGTGCAATCCTGCAGCTTGTTTGAAACTCCTGTCTTCAGTGCATTTCTCCAATTTGGGACCCTATCCCTAAATTATCCCTAAATTATAACCTGACCTTGTCTCGGAACCCTCATTTAAAACCCTGGCCCTGATTTGAAGCTCGAATTTGAACCTACAGGAATTAATCCTGTGATTGTAAATATGGTACGCTGACGTCTTGAGCAATAATGCTGACATGTTTTGAAATAGTGTCACACAAATACCAAAGAAAAAGCAAAAGAGTTCATGTTTTGACCTGAGGTTTAATAAAATGCACTAATATCTAGTATGACGTGGTTTAGACTCTGAAGTTTTTTGAATTGCGCAAATCCACAGATTGATGATTTGATGATTAATCTTTTTTTAGGCAGTTTTAGGGGAAAAAAATCCTTCTAAGATGTGGCAGCATTTACAAGCAGAGTCATGTGTTTATTACAAGCTGCACTTTATGACTCCATTACCACAATCAACAACAAAGAGGACAACCCGGTGTTCTCATAAATCACCTGCACAGATCCTGACTCATCTTACCTGAGCGACAGATTTACTGCAACTGCACGTGCAAAAGAATAGTGGCGTTGCACTCAGATCACCTCTTGAGAGGTGCAAATGTTATTAAAGAGGGGGAAGATGTAATTGTAAGACATAATTGCGGCTGGGAAAATGTCAAGTGATCATAAAGAGTCCGGTTCCTCCATAGCGTTGACCTTTTATTGTCTGTTAAAACAACGTCGTAAAAGATAATAATTGCTCCTGCAATGGTGTGCTTGCATCGCCTTTTGCTCGTCATGCCTTACTGACATTCCTCAGAATTGTTAGAGCAGACCAAAAGATGTGTCACGCACCCTCTAATGACAGATTTAGTGGTGCTAGAGTTGAATATGAGGTTAGGTGTGTGTGTGTGTGAGAGCAAGTCTGTGTGAATCATATTGTGACCCTTGCATCCCACCCACTCACCTCCTGCCAGATGTCTTAGCAGCTTTCCCGCAGATGACTTTATTGTGAGTTCCTTGGAAGCAGCTACCATTCGTGTTCAACTTCATCCACTGAAGTCTTGGACTGGACTGACTTCAGACCCCGTGAAGTCAATCCAGAGATTTGTTTTGAAATATATTAGACATATTTGAAGATAACTGCTGACAACTTGTAAAGACTGAGACTACATTCACTTGTGGAAATGCAGTATTAACTCATTTGCTCCCAAAAATGTATAAATATGTTCTATTTTAAATATCACCATGATCCCAAAGACGTGTTTATATGTTTTATGTGTTTTTTTTTAAGCTAGAGTATGCAGAAGGCTTTGTGATGCAGCCGCTGAACTGAAGAAAACGCATGAAGCAATGGTATTTATTACAGAAACGGCCAGCAGGTGGCAGTAGAGTATAAGAGGGCCATGTTGCAACAAGCTATTTTCCCCCTTCTTTTAAACAGATTTGTGAATAATGATGAAACTTAGCTATCTTCTAATGTGAATTGCTGCAAAACGTAAACAGAAATATACTTTTATTCCTGATAAAAGAAAAGACTAATCTTTATTTTGGTAGGTTTAGTGTTTTTATAGCAATAGAACACAATATTCTTTGGGCCTTGCAAAATCAGTCAAAATCCGGTAAAACAACCGGGAGCGAAGTGGTTGCTTTAGAAAAAATGGCTGCAAGTTAAAAAGTTTTTTACCGCTTTACTTTTTCATATTTCTGGGAGTGTGGCTAAAAGTGGGCCAGTGAGTTGCCCCTCCCCAACTATATAAAAAGTCGAGCACCTTCGTTTGCATCAGCAGTTATCCGAAGCAAATGCGACATGCAGTTAGCTAGCTACCTGATAGTCAGCTGGCATGGTCACTTTAGAGTTCCTCATCTTTAGCCACGAGTGCACGTACGTCACATAGAGAAGGCAGGAGAGTGAAGGGAAAGAAATGAGTCTGATGTGACAGCAAGCTTGTGGATGGGGGCTTCATGCTGGCAAGACCGTTTTAGAGTGCCCCATTGTTGATTAGTTGGGATATATTCCAGCCGCCAGAGGATTTAAGAAGATATATTTTTGCAGCTCAAACATGTATTTATGTGCAGGCATGAGAAATACGCTACGCTTGATTTTCACAATTTTGATTTTCACTTTGCAGGGACTTTAAACAGGTTTGGGAATCTTAAGGCCTATGGACAGTATAAGGCCACTGAGCGAATTAAATCCATCCTCCTATGCATTGCTGATGGTCATGAGGTTGTTCAGTTACAAAGAGCAAAAATGGGTCGAATCCCCTAAAAAATGTTTTTACTTCACACCAAAATGGACTTCCTGTTCATGTTCAGGCATAGCTTGGTGTCACGGGGCAATTTTAGTCATAATGGAGGGGTGGGTGGGTGGGTTTTGGGTGGGGGGTTGGGGATGCTGCTAGTGAGTCAGTTTTGGCAGGCTGCACCCAAGACATTGATTTATTTATTTATTTATTTATTTATTTCCTTTAGTGTGTTTTAGTGAATGTTATAATGCACAACCAATGAATGTTCTAAAAGAAATCAGTCCATCAGAACTGATTTCAGTTGTCTTCTATTTCTTGATAAACAGTTTTGGAAAGTGGAACCAGGCTGCAGCAGAATGTTGAACATTTATTTTTTTTGTGCAAGGAGACTGTGAACACCACACATGAAGAGGTCCTCGATTATTTGCAAACACTGTAAATTCCCACTACGCAGAACCCGCTGCTGTGGTGGTCCCAGAACGAGGACAGCTTTCCCCGTTTGGTTAAGTTGTGTGCAAACGGTAATGGTGTATTCACTGTAAAGATGATGGTGAAAGTGGACTCCAGGAAGAATAGCGGATGGCATTTGCCAAAGCGAATGGAGAAGATCCTAAGAAATGAAATGTTACCTACAGCTGTTCCAACGGCAAGCACATGGAGCGAGTGGATTTTCTGACTGGTTGGAAACACCATCACTGCACAGCTGGCAAGTCTTCACCCAGCCCACGTCCATGCTCATGGGTTCATTGTTCTTGAATATAGATTTGTGCAATTCATTGCTTCATATATATATATATATATATATATATATATATATATATATATATATATATATATATATATATATAATCTGAAAAAGTATCAATGACCAAAGAAACTGTAGTAAGATTCTGTAGTTGAATGTTTAACATTAATGCTGACATCTCGTGCAACTTCATCCCATGTTTTAAATTTAATGTTGCAAAAAGCTAAAGAAAGAGCAATACTGTACTTGTGGAATTACACTGCATTTCTCACTGAACTGACGTTTTTAAACTTTTGCCAGTGTCTATCGTGACATCACGCACCCATTTAAAAAAAAGTGTCAAAAAAGCTAAAGGAAAAGGAAAACATCTCTGGAATTACTTAAAATCATCACAATTTATTTTTTTAAGGCCTATAATAACTAACAAAACTTGGGTAAACTATTTTTATAACTATTTTTATATTCTGGTTATTCATGTAATCTATAGTAACACTCAAGGGCCATATCATTACATATAGCCTATACACAAGCCACAACAAGGCTTCCCAAATTTAGGGTCCATCTTGATTATGAGGCAAACATATGTGAGCAAACAGCAAACTCACAAATAAGTCATAAAAATCATTCTGTGATCTTTAGCATATATAGGCTATAATATTTGCATTAGTGTGAAAGTGTTACATGCTATTCTTGTTTAAATTATTATTATTATTATCATTATCATTATCATTATTATTATTATTATTATTATTATTATTATTATTATTATTATTATCATTATTATTCCTCATGCTTCTACCATTGTAAACTTTTACTGCATTCATAAATTTTAACACAGCTCTTCTTTTGAGTCGCTTTAATGCAGCTGCACCTAATAATTTGACCAGTTTGTAAGTTAAGCTTGCATGTAACCCTCACTCAAAATGACACTTTTTTTTCTCCCCCTTCAGTGCAAGTCCTCATCTCTTCTAAGCCTTTTTAAGGCCCTGCTGGACAAAAGTGAATATCCACTTTAATCCGCGTCTTACATCCCCATGATGCTTGGTGTGTGTATGTGTATAAATACAGTGCGGTAGGAGGCCATTGCAGGAAGGCAAGTCAAGGTGGGAGTCTCGCTAATTCATGCACATATGTGCCTGCCTGCCTGCCTGCACCGCCCCCCCCCCCTTTTTTTTGCCCCCCTCAGGTGACAGCGGCGGGAGGAGGGGGCGCATGATGAATGGCCTTCCACCGGGGACCTCCGAGCACAGGCTGCGTGATGTGGCTAAAAACATAGAAATGCTCGCTTTCGTCGTCGTGACGTGCACGTTGGATATAGGACAGATACAGTGCGATAGGTAAAAAAAAAAAGAAGAGATGTGTAATTATAATTAAATGTAAGTTTAAAAACACGCACGCATTTTTCACGCCTTGAAGTTGGTGCACTTTTTCCAAAACGGTGCTTTAAAATGACGTCAAATGCAATTTTCTATGCAAAAATTAAATGTTAGTATATATTTAAATATTTAATATCACATTTAATGCTTTTAAATTCTCATGTTTCCATTAAAACACCAGTATTTCGCCATGTACGCTATCTGCATGAATTACAAAAAATATCAAATTTGTTTTTACAGATAATCTGATACTATTTTATTTACTTTATTTATTCATGTATGTTTCATTACTCAACGTTATTTACCTCCATATCTGGCTCCTTAAAGTTTATAGACATAGCTATTATTACACACTCTTAAAAAAATAATTAGAATTACAGTATAACTATATTATCTTTTTTTCTACGACTCATAAAATATTAATTTTCCCCTCCATTTTTTCCACCACAAAATGTATTAATTAAATAAGATGATAAAGCTGATATTGATTTTTACGCTTCGTCTCTCTTTCACACACACACACACACACACACACACACACACACACACAAACACACACACACACACGCATTTTTGCAAAAACGATGTATTTCAATTATAATGTATCATACGTTCTGTGAAATTATTTTTAAAATTCAAATTATGGCAGCTTTAAAAGTGAATGTCTTACACACACTCTTCAATCCAAGAGAATGTCAGTGGAATTCACACATTTAGGGTCGGTGGTGAATCAAGTCAATGAGGCACAAGGAGATATGGAACAAAATTGTTTCTTATTTCCCCCCCTCAGAATACATACAAAAAAATACCAATTCTCTTCCCATGGTATACACTTGAAAAATAACGGCAAATGTGGACAATTTCTGAATTTTAAGAAACAAAACAAAACAAAAAAAACATGCATGTAAATTATTTTTCTTTTCTCGTTGAGACATTTTTTTCCTTTTAAATAAGAACAAATACAATCATAGCAACTTTGAAATGAACATCGAAATGAGGAAGCCTACTTTGAATTAGTTCTCTAACTGTGTGCTCCACTCATCCACTTTAGCTCTCATGTTTCCACAAAATGCACTTTTTGACTTGCTCAAATATGTTCCATTTTGCAGCCTGCTTGTTTTTTTTTTGTTTTTTAAGCAGACGTATAAATAAATACAGTTTGAAGTCCACGGATCCCGCCCATATGTCCATATAAAAGTCTTTATATTTGCATTCTTTGTTTTATAAACTTTGCAATGTCTTTTTTGTCTCCACTCCTCACTGATATCCAAGCGCTGAAGCTGTAGTGAGTCTCTGACCATACAGTGCGTAGGGGGAGTAATAGGGGCCGGTAGCAGCAGGGACCGGGACGGGGGCTCCAGGGGTGGGCAACGGGCTTTTGGAGTACGGATGGTAGCGGCTGCTGAGTCCCAGTGCGTGATGCGGACTCCTCAGAGCCAAAGTCCCGGGGCTGCCGGGGCCCCCCGACGGCGGCATGTGCATGTGACAAGCCATGGCCGCAGCCGCCGCGCTGGCCAGCGAGGAGGAGCCCGGGTAGCCGGACATGAGCTTCTCCGCCCCGGTGAAAGCCGTGTGTGTCCTCAGGTGGTTCAGCAGCTCCTCCGAGGAGGAGAAGCGCTTGTCGCACGGTCCGTTGGCCGACACCCAGTTGCACACGTGAGGCAGGGGGTCGTTGGGGAGAATAAAACCGTACGGGTACAAGGGGTGTCCACTGAACGAGGGCGCCGACGTGTGCACTCCGTGCATGGGGTGCGTGGGGTACATGAGCGGGTAGCTGGACTTGAGAGCGGCCGCGGCAGCCACCGCCGAGTCGTGCGTACACGACGCCCCCGCCGCGCCGGCCAGGTGGCTGGCACAGTGGTAGCTGAGGCAGTAAGGGTCTCTGCACAGGCTGGCCGACATGATGGGCGGGGAGGCTCCGGCCAGAGGGCTGGAGCCCGCCTTGCTGCAGCCCAGCGAGCTGGCCAGCTGCGCGTTCACCAGGCTGCCCCCGTGCGGCATAAAGTGCTGAGGGTAGCCCGCGTAGGCCAAGCCGCCTGGGTACGTCATGCCAGCCGGGGGGAGCGGGAACACGGTCTGGCCGGGTTTGTAAGGGGAAACCGGCGCTACCAGCCCCGAGCCGAGCACCGACGCCGAGGACACGGACGTGACTGGGGAGGACTCCGACGCCGAGGAGGAAGAGGAGGTCTTGGGGCCGTGCGTGGTCTCCTGGTGCTGGTTGACCTCTACGTTAATCCCACCGCAACTCACGCTTATCCGGCTGTGGCTGGACGTGGCCGAGCCGCCGTCCGCGCCGTTTTTCCCGCAGTCCGACTCCTTCTTGTCGTCCCGCTCCCCGCACTTGCCCTCCGCTGGCATGGGGGAGGCGGAGGAGCTCGAGTTGGGGCTGCCTGTGCGCGGCGTGAACGGCTGGCAGGTGGCGCTCGGCACTCGGAAACCAGATTTGTCCGCACCGCCGCCGCCCGATGAGTCCTTCTTGTCGGACGGCTTGGAGTAGGGCTTGAAGCTGGACTTGTCGTCCGCACCGATGTCGCTCATCTTCAGCGGGCCGCATTTAGAATCCTTCTCGCTAGATCCATTGGAGGCGACGGAGGAGAGTTTGGAGGAGGGCGGTGGGTCCGGCTTGCCGATCTGGGAGCACGTCTGCGCCAGGAGAGCCAGGGGACTCTTCTTGGCATCGAGCTGGAGACGAAACAGTCATTTTATTAACATTTAATCACATTTTAGCCGAGCATTTTCTTTCTTTTTACATTTAAACCAAATTTCTGCTTCTTTTTTTTTCTTTTCTTTTTAATCTAACATAGTTTTCTTACCTCGATGGGGCTGATGGGGGTGGAGGGCAAAGGCTGCAGATACTCCGGGTGCAAAATGTGTCCCGAGCGTGCGGTGAGCATTTTCAAAACCTTCACCGGGAGTCGCTTGGCTTGCCGGAGCGGATCTGACGGCGGCGCCGAGTGCTGCTGCTGCTTCCTCGGCTGCTGCTGCTGCTTGTGGAGAAAGAGAGAAGAGGCCGGCTCGTCGCTACCGCTGCTTCCCCGACGACTGGCTCGCTCCCAGGCTGCGCTCAACTCACCGAGATTCGTCAATACAGACGCCGAGGGCGACCTGCTCATGTCCCAATGGTCAGCCAATTGGACGGCTAGGCTTCGCTCAGATGCATTAAGGAAACCACCAAAAAAGGTTCTAAAACTGATCAAAACAAAGCGAGCGAGATAATAATCCTGCTAGTTGGGGATGCGGAAGAAGAAGAAGAAGCGAGTGAGGAAAGGAGAGGTTTCCGCGCGTGTGCGTCCGTGTGCGCGTCCTCTCTGCGTGTAGTCCCGCACTAGAGACTGGGAGACGTTTTCACTCGGGGAAGGAGAGAGGAGGGGGAAAGAAGCAGTTGAATTAGTCCCGAGATGAAAGCCTTTGCCGCCTTCCAATCAAATGGCAGCCCGAGGTGATTGGAGGGTCAAGGGGATGTGACGTCATCCTCCTTGACAGCTCCACGGGGGGGAGGAGCCTCGTGGCAGACTTTAAATGTTTGCTTGTTGGTAACGCTTACTCGTTTTTTTTCCTCGAGGTGCATTTATTATATTTTTTTTTAGACCAAACCAACTTGGCTCTTTTGTTGAGTAGATTGAGTAGATTCATGGCACTTCCATTCATTTTGATGGGTAAATATGATTTATGACACAAAGGACACAGCTCATGCTCAAGTGTACATTGTGTTTGTTTGTTTTGCTCTTCCCCCCCCCCCCCCCCCAGCATTCAATAAATTATTCAAAAGTGCAACAATGACTGTGGCTCTCCTTTCCCACATACGAGGGCATTAAGCAAAACTATGGTGCAAACACTTTTATATATAGCAGGGCAATAAGGGGAATAATATGAACCACGATATTGCAAGGGAAGACTACTTCTTTCCTATTAGATGTTTGTGAAATTTATTTCGCAATAGAGACTCTGCATGTGTATTATCCCCATGCACCTCCCTCCCCCGCAAACTCCAAAACTTCCAAAATGACTCTTTCCCTTCAGTTCAACACTTATGTTGACAAATTAGCCATTATTAAATTCCACCACTGCTAATAGCAATCTTTTCTCTCCATCATCTTCGGCCAGCCATCAGGTATGACCAATGCTATATCCGCTAACATCATCGTCAACATTTTAATTATCCTAATGCATTTTTATTAATTAAATGTCCTTGGGTGCCTTGAAGGTTCAAAATAAGTCTAAGAAGGGGTTCTGAAACCCCACCCCAAGTACCATAAAAAAAACACTCTCCAAGTACTACCATGACCAATGTTAAAAATAAGTGAGTGTTCATCAAGGACAAGACATAAAAGTCATAAAAGTGCATTCAATATCATTGTACGCCATATTAACGTTGTACACTGTGCTTAAATAAATATAGAAAATATACACAAAATATTGATGACATTAATTGTAGGCTATAGTCTCTTTAAAAAAAACCGAAAAACGAAATACATATATATATATATATATATATATATATATACACACACATATATATATATATATATATACATATATATACTCATATATATATATATATATATATATATACACACATATATATATATATATATATATATATATATATATATATATATATATATATATATATATATATATATATATATATATATAAATAAAGTTAGCTCTAAAGCAATGTACTACGAATGCAATCAAAAGAGTTTGATTTGACCTTAAGAACAAGAACATAATATGAAAATCATATGTAAACTCACCAAATTCACTTAGACTGTTTCAGGATAAGATCACTTCACAGTACATTTTGAACAAAACAGTAAACATATTTCACATTTCCCTCAACAAAAGTTAGCACAAAGTAGAATTTGCAAGATGAAAATAAAAATAAAAGACCAATATCCAGGATGTTTAATTTTAGAGCACACTATGCAGATTATTAATAATATTATTTCCCATTTACTGTACAGTATTGTGTAATATTGATTTAATTGAAATGCCAAAATTTAGGCAAAAGACCCAAAATGGCTGCCTACCAACTCTCTTTTCCCACCTGGCAACCATAAAACCAACCGGCCGCTCTCTCCTTAAACAGAGGCGTGTTGACAGGAATAGACCAAAAAGTAAGTGATGGAGGGGACGCAAATGTCACATGTTTTCACTCTAATATACAACCCGCTCCTATTTCTATTCCTATCTTCACCCCCGACACCCCAGTCAATGCAATCAATCAGTTGTTTGTCATGGGGGCTGTCAATCAATGCTCCATTTGATTTATGTCAATGAATGCGTGATGGGGCCAAAATAGTTAAGCAACTTATTTTTTATTTAATTTTTTTATGGGAGGGTGGTGACTCGGGTGAGGTTTTTTTTGACACACTGTGCGGGGCTGAAACATAATTGAAATGTATGAAAATTAATTCATAGCCATACATATTTGACACAGTGTTTGCAGATGGCTGTCACCTGCCAACTCCAACAAAGAGATAACAAAGGCAGACATTTTACACACTGATGTGGGCTCGCCTTTATTTGCACACAATGCAGAAATGGTCGCTCTTCTTTTTGTGTGTGTAAAAAGAGGAAGAGCGATGGACTGTCAGGTGGTGCGAAGAAAAGAAAAAGTGCAAAATGGCTCCCAACTATTCACCGCTGAGAGGTCTAATCAGTATTGAGACTTAAGGGGAGTAAAGGGCGGGGGTGCCGGGAACGGGGTGGAGGTGGTGGGGGGGATCCTTTCAATGCTTTCATCTCCATCGGCGCTCAATTAAAAGCCTATCAGTTTGTAAGTAAATCAACGCCTATCAGGCTTGTCACATCAAACAAAACGATGATTATTGCAAACCCGCCTCTGCCATTAATCTCCCTCTGCGGTAATCGTCTTGACAGGTCAACTTTTGGAGAGGCACAGCACCAGAAAACATGGCCTAGCTGGACGATTGCACTGGGCAAAAAAGAAGAAGAAGGAAAGTACATATTTACGTTTTGTTACAGTACAATTAAATTATTTTAAAATTGAACTTTTTCATTCGAATATATAATAACTGGAATGTTTGTTTCAAAAAGATGTATGTCATTTTTTAAATTTATTTTTATTAAAATGTAGCTAACTAACTAACTACCCAACTAACTAGGCTATTCATAAAATTATAAGTACAACTCTAAATTTTAAAGACACACACACACACACTGCACAAAAACACACTAGCAAGCATTCTTGTACTTTTAAAATGTAATAATAGGCTACAATAAAAACAAACACCAACTTTCCTCAGGGTCATTTAATTTGTATGCAATTATTTATTTTTCTGTTTGTAAATTTTCTGTTAGCCTATATTTAATTTATTATGTTTATTTGCACTTCCGCCTAATTGTGTGCACGTGTGTTTTGTTCTTATATAAATTATTATTTTAGTAAACTGTAATAATGCAATACAAATTAACAACAATCACAATATGTGGATTTTACTTTACAAGTTTACTTTATAGTATACTTTCTTTTTTTTAAGTTATTGTCCTTAAATTAGGGGTGGGGAAACTATGGCCTGAGGTCAAATACACTTTTGAGAATTTGATATGGACCACCAAGCACACAAAATAAATAAAACCTTGAGAGCAACTTCTATATATATTTTTTTTAAAAGGCCTTTAACATAGAACTCACAGATGTTCATACCAAATAATAATAAACATTTATTCAAGTGTTGCGTCGTATTTTCCCCATATATTTAGTTTGACTTACTTAAAACTGACATTCACTCATAGGAAAAGGCTTCAAACAGGCAAACATGACATTATGTCATTTTAATATTATGTTAAGTGCGCACACTTCAGCTATCTTCCCAGCGTTTTTTTTGTGAGGAGTGTGTGTGAGTGTGTGTGTGTGTGTGTGTGTGTGTGTGTGTGTGTGTGTGTGTGTGTGTGTGTGTGTGTGTGTGTGTGTGTGTGTGTGTAGCCTATATGAGACAATATGCAGAAATGTGTGATTGATAACAGCGTGGCTGTGTTCTGCGTGGGTTTGACAGTCCGTGACACAATATGTGAGTTATTAGGGCGAGGAAGGGCAGCCATAAATTGTCCGTGTCAGGCCCCCAAAAACTCTCCTTTTATTGTCCCACAAGACGAATGGCCTTGTGCAAGCTCGCACGCACACTCACACACTCAGAGACGCACATACACTGAACTCGGTGTTCCTCTAAAATAGCAGTTGAAAGCATAATTTATTCAACTAAACTTTTTAATTGATATATTTGCTTATATGACACGGTAATGACTTGAACAGTGAAAAAGGGTGAGAACGTTAAAATAACCTAAAAAGGCTATCAATGCCACACTTTAAATAAATTACATTATAACATTTAAGAGGGCAAATTCCCATTGACAAGCATCTTAGTCTCGAGGGATAATAAAGCACAAAGGTTATTTCATTTAAATGCATACATGCACGCCGACGTCCCTCGACAAATTACCTGTGCCACTCGTTTACTAACTCCTCTATAAAAAGTATCATAAAAGTGAAAAAAAATACAGCAAAATAGTGCCGCGCCAGGATTAAAATATGATTATTTTGAAGAATCTTTTCATTCAGACAAAAAGCAGTCGTTCGATTGGAACGTGCGTACTGTGCAAGTGTGCATCCTCTCTCGCTCTCGCTGCGGATCCTGCGAGCAGTTGTTCCTGAGTGGGCGTGCCCAAAGTGACGTCACAAGCACGTAAACACTTGTTGGGAGGGAGGGGGTTAGAGGGCTTCCTCCACTCTGTCAATCATGTTACGCTAACCTGGTATAGTAGAGAATTGAGTATGGCATTTAAAAAGAAAAACAGAAATTAGGCCATCCAACCAATTATTAGCGTATATCATTTTGATATAAATGACGTTGATTTCCAAGTTGCTATGATTTAAACATTACCTGAAACATTACCCCTATAGGAAATTATATGGTAGAAATAAGTGAATCACTGTATAAAACTAAAATCTAGTAATCTTTTGAGGGCGACATAAATTTTTTCAGCACAATGAAAATGTGCTTTTTGAACTGGCAAGCCAACTATTTATGATTAGAGCTACAAATTATGTACAGTGCTTATTTGCTGAAAATCTCACCTATTTGTGGTTTTGTGCTCAGGCCAAAATAACTTTTGCTGTCATCTTGTGGTATCTATAATACCCATCAAGTCATTCACCTCTGAACACACCTGAGGCTGGCTGCTATGTAGCAGGTGTAGGCTACTCATTGTTTTTATTTTGGTACTAGCCAACATAAAAAAGATGAATTCTCACATGGTTCTTTGACTGCAACAACACAGGTCATAGAGACAAACTCTTATTTTCAATCAGGGTGAAAAGATGAAACATTTATCAAGGAAAAGATGGAGCTTGTGACTTTCATGATCTCACTCTGGCTAAATAGCCTTTCCGTACATCTGTGTTTGTTCTGAACACTACACTGAAGGTACGCTTTCATGCTTAGCAATGTTAGAAAACACATGTTACATACATGTAGGCCTAAATACAGCACATTTGAATTTTAGTTCAGTACTCTTAAGTAGCACAGATTTATAAATTATATATCTTTTGTCAGATATCGGGCAATTGTTGCATATACATGCATGTTAAAAATGGAGGGTTCTTTGAATGGCACTGGTAACTGTTTTAGCTAAATTAAGCCAATATGTCAACTATTCTGGATCATTAAGTGAAGCATTCTCGGATTCATTTCTGCTTGTCTTTGCACACGGTCGCTAAGAGATGTTTGAATTGTGTAGGCATTGTAGTTGTTTAGGACGGCCACTTTGCGTCTTTGCTCCTTCATCCAAATTTTTGCTATGCTCTGTATCATTAGGGTGCCGTGCCCGCCCTGGGTTGGAAGCTGTGTTGAGAGGCCTCGCTAATCCGTTCTTCCTATCAGTCACGTAAACTTGCGGTGCTTGTGCTTCAAGTAAAGCATGGCTTGCCAACCAACCATATACTTCCTTTCAAGTTTGGCTTTGACAGCTAAAGCTAGCAAATGACAATCGGGATGGGGGGTGGGCGAGCGTCCTTTGACAGACAAATCTACTTCTGTGTTCGTCAGCGCGCGCTCGTCCGCCGGCCGAATGACCGCCCACGCTATATTAGCAAGAAAAAGTGGGCTTCACGTTCGATGTTTGATATTCACTCCTACCGTCTAACTTAGGGACCGTCTACAAATTACATTCTCCTGGGTGACGTATCATAAAATCCCCATAAAGGTTATATATATTTTTTTAATTCTGACTGCTGTAGTAACTGGCAATGATAAGCAACTACCTACTACAGCTCCAATATTTATCATATCTCTCATTTTGGACAATTTGTGGACATTTAAGGGACAAAAATGACCAATATTCCAAAATATTCACCAAAAATCAACAAAAACACATTTTCTCATTCTGATTGCTGTAGTAGCTTGCCATGGCAAACAATGAACTACTAGAGCTCCAATATTTATCATATATTTCATTATGGACAAGTTGGGGACATTCAAGGGACTAAAAGGACCATAAATGATAAAAATAAAACAAAATCACCAAAAATGTGTGTGAATCAACAAAAACACATTTTGCCATTGTGATTGCTGTAGTAGATAGCATTGGTATGCAACAAACTACTAGAGCTCCATTATTTATTATATCTTTCATTATGGACAATTTTAGGACATTTAAGGGACAAAAATATTCCAAAATATTCACCAAAAATCAACAATAACACATTTTGTCATTCTGATTGCTGTAGTAGATGTGTTTTTGTTGATTTTTGGTGTTTTTTTTATTTATTTTTGATCATTTATGGTCCCTTTAGTCCCTTGAATGTCCCCAACTTGTCAATAATGAGAGATATGATAAATATTGGAGCTTTAGTAGTTAGTTGCTTGCCAATGCCATCTACTACAGCAATCACAATGACAAAATGTGTTTTTGTTGATTTTGGGTTAATATTTTGGAAAAATTTTGTCCCTTAAATGTCCTCAAATTGTCCATAATAAAATTTATGATAAATATTGGAGCTGCAGTCATTAGTTGCATACCATTGCTATCTAATACAGCAATCAGAATCACAAAATGTGTTTTTGTTGATTTTTGGTGAATATTTTTTATCATTTATGGTCTTTTTAGTCCTTTGAATGCCCCCAACTTGTCCATAATGATAAATATGATAAATATTGGAGCTGTAGTAGCTTGTTGTTTGCCATGGCAAGCTACTACAGCAATCAGAATGAGAAAATGTGTTTTTGTTGATTTTTGGTGAATATTTTGGAACATTGGTCATTTGTGTCTCTTAAATGTCCCCAAATTGTCCAAAATGAGAGATATGATAAATGTTTTAGTAGGTAGTTGCTTATCATTGCCAGTTAATAAAGCAGTCAGAATAAAAAATAAATAAAAACCTTTATGGTGATTTGATGATACGTCACCCTGGAGAATGTAATTTGTAGACAGTCCCTAAATTAGACAGTAGGAGTGAATATCAAACATCGAACGTCAAGTCAACTTTTTCTCGCTTGTGGATGTAGCAATCTGCGTCGTGGATTAAAAAAAATTGTGGATTAAAAAAAAAAGTGATGCAAAGCAACGTATTGTAATGGGAGCCACAAAACATCAAACATCGATCCAGGCTGACACAGTTGACATCGCTGGAATTCCCGTGAGTCCTCAAGTTACAACGTGCATAGATAAGTGGCAAACTTTTATTTTAATCAGTCAAGCCACACACACAACACATGCATGGACACAATTGTTGAACACACGCAGTGATGCGGTTAAACAGACCCACACACGCATGCATGCAGGCCCACAAACACAACAAACACAACAACTTATGTTGCAGGATAAAATTATTTATTACACTGCAGTACAATATGAGTTCAATTCCGTTTTTTATTGCCAAGCTTGTTAATGTTGATGACTGTCACCAAGTTCTAATAAACAATGCACTTTACACATGATCCTTTTAGATTGATATTTCAATTAGTTTTCACTGAACCCATATAATATCGTTCTTGTATCATTATCAGTCTTGCAGTAGAGGCAAGTGAAATGAAATAACACAAAACACAATTAATTAATACCACAAGTAGGTAAGTATACAAGTAAATACAATTAATATTCATACATTAATAACAAGAATGGCGGCACGGTGGTTGACTGGTTAGCACGTTCACCTCCCAGTGCAGAGGACGTGAGATCGAGTCCGGGCTTCGGCCTTCCTGGGTGGAATCTGCATGTTCTCACCATGCTTGCGTGGGTTTTATCTGGGTACTCCGGTTTTCTCCCACATTCCAAAGACATGCATGGCAGGTTAATTGAACACTCCAAATTGTCCATAGGTAATTGTGAGTGTGTTCGTCTCTGTGTGCCCTGTGATTGGCTGGCAACCAGTTCAGGGTGTGCCCCACCTACTGCCCGAAGCCAGCTGGGATAGGCTCCAGCGCCCCCCGCGACCCTTGAGGACAGGCAGTTAAGAAAATGGATGGATGGATAATAACAAGAAATAGGGAAGTGAATACTTGTAAGTAAGTAAGTATCAATAAAATACAGCATGCAGACGCCATAAAAGACTGAAACGATGCATGTACAAGTCTCATGCTGAAAAGAATAGAGATGTCTGACAAAAAACACAAGATATGAAATTGTGTCCGTATCCGTATAGCCTTAAATCCAAACAACGAAGGAAGGCTCGCCATTTGCAGATAAAAGGGGCTGGGCCACAGAGTCATTCCTCCGGACATGGTTGTCTATAGAAATGGCGTTCTGCTTTGTTGCTAATGAACTTTTGAGTTGAATAGATGCACACAGAACTTGTTTTTTGTTGTCTTTTAGATTTGAGTTTGAGTTTATTTGAACATGAAAAAGAATACAAACAAAGCAAGAACAATAACAGTAAATAACATACAACAACAAAATAAAATAAAATAGCTACAAAACAAGCAAAATTCACCAAAGCGCACCTAACAACGATTTTCCATTTTCAAAAGTGGGAAGAAGTCACAAGACTTATTAAGTCTCCTCCCTTCTCCATATTTTCTTAGTTTGCAGCAATGGTAAATAAATAAAAAATACAAAAATATATTGTTGAGGATAACAAAAGTAACTAATAATCAACCACTCCATAATAATAATATAAAATAAATACTCAGAGAGCTCATCATTATAAATCCACAGAAAATATAGTAAAGTACAACCTAGATCCAAAAAGCCAACAATAACAAAACACAAGACACGAACCATAGTAAACATAGTCAGCAACCTAATCACTTAGTGGTTGTCTACCCCCCCCCCCCCCCCCCATTCCATCTGTATCTCGTAAATACATAACTTTTATATTTACTTTTAAATTGATTTATATTTGTACATTGTTTTAAGTTCTCACATAGACTATTCCATAATTTCAACCCACAGAATGATATACAGAACCTTCACCTGTTTGTTCAAATAATGTAAATTGTTTAGATTGTATTCCCCTCTTAATTTATAACCCCCATCTTTCTCTCTAAACATTTTTTGAATATTTTGTGGTAACATTATTTGTAACTTTATACATAACCTGTGCTCTCTGAAAACTCACTATATCAACAAATTTTAAGTGTTTTGACTGTAAAAATAGTGAGTGTGTATGATCCAGATACCCAACCTTATGTGTGATTCGTATTGCCCTTTTTTTGTATAGTTATTAAGGAACTGATTGAACTTATGTAATTATTACCCTAATTTTCAAAGCAGTAACTAAAATATGGCAGAATTATATAACAGTACAAAATGCGGAGCACATCGTAATCAAGTATCCATTTGACTTTATTCAATACTGCAATGCTTTTTGATAATTTGGTATATATGTGTTTAATGTGTGGCTTCCAACTAATTTTCTCATCTTTTATAAAATGTTCTTGAACCTTGTCAATTTTCACCCCATCAATCTTTATTTGTATTTGTACATTTATGTAATTCCCAAACAACATGACTTTTGTTTTAAGTAAATTTAATAATAGTTTGTTTCTGTCAAACCACATTTTAATTTTTTTCCCATTCGTTCAGTGATTTCATTCAATAACTCATTTAAATGTTCCCCACAACAAAAAATATTGGTGTCATCCACAAACAAAACCAGTTTCAGAATATCCAATACCTTACAAATGTCATTGATAGACAAAATAAACAATTTGGGGCCTAAAACAGACCCTTGGGGCACACCACATACAATATCCAAGTAGGATGAAGATAGAACACCGAGCTTCACATACTGTTGTCTTTTATGTAAATAGCTCTTTATCCAGTCTGACACAATACCTCTGATGTCATGTCGTTCCAGTTTTTTAATTAATATATCATGGTTAATTGTGTCAAAAGATTTCTTGATATCAATAAATATTCCAATAGCATACTTTCGCTGATCAATAGCACTTGTTATTTATTCATCTTTCATGATGAACTGCCACTTTTAAGTGACAGAAAATATTTCCGAGCACTTTTGCAGTTGTCACAACGCCACTGTTCAACATTAGATTTAGGTCGAAGAAGTGTGCACCCCCCCACCCCCCCCCCCAATTTTTTTTTAATGCCCCCCTGTAATTGCTTTCTGCTTTTAGCCCCCTTTTTAGCACATCTAAGGAGGTTGGAAAATTCATACGTTAGTTAATAATAGTAGGGTGATATAGAAAAACAAAAAACAACAACAACATGAGTTGTTTATTAGTCTTTCTGTTACAAGTCTAAGGTTATCCTTCTGATCTCAACTTCCAATATGGTGGACAAAAACAGAGACCAAACTATAGGCAAGCTATTTATAGGCAATTACAAACACTTTGGGAAAGTGTCAATTAGCGGATTTTTCGCTATCCTAAAGTTGCTTTAGAGGTCAAACTAATGAGAAAATCTTGACTATCTGATGACATTATTGCTATAATAACTGATCTTTTTCTTGTACCTGTGGATTCTGGGTGTGATGTATTTATTTATTTATATTTGATCATTTTGGCAGGATATACCGTATTTGTACAAAGAGTCTAGTCTGCGTAGTCGTTCATTTTAATCCAATTCAAGAGCTTTTCCATGTATTTCATGCAGTTTTGCCAACTCCCTAGTAAAGAAAGTAGCAATTGGCTGCCCTAAAAGTCACAAAATGATGTCATCACCTAATTTGCATAATTGGCCATTTGTATGTAATTGTAATTGGTGCTGAAGGAGACAGGAATAAAATTATGGGGAAGGCAAGAAGTGAGTAAAAAAAAAAACCTGTTTAGAACTTTCTTCTGCTGGTTTGTTTTTTTGATTTGATGCTTCTCAAAATAACTTCATGACTTAAATGCTTTGTCTACTAGAAAAAGTCGCCAAAAGGATGTGGAAAGTCCCCAAGATGGCAACACTGATTTCATGGCATAAACCATGTATTAGGACCACGTATAAATATATATTTTTTAGAGGGCGGGGGCAATATTTAGTGAAAAAAACTTTAAATGGGGGGGGAAAAAAACTCATAAATTTGCAACTTTATAAAGTACCAAATTTGCGAGTTTATAAAGTGGCAGATTTGAGAGAGAAAAACCCCTCAGAAACTTACAAGAAATACACGTAACGTAATATTCAGATGTTTGTGCCAATACTTTTCGGTCGGGTTTTCAAAAAAAGAGATAGTAATGGCTTTAACCATATCATGTTAAGCATTCACACTTTGAAGCGTTGGGTACTGCCAAAGACGCCTCACTTTGCAAAGCTCCACACCCTGAGGATTTTAAGTTAATTTGTTAAAATATTTACTTGTACATTTATGTTTGCAGAATTATTATTTACATATATATGTATATATATATATGTACAAGTAACTAAGTTGATGTGTCGAACCTGCTGCTCTCCGTCATTCACTTGCATTTACCTAAAGTATGCTAGCTTCTGATTGGTTAGTGTCTAGTCAGGTGATAGGGGACCAGGAAGTGTTGTCGCTCAAGCTGCCGTGTTTGATGAGTAAAGTATAAATTAAGAAAGAATACGTCTCCATCCTGCCTTTTCATTTTATAAACAGTGTCCCATTAACCACCAACGAATCCTCACATTAGACTATAGCTATGCTACGTGTATATCACGTAAGTTTCTGAGTTTTTTTCTCGCAAATTTGCGACTTTATAAAGTCGCAAATTTTTCACGTTTTTTTCTCAGAATATTGCCCCCGCCCTCAAAAACATATATTTATACATGTTACATGAATAATTATTTGACTCATGTCTTTTAAAACGTTAGCTTTTACTGGCTACTTTGCTCTGACCTAATATGAGCTGTTAGTCGTCTAGCTAACATGTGGCTAGTTGCTAACACATTAGTTTGGCTTAGCATGATAGCATTTTGGTACAATATCTTTTAACAAGTAGCAGCTTTACTTGATAGTAACTTTTACTCAAGTTCAATACGTTTAGTATTTGAATGGAAGGCGATACAATGGTCTCTTTGTGCGCCCAATGGCTCCGCAGAGCGTTGTTGTGTGATATAATAATGCCATACAGGCGGCTCAGTGAGAGGCTTCATGCACTCAGTAAATCGGTCAGTCAGCCAGCCGCCCACTATGGCAAGCCCTTTGAGCATTTATTCCATATCCTTGATATCAGACAGTAGTGTTTCTCACTAGTTCAGTCGTTGTCAGCACTAGTTGGACAATTAGCCACACTAGCTATGCACTTTGTCATACTAGTTGCACATAAATTCTGACTAGTCACTCATTTTTAGCAACGTGTTAATTAGTCAAACGTGAATTCTTCTCACTTGTGACATGTGTCCTATGATTTCCTTGCACTAGTTAGGTTGTGAGATCTGAAACATCCACTAGTTAACTAGTGAAAGAAAAAACACTGACAAGTTAACTAGTGAACGGTTCTTGAAGTCTACATGTTGAACTAGTGTTACGCAATTGTTTTACTAGTTAACTAGTGATGCCCCAAATATCCACTAGTTACATTAGTAAGACATTTTGACTGAACTAGTTCAACTAGTGAGGTCCAAAACGTTCACTAGTAGAACTAGTAGATGCCAACATGCTCACTAGTAAACTAGTTACACCCCAAAAATGAATGAGGAGGTGGGGCCGACGTGCATCCAGGATTCCTATTGGCTCTGCAGTTAAAATACACCAATCAAGATTCAGATTTTGTCATTATCCCACCCTCTTTAATTGCATGTTTTACACTAGTTTACAAGTTGTCCTGAGGAATTGGAGCTCGTTAACAAGTGGATGCCTATTACGATTACATGTTAACTAGTGAATGCAGAAACCCAGACTACACCACTACTTGCATTTATTTGGACCTTACAAGCTAACTAGTGAGGCTCAAAATGTTCACCAGTTAACTAGTAAATGCAGAGATATCCACTAGTTAAGTTGGGCTCTTTATGATGCCACTTGTTAACTAGTGAAACACGTGTTTTCCTACAAGTAAACTATCTGCGTGCAGAGTGAGTAACTAGTAAACTAGTGACACATATTTTCTTATCACTAGTTGTATTGACATATTTTGTCTCACGTGTCGGCCTCAAGACTGAACTTGTACAGACTTTGACTGTGCAAGTTTCACACAATTGCTCACAAGCTGGCATGTGCACACAACTGTCTTAACCAGTGAAAATAATTACATTTTACTAGTTGACATGTTTGCCAGTTACAACACTTCGCAAGTTCACTAGTTGTGCGCACATGTCAGCTAGTAAGCATTTTTGTTAAACTAGTATGATGTAAAATACGCCTATTATACTAGAAACATCAACTAGTGCAACAAAATTCATGTTAGATATTTGTTGTACTAGTTGGGTACAGTTGCTTACCAGTGCTACATAAGGGTCCACTAGTTAAAAGACACGCCCAACATGTAGGAAAAATGTCTAACGTGTTCTGTCAAATCTTTTACAAGTTCATTTCTTGGTCTGACTTGTGAAAGAAAATGCCTTCCACTAGTTAACTAGTTAAATAAACATCAGTGTCACTTGTTAACTAGTGACTCAGTCTGGATGTAACTAGCTTGCAAGAGAGAAACCAAGTGATTCACTAGTTAACAAGTGAGGTCAAAACGAGCCCAACAAGGGCCACAAGCGGGTATATTTGCGTTTACTAGTTCACTACATCACATTTTGTACCTCACTAGTCAGCTAGTAAGGTTGGGAAGATCCCAACTAGTGTAACTAGTGGGCATTCTATGCCTTCCTAGTTAACTAGTAATACATGTTAAATCTTACAAGTGAACCACTAAGGTAAGAAAAAACCCAACTGGTAGTACCAGTGGACATTCGGCCCTTACATGTCATACAAAATGCAACAATAGACCATACGTCTTGAATGCGACTCAAACGCCAATACGTTCACTAGTGGACTGCATGCAAATGAAGCAGGCGGGACAAGAACTTTGATTGGTCGATATTCAAATTAGATGTCTTGAAGCTATAACCCTTACGTGCCTGGACCGCAATAAATCTAAAGAAAATCAACTGTATTCACAAAAAACAAACACAACAACAACAACACATGCTTAATTCATCTCGCCCCCACCAGTAAATTAAATAAGCATTATGGCTGTTTTCAGTTTGTTTTATTTTTAAATAACTGGATAAGTACTTTTGCACTGTATAGATACAGTGCAATATACAGTGCATAGACAGAGAGTGACCAGTGGGCTCAAAAATGGACACTATAGTGGTGTCAGAACTAGAGACACGAACTAGTGATGTTGCAGTCATTTTTGGGCTTACATGTTAACATGTACGCTCAATGTAAGCTTACATGTTAATATATACGCTCAATGTAAGCTTACATGTTAACATCTACGCTCAATGCAAGCTTACATGTTAACATGTACGCTCAATGTAAGCTTACATGTTAACATGTACACTCAATAAAAGCTTACATGTTAACATATAAGCTCAATGTAAGCTTACTTGTTATCTTGTAAGGTCAATGTAATGTGTTTACTAGCCTACTAGTTGGCACGCTGAGCTTGATATCCGTGATATCAAGCTCGGTGTGCATGTTGACGTCCTTGTGTGCATGTTGACATGCTTGATATCCTTGATATAGTGGACACTTTAAGGAATACTCGTCCAGACAAGTTCTTACTCCGCCTTTATTACCCAGGATGCACCAGACAAGATCTGCGTGACTTCGGACAGCCAATCAGCCAATCATGATACATTTCCTACCACCAGCAGTTTGAACAGATTTAACAACAAATGACAATTCAAATCCTCAAGAAGGGAGAATTTATTTCAGAACTGTTGCACTGGATCCCTTTTTATTTAGTTAACAAGTAGGTATTTCAGCTCTCACTAGTAAGCTAGTGCAGCAAATCAGAGGCAACTAGTTAACATGTTAGAATAATTCACGGTCAACTAGTAAACATGTTAGAGCTTTTGTGCCTTACTAGTTAACTAGTAAGACTTTGAACATTACTTGTTAGGTGCACTGGGCAACTAGTGCATAAAAAAGCTGATTAGCTGCGAGTTTGGCACTACATGCATGCTTATATGTGTCACTAGTTAGTGTCAGCACTTGTTGGATTAAAGTGGCACAAGTTGCAGAAAATGGGTGACATGTCAGTGTTTTTGTACAAGTAGTACACAAAGCGCATAACTAGTATGGCTGAATGTCCATCTAGTTCTGACGAAGACTGCACTAGTTAGGACACACTACTGTCTGATATCAAGGATATGGAATAAATGCTCAAAGGGCTTGCCATAGCCCACTGCCAGCCAGTCAGCCAGCGTGGGACATTTCCGCACACGCGGGTCAGCTGATCGAGACATGCGGAAAGCACCAACTAACTGAACTCCGCTAAAAAGTCCATCCGCACGCAGACCGCACTGCTATTAACTTGTAGCTGCTCCACGGATTCGTGACACACGTTCGTTCGCTTTGTCCAGCGTGAACTCCACATTTCTAATTACAGACAGCGAGCGAGAGGGAGAAAGAGAGCGAGTGGGAGAGAAACACGCGGTTGCTGGACTGTCATTCCGACTGGAAGTGATGGCGCGCAGGGAGTCGCCGGTGGCTTTGAATGGAACTCATGTAAGTGTGTATTGTTGTTCATATCATGAGATGTTTAATGCAAAGATTTCAAAATAATATGGTCGGAAGCACGCAGCTTCTCCTGTGCAAGCTGTCATGTGACCACGGTTGGAGGTTCCTCCCACTTAACGTGACAGGACACGGAGCATCCACGTTGAGGCAATGCTTAAGTGAAAAGTGGTTCCAGGGATCCCCAAAATTGTTTTTGAAACGATTTAACTTTTTTTCTGAAGAGGAAGGATGTAACTAAATGTACTATAAAAATGTTTCAAAGGTAACTTTTTTTTTCCCAAGTAAAAAAATTAATAAATCCAGCAATTGTCTAGTATTCAGCATAATCTTATCTAATAACGTGTACCATTAAACACGTTTACAGTGATAATGTGTTAAATAAAGCATATACGCTGACCAAAACATTACACACCTGAGGATCTACAAGGGATTCAATCAAAACAAAAAAACTGACAGAACGAGGGTGCTGAAAAGTGATCCTAGTGACAAAAAAAAAAAATAATCCAACCAGGCGGTTAAACATGCAAATAAATGTCCTCGAGTTATGTAGTGGTTACGCTACTTTTATACTATGTCCAAAATGTATCTTTTCAAAATCTATCGTTCCACAACAACATGCAAATGGCACATTTATTGTTAAGTGGGGCACTATAAATGTATTTTTTTTGCTGTGATTAAGCGTGTTCCATATAAAGGAAAGACAAATCAACTGACCATAATATTAGGTACACCTGCAGAATCGTCAATGAGGTCTAATACCAGAGCAGGTAGAGAAGCACTTACCCAGCCTCAAATGATTAAAAAAAAAAATATTTATTTATTTTTTATACAATTCAACTTTTTACTTGATGGGAGAGGGATGTACTAAGTATGTGCTCAATTATTGTAATGCTACATTTTTAAAGTCTAAAGTTTCACAAAAATACGCTAACTTCATCCATCTACGCTGCACATTATCTAAAGCAGTGCATTATTATAACACTTAGTGAAAAAAATTGTTAAATATGACAAATATGCTGTAAAATTGTAACCAAGTGGTTAACACGTGCCTTTCGGTTCTAAATTTCGTGGTTCAAATCTAGTTATTTTGTGTGAGTGTGTCGTGAATGCTTGTTTGTCCACGTGCCATGTGATTGGCTGTCAGCGGGGATAGCACCCCATCTTGTCTGCTGCAGCACTCCAAAATGGCCACTGAAAAAAACAAAATAAAAACATTCAGTAAGTATGCAAGCTATATACATGTTATGGATTTAGTTACTGCTGCTACAGAGGTATTTGCATTTTTGTGTTTATTTTCAGATTTCCTACATTGGACATGATTGTAAGGACATCCCAGACTTCCTTGGAGACTCGTTTGGAGATTTTGCAAGAAGGCTGGATTTGAGCTTCAATCAGCTCAGGTCAGATTTTTTTTTGTCATGTGCTTTCCCTTGCTTATACTTGTCTTCATGATTGCCTTGTGCTTGTCTCTGGCTGGTAAGCATGGATTTCAACATGCATCCTCCAGTGTCACAAGACGTTAGTTCTCTAATTGGAGGCCAACTCTTGGTTCTTACATGATGAGCCTTTATACACTATAGTCCTTTTGTACTTTCACACCACGATGCCCCTATTCAAGAAAAGCAACACACTGATGACGCAGCATCATAGGGAACTGCAGATCAGATGACGAGACGGTCTCGCTAATAACATAATGAGATCTGTTGGTAACCACCAGCATGCTTGTTGATCTCGGGAATTCAAATAATTCATTTTGCCTCTCAACCTTTGACCATCCATGTTTGTGACTTGATGTTTGGACCCCAGGCAATCAGAGTTCACCGTCTGCTTAAATTGAGGTATTTTCTTTACATATTCATGCTCTCCCCTTGGGGGTTTCCGCTGCGCTCACATGACCACATAGGAGTTTATGGGTGGGTGGAGTTAATAAGCAACATGTGATGATGTTTTTAGCTTCCTAATGCAACGCGACACCCTCCTCTTAATAGACGTGATCCCTATTAGAATGTAACTAATCTGCCGCATAATGGCAGAGAATAGCTGCCTGTTAGAAATGCGTTTGATATGCATATGTATACACAATAGGAGGAAGTAGACTTGTTACTTGAGGCACTCATTTTATCAGGCTATTTTAAATGTAGTCTTAGTTTTAGTCCAGTTTCAGTTCTTGCTTGTTAGTTTTTATCACAATTAATCAACCCCGTTTTTATTTTGTCAAGTTTTAGTTGTCTTTAAGGGTACTGTCTGACGGATTTGTTTTGGCCTGTTCGGGACGTTTCTGGGCGGAGACTCAATGTTTTTCCCTCCAGCCAAACATCAGAGGCAAGCTACTATCAGTGGAATATGCAAATGTTGCATTGTGAACCCCCACTCCTGATTGGTGGACTGTTTCACGTTCATTCAAAAATGTCACAATTTGACAGTGTGCCGCCTGCCGCAGGGCTTCCTGTCCCAAACAGCTGGTTTTTGGTCGGTGTAGTATATTCAAAGAACAGGGTTGGGAGGGTTACTTTTAAAATGTAATCCATTACAGTTACAAGTTACCTGCTAAAAAATGTAGTTAGAAATGTAATCCAAGTACCATAATATTAAAGTAATGTAACTGGATTACTTTTGAATTACTCCAATATTGAGTATGCTCATGAAGACAAAATAAAAATAAATAACACCACAATATATATTATACAATGTGCCCCTGCTATTTGCTGGTGATAGGGACCCGGCCAGGCTACAAATAGCAACAATTCTAGTGTAATTAAAAAGCATGTAGGCGATTGATTGATTGATTGATTGATTGATTGATTGAAGGCCATATGCTGTTTTCGAACTGTCACTGAAAGCAACCACACCTCACAGTTAGATATATATATATATATATGAGGACGACGATGTGTGACATCAACTGCAAAATGAACTTTTATCCCAGTCACAAGTTTAGCCGTGTATATGTTGTGTATGATGTTTAAATAGTGAATTGGTGGGAGGAAGATTTGTTTGGAAGGTGTAACTCACATTATGGTTGTAGGCTAGTGGGCTAGCTAGCAAGAAGCTACAGCGCGTAGCATGCCGCTGGACTCCCAGCTCAAACTTTCGCTCCGAGTAAGTCCCAGTGAATATCGGTCGCTATTTCCTACTACCGTCCGTGAAGCTTTTCTGCCCGCGTGTCGTCAGTTCGTTCGTTCGTTCCCACCTCCTCGACATGTAGCAACTGTCCCACTCATGCAGGCGTGCACACGCTCTCTTTCCCTCTGTCCTTCTCTCTCTCTCTCTCTCGCCCTTTTTCGCACTGTCTCTTGTAGAAATTGTAATCCCTCGAAGTAATCTCCATTTTTAATAAATGTACCTGTAATCTGATTACATGTGTTTTCCTGTAACTGTAATGGAATACAGTTACATTTTTTTTACGTAACGCCAGTACATGTATTCCGTTACTCCCCACATTTTGCTGTTTATTCGTTGTGTGTTCTTATTAGTTTCTTATCGACGTGCTAAACTTTGGGTACAGATTACTAAACTGTGGGAACAGATTAGCAAAAAAAAAAATTGCACTCTGCCACCAAATGGGCTCCGTATATTGAAACCAACAAATGGCAATGGAAATTTTTCTGATGCTGATGTAAAATTGCTTGGTCAACATACAAACAGCGACAGAAAAAAAAGCCCTTTTTTTGCATCTTAATAAGGGTTTCTGATTTCATGTACTTCCCAAGGTGGAAAATTAACTTTGTCTCCCAATCCCCTGTTGGTACAATACAACAGGGACACGGAAAAGTACGGACTTTTATAGGTCATGTAAAAGGGGCTTCTGATATTTCATCCAAAGATGGAAAATTACCTTGTTGGCTTTGTTACCCACATTCCATGTCTGTGCTCTTCATATCAAACAGCCACATTGAAAAATGCTGGCTTTTATAGGCAGTATAAAGGGGGCATCAAATAACTAGTTGGTATCTTTGAACACAGAAAGCTGCCAGGTTGACTTTGTCCTCCCATTCCATGTCTCTTCTGTTTATAAGGAATGGTGACATGGAAAAAGGCGTAAAATGGATTGCTTTTTACAAGCAGTATAAAAAGGACTTACGTTGAGTGCTGCAGGAGATACACAAACTAATTTAGAAGTTTAACAAACATGACTTGTCAGATAGTTAGGCGGATTTCAAATTTGACAGCATGAGCCTGCCTCAGCGTCAAGCGTCACCAGGTGTAAAGGCCAACCTGAAACCTTGAGCGCGTGCGCCACATCACTGTGCTCAAGTCAAATCCAACAGGAGATGTTGCCAAGGTTTGTTGCGGCTAATGCGCACACTTCTGTCAGCGCCATGGACAACACTCCACCACCATGCTGACACAATGAGAAGCCCGGCGTCACTTGCATCACCTTTAACTGAGGGCTGTGTGCGCCCTACACGATTTGTGTGCATTGTTTGCGTATCACCGCCGCGAGATTCCAGGCAGGTATTGGCGGAGATGAACTCCCGGTAGCGATCCGTCACGCCCACACTCCTCCGCCGCCGTCAGGCCGTCTCATCACTGTGTACTGTTGTGTCACCGTCTTTGTTCCAGGTCAGGTGTTTACACAGTGTGTTGACATGATTTCTCTTGTTGGTTGCTGTGGCGGTCACAATCACCTTCATGCATGCTGCCACACTGGACATTCAACAAGATTTGGTAGACAAAATTCAAGTTGTGCAATGTCAGCATTTATAGCTTGTCCTCAACACACATGTAACTCACTAAAGAACATAAAATATGTAAACAATTAGACTTTTACAAGCCTGTCATCTGTTATAATTGAATTGTCATATAAAACAGAATGATAATGTCATGTATATAATGTTCCCATAGCGAGACGACACTAGGCAGTTTGAAGTTTCTTGTGAACTGAATTCAAGACAAGCCTAATATACTTCTCATTTGAAGGCCATGCAATATGACACATGCATACTGCAAGGTACTTCTAGTTCTAAGAATGCAATTCTGCAATGAGAAAGACCTGTTCTAGTACAGAATGCGGTTTCTTACAAAAATTTAATAGACATAGAAATGTGTCACTTTGTCTTCTAATAGCTTAATGCTAACTCAAAATGCAAAACGCTATAGATAGGCTAACAGATGGCATTAATAGCTGCAGTGTGTAACACTTTAAGCAATGGATATTTGAACACAAACATCCATGTTCTATTCAAAGTGTGTGTTTGCTGAGGTTTTTTTCTTCCCAAATCCAAGGAGGAGCATAGTTTGGGGCTGTTTTCCTTGATGTTTTTCTTGTTCCTCTAAGAACCGTCAGGCTTCCAGTTCTGTCTCCCTCTGTTTGTCATTCTTTTTTTTGTCTCAGACATATGTTTTGTTCTGTTCTCATGACATGTGCAATGACTATAAAATTTGGTTCAGATTAACAAAACTCTTACAATATTCTAGAGTACTGTTTTCCTTATTAAAAATATTAGTGCTGTCAAAATTAAAGCTTTAATGCTTTAACTACAGAGCTGCTGGAGCGTAAAAATAGCATTTTAAAATATTAATTTCAATGTGGAAAGATGATTTGAGATACAAGTATAGTGTAGATTTCAGGGATGTAACAATAACGGCAATATCGTGATATTGCGATATTAAAACTGCCACAATACCGTCGTCGTCATGTCACGATATTAAAACCAGCATATCTGTTAAAAATGTCAAGTTGATTTCCCTTTGTGCAGTTCGAGCACCTTCTGGTGGTTAGTTTTTAGTGCAGTTAAATTTTCATACGGCATGTTTTGGCCCTTCTATGTTTAAAATCACTAATCGTCAGAAGGGGAATGTAAGATGCTTGTGAATCGAGTCAATATGTGGAGGAATTCAATGTGTTGGTGCATTAGAATGTAAGTGCCTCGATATTAAGTGCTTAGAGATTGTATGGTGTTTATGTGCATTGTTGTTTTGTACAAAAGCACAATATCGTGCTTTTTTTTTTATTGTGAGCTCTTTTTTTATTTTTATAACATCATGACCTTTTTAATATCACCATTAGAGCTGTGCGATACTTGAGATTTTGGTATTGATCAATACCAAGGAAATACTGGTACCAATATCGGCAATACCGATATCAAGTACTTTTAGATTCATAAAATATTATGGTATTTTAAATCATTTGTCCGATTTAATACTTTTTTTTTTTAATTGAAATTAGACTTTCTTGTTAGGTTCTTAATTACACATGCGATAGTACAATATCCTCAACAGAAACATACCTGGGCTCTTATTTAAATTAGCAATGTAGTAATAATCCTTATATTCTTAGTCTCTGTCACTCTTCTGCACTCAAAGAAATGTCAGCCACCAAAGTTCCCCTAGTCTAGTTACATTACATAAACACTACTTACATACATGTTGTGCTACACTAAGACCTAGCTCAACGAGTAGTTGGAAAAGCTCAAACGAATCACAATATGATTCATTGTCATATAATGTCATTGACTGTAAAAATAATTATTTGCTACTGCCAGTCATTGGCAGGCTGGCACATGTGCGGGTGCTACAAAGGGATTGCGTGAGGGACCCACGAGAAAACAAATTAAATAAATAAATATAAAATATCGATACTAGCGCTCTGTTAAAGATCCGATACCGATATTCACGTTAGTATCGATTCTATAGATACTTGGATTGATCTGCACAGCCCTAATCGCCATCCTCCCCATAATATCATGATAACTATCGTATCGTGGGGTTCATATTGTGATAATATCGTATCGTGACGTTTGGAAATCGTTACATCCCTAGTAGATATGTGTAAGGGTTATGTTATAAAATAACGTTTTTGATTTAGGTGTGACAGTTTGGGGCATATTCAAAGTTGAAACTAATACCATTGTCAATTCTGGACATCTTTAAAGGCAACATCTGTTCAACAGAATTTTGCTGTTGACATGAGGTCTTGGTCCCTACCCCTCGCGGGTGGTGAGGTTTCACTGTAAATGGTAATTCAAGTAGACTTCAACTAATGTAAGCGGCTTTTATTTAGAATAAGCCAATAATAGGATCCTTCCAGTCAATGCAAACACAAGTGTTGATGGGGGTCTTTAGAAAAACGCAACGTTTGTATTGCAGACGACCTCCTGATGTGTGAAAATTCCATCTGTCTGTACAAAACAAGAGTTTGACTTTTGCATTGCAGATGAGCCCCGGCGTCGTACGTACAGTAGGCTGCACGCGCTCACCCAGGGCGATGTTGGCGATGGCAGGCGTTTTGCATTTTAATGACAAATCAAGTATGCTAACTTGCATTTGAAAAGGGAAAGTGCTCTTGGTGTCGGCCGGCTGTCAAAGTGAGATGTAAGCAGTGTGATGAAAAGAGAACAAAGAAGACAAAGTAGAGAGGCCTGCTACACTGAGAAATGAAATAAAACCGTGTATGGCCTGTCAGCTGTGTCGTTTTAGATTCATATCCAAAGAAGGCTGGAGTATTAGCGCCACGCTCGCGCCTCACTCATCTGTCTCGCCTAATTCGTCACGGGGGCGCGCTGTCTTTCAACGCGGTGGAAGGGGCCTGCTAATTGACAAACACATACATCCCATCCCAGCCAAGGTGGGCCGCGTGTTTAAGGGGCTATAGGTGGGTGGCGAGAGGGGATGTTGCTCCCGCTCCTCGAATGAGAAGTGACAACGGGAAGAGAGCCTGTCATTGTCTCGCCTAAGTGTTCAATCTGCAGGCACGGCGCCATGCAGATAAAGTGTCAGTTAGGTGGAGAGGATATGAAACATTGAGGCTATGAAGTCCTCCCATCACTTAACCAGCAGTGTGAGTGTGCATGTGCGTTGAGTGGTGATGTATAGCCAAAATATTCCATGTCTGATCGAGGCAGGCCTGTTTGGGATAACCTGAGCTCATAAATTAGGCAAGCAAATAACACATTTACGTCAGGGACGTTGATGTTTAGTGTCAAAAACAAGCATTTTAATTTCACCAGGCTGCCTTTTGGAAATTATGGACTCCTCCAGGGAAAGCAGAAAGATGTGTTAAGGACGTTGCAACTAATGGATAGCTTGTCGTATTTCGCCGTCTCTCCAATTTGAGCTTATTTCTGAATTTCTTTCTCACAGGTCGCTTGAAATGATGGTGTCAGTAGAGAGTTTGAGCTGTAAAGAATTATTTGTCATAGAGTTGAGTGGTGAAGAGGTTTTTATAGTGACAGGACTTATAGGATGAGGGTTTGATAGTCTTGTATGTGAAGACTACATTAATAGCATGGTGGGCATTTTGCAAAACGTTGCTGGTCCATCACGACCGTCATTCGCGCACTGGGCACCCTTCCGTCCTGCCAGTTCGTAATTTCTCCAAGCCGAACCAAACTGTAATCGTCAGTCCGTCATTTTATTTTAACCACACTTCCGTCAGCTTTGCCACCACTATTTTAGGACCGACAGACAAAGGTGGGCATTTTGTCAGTCCGTCATTTGTCAACAAAATGGGTGTCCGTCAGTGTAATCGTCGCTAACCGAGTCAGACACTGACAGACGCCCATTTTGTTGACAAATGACGGACTGACAAAATGCCCACCTTTTGTCTGTCGGTCCTAAAATAGTGGTGGCAAAGCTGACCAAAACCCACTTTCGTCAGTGCTTAGTTATTTTTTTCAGCATTTCTTGACTTTTCTAAATCGGTCAGTACTGACGGAATGCATACTTCTGATTAATAGTATAACCAACATAAAAACCAGAGTGCTGTCAAAAACCAGACAGCTGTCTATTAGTGAAAAAAAAGAACTTACGAAGATGAAAATCAGTCAGAGTCCTTTTTACAAACACCAGCCATTTTCAACACAACAATTTGGAATGCCCTAATAAAGAAATAAATCAGATGTTGAAAATCCTTTATTTTTCTGCCTTTTGCTGTTCTCTATAAACTGCCCTGACAAGGAATAGGGGACAAAGTCTTCCTGAAACTATTCTGCTGCCGCAGTAGTATCAGTGCCCGGAAACCGGCCACGTAAAGTAAAATGCCGGAAAAGCAGAATGGGTGTGTGTCGTTTAAACACCCAAAGCTCACTTAGAAAGCAATTGCTGCTGCCCGGCAAGTATTTTAGATGTTACACCAGAAGCTGACATCATCTTATTATGTTGTTGCAGGATAGCTACGGCACAATATCCCGCCTTTTACAGGTTCTTTGTCAAAGCCAAGGCTTTACTGGATCTCCGTGTCAAACAGCTTTTCTGTATGTCTTTTTTTCTGCTAGCGTTAGCTGATAAGTGCTAACTAATGCTATATGCATTATTAATGCTAATGATATAATGCTAATGATATAATGATAATTATTATTTTTACAGGGTTTAACTTATTTTTAGACCAGTCACATTAAAAAAACATGTATGTTAATTTAAAACTCTAGATTGTTTATAGGGGGAAATGTGAGTGTCAATGTTTGTCTGTATGTACCTTGCGATTGGTTGGCGACCATTCCAGGTCTTGTCCATAGTAAATTGAGATAGGCTCCAACTCACACCCTGATGAGGATAAGCAGTATAAAAAAATAAATGCACTTGTAGGTAAGAAAGTTAAAATGTTGCGTATTGTGAAAAGGTGATTTGACCATTGGAAAGGGTTAATTCAGTGTCCAATAGTTCCTGTGGCCAAAATTGTTTGCAAATTGGAGTTAAGTTGAAGTAGACCATTATCATGGAATATAGTATGTTGGAATAGACTATAAAGAGTAAATGGTGCTTATGTAAGCGGCTGTTTAGAGTTAGGTCCAAACTAGTTCATTTGGTTTGTCAGCCATTGTAGGAAATGAGAAACAGTCAAAAGACAATATAGTTGCTTATCTTTTAAGCCTGCAGAGCAGTTGACTGTCTGAGTGCAAACACAAGAGAAGGCTGCTGACAGCAGTGGAAGCGTCTATTAATCACTGTCAGCAGCCATCAGCCCTCTGGAGCTTTCCACAAGCTCCTCTTTGCTTCGTCTTGCCCATTCGGAATGGAAAGGAACATATTTATGTTCCTTTTGTTCACATAATATATACTGGCCAGTGATGCCATTCCTTTTATGACTGCGTCACATTTTTCCCCTTTTTTTCTTTCTTTTTTTATTGTACACCCTGAGACGGATGGCGTGCCACTGACACAGAGATTTACAGGCCTCCAGCTTGCAGTGGCGGAACTTTAGAAGGGCCCGCTGACACCCAGCCAGCACTTTGGAGGAGGAGAATAAAAGCTGACATTTTATTGGCTCTAAAATAGAGAGAGAGGAGTCGTCGCAGAGGAGGGGAAAATAAAATAAAAAACATTCCGCTGCATTTTATTTATTTTTTGGCCTGAAAAACAAGATTGATTGGGTATTATTTCGGAACTTGTCAGTGGTAATAAGGACAACTATGATTTCAATTATCACCCACTAAATATAGTTCATTGCCAAAATGAGCCATTTGTCAAATATGCCATGCCATGCTATTTTAATATTTTATGTTGACCGCCCCGGCTGGCTTGTTGGCTTCAAAGCCGTCTCGGGGATATATTTTTCCATTGACAGAATTCCAATTAGTTTTAGTACACTCTGGCTGAATAAAATGGCTCTTAAAATCGGCAATGTTTCCTCGCTGGGTTTGTTTTTTTCCTTCGCAGAGTGATGGATCTTTTACGAGTTGACCCGTCGGGGCCCAAGTGGACACTCTCGCCTGTTTCTTACTTGGCCGGTGAAAAACAAAGTATCCACATGTCTTTGTCATATTCCCTATTTGTGATATTGCGTAAACATCTGCTGGGCCCGGGTAAAGATCATGACTCGCCTACATATTTAAAGCCTTATTAAATACTTTACAAGTTCTACACGCATTCCACAAGCGAAGCGCGTTGTAAATACGAGTCAGATGTATAATTCATTAGTGACATGTTTAGTAAGTAGACGATTTTGGGGCGCGCTAATGTGTACTCAGGTTTTGACAGGCGCTTTGTGCATTTTTAAAGCGCACGTTAAAAGGGGAGATGATTGGACCGGGCACTGGGCTGTCAATAACAGGCCTGCCGCTTGAAAGTTGATGATGTGGGGGATTCGCTGTGTGTCGTAAATCTTCTTCATTTTTTTTCTTGCCTGACGCCGCTTTTAAAGCCCATAACACATGTCAAGTCATTTAGGATACATGCCATGCAGTAATGAGCATTTTTGCTATGAAAATCACTAGTGGTTTCTAGTTGAGTCTCCTATAGGGCTTAGTTTATGTTCAGCCCATTACTCTCAGATAAAAGATGTAAGCAACTGCGAGGCATGGAACATATTACAACACAACCACGATTCTACATCTCTTGGCCGAGCCCCAAATGGGGGGTATCCCAAAAGGTTTGGAAGAGGAACAAAAGCGCTTCCTTTGGTTACAGTCTAGCCTCTTGGAGTCACTTCACGGCCTTCAATCTGTCTCCTCTACGTCTTCCTGGAGGTGAAAAGTGAAGACAGATACTTGGGGCGCATTTCAACTCAACTTGGGGGATGTGCGCCAGGTGGTGGGGATGTTCACAAGAATTCCCCCCCAACCCTAACCCAAAGCCAGGCACTTTTAACCTCATAGCGAGTGAGGAACTTGCAAGCATACACCACAATGTGAATCCTGAGATCAGCAAGAAAATATTAAAGCAAAACATTGATACATTGTTGATCCGAATCCACCTCGCTTTTACAATTCTCCTGCGAATGAGCCGTAACAGAGGAGCATTTCGGAAATAGATGGTTATGAGAGGTGACTCAGTGAGTGTAGACTTTCACACCCGTGTCTTGGAATTACCCTCTGTTATGACTCTGATAATATCTCCAAAGGCTGAATATTTGTGGGGCAACTTCATTTCCACATTTCGCATCAGTGTCATTTAGCCACGAGGGATTACAGTTACTCTACACTCCTCACTCCTTTGAATGACAACAAACTCGGAATCCTTTCTATTTTAGAAACGTTTAGCATTCAGACAAAACAATAAATAATAAAAAATGTGGTACTATGCATGCCAGGCCAGTAGATGGCCATGGCAATTGACTGTACAACAATACAACTCACAAAAAAGACAAAAATGTTTTCGAAAGTTTTTGTCAAATGCATTTTACAAGGGTGTTACAAAATTTCCGGCCTCACCTTGAAATCGAATACATGCTGCTGCCATCTTCATACAGCAGGTTTGCGTGACTATCAAGAGGCTGCTCAGTCACCAGGGGTCAACACGCCAGTACTTTTAAAAATAAAAACTTGGACATGGTGTTTAGTTTGTGTACAGGATACAGCCCCAGATCACCCAACACATGCTTCAGTGAAGACTGCAGACGACTGTCGATCCCGGATTCTTGCTCATCCTCCCTGTTCACCAGATTTGGCCCTATCAGATTTCTTGTTCTCCAGACTGAAACAGTAACTGCATAGTCAACATTTTGATACTGATGAAAATCTGATAGATGCTGTAGCGGCATTCCTTAAGGAGTATGATCAAACCTGGTTCCGGAACAGACTTATTCAACTGGAGCATCGATGGAACAAATGCATTGAGCTCCAGGGGGATTATGTTGAACAAATTGTAACAGATCAGAATTCTAACTGCCTCTTGTCTTGTTCAAGACGGAAACTTGTGACATTTCTCGTAAATATACTTCCTCAGCCAAAACCCACAATGTTTTAATCCGTTTTCAGTTCAATTTAACACATGCAAATGATTCTTAAAGCCATTTCTTGAATCGTGGAAACCAGAAGAGGGTGTTCACTTTCACCAGAAAAAGTCTTGTAGCAGCCTTGCAAGTGGACCAGCACGGGCAGATCCAGCAGTCGGAACATGCACACGTGTGGACCACCCTCAGAATGAGCTGTGCATTCCTGTGGTGGGAAACTTGCCCTCGGGTCGATGCGTGGCAAATTGTCAAGGGATGATTACACATTTTTTCTGCCATGGTATGAATGTCATATTATTTTCAGGGGTGGAGCGCAGGTTAATATCTGGAGGTGATTATTGAAAACAACTTCCAACTTTTACACTCGTGAAAGGAATAATCATGAGTTGGGTATATCAATAGTCGTTATAGATTCTGTGGTTTGTGTGGAATTGACTGAAGCAAAATGGAGTGCCGGACTTGGCTGCAACCAGCACACGTGCTGTTGATTCACTGTTAGCTCATTTACTGTTTCAAAAAGTCCAAGTGGACATCAGATACTTTGGATAGAGATTCATTGCAAACGTTAAACAATTTCAGATCTCAAACAGCGTTGGTCGGCAGATTCTGTCCAGTTTTTGTTGCTTTCTCGACCCACTTGTCGAAAGCCTGACGCATCCCTGACACTGGACAGCTGTGCCGCATTCTCCTCACACCTGTAACTCATTTCCTGTTTCCATTTTACTTACACATACTACGATCTTTCACAGTTTTACCCCCCCCCCCCCCCCCCCCAAAGACCAAAGTGTGCATCCAGATGACAAGATTGGCGGGTGATAACGACGACGACGTCAACTTGTTTAATGTCCGCGCGAAGAATGCACAAAGAATTGTGGAGCGGGATGAGCTCTAAAAATCAAGGGCAAGTCATGTCTTTTTTTTTTGGCTCCATCTGACATCCATCAGCATGGAAATATGTTTTAATGGTCAGGCAAGGCTGCAACACATCATAAGCGGTTGCCTCACTTTCCCACCCTGGGACACATTGAGATAAGAAGCAGTGACTGCATGTTTCATGTCCACACTGATGACATGTCTCCTGGAACAAGGCTTTCATTTGCAATCTTCTTCTTCTCTCTGGTTTACCTCATAAAACCCCATCTCTCCATTAGGACCAATAATACACAACGTTTTGTGAGCTGCTACGCCTGCCCAGAAGCTTGGTGATGTTCTCGACTCTCTTTCTCCCCGTAGCCTTCGTTCTGCGGGGCACAGAAGAGTTCCTTTATTTTCTCCCTCTGTCTGAATCCTAGGCCCTTGGGTCTTCCAATGCGTCTGCACTCAGATGTTTGGAAAAACACCAAACAGCCAAGGAAGAAGAAGTGAGACGGGTGCACAATCCTCATCGGGGCAAAGTGTTCGTGTACGAGCAGAACGGGCGGCGATAGGCCCAAGAGGGTGTGAAGACTTATGATCTGAGGGCCGTTTGTGTGTCAGCCGGATCAAAGTCTTTGTGAAAAGGAGGAGAAATCCCTTTTACCTTCCCCAACTACGGCAAACCCTTTTTGGGGCTATTGGCAGAAGCAGGGCTGAGATAAAACATGCTATCCGTTGTTATTCCACCTCTTAGTATCATACACATTTACATAAAGATGCACTTTATTTATTTTATAAATTGTGGCCAATACTTTTGATACGTAACACCCGGAAACCTTGAGTTATCGTCATAGTTTATTTCCTGCAAGAAGATGACAAATTGGAAAAAAATTGGACAGAGCAAACACAAGCTAAATGCTGCTTGTTCTGGTGTCCACATGTAGCATGTCAATACACATTTTAATTGACAAGCACGTTGATACAATAATTGAATATCCAAGGGGCAGCAGCCTCTGCCCTCTATGCTCTATTACACACAAAAATGCTGCATCGCCGTATTACCAAAAGAGGATATTACATTATTTAAGTAAAAAGAGAAGTCAGCTGCTTTCTTCCTGAAAAAAAAGCAGAAGTATACTTCAAACTTCATTTCTGCTTAAATCAGAATGTTAGTTATTGTTTACAGTTTGTCTGCAATACGTTGTCAACCTTCAGAAAATAAATTGTAATAAAAAGATATACCTTCTAAGTTATTGGCCATTTACAAGTAAATGTTTGAAACAAAAATGTAGGTCCATTATTCATATAGCAATGGCGTTTTGGACCTAAGAACTTTGAAAACAGGTCCAGTTCAGGGTGTCTCATCCAAAATCAGGTGGGATAATGAGGACAAGCACTATAGCAAATTCATGGATGGATATTAAAATATCCCATTTTGAAATGTTAGAGAGAGACATCAAATGCCATCGATTTTTTTCTTACACTCTCTTTTACACGCTCAATGACCTCAATTAGTAAACAAGCCCACTCTGCTTTGATGGAGCTTTCCACTGAGCAATAGTGACTCAGTTTGGGGCAGTTGGTTATCCGCAAAGTAATACCACAGTAAGAATGTGCAAAAACCATTTGGCATTGAACACAAAAAACAACAGTAATGGAGACAGAGAGTCTCCTTCGACTAAGGAAAGCTTAAGAACTGACCACTAAATTGAACTGTGTAGTCTTATTTCCTCCAGCGTCCCAAATTAACACACAGCAACATCATCAAGCACCTGCTAATTTTTGATCATTTGAAGCCCCATTTTGTCTTGCATACATTCTCAGCAGCACAATATGGAGCTGCAGCAAGTCCGCGACTCTGACGCTAATCCCTATCTTGAACCCGGCAGAGGCCCCGTATACTGTAAATGTACACAACTGTCAGTCACACTCGCCCTCTCACGCTGCGAGGGGCGCAGGGAGCGTATCCTTCCACGGGCCCGGCTGTTTAAATTAATTATAAGTTTTATAGCGAAGCCCGAGGCCTTGCACAGGCAGCTAATCCCAGTAGAGGGCTAATCCGACCCCGCGTTACAGAAAATCAATGCACCTCTTTGGTGTTGGCATGCCATCAGGGCATGGGGACACATGTCAGACAGGCCTGCTGATTTTTTTATGAGGCTTGTGTTTGATGTGCTGGATCCGCTGGAGGATGCTCCAGGTACACAGAATTGAAAAGAATATCCGGAAGCAAGAAAAGCCCCTCTGACCCCAATATTTATTTATTATTATAGGTGTGTGTGTGTGTGTGTGTGTGTGTGTGTGTGTGTGTGTGTGTGTGTGTGTGTGTGTGTGTGTGTGTGTGTGTGTTTGGAGCAAACAGCTACTGTCAAAAAATGTATTTTTATTATTCGGTACGGTTACAGTGAATTACTTCAAATATGAATATGCACTGAGTGCTTTTTAATATTAGTTTGAGTGGTAAATTCTGAACATAGTCACTCCTCGGCGCCTCGCACATACAATATTTTCAGTTGATTCATTATTTTCATATTTTCACATTAAATATAAGAATTTGCTCATATGTCCCCCAAACGTGTTGTTTTAACCGGGATTGTCAACTTTTTATATAAATTGTATGATAAATACAAGTCATGAGCAGCCTTGAGAGAAAAACGATTTTCTGCATCTTGAATGGTTTAAGTTTTACTGTAGTTATGTCAAGCATTTGTGAGGGATTTTGTTAGCACTGACTGGCTGCAGATCAACTAATCAGTCAGACTGGCTAGTTTAATTATGTCGCTTGCAGTTTTGAGAGATTCATCTCGACGGCGAGGATTGGTTCTGTCATTTTCAAAGTTTCAATCTGTGTCGTTGCGGTAATAAATCTTTTCATGACCAAAGACGGGAACGTATTGATTTTATGTCTGCGGCTTGATAGACACAGCCTGAGTCACTTTAATATCTTGTCACTTTTTGTACATTGTCAACATTGAAATAATTTACTTGTACTCTGACACTTTCATTTTAGCTTTCTCAGCCCGTAGACTTGCCGCAAATGACTATACTCACTTTTGACACTTTTGCATTGGCAAAACCAAATACTATAAACAAGGATACACAACAAGAAGCAACCAAAATATGCTATTGCTAGTTTAGCCTGTCCTTACCCTGCCTTAACTCTGGACTAGGGCTGCCACAAACTTTTGCTAGTCGACTAATCACCAACATTAGTCGACTAATCGGAACATATCTTCGCTGTCCTGTGAAAAACATTTATGTCCATTTTTTGTTGTACGTTTTTCTGCATTCAGTTTCATTTCATAAATGTAAAAATGTCAAAAAGAACAAACATGGACGTGTTTTTCACAGAACAGCGACAATATGTAAATAGCAGCATATTGCACCAACAAGCGGGTGCTCTTTTTTAAAACCATCATTAGTTTACATTTTGAATTCTTTAAAAGTATGTACAAATTAATAATGAAGGCAACGGCTGAGTGGTCGCCTGAACTTTTGGCCGACGAGGACCAGGGACTGGCTTCCGTGGAGCTGGGACGGGAACATTAAGCTACCGTGGAGCCGGGACGGGGACATTAAGCTTCCGTGGAGCAGGGACTGAGGCCTGCTGCTGCCGTGGAGTAGGGAAAGGCCATGTATCTTCCGCTGGGTCCTTACTTGGTCTAGTCAGGATGTGGATGTTCAGGACCCAAATGCGGAAAGGCAGAGCGAGGAGGCAGGTGTGCTCAAAAAAAGTTGTGTAATTAAACAAAAATAAAAAGGCAAATCAGGTTCAACAAAGTCCAAAACAAGAGCAAACAAATACAGGGAAATAACTATGCTCAACTAAAGACCAGGAACACAGAGGAAACATGACAAAGGCATGGCAACTACAATGACTCGACAAGGACCGAAAGAAAGCAGGGAACTAAATACACATAAATAACGAGACGAGAGACACCTGGACATGACACACACGTGGTTTGGGGAGCTGATTGGGTAACACCAGAGACAGGGATGACAAGCACAGGAGGACATGATAAAACTTGATGAGACATTGACAAGGGGAGACACATAAGGAAAACATGACCAATAAACAAAACCAAAACACAGACCCTGACAGTTACACACATGGTGCTAACACAGACGGTGCTAACACACACGGTGCTAATGCTAGCTTCCAGACATCACTATATACACTATGCCAGAAATATTATTAGTCATCAGCCACAACATGCTTCCTTTTCAAATGCTGCGTCATCACTGCCGTGGTGCCATTAAGGGGAGGTGTACCTCGTATTAAGTATTTTGGTTGAGATGCGCCTGAAGTTTTAGGTTCTGTTACCAACACGGGTTGGCCATGACACTACACTACCCATAATGCTTTTCTTTCCATTGCGGATGACCCGAATGAACACTACTGCGCATGTGCGACTGTGCGTTACAGACATGGCATCCAGCCCCGGGAGAAATGTGAGACGAGGCAGTTTTCGATAGAAAAACAGAGCGCCAAATAAATGAATACATAAATAATTGACTCGTCGACTATTAATATTAATTGTCGACAGTTTTGATCGTTGACGTCGTCGCGACGAGTCGACTAATCTTAGCAGCCCTACTACCTACTGGACACTGTATTATAATACTTCACAGTCTTCACTTATCCCCTCAGTCTTCTTTGGAATATAATTGGTCTTTGAAAATTAAGTAAAGAGACCCTTCCTGACTATTGTTGTTTGTTAGCTTATCCTGTAAATTCAAAGTTGTGTGGTTTTCGGCGCCAGTACAGCCATGCAGTAGAAAAATTATTTTACATTTACATTTAATTACAGCAAAAACCCTAGCGAGTACCGACCCTCGGTATTACCCAAGTATTGTGTTATTAAGCGCTTAGTTTAACTTTCAGGCATTATTAGAGCCAAGCCTTGTGAATTTTGAACAAGGATACTGGGAAGGAAGGAGAAATTGGTCCCTCTGTAGCTTGTACAGTTTTCATCTGATATCTGATATGTTCTCCTGTGTCTTTTTGTTTTGTTTTGTTTACTGCAGCTGACCAAAATTTTGTTAAATATTTTCATGTGTGTTTCTGTCATTCTGTATGCTCTTGTAGGGAATAAATTACACTGATAGCCATCTTGTGTCTGGTCATAAGACCTGCAAGTGTTTTGACTTATCAAGGAGTCTATTTTTTTCTTTTTTTTTCAATGAGGAAAATTGAGTCTTCTGATCCATGTAATGCAGCTGCTTATTTTTTCTATGTAATCTCATTATTTCATCACAGTGGACCTTATTGTGCAGTTCTATTTTTTCACAGTGGGAAGATTGGCAAATTGATCAAGACTGCATAATGAGTATTAGAATTCCAACAAAATCAACCATTGAGCAAACAAGTCCATACAAATCATTTGCTGATACATACGTAGCAGTGAAATATTTTACATATAAAAACAGAGGTATTTAAAAAAAAAAAAATCATAACTGCCTCACTAAACAAAATTACATTGATTCTTCTGTCATAAACACTTTTTTCACTTTTATCTGATTTCCTTTAGTGGAAGCAAATGTGGTTGTTGATGCAAAAGGCTGAAAGTTTGGTAGTGATTATTAGCTCAAACCACATAGACACCCCAGTTTCTGCATAATGTCATTTACGTTTTAAAAGCAATAGTCCCAGGTTTTACAACTATGTTGTAATTGATTGACTGTAAAACTACACCTCATTGCAATCACAAATCATTCATTGGAAAGGTCATAGAAAAACACAACAAAGCCATTTTGTTTCATGTTTGGTGGCGAGCTGCTGAAAGTAGCATACTCTATTTAAAAAATTATCTTCGGTGCAGTCTAAGCTTTGATGTGAGGTAGAGCTTATGGAGATGTCAGCAAGGTCATCTTGGTTGGCATTATTCATCAAGTTTGAAACTACTCACATCTCACAAAACCACCCAAATGTGATGGAATGTTCCTCGGGCCATGCTCAACCTCGACCAAAGCAAGAAATCAAAAATCAAAAACTATTCATGAATTTTATAGCAATGCTGCTACAGCTGGGTAAACCAATAAACAAACACCAGCAAAATAAAATAAAATAGAATAAAATATTCGTGGCAAGAGATACTGTAAATATTCCACTTTCCAATCTTGGTAACAATCTTATACTTCACTATGAATGAAACTGCCTATGAAAATATTGCAAATCAACACATTTGAGTGATTATAAACATTAAACAATAGGCATCCTGGTATCCTGTGCTAGATTTACCTGGCAAAAAAAACAAAAAAAACGTACATTTGCTTTCTTCATTGCTTCCCATTCACCAGAATGACTTCTAAGCACCCAAGGGTTGTTATTAATATGTTCGCCGCTGAGCGGTCAGCCAGCCGCATGTCATCCCGAGGCCGAGGAGTTTGCCAGTGATGTGTGATTAGGAGCACGAGGGGAGATTAATAGATGTTTCTTCCCCTCATTTGTTATCGCTCTCGCCGCTTTTTGACTGACGACGGGCGCGTGATAAACAGAAGGGAAGGCCCTGCGCGTTTCCTGAGTGTGACACTATCTGCTCATCAGCGTTGAAGCCACGTCGTCCTCTGACAGCACAGCTGCAGTCAGCTGTGCAGCAGAGGAGAGGCAGTGGAGGGTGTTTGGGATGTGCGTTTTAATCCTGGCCTGTTTAATGTTTACCCCGCCGTGCCCCCCTCCTACACCCCGCCCGCCCTCTACAATCTGGGCCAGACATCATTTTAATGGTATGTACAGTGATAAAGCCAATAAAGTGTCAGGATGATTGATAATCGGAGCATTATAGCAATATGACTTTCCAGTTCTCCTCTGCGCTCCAATGATGGCTTCCAAATTGAATTCTTTATGCGTGCGTGCGCGCTCACAAGGCATGCGTGTGCGTGCCTTGTGCCAAAACTGTAGGTGAGAGGGAAACGTGAACTTATGTAATATGTTAAATGTACTGCTGAATTGATCATCACACAATGTTTGGGGCTTGCGAAATATGGAGGGTACTGGCAACATTTATGAAGGTGATTACCATATTTCACGCGCTAAATAAATGATATGAAGTTTTGCTTTGCCCTGAGTGTCACGGGCTGTGAGTGTATGAGTGCAGCGAGTGTGTTTCATGTCAAAGCTGTCTTTTGTCAGTATGCGTGTGTGCGTCTCAGAGCTGGACGGGAGGTGTAAGTGTGGGAGAGGATAGCGTAAACCTTTCCAACCATGGGTGGACGTTGACATGCCACAGACACTAAAGGCACCTCGCGAATTGATCACAGTGATCTTGACATTCCTTTAGGATTGCTAATATCATTATGATGAGTTTCCGTTTTGGTTGGGTGGTTTGATGTTGTTTAGGTGCACTACTACTACAGTACTGCTTACAGTGATTTCATATTTGTGCAAAATTGCATGAAGTGGTTGGGCATAAGGTCATCGTCAAACTTCACCATCATACTCAGATCACAGGTATGTTTTTGCCCGTTTGTCTAGTATACGTGCTTCCAATTTGGCAGCAATCGGAGGAAATCTTGAGCCCAAGTTTGTCTTTGAAGGACTCATGGAACTGGCCAAAAAGAACACAAAATGGCTGCTTTGCACCTTCGGGCCAGTTTTATTAAATTCCGCAAAATTCCATCGAGGGGTTGGGCATTAGGTGGTAGAAACTTGACCTTGGATTGTTACTTTTCTCCCCTCACTTTTGTCCAAACCATTTTAAATTTGCATTACTGCCACCACATGGACTGGAGTGGAATAACTGAACTGCAATTCTCAACTGTAATTTACAACCGCTTAAGCAACTTTTAACATTTACTAACATCTGCATTGGCTTACAAATGACTGTTTTGGACTGTTATAAAGCTTTTTTTTCATACACTGTCAGATTAACGGCCAAGCCTGTAGTTCAACTTTTTTTAAATTTAAAATTTTATATTACACATCTTTTACACAGGACAGTGATGATGTCCAGACTAGAAATGAGATCAATAAATTAGATGCTTTCAGTTTTTGAATTATTATATACTGCCAGTGGCATATGGAGTAGAATAAAGCTGCAAGAGTTGTGTCTCCATGGATTTAGCTCAACTTTCCATAGTTGATGTTGTTTTGCCCTTCTTCAGACAACAAACTAGAGGAGGCTGAATGGACAGACAGTCTGTTTGTTGATTACAGCAGATTTTACTAAATTACATCAAGCCTCTACTAAATCTACTAAATTCTTAACAATCTGTTTATCCATTAGTGGCTAAATATGCTAAGCGTCAACACATGCCCAAATTGCTATGTAACTAATAAGCATAAACAACATTAGAAACACAGATGATAACTGCTTTTTTTTTTTTTTTGCTGCCTCCTCTGAGTGCCATTCTACTTTGTGGTTTTGTACTCCACCTTCTTCTTCCATGGCAATTTTTCACAGAGTTATTGCTTTCCGTTTGGAAATCGATAGCGTTAGTCTGAGATTGACAACACGTGTCGCCCTTGAGTGCCGTGTGTGTCTCGGCGGGCCAATGAAACGGCTCCTTTTATCCCCAGCAACCTCCCCTGCCTCTTCTGGCAGCCATAGAAAGCTCTTTGTTTTATGTAAATGGTGATTGATGACACGTCTGGCTCAGCCGGCAGTTTTTGACAAAAACTATTGATGGCTGCGCTCAGTAAAGTGTTAGTGCAGGTGACAGAGCAATCCATTTTCACAGAAAGGAGACTGAAAGCCAGGAAGAGAGAAGCTCAAGCTTGAAAAAGTCATGAACACTTTACATATTTGGAGCTTCACCTTTATAAGTTAGGCTTTCAGGATTTGCACACATGAGCTGTGCTATGTGACCTGAACACTACAAATTTGTTAATGGTGTCAAAAACCATACATACATACACATTCAATATAAAACATGCATTAAAGTGGAAAAGAGGCAAAGTCTATCATAGTTAATGACTTTTCTGTGGTTATCCTGCATATTTTTATGCTGTTTTACATTCACTATCACTTCACTAGTTAAGCCCTCTGTACACTGTGGGAAGTGTACACCATAGAAATGTACTTTTGGATCTGATCTGGTCATATAGAAAATCTGCATGTGAGCGACTATACCACAAAATAAACTCAAATGAAAAAAAATGGAGCCAAAATGGAGGCGGTGTTGACGTGAGTCTGACAAAAGCAGATTTAACAGATGCTTCAAGGGGACCTTAACTCATGAAATCCCGCTGTCCTGCACGACGGGCCCCGCCCTCTAACTGCTGTATAAATAGATTGTCTTGACAGGGTAATTCATCTGCGGCCATGAAAACATCAGCTTTAAAAGACAGCTCGCTCAGACCCCTGCGCTTGTTAGGGGCCAGATCAGCAGCCCAGATGCCTGCGATGTAAACTCATGAAGGGAAGATTAATTTATCTGTCATCCCTGACTTTGACAGTTGTTGTAAATTTGACTCTGGCTTGCGCTCATAGTGGGGAAGGGAGGGGAGGCGAGCGTGTGTGTGTGCTTGCGTGGAGTGAAAATATGAAGAGAGGGAGGACAGAATTAACAACTGAGGGCTAGATTTCGACATGTAATGTTGACAAGTCGCTGATGCATCGAGACAAACTCACATACGCAACATGACCGGCTGCCATTTTCCCCAAACGCTTCCCAAAAGGAGCAACCTTTGTCATTTTCCAAGATGGCGGAAGGCAGGAAAGAGAAGAGCGGTGGTCGCGTCAGGAAAGCTATTTGGCGTCTGATTGATGGTAGCAGGCGAACCACGGCAGCCATGTTCTTCTGATATACTCGGACGTGCTAGCCATGCCAGGCGGGCCCCAAGAAACAGGAGATGTTTTTTTTCCCCTCAATGTTTTCAACAACACTGCATGCCGAACATATTGCGATATGTTTCTCCTCGTATCTGTCTCATTCCTTCAGAAAATAGACAGTTTATGCTTATGTTTATGAAGGTATTGAAAATTCCTAAACATTACTTACACATATTGTGCATTCTGTTTAGCTCGTGATCTAAGTGGAATTTTATCCTGTTCTGATGAAAATGCTTTTTGGACCAATGCTAATATCTTTGGGGCAGATTTCTTGATTGTTTTGGTACATTTTTGGGCTCCAATGACCGTGATCATTTTTTTGACAATCAAATCAGATCATTTTGAGATTACTTCCTCACCCTAGCAGGATTGGATTTCGACACAGCATATTAGCATAACCTACACTAGTGGTGTTTTCTCTTCTATGCATTTCCGTGCCGCACTGATGTTCATGTTTGCATGATGTGTTTCAAATGAGATTGACATGCTGCCACGACATCCTCGAGCCATAGCCTGAGCTGCACATCAATCGTATACGGAGTAGAGATGTGGTTAGAGTGGGTGGAAGTTACACTTCCTGTCCCTTAGCTAATATGTTCCGTGTAGGAATTTGGTGTGCTTATGTACTACTGAACCACATGTTTTGTACTGAATAAATCAGAATATAAATACATGCACCATTAAACCCATAATTAGAATTAATTATGGGCCACCAGAACCACAACTTTTGAACATAAAGTACATGTGCTTTGGAACATTCCCGCATTGCTACATTTCATCCGGGAAAGCCTCTCGATTTATATTTTCTTGTTTGTGATCCCAGCATATTCTCAAGCGGAATCTCATATGAAAGCAAAGCAGTTAAATTTGGCTGTAATTCATCAGCACCTCCTTGCATGTCTGATTGGACCTCGGGGAGGTGACAATTATAGCCCAGGAGATATTGAGCTTTTATTGTAGATTAGCATGCTAATAGGCTTTGATTTGACAGACCTCGCTTTCCCCCCGGAGAGCGACAGCCTCGAGCCAAACGGAGGGCTTTTGTAAGGGAGTAAACAGGAAAGAAAGAAAAAAAAACTAAGGGTGGGGAGAAAGGGGAAAGTAGAGACGGGGGTGAGAAAGCCTGGTGATTGAGGTGGTTTGGAGGAGCATGGAAGATATTGCTAATTAGCATGTGGAAGAAGAAGAAAGGTTGTGACAGAGGAGGTAACCCAGTCGTGATAAATATGGTGACTTAACAGCCTCTCCTCCTCCCCTCCCTTTTGTCTGTTGAAGCCCACAGCTGTGGACTTAAAAACTCCTTTCACCTAAAAGGAAATCAAAAGATAATCCCAAGTTTGATGTCGGGAGCAACTTTAGAGCCAGAGGGGGGAGAGGGGTCACGGGTGTATAGGGCCAATGAGTTTAAGCTGTAAACCTTTGACAAAAGCTTCTGACATTGTCATTTCCTCCCCGTGTCTCTGAGTGTATAGGGAAAGTTTGGGAGCGCCTCCTCCGTGCATGACTTAACCGACTCAAGAAGAATAGAGAGATAAGCAAAGTGTTAAAGTTAATTTCCCCTCCAAAACTGATTCCCTCAGGTTGGATGGAATCCTCTTAACTGCTCCAAAATTTCCCTCGCAGATGTAAATATGCTCTGAAATTTTGACTGACATGCCTTTCTTCTAGTTTATGACTCGGATTGTTGCACAACTTGCGCCGTCTTATTGCATTACTGGATAAAGAAGCAGAACGAACAAAGCCTTCAATTACTACAATAAGCTGATCTCAAGAGAAGGCGAGGTAGAAAAGTTGTGAAATGGGCCATGCCACTTTGCTTGCAGTGCATTTTCTTTGCCCAACAATAACGCTTTGGAGCCTTTTAGAATCCTGCAATGCAGTATATGATGGAGATGCGAAAAATAATACATTGATGCATCTAATTGTCAAGGAAGCGATGGGCCAATAATTTGATATGCATTGCATGTGGCAGTATTTCTGTGTAAGTGGGAAACCCCAACTGTCATCTGTATAAACACACAAACTTTTTCAATTTGAATAAATCAAAGTTTGTCTAAACATTTAAATTGTGCCGTACATCCACTTGACACAAGTTTGTAGCAAGTTATATGTGACATTAGTTAGTCATATGAATATACAATTATATATGTAAGGTGTAAGGTTATAAAAGCAGATAACGTAACATTAAAAGCAAGTTGTTTGTACAGTATCGAACTGCAGATTACGATTTGTTAAATTGCACTTTAAAAACAGTTGGTTCATAAATAAACAAATTGACTACAGGTACTTGGGTCAGTTTGACCCCAAATTTTGTCATTTTGCACAAAACAACCCCCACAAAAATTGCGTTACCTTGTACAAAACAACCAGTAAAGTTGGATGTCCCCTTTTGACCCAAATTAGGTTATTTTTGACTCAACTGTTTTTAGAGAGTGTAAGTCATACAGTGTTTTATCAAATAATTTGGATTGTAATTAGTGTTAATTATATTCTAATTGGAGATAATCATATCATAGTTATAATGAACCGTATCAGATCTTTAACTGAAGTAAACTATCACATTGAATGAGTAATCTCATTATATCCTAGTTGGACCGGCTTGTTAATTGTATTATCATGTTGTAATGGAAGCTCCTTATCACACCTTAAATGGACAGTGCCGTATCATGTTGGAATGAATCAAAATCTTTCCATGGTTTATCTTATTGTTTCATATTGAATCAAATGTATTATTGGGTTATCAAATCACATCTGGAGTGAATTGTAATGGTGTGGATCATATTGTATCACATTGTATCACAATTGGGGTGAAGTGTTATCATATCACTCTTTAAAGGTTTGTCTAGATATTATTTTTGCTTCATATTGCAACTGGACTAAACCACATTGTAATTGGAAATAATGAATCATACCATAATTGGATTGAATTGTCTCATTCCATATTGCTTCTGATCGTAAAAAGAGCTAATCCTATTATAGCAGAGTAGCTTTATACTTAACCATGCATGCATGTATCATTTCATTGGCATTGTATCGTAACATCCTCAGTGATGTACACATATATCGTATCTAAGGCTAAAGTTGAAAGATATTGGTTTTATCTTTCGTGTGTTAAAGTCATCAGACCTCGTAAAATTTGACTTGACCATCTCTTGGGTAGCCAGGACAGAGGTGCAGGGAAGGCCATAATACATGTTCTGATGTTGACAGTTGACCTTGAAGGGCTCAGATGACAATAACCCTGCAATCATGTATCGCATTTAGTGGTTGTAGCTTATAAATGACTGTCCACCCTTCCCAAGCTTGGTCCTGCAGGTGTCGTGTTAAGTATTTCCTCGGAGCACATTTGCTTGCCATGAGAACATAATTGTCAATGATGAGGTCCTGGAGCTTGGCCGGAGCTCAGAAGAGGGGGATGCAGTCTTGGTGTGTGTGTGGGGGGGGGGGGGGGGGGGGGCGTCTGTGGTTTTGTGCCAAAATTTCAGCCTTGGATGATCCAAGGGCTTGCCCTTTGGGACTGCTCTGGCCTGCCAAAATAGTGTCATTCCAAGGAGAAAAAAAAAGATTAATCTATGCCTGCTTTTGCCACAAGAGAAGTAAGTTGCACAACAGGATGTTAGGAGATAAGTGTACATAATAAGCTGATAATACCTTGAAAAAATGGAAATAAACACATTTATCTGTTGTGCTCACAAGGCCTACTTATTGTTGGCTGAGCAGCCACACCAGGAATATGCGTACTGCTTGCCTCTGTTACTATTAGTTCTATTTCCTTTTCGCTGGGTGGTTGTTATCACATTTTCTCTGTCTCTGGTAGCATCAGATGCTCCTTGATCAAAGCAGTGGTTCTTAACCTTGTTGGAGGAATTGAACCCCACCAGTTTCCTTTGCGCATTTACCAAACCCAAATTTTTTGAAAAATAAAATTGCTGGACTAGAATTGTTCAACTTGCAGATGCTGACTCCCATCACTCAACTCAACTATATTTATAGAGCACTTTAACCACCACTGCTGTCTTAAGATGGAGCCCAGGGGCAGCAGTTACAATGAAAACAGCAGAGGCCCTAGAATGGAACCCTGTGGAACACCATACGGTCCATTATGTCAATTCATATTGCACATATTTGTCTGATAACTTTTTATTTTTTTTGCTCAACATATGAAGGGAAGTTGACTACTGAGCCGCTGAGCGCAACAAATTCTACGAATCATATGACTTGGGTGTGTGCCTTGATCTCGGCCGAACCCCTGAGACTAACTCACCGGACCCATGGAGTTCGATCAAACCCAGGTTAAAAACCACTGATCTAAAGTCTCATGATCTCCTGAAGTAGAAATTAGCTTTTTGTATGACTCTAGATGTGATTTTTCGACTCTTGGTGTTCCACTGAGAAACTTGGACATTGATGCCTGTAGTGCTCTCGCTATCACTTTCCTGTTCTTTGGTTGTCATCAAATTTTTTCCTCCATCACTGAAACCCATTGTGGTGACTCAAGTCTCCCGTGAGCCGGTGAAATCTTGATGTTTAGTGAGGTCTCTGCAAAAATGAGAAATTTGGATTTGTGTGCGCCTTCAGAACCTTTTAATTATAAAAAAAAAGGTTGATCAGACTACTGTCATTCCAAGCATGACAAAGTGCTTATCTTTTCATCTGTTATCCAACTAAATTGTCGGAGAAGTGAGCGAAGTAGAGAAGTGGGAACTACACTAAGTTGAATCCATAACAATGCCACTTTAATGACACAAGCGATCTTCCTCTTGCCGTCGGAGAGCAGCGAGGATTCCTGCGAGCCTCTGAGGGCCGTGTGCTACAAAAGCGAAGACAGTAGGGCTTTGACAGCTCCAAGTGTCTAGGGCCAGGGAAATAATTGATAGCAGGCTGCCTGCATCCAAGGTCCTTTAGCAGTAATTGCAAGCAGAATCTGACTCTCTGATCTCAGCAGTGGTATTGGCTATGCCAGAAGAGGCTGTCTTTGACAGATTGCCTTCCTGCAGTAATAACTAAGGCATGTTCTCTCGTTTTTTCACACAAGGCCGTACAAATGCTGCCTCCACCGCACAACCGGCCCCAAATCATCACAGATTATTCTCCATGTGTATTTTTCTTTCGGCTCAGATTTTTCTGACAGGACCCTCTTCCACTAATGGCTTTGCCTCTTAAGTGTACAGTACATCTTTTTCTGGGTTTCATTTCAGGTCCAAAAGTGACAAATGTGTTTGCAGAAGAAGACTTTTGTTTCTAATTGCCTTGTGAGATGTATTGGCCTTAAAAGGATTTGGTCTAAGTGTGACCGACCAGCTGTGCTCTGAAAATATTTAAGATTAGAGAGGAGGGAGGGGGGTCAAAAAAAGAGGATTTTCCAAACACTTTCCGTTGCCATGGCTCTTGCCCTGAATGACGGCCCTGAAGGCTTTATGGCCTTTTGAGGGATAGTCCGTTCGCCTACCCCCCACCCCCTCCTTTTCCCTCACCTCCTCGCCTGAATCCTCCCCTCGTGGGCTCAGTGGCACTCCTGCATGCTCACTGTCTGCACTGTAAAGCACTCGGGGATTTATTGTCAGCTGGAGTTTCCTTGATGGGGTGTAATAATACCGTGTCTTTCACACCCGCTACGGTGGTAGAATCCCCCTCTCTCGACTGATGAGAGGACCCCCGCGGGCTGCCCTGCGAGCGCCTGTGTTCTCCGGCGCACTCATAAGCTGGCCAGCTCCGCCCCATGGCTGTCCAAACAAGGTTTCTCAACAGGCCCCCACATCAAATAGAGCAGCATGGGGGTGGGGGGGTGGGGATTTTCCTGCCATTAGTTATTTATTTAACGCACATTTTTTCACAAACACAGGCAAACTTGTTTGACTTTTTGATTTGTTTAGTGACTCTTTTGCAACTGCTGATTACAAACATGCCTCCGATTGAGAATGATAATGAACATTGAATTGCGAATGAAAATCATTAAACGCATTGAAGTGTGCACAGACGCCAACCCCCCTGACTCCCCACTGTAGGAAATGCGATACTACGTCCGTCTTTTTCACTTCCAAAAGTCTGCCTTGTCAGTCTAATTTCATTTTTTTAAATAAAAGCTTAAATCAGTGCAAATAAACACGCGTAAATGAGTCTGACAGGAACATGTGGAAAATATATCAAACACAATATGAAGAAAGTCAAAAAGTCCCTAAATGCCTCAAAGCAAACGTACGGCCCAGCGGGCGAGCTGCCAAACAGTATAAATAGAAACCCCTTTCACAAAGCAGCGTTTTTAATGAAAGATCTTTGGACTGATCCTGGAACAGTAGGGGGAAGAGGAAGGAGGAGTGTGAGAGCAGACACTCATGCCGGTCAGGGAGGGACAAGATAGATGGATGGGCGCGTCACGCCGCTTTGAGATGTCCAAACATAGTCGCTTCTTAGAGGTGGACGCAATGTGAAAATGTAAATAAACTTTATAGCAACTCAGGGTCAGAGTGAGGTTGGATTTATGGTTTTAGCATTCACCTCCAAGCCCATCCGTCATCCCTTTGCTCTCCGGGGCCCCCTACCCCTCTGTCCCCCCTTCCTTCTACCCGGAATCACAAGACCCCTCAGCTGAACTACATTTGACCTTCTGGACACAAGGCCAGCTGGGGTTCAGATGCCAGCGCGTCTTTAAGACTTCTCACACTGTTTATCTCTCACCTCGGCCATCATGAGATGTGACATTCACTTTCCTTCACTGAAGACCTTATTCTTTCTTTGGCTTACTTTTTTATACTGTCATATTGTTTTGGAGCACTGAAGCTAACTATTTGGACCTGGATTTAAGGAATAGTTTAATGTACCTGATTCCTTTGTTTGAATCATGCCCAACTGGGCAGTAGTTTTTGTTACTTTCATTTTTCCTTGATTATCTAAATAACTTTGGCATCAATTTAAATTCTAATAGGTCCCTTTTTATAAATAATTTTAATATTTCTGCTATGTTGTTTTCGTCATACCTGCAGCAGTTGTCAGCCTCTTTTGCAAGGAGATTTACGCAGATCCGAGCGAATGTGGTTCTGATACTAGTTCTGAAGGCAAGAAATTTATAGCTGAAAGTCAGGTTTCCATCCAATTGTTTAGATTTTTAGTGAATTTACTGAAGATGCGCAAAACAGACATGCGACTTGCCCGTTTCCATCTGTTCTTCTTTTGCGAATATTGAGAGGGGACTCCGCCGCTGTAGGTGGCGGTATACACCATAGAGATGCATGTAATTTAAAAGAAGAAGACCAGGAAGCGATTGTGCCGTGCGATGACGTCGTATGAGTTTGCTTTTGTAATTCTTGATAAACCGTAGCGCTTCTGTGCTGTTTTCCATCTAAAATTGCATTAATATTCGCTTCTTTAATTAATTCCAAAAAGATTTCTGTTTCGCCCCCCCCCAAAAATACCTTACTTTATGGTCCGACATTGCTTTAGGACTACAAATGTACGTGTGACGTAATATCCAGTCAAAACGTGCAACGTTTATCCATAGCCAAGTTTTCGTTTTTCAATATGCTTCAAAATCCACCCCCTCTAAGCGTAAAAACTTTTTTGCAAACTTTGGGCCCTTTTTCGAATTTCTACCGTTTCCATTCAGTTTTGTTTTTGCATTTCTCGAAATTTGAATAAAAATGGGTGGATGGAAACCCAACTATTGACCAATGGCCACTCTCTGTGACTACGTTTACATGTCATCAATATTAAGGTTGTAGTCCAAATTCCGTTTTTTTTTTAAAGATTAGGACTAACCCGTTTACATGCGTGTGTAGACAGTTACTACCGTATCCCATAATGTGATCAATCTCCGTCTGAACCGCAATACACAAACAACGTCATGACGCAAATAGACGTAATTTCCGCTTCTTATCTTCTACCGTTGATAAAATACATTATAGTCATGCAACCACACTAATAAAGTAGTCGGGTTTCCCCTTGCTCCCCTCGTGTTGCTGTGTCCAAATCTCCCCATGTTTGTTTATCTCTGCTTGTGTATTTCTGATGGGTAGGACATGAGTACTTCCTGTTCTGAAAATACCAATATTCCTTTCTGATAGAGCATACACAGAACACAAACCAATGATCCTTCCAAGCGAGGTATTCTGATCATGTTTATGAACAACTTTTTGGGTTAGAACAGGGGTAACCCAGCGGTCTGATTTGGGTTTTTAAAAACCCAAATAAGAGCATATTCAGGGTTTTGTGCATGTTTGTAGTAACTTTATGAATAAAAGTAAAACCTATTTCTATGGATGGAATCATGATACTACATGATCAGAATATTGAAACATTTGCTGCGCCACAATGAATGTTGCATTGTGAGGCCCTAACAAATGAAGTTCACACCTTCTTGCTAGGGGATTTTGCATGCTTTCATTCCACTTTCCAACTCTGTGCACTTGTCACGGCATCCGAATATGCGAGCGCACCTGCCTTTTTTAAATGACTGAGGGTCAGCTGGGAGCCGCTTTGATCAGAGTGACAGTTTGACTGCCTTGATGGGAGTGGCACTGATAATCCCTTTGCTTAACTCGTGCTTTTTTGGCCCAGCTGGGGTCGTGTCCCGGGATAAAGCGGCGGGGCTAAGACTTAATCAAACAGCGGGGTCGGTGGCCGCGTGAAGGGAAGGCTCTTTGAGGGTTAGCGCATGGAAGGGCACATTTAGGATGGGGATGAATAGCCTCAATCGGAGGATTAGAGTGTTTTGCCTACTTGCAAATAGGAGAGCTTCAGCAGGTCGTCCTTAAAGAGTCCTAAAGAGTTTGTCAGTGAGGTTAGCCAAGCGGTCCAAACAGGAACCAGTAACATTCTGGCCTTTAAATGTTTGGACCAGGAACTTTTGAACCTTTAAATGTCCACAACACACACACACACATGCAGTAGTTGTGCCAAATCTGATAGTGTTTTCTAAAATGTCAAGATAATACAGTGTATTCTGGACAGTCTGATTCCAACCACTAAGGAATTTGCTAAAAGTGGGTGTTGAACGACAAATATTATTTTTGTAGTCGACTTCAATGTAACGAAATTTGAGTCAAAGTCAAGATTAAGCAATGACATCGTTGATATTTCTTTTTGCACCATAGACTGGTTTCATGTAAAGATATAGCTCAACAATAACATAGAAACATATAAAACCAATGATTATATATAGTCACCAATGACCAATGTGATAACTGTAATGAATGGGAGTCCTGCACACGTTGTTCTTTAACACAAACCTGCCACTCTGAACTTGTTGCAAGACAGGACATTGTCATCGGGTTCCTAAAATTTAAGAAAGTCTCTTTTTCACATGTGCTTCATTTGTCTTTGATGCAGGACTTGCAACTGTTCTCATTTTTGGTCAAATATTTCCACACACTTGTAGCAGTTATATGGATGATACATTAGCAAAATTGTCCGCTAATCTCATCCACCACCATCTTATTTTCTTAATTTAGTGTAATCTTGTTGGCCAGACATTTCACTGCTCCACAGTGTTACAGACAAGCGAGTTGAAAGTTATCTCTAAAATGGCCGATTCTGCTTCTTCTTCTTCATCATTGTCTACTCCTCGCCCTCTCCCTTTCGGCTAACATTTGATAATGGATCTCAAAGTGTTTTGAAGCACTTATGAGCAGAGCAGATAATTTATAAGACAATGCTGTGATTGTTTCTGTATCACAGCTGAAAACAGTTATTGTGACATTGGCAACAAGTGGCTTAGCATGCATATTACAACACTTTTCCTCCCTGATCTGTGTGATTTGTTAGTGTTTTGATAACACTTGTCTGTACATGCAACTTTTATAAAATACATAGCCAGTGTTGTGTCAATGTGCAGATCACAATTCATCGCAGTAGTTTCTTTTTTATATCTTTGAGGATTTAGTGGTGGATGGATGGATTATGGACAGACAACACATCATCTCTGTTGAAAATAAGTACAGACAACTCATTTTGAATTATAAACCCTTTTCTCAGTCTGTCACCGCTATTGATTTTGCTCCGCTCCAGTCTCTCATAGTTTATATCTAGCCATCAAACAGACTTCCTGAGCAGGATTTATTGTCACTGTGGGCCCTGCTAGTGGAGGTGTACGAAGGGACAGTGAAGCAAGGCAACAACAGTTATTGTTGCATGGTGACCCGAGTAGTTCGCTCATCTGTCTCTCAGTTCTGAGTTTGGTAGTTTGGTTTTTCCTGGTTGGACGGGTATGTTCTTCTCAAGCGTGTGTGTACAAGCATCACAAACTTTAAATTGTGTGTGAATGGCCGTACTGTTTGTATGTGCTCTATGATTGGCTGATGACCAGTCCAGGCTGTCAAATCTGCTCCAATAGGCTCCAGCCCACCCTAACCCTAATGAAGATAAGTGGTATACAAAATGAATGAAAGGATGTATGAAAATCACCCAAGGAGAGACTTGGAACAGTGGACTGATGAGAGTAGCAGGTGGCGGTGCTTTAAAAATTGAGGTAAAACTAAATTGCGCTTTTCTATTTTGGGTTTATAATCTCAAAATGAGACGATTGATTGCCTGGTGGCAGGAAAATGGCTCCAACGGGTCTCATTACGGTTATGATGGAGTTTTTGTTGTCTCGCTCAGGACTAGGCTGTCAGAGAGAGGGAGACAGGCGTTCTTCTTCTTCTTAGTCTTCTTCTTCCTCCCCCCACCACCTCCGAATTACCTGCTGGGTCCGAGCTCTTTCATGCTCTTGTTGTGACAGGTAGATTTATAAGGCTTGAAATTTGTACAAATCAGTTGTCATTCAGCAGGCAGCTGTCAATGTGTCAAGCTGTCAGGGCCCGCTGTGAGGAGACGCCTGAGGGGGGCTGTGCGAGGGGGCAACCGCCCAGGAAAAGGGAAATGGCTTCAAAGGGGCCCCGAGCAGCTCCTCTATCGGGCGGGCCTCCCTGCCCCTGCGGAGACGCCATCGACTTGCTCTTGATGTCGAGCAAAGACGCGGCGATGCCAGACACCGCTCGCCGCTAAATGGCTGCAAACGTGTAATCTCTCAGAGGAGAAAATGTTTGCTTGTCGCTTATGCAGCTAGCCTCTCTCCAAGGAGAACAGCAGCCATCGTCAGAACATCTTGTATTGTTTGCGGGTTTTTTGTGTGTGTGATTGGCGTGGCCTGCTGGGGGCGGCGACGACCATGACAGCCGCTCTCCGTCAGAGGGACCCCAGGTGACGCGCGCACACCTTCCTCTCTTTCCTCCAATCCGTCTACGCCGTCTTCACAGGAAACGCAGGGAGACAGGTGCGGAAACAAACGACAGTGGCTGACAGAGACGTAGCGGCGGCACAACACGCGCCTCGACGCCAGATGACAAAAATCTGCTCGTATTTCTCTCTTTTTGCGCTATTATTAGTGATGTTGTCACCTTCGGTCGGCAAACAGGTTGCTCGCTAATTAGCACATTGTCTCTGCTCTCGGTGACAAGAAGTGGGTGATTATTATCAAAAAACACGATGCTATCATAGTTTGCACATTTGACCCACATTACATGAGTGAATACCATTCTGTGGCTTCCTTATTGTTATTCAACATTTGAGTAAAATTGGTTTACTGTGTCACTTTAACACAGGTATTATTGTTTTGCACAGCTCTAGGCTTGTTATATTGTTGTCACATTTATTTTTATTTTTTTATTTTTTTACAGTTGTGACAATGTTCACATTCAGTTAATGACAACAATAACAGAGCACTGTTTACATCTAGGTCAGTGCTAACGCTAATGTTTGCTAAAGACAGATAACGAAGTAACCACAAATGGTAACCTTTGTGGCATACTATTATGTTACATGATCATTTGACAAAACCCCACAGATACCAAACTTAGCCTGTTTCTGTGTCACATTACCTCGGTCAAATTTTTACTGAAGTCATTCTCCTTCAGGTTAAAATTTGTCACATTTCTGTGGCCAAAAGTCACATTGCAGGAAATAAATATAGAAGACAATTCAACCAGTTAGCATTTTAGCTGTTTCAAAAAGTTAGTACTAAACAGTATTACTGACAGTTTTAGGAATAATGGACAAAGACAAGAAAATATTTTATTAAAAAAATATTGTGTGTTTTTTGTATAATATTATATTATAAACATGTATGCTAACATATACACACATATATTGTATATGTCATATACAATAATTAAATGAAAAGCAAGATGTGATATGTGTACAGTTATAAACAATGCAATCATTTAAAAAAAGCTTTACCTGATTGATTTCTATTACTATTTTGAGTTTAGTAGGGATGCACCAAAATTAAATTTTTTGGCCGAAACCGAAAACCCAAAATGATAAATGCTTGGCCGAAAACCGAAACGCCGGAAAAAAACCCCATAATTTACCAAGCGACGCCCCTTTCCTTCTCCGGTGTGCACAATGAAGCTGCCCGTCCATACTCACAAACGCCAGCGAGCAGCGAGGCGGACACTCCCCGTGTTTGGTGTTTAATTCAAACAGACGCTTCCTTGCAGCGGTTTTTGCTTGCGTCACCACAATATCCTCTTTCGGCCATATTCTTTCGGCTTTAATTTTATTTTAATTACATTTTTGCTGGCCGAATATTCGGTGCATCACTGGAGTTTAGTCGTGACTTTTTACTCTTTTTTTTTTATTGATGGTTTTTATTGTGTGCTTTTATTGTTGCCTGTGCTGTGCATTGCAAATACCAATTATTATTATTATTATTATTATTATTAACCAAGGAACCTCTATAATTTTTACTACTGTCCGTGACTCACCCATAACGAATCCACGACCCTCTTTTGGTTCCTTACCCACCAGTTAAAAATCACTGCTCTCCATGACTGCGTTTAATTTTTGTTGACGGACAAAGTGGTCCAAATGAAGTTATCGTAGCCAAGCCCCCACCATTGGCAGACTATTATTTGCTAAAGTGACCTGGAGGTTTTGAGAAGCAATAGGAAACTGACAAGCATCATGAGAAGAAGGAGAAAGAAAAGTTGGCTTGCTAATTTGAAAGCTGAGGACTCAATTTATCCAAGCTATGCTACGCTAACTCCGCTAACCTGGCCACAGTCCAAAACCTCCTCCAACACCGCCGCAGTAGACATTCATCAGAGCTGCATGGCTACACAGTAATTAGCCTGATGAGGTTTTTTTTGTGTTTGGGTTGGGCTGGTTGTGTGTGAGGGGGGCTGCCTAGTCGATATATCACAGTGCCACCTGACAAAGTGGGTTCCCGGAAAGAATGGCTTTCAGGGGACGCTGCTTGGAAGGTGACACTTGCTCAACAGCCTTGCAACAAGGGGGTGAAATATTAATCAAAGTTCTCCACGCAGCTATTAACAGCTGCCGGCCTTGTCCTCTCCTCTGTGTATGTGTGTATTTGCGTGTGAGTGTGTGTGTTGTGCGTTGTGTGCCAAGCAGCAGCAAGTGAGTCCACAGAGAGATGAGTGTGACATGTCGGAGTTTGTCTTGTGAAAATGCAGCTGTCCACGACATGACAGCTACAGCGTGCGCGGGCCCATTACCGTGTGTACGACATTTCCCCAGGAAACGGCTTGAAAAATGGAAATTAGGCCCGTGCAATATTAATTGCTGCCGCAAATCATAAATAAGTAAATAAAAAAATTGAGAGGGACAAAGCAGAATGGTTAGCTCAAATATTAGAGAATGATTTTTATTCTATGCAGTATTTGAAAACTGGCGTTGAATTGCAGCTGCATACATTCCCACCATGACTTTTATTATAAAAGCTTTAATTTGCAAGATTTGCTTTAATTAATAGTTATAATAATAATTAAATGTTTGCACAGAATGGAGTGACAAGCACTCTATATAGCGTGGCAATTTCTGAAAATGTTGAGCTCTGCTACACAATAATTGCTAAAAAATGCTATACTTTTATTTAAATATATGCACGAGTCAAACCGAATCGTTCCACTTTTGAATTCAACAGTCCTTTAATCATTTCGCACCACACATAGGCCTATCAAAACCCATATAGATAGTATTTTGTGGAGAATACATACCCCTAATATAAATGTATATTATGGATGTATGCATGTATATTATATTATGTATAAAATACATATGTATATAAATAAGATATGTATACTATGAGCTATAATATTGAATATCAAAAGAACAGGCAGTTAAACTGACACAACTTCTAATGTCCTTTTCTGAACTAAATGTGTTGTAAATGAATTTAAACACATGCAGTGGTAATCCTTTGATGTTTTCATGAGGCATACTTGAATTCTCTCATGCATGACAGCAGGTCAAACTCCAAAGTAAAAGCACATTTTGTTCCCTAACTTTATACTTGAATTTCGATTTGTTCGACTTCAGGGGGCTTTGACCTCAAAGTATTCACCGTATCTTAAAACAATCAGTCCGTTTTTCTACTCATTAACGGTGTATTGCTTTTCATAGGCAACCCTAGGTTAGTAAATTCTCACGAGAACAGGCTCCATATTGACAATCATTCTGTGAATCAGCCCCCTTTTTTTGTGGCTGTCCTCTTTGACCTTTTGTGATTCCACTTGGTGAAATGTAATGGATTTGCACTTCAAAGGAACCGTTTTGGTTTGCAAATGAAACCTGAAAGTGCTCCGCGGCCGCCCGATTTGGTTGCAAATTAACCGTTCATTGTTGTAAAGTTGTTGACACATGTTAAGCAAACTGGTGTTCGTGTAATGAATAGCTCGCAGATGTCATCTGCTTTATAAGGCGTGCATGCCGAAAGGCAACATGGAGGATTCACATGAGCTAAGTTATGCGCTCCAAAAGGTTCTTTGTATCCCAAAATTGTCATTTTTGGGCAAACTACTTTACTACTTACAGTGGTTATAAAAATTCTTTAACACTCCTATTCAATTGCCAGCTTTACAAGTTTTTCTTCTTTCTGCCCCCTTTCATTTATTTTTATTTTAAATAATTATTATTATTTTTTAATTGAATTTAATTGAATCATTCATGGACAGTCTGAAAACATAGTTTCCGGAGACTGTTACACCCAATGCATAATGCCTTCCACTTCTTTAGCCTCACATGAACTCAACTCAATAACTCCTCCACCATCTATGTACAGTTAAGCAAATTTATTTTGTTTTTATTGCATTGTACTGTGTAAAATTTTTATGTACTGTGAGGAAAAGTGGTTCAGATAATGGATGATGAATGGATGGATGATGTAATTTAATGTATGTTTTTTTATGTACTGTATAGAAAGTATATATAAGGTATATAATTTAATTTGTTTAATTTTTATTTTTTTTAAACATTTATATATATTTTTTAAATAATTTGATCAAATTAAATTTTGAAACAAAATGTAATGTGATTCGATTTACAAACAAATTCGACTTACAAACAACCTCTCGGAAACCATTGTGTTCGTAAGGGGAGGACTACCTGTACAGTATTTGGAACTGTTCATAATTCCCTTCAGGCATCATCAATTTTGGGAAGACGTCCAGTAATTTCCTATTTTTTTACAACTCACGATGACCGTCTTCGCTGTGCTTCATGCTGTGTTTCAAAATCAAGGTTTTGGAGCTGATTACCCATAATCAATCAGTGAGTTAAAAGGAAAAAAAACGCTAACCAATCACCGATCAGATAACAAGATGGACCAATCTGTCCAGTCTCTGTACAGCGGACATCCACTGTTCGCGGGATATTGGAACTGACACGTGCACAAGTACCGGTAACCAAAATTGATGTATAATTGACACCCATAGAAATTTAGTAGGGAAAGTAATAATTTATCTGCTTATAAACATTCAATACACGGAAAATGGAGTTAAAACCACGACACGCCTAAAAATAAAAAGTGCTGCTCACACTGGTGTATGGAAGGTGCAAATGTCCGGTGGTGGTCGGCCGTAGGCGCACACTGGCAGCCACGCTTCCGTCAGCCTGCCCCTGGGCAGTTGTGGCTACTTAAGTAGTTTACCGCCACCACATTGTGAATGTGTGAGTGCATGAATAATGTATCTATTCCATTGTAAAGCGTCTTTGAGTGTCTAGAAAAGGCTATATAAATCAGATGAAAAAAATAAATAAAGTATTAGAACAAAAATGAAAAAAAAATCTGACTGTATATGCTTAGAAACCTTGGATTTTATTAACAATGGCAGCTCTGAACTTCAGCGGAGTGAACAAAATTGTGTTTGATATAATGTCTTATTTTGAGGATCTGATCAATGATGTCATCGATTGATCAGCAAAATGTGGCATTACATCTGATCACTGATTTTCATAAAATATAACATATAGAATTAATCAAATCTGTTTAAAGTGTAGTTTATCTAATGCCTTGGAAATTCTTGTGTACTACCTACCTCTGATGCTGTGACTACAAAAATGTCAGGAAAAGCCTGCTAGAACAACTGAAATTTATTTGAGGTCAATCAGAGGGACTTAAATTGGTGGCAAGTTTGTTCTGACTTAAGTTATTGAGGTGAACTTGTTGAAATGAAAATGTTAACCTTTTATAACCTTTAATAACAGCATCAATTAGTTATTAACATTAACAATATTAAAAAGAGAATTGTTGCCTGAACATCATATAAAACCATCTCATGAGACAAAAAAATCAAGTTAAATAAGGTCTTGTAGTAGATGTTGCCCTTTTTTAAATAACTGTATCCAAATTTACTAGTTGACACGATAGCGCTTTGGTGATCAGCTCCTCTGTTATTGTTCCCCCTCAAGCTTTTTTTCTTGTGTGTGTTTGATTTAGTCAAAGGCATACGTCGTTTAATAGCAAATTAATCCCTCCACTCCCTACCGGCTGCCCCTCAGTAAATCAGCCATGTAAAGCATTCGGAAAAAAACAAAAAACAAACCTGAACAGAGTGACTAATTAGAATCAATGCATAACGGGCCTCCTTCAGTCAAAACACTACACTATATAATTGGCCATAAATAAACCCTTGCTGTTTTTGCGAGCGCTGTAAACAGTTGAATGCTTCAATTAAGCACAGATACGTTCAATGCAGACTTTTAAAGAGGCTGGGGGGAGGTAACCCCCTCTAAAAGCCTAGTCCGACCCTTTTTTTGGAGCATGCGTGAGAAGCAGCCATCTTGCAAGCATGATAGCTCCTCTTAGGTACTAAAAGTTTTCATTAAAGACGTCTGAGCTGTGTTATTGACACGGCAGGGCGCCCACGCAGTATAAAACATTTATCAGCGCGCTTTTCCTCACCTAATAAATCATCCCAACAGGCCCGAGCATATGGCTGATAACACCTCGGAAAAAGCGACGCGCGAGTTTCCCTGAAATCGGGGGGAAACGCCAGCGCCGCAGCTTCCTCTTCCCGTTCGTCTCACACAGTTATTTTACACGCCATTTTCTTGTTCACCTTATCACCTCTTTGTCACTGTTTTTTTTCCCCCTCTCCCCTTCGAGCCGAGAAGAAAGAGAGAAGCAATTCCTGTGTGTAAAGGAGCTTGGAAGAGATAACTCTCTCCTCCTTGCTCTCTCCCTCCATGCTGAGAGGGTCCTGGGAGGTGCACAGACTGATGGGAGAGGATGATATATGTAGCGTCTGTGTCCCGGCTCTCCTCTGGCCCTTTGTCATTAATCATAGCCATTAGCTTTTCTCACTGCAGCCTTGTCTGGGTTCTAGTAGCCCTCTAAAAAGCTGCACCCTTTTCTCTTTCTGGCTCATATACAGCACCTGGAAAAAGCCTCCATTGAAATATCACATGAATATATCTTAACCAAATGTGATTGGTCAGAAGGAATTATTGAGCGTCTCAAAAGTACACTTGATTATCAATACTGATTGCTTGACTTATCACTTCTAATGTTTATACAGTGACCAAATAAAATATTTAATATATATATTTAAGACCCAATCTCCAATTTATTATATCCTGCCATGGAACTTTACCAGCCTTTTGACATGGTGAAGCAGCATGTGGCTCTTTAGCCAATGTTAATTTCAGGGCTCAGACCTGCCCACTTTAGTTCACAACATTTCAGTGAATATTTAACCCCCCTTATTAGTGTAGCAATCTGAAGTAGGTTACTATTCCCTCCAACAATATTAATATTGCATTTACAATTGAAATATGAGAGCATAAATAGTTGGGCATTATACACTACTAGGCAGATTTATCAAACGCTGTAAAACAGAACGATTAAGGCTGTTAATACTGCACTTCCTGTTAGGGCTCTTATTTTGAATCTGTTCACACTACTTCCGGTGTTTGTGTGTGTTAACGGACTGACGATAACTTTACGATCACCACAAGGCAACAGTAATCGCAAGGAGGCTTTCCCATCATGCCTTGTTGCTGTTACAAGTAACATTTGTGACTGTGTTACGCCTCTTTAATGTGTTATTTTGTACAGACAGTCTAATATGGTTACATTGTTGTTGGTTCTAGTCGTGTATTAAATTATTGCAACTTTTGGTTTTAAATTATTGTGACTTGGTGACACCCTTAGTGCAGTGCTTCGCATACAAGGAGTCCTCAAGTTACGGTGGAGATCCATTCCTACGCTGGTGATGTAACCCGAATTTCAACTTTAAGTCGGATTTCACCGTTAAAGTCGATAGTTACGTCAAAATATTATAATGCAACTTATGAATCGTATTTGTACAGTGATTTTCTCAATACCCAGACACCTAAAACGTGCACACAAACAAAAATAAAGTAAAAAAGAAAACCTTAAGCCTTGATTAAGCCTTAGTGGTGTTTGGATGCAGCGGGGGCCGTGAAAAAGTCTTCCTCTGGGGAAGGAGGCGTCTAGCAATGGCTGGCTAGCTAGCAGCCTTAAGAACGAGGCACCGGCCTCAGCCAATGAGTTAACTGCATTGAGAGAGGTGAAATTCTGCTCGTGTTACAACTTAGTAAGACTAAATGGTCTAATAGTTGCCTGTAAATCCCATTTCCTTTCTTCCATTTCTCTGCAGAACTACATACTCTTGTTTTACGTTAACCAAAGATAACACAAAATGGCCGCCACGTTCCACAAACAAAGATTTTACAGTTTTTACACTGCCTGTAAAATTCTAAATTTTTCTGACTTTCTTTTGTCACTGTTCAAGTGTTAACACAGCATTGGCTAACAAAGTCAACCATTATTGTATTGTTGTATCTGTAGCCCCTTTTACAATGCTTCCAAAAGCTCAACATGTCTGGGCATTTTCTGTGTCTCTCTGTTCTGTATGAACAGCGCTGACAAGGAATTGGGGAACAAATTCAAGCTAGCAATATTCCGCGTCTGAAACTGTGTCATTGTTCTGTATGAACAGCACCAACCATGTTTGGGTGGAATAAATATGACTTGGCAAGTTTTACATATACATGCTCATTTCGGGCACTTTTTTTTTTTAGTATGCCCTGTGGAGAACTGAAATGAAACTACTTTGACATACTATATTAAAAACACAATTTCAGATAGGGATTTATAAGCAACTAAACTTAGCCCACAAGCAGTACTTTCCACTTTCGAGACCCTCTTTTCCCTCATTTCCCTAACTGTACCATCCATACTGTACCTAATGAAACGATTGCAAGTAGTTATTGCTGACTTATTACGTGGACATGCAGCTTTATCAAAGCGCCGCATTGATTTACGGGAGTGCGTCGCGCGGAAAACTCTGGGGATCTTTCATTCGGCCGACTGTGTGGTGGTAATAATGGGAGCCGGTACCAAGTATGCATTATGCATAGATAAACCATAGATAATTTAAACAGGAGGAACACATTACCGCTGTAGCCTCTCACGCCGTCTATTACATTAGATGGTGCTATTGTTAGGCGTTTGCACCGGGATCCCATTACAGTGAAAAGGGGAAGACGCGGCAGTACAGTTTTCAGCTTTGATGAAGCTCTAAACAGCTTACTCAGCAGCGCTTCCTCCCATTTGACAGTAAGTGTCCCAGATAGCTGCAGGTGCCCTCCCCGTGGCGAAATAAGCATTTGGCTCCTGTTTAGCTTCCACCATATCCCTCCAAGGTGACTGATTTCGACAATGCAATTTACGTCTCCGTAAAACAATCGTAACGATTTACACCAGTTGAAGCTGTTTGTCGCAGTCGCCACGCCATCTCTCGCTCCCGTTCTTTCTCCGAGGGCCAATACCCCGTCGCCTTCCTCATCCCTGGAGAGCACAACATTGATCCTGAATGCAGCGCCGGATCCATCAACCCCCACCAACTCCTCTTTAAAATAGCTACAACAGCTTTCACAGGGCCTACAATTATTGCAACATGCAGATGTCAGTAATTTCAATACGACTGATGCGGTCGTAATGAAAACATCTGCGAGTGAGCGAGCCACCGCGCCGCAGGATTTATGGCTGCTTTCGAGGGAAAAGGCTGAGATGACATTTTTTCTTTCTTTTTTTTTGGGTAGCAGCACTGCTCTACATGCCATTGTTTCTCCCTCGCGTTAAAGGTGCAGATCAATTAGCGTCCAACGGCGTTAGCTCGACCACTGACAACGACATGAAAAATGCATGTGTTTAAAAGAGATATTGGAGCTATTGGCTGCTTTCTGAGTAATGTAATCTATCATGCAGGCTTTGCAATGACTGGCGGACCTTGGAAATAATGGGAATTCATTCAAATAATTTGTCTGTTGCCATCATAAAATCTTTATTAACTGCACAATGTTTTAAGCAATATTTTAGCATTGTTAGCTGTCATAAAAAAGAACATCATGTACAACTATCATACTGTAGACCAAAAATTCTTGCTTTTGGATCACACATGATGGATGTCTAGTGTTGAAGGAAATTGAAAGGTAGTCAACTTAACACTTTAACATGTTTTTATTGGCTATATCAGTGTAATACTGTGTAATACAATTCTATTAAAAAAAATCATTGTAAAACCTTTTAAAACATACATGATGGAGGTGTAGCATGTTAGAAAACGGATGTGCAGTCCACTTCTGACGTTGCTATTTTTAAAATCTTAATGGTCACACACACGTCAAAAGAAATTGACCATTGTAAAATAAAACTAATAGGGTATAAATACTCACCAATTTGATAACACGTGATGGAGGCATTGTGATTCAGGAAATGGAACGCCAGTCCACTTCGTGTCATGCTTATTAAAATTTTATTACAATTAAAAAAATAATTGCTAATTGTACAGTATAATAACATATTAAATAATATAAACCTGAAATAGAGCCCTTTTGATTACACTTGACGAGTTGTTAACTGCTTTATACAGTATGTAAACATCACAATGATAAATTGTGTAGTCACTGTGACATTCTTACAGTTGGTGACGCACACCTGCACACTAAGCAACTCAACACAGCAAATCTACCAATTTCTGCAACGGAAAAACTCATCAGTTGTATTATGTAAAAAAAAGTTTTGGGAAAAAGGGTAAGATTGCACTGTTTTAATCTTTATTAACCACAAAAACATGGTGCGATAGTCAAAGATGATGCCCCAAATTGGAAAATGGTGACAATATTTTAAAAAGCTGTTAGCAGTGATTGATCAACCCATTTAGTAAATGCATCCATGCGCTTCAGTGACAGAGACTCTCCACACTTTGCTTTCAAGCCACAGGGGCATATGAAATATAGTATAAGGTAAGTGTTTTTGTTATACTCCTTTGAATGATTTTCTCCCCAAATTATTTTTGGTTGTCTACCAAAATGTCAGAATACTTTGTGTTGTAGTTGTTAAGAGCTACACATTTAGCATCGTTTCTTGCTTGCGTGTGTATGAAAACAATGTCAACGGTGTGCTATTAAATGAAAGCAGAAATCCCAGCTATGGCTCTCTGGTTTATGTCTGTGTAGTCAAGCCACTTTGATGAAATACCTCCATCAATCCATTTTACACTGCTATGATGTCAGGGTGTCTGAGTGCTGCCTCTCCATTCCCTTCAGGTGAATCGTTCCGGGGACACATCACCCCCTCTGCTCTGTGCACCATATGTCTATTTCTAATCAAACGAAAATTAAGACCCCTTGCTCCCCCTTTTTTTTTTTTCTTTCCCCTCTTCCTGATTCCATCAGAGGCATAGGTGCTCCAACGTTGAAATATCAAACGTGTTGACACGCTGACAGCAGCGTACGGCGTCTGCAAGAGCGACCGGGGCTCAGTCACATTCGATTTGCATAACCTCCGACGACGCAATCCGAGAGTCCCGCCGTTGATTGAATTTCACCTCGGAGAAGTGCTAATTAATAACACTGTGCATGTGACAAGCCTTTATTACGAGTGCGGGACAGGAGATGATGTCTGAATTAGCTGGGTATCTGCGAGCTGTGGAGGAGAATATAGAATGATGAATTAATGGGACTATGTCCCGGCTCAATCATCATATCATTAGACCGCCGCAGATGGCTTCACATTACAGGTGGAAATCTATAACCGCTTCTATTATCTGCACTAAATCAAATGTTGCAGGTTGTGGTCCTAGTCTGCTGTATGTCTTGAATACAACACGCTTTGTTTTCGCTCTTGTGGCCAAATAAATCCATCAATAATCCATCATGCTTGTTGCAGTGTTTCATCAGAACGGAATTCCACACCGTGTTCGTCACTGCCATCACACTCACCTGCAATTGCTTCTTATGTTCTTCTCTCCTTTCATGTGAATCCACAATGACATTTTTTTTCTTTAATTTTAGTTATGGTTGTTTTCTTTCCTCCCTTTATTTCAGAGAACCTTTCACAAGAATAGTTTGTGGGTTATGTCAGTTACTGTTTATTCTGTTGCATTTTTGTTTTAAATTTACCTACAAAATACATTATGAAATGCAAATAGTTCTTGAGCTTTGTAACTAATTTGTATTTTTTAATGTAAGACATAAATTATATTTATTTTTTGTATTGCTTAATAATTTTGAATTAAATCACATTTTATTGCAATTAAATAATGGCATATGTTTTATACCGTGATATGGATTTTAGGCCATACCTCACCTGAGATCCTTTTCCTTGAGCAACTTTCTGTCCAAAATATTGTTCCTATATACACAGTTAATGTAGTTTCTTTGTTAGTAGTGTTGCATAAAATACTTGTGAATTTCTAAGAATCCTGCAAAAAGCTATTCCCTTCATTGTTAAAAGGTCTGCTCTGTGGGAATCAGATTTCCCAAACAACTTATTCTGCCGTCTCATTGCATATTTGCAAAGTCCCCAAATTTCCCATCTGTCTGTCCAGAGCTGCTTCATACGTGCCTGATGAATGTGATGATTTGCTTTTGTTTACGAGCTTAAACTCTCTTATAACATGAAACCTCGGCAGTGCTTTTTCCCCATTATAAATAGCAATACGGCGAAGAAACAGATTCAATAATGTAACCATCTCCCTTTTTATGTCTTTTATTAAAGCTTTATATAAGCACACATATATTAGATACAGGGTTCCTGCGCGGGAGAACGATTGTTTTTCAGATAAAGAAGCCCATTATGTTCATTTACTGCTTATTCAAGGTCGTACTGTATACGAGTAGTGCTGCTGTTCAATGCTTATTGCTCTAAATTAGCTCTCCTAAATCATCGCGCCCTTCCCGATAACACGCCCGAGAGTCCTGCATGTATTAATGTTGCATACAGCCCACAATTCCACTTGACGTCGGAAAGCTCTTCATCATTCCGGAAACAGGAGGGGGAATGCCCGCGGGTAATGAGACTGACTGCAATTGAGGATAACTTATGGAGCTAATATTCTATATCTGCACCCGGCCAGATGTCATAAACATACTTGTTTTCCCAAACATCTTTACCTCTGTGCGTGACAAGTACAGGAAGATGTTTGCTCTGCTTTGTTCCGCATCTGACTTGCTATGAATGAGAAAACAAATTCAGGTTTGGGAGAAAGCGCTCAAAATTAGTTTGGCCAGGGAATATCAGCATTTTGAGGGTTTTCCAATAATCAAGAAGTCAGGCTACAAACTACTTATTTATACTATATGTCTACTAACTCAGCTCTGTTGTCCCACCATTCACCATTCATTTGCCATCGATGGGCGAGGGCTTGTGGGAGCCCATTCATCTCTCCTTGCAGCTTTAATTAGTTGCGTATTTTATGGCAAGTCATTAAACTTTGCTACCATGCTCCGCCCACACACAATGATGAAGACAATTAATTATTTGTAATTTAGAGCCAACCGTTTGTCGTGTATATTTAATTGTAGTTTGGTTGCAATTGTACTATATCTCAAGAAGAAGTTAGTTTTTGAAGGACCAGCCAAAATTAGCTGATCCGGGTAATGGCACTAATTGAAAAGTAATGAGTCAACTTTTATGCTACCAATATTATACTAACAGTAACTATCAGAAGACTGCATATTCTCAACTGAGCTATTTAATGGACGCCAGAGAGTTCGACACACTGCCTTGGAGTCCTTTTCTGCCGGAAGCAGAAGAAGGCCTAATCCATCCAAAATGGCTCCTACTCTTTCAATGGTTTGACTCCGGTGCAAGAGTGTTTGAGCCTGACCTTGAGCAATACTCTGTACCCCCAGTTGCTGCTGATGCTGCAATTGCCCAAAATTTTTAAACCAGCATGGCAGACTTCCCATGTCTTTTCTGCCATGGTTTCTGAGCCTTTTTTGTAAGTCCACTTGTGATAGACATGCCTATCAAATGTCATGTTAAGTGAAAATGTCTGTATTTGGGGGGGGGGGAGGGGTGAATTTAAATAAATACCACCCCTGCAAAACAAATGGAGAAATCCCACAAAATGGTGGATTTATTTGGCCTAATTATAATAACAACAAACAAACGAGGCAATTTAAATAGGGCCCTAAAACTAAAGGTGTGAAGTGTGAGGTCGCCTTGTAAAAGCTTTCTATTGGATTCCCACCTTCCCAAAGAGTCATTTGTCCAAATGAGCACTAGTCGTTATTCTTTAAGCCCTTATTGAAGCTCACAGCAAATGGGAGGTGCGTGACACAAATAAGGTGTAAGCGCTCAATATCCCACCCTGGACTTCACCCCCCTCCTCCCCTGCATAATGTGCACTGCAATCTGATAAGTTAGGCCTTCCCATCACAACACTTGCATGTGATGTGGGTGCGTGTGTATGTGTGTGCATGAGAAAGCGAGTGAGCACACCAGCGCAGGAAGGGGAGGGCGTTAGGGGAGAGGCGGGCGGGGCGGATTGAACGTTGCTGTCTGAAGTTGATTAATCGGCCTGCGAGGGTGAGAGACTCCCGGGCCAGGCAGCGGGGTCCATCCCCGTGGCATGTGATGCTGATTGGCTTTGTCCTGTGCGTCTGCGCTGGAGGAGCGGACATTAAGATTAAGTGATGCTGTCGTGTTGGCGAGCACTGCACTGCATCATTCTGGGAAGAGACAGCTGTGCTGCTTAATCCTTCATCGCCAGGGGAGAGCTGCCAGGGCACAGATATACAGCCAAAGATAACCCTCCATAACTTCTGCTAAAGATCAGGAAACTTTGAATTCGCATCCATCTGCTTGCCGATGTTCAGCTCTCTCATCTCCCCCCGCCGCCCTCCCCTGACTGACTTCTAGAAATGAGCAGTCACTAAGAAGGTTGAATAAAAAGGGAGGAGGAGGCGGAGGAGGAGAAAGTGAAGGATGGCTGCTGGGAGCAATCTAAGACCAGTAGTGTGTCCAATATGGATAACCTTTGCCACTGAGGACATTTTGTCTCAATGATGCATTAATGAGCTTTTGAATTACATTACAACCAGGCCCAATCACATTCTTTATGTTCTCGGCAAAACACTATTTCAAGAAAACGTCCTTTGTCCTGTTTGCTTTTGTGTTTAGGCCTACATTTTTGTCAGTTTCCAATGTGTGGGACTTTTAAAGAATTTGGGAGCTTTACAGCGTCATCAGCTATTGGGTGTACATAACTGTCAGTTTTCTTTGTTTATTTTTTTTTGCACTGTATTTCACATCTTTAGCCCTTACAGTAACATAATGCAACAGTATTTCTTCATATTTAATTTTATTACATGCCATTCACAAATATACAGTATGTATCTTAAAATACATTGATGACAATTTGTTTTTAACTCAAGAAAGATACGGAAATGATCGTAATTTACAAAGAAATGCTGTCATTTTCATTTTGAATACCAAGTCTTAAAAAAATGTAAGACTTAAGACAAACCTAAATGCCTTTCTCAAAATTGCATAGCGAACCAAAACAGGAGCACCTACCTAATTTATGACACAATAATAAAGATAATCTTATGTTACGGGGAGACAACAACTTTAACAACGATTAGCCGTACAATGCACTCTGACGTGATTGCGCCACAATGTTTGCTTCCAAGTTTATGTCCTGGACGAGCTATGGGAGTTTTTCTATCCCCCAATTTGAGCTCCACTTAATCAGTTGTCATGTACTTGTAATATTGTGTGGCAAAGTGGCAACCTGTTTTGTGGTCAGACAAATCACGATTTAAAGTTATTTGTGGGAAAACTGGGGTGCTATATCATCCTGACTAAAGAGGACTAGAACAACCCAAGTTGTTATCAGCACTCAGTTTATAAGCCTGCATCTGTGATGGTATAGGGTTGCATGAGTGCGTGTGGCATGGGCAGCTTCCATATCTGGAAAGGCATCGTCAATGCAGGAAGGTATATTCCGATTCGAGAACATGTGCTCCCATCCAGGCATCATCACTTCCAGAGAAGATCTTGCATTTCTCAACACGATAATGCCAGACCACATGCAGCACCAATTACAACATCATGGCAGCGTAGGAAAAGGATGCGGGTATTGAAATGGCCAGCCTGCAGTCGAATTATTTCACTTATAGAGCACATTTGGCGCATCATAAAGGGAAAGGTGCAACAAAGAAAGCCCAAGACAGTTGAACAGTTATAGAGACACGTGTTAGACAAGAATGGAACAGCAATCCTATTTCTAAACTTGAGAAACTTGTCTGCTCGATCCCCAGACGTTTGCAGACTTTTGTAAGAAGAAGAGGGAATGCCTCACAGTGGTGAAAATGACCTTGTCCCAACTTTTTTGAGATTTGTTGACACCATGGAATTTAAAATCAACATAGTTTTCCCTTAACTCTTTGACTGCCAGACGTTTTCAGAAAAGGGATGCCGTCAGTGCTAGCCGATTTAAGCATTTTGACTGATCTTTCAAGGTCCACAGAAAATGTTCTGTTTGGACTATGGAAACACACATACTACCAAATGAAAGATTGGACTTTCATCTTTCATCAGAAGAAAAAGTTTGTTTCTACCTTATTCCGTTCTTTAGTAATCAACAATAAAAAATGGTTAGTTTCATCCGATTTCGCTTGTTTTGGACTCAAATACGGAGAAATCAAGCTTTAGTGAAACAATATTATTTCATGCATTCTAGTGAATTTTACACTTCTTTTTGTCCATGAATGATGCCACAAACACCTAAATAGTGCTTTACTTCTATAAAACTCTACCACCAAGAATGAAAAAGTGTTTTTTGATAGCAAAATACGTTTATTTACATTCAACAGTGTAACAATTTGACAACAATTTGGCAAACTATTTACAAATGTGTGCAACTGTGGTGCTATTTACAAATATGTGGATGTTTCAACGACAGTTTTTCTTTTTATAACACTCTCCTGCGTGCAAGGAGACGCAACAGCATTTGCACAACAGATTGCCTCTTCGCGTGCTCCACTTTCTTGCAGGCCGTTTTTTCCGGGGAATAGCAAGTATATACTGCAGTGTGTGTTGCCATCAAGTCTAATATCAGGATCATGCTACGGTTACGTTACGGTGGTGTTACGTCTGGCTTCCTCGTGTCCTTCAGTTGCTATACCGGGTTGTAAGAGATGTTCTGATCCATCTTATCCACTCCATTCATGGTGGCATCGTAGTCCAGAAACAGTGTCTTCTCCGTGATCAGACTGTACCTGCTCCTCCGATGAATATGCATTGGACTCGGGGTACTTTTCATTGTCCGACAAAATGTCCGCATGTGCAGCTCCGGCGTTAGCAGCGCTAGCCGGTGATGCTTTATGACGTGAGAATAAAGGCCGCGTCCAACTGTGGCGTCCAACTGTGGCGTCAACCTCGGGATTCACCATAATCATCATCATCAATCTGCATTGGTCGATGCTTTTCGACAAGTCTCCATCGCCCGATCGAATGTCCGATTGTGTAGAAGTACCCGGTCGGTTATTGTGCGCGTTTTCCGGCCTTAGCAGCGCTAGCCGCGCTAGCCGCGCTTAGCCGGTGAGGCTTACTACGTGATCATAACGGTTGCGTCAAGGCTTCCAACTTTGGCGTCAAGCTCGGAGTCATCATCATCGTTGACATCAATGCGCTTTTTAGTATTGATCGATGCTTTCCGTCTTTGAAAAAAATGCTCAAGCGTGAGCTGCTTGCAACCGGTTGCCATTGTGGCTTCATCAGCCATTGTCTCCTCAACACTCTAGCTCCGCCTCACGTCTTCTACTGACGCCCACGGTGGGCGGCCCATCCAACCTTGTGCAAAGAGAGTCATCGCTGCCATCTAGGGGCCAAAACGAGTCATTATACTAACCAGATCTGCTTGATACTTTCAGCACAGCTGCCCAAGGCTTTCCTCCACCCGTTTCCAAAAAAAACCCCAAAAAAACATAGTGAACGTCTTTTAACGTCCTCGGCGCCCTTCCGTAGGTTTATGCTAAACGTTTTATAACGTTTATGGCGGTCAAAGAGTTAAAATGATAAATTTTCTCAGTTTAATCTTTTGACCTGTTCTCTATATTCTATTCTGAATAAAACATACAAATGTGGCACTTCCACATACTTGCATTCAGTTTTTGTTCACAATTTGTATAGTGTCCCAACTTTTTTGGAATTGGGTTTGTATAAGGTTCCCCAACGATATTACAATTCATGTATTTCACAGTTTTTGTCACAGAAATCCTCGTCATATTGTGGAAATTTGTGGTTTATAGTGAACGGAAGGACAGTAAAACAAAAACACAATGCGCACACTCCGCCACAACTCATGTCCAGACTCACTGACGTCACACCCCATCCCATTAAGCCCCGCGTCTTAAAGGCACATGCATATATCTGACACGCTCCAATATGTACAATATAAGATTTTATTTTATACTTGATACATTTTTGTTTGTGTGTTAATAGTTTTCAGGGCCTCTTTGGAAAACCAAAACTTCCGACCTTTATACTACAGTTCCTTAGTCTTTGTGAAAGACGTCATCTAGTCAAGACAAGATGAATATGTGCTTTTGAATATAGACATCACTGTTTAAAATTAATTTGACTCCACTTTTTTGCATGACAGCAAACATTGCAGACATACTCTACGTAAGTGTCTGTCTAGCAAGAAACTGCAATAAACTTTGTCAGTGGCCTATTGCTTTAAATATTGCTGTCGTAAAGTATTATGGGTAACATATGTCCTTTCCTTTAATAAAGGTTGGTTAGGAGTAACTTATGCTAACAGTGGGTTAAAGGTCGCTAAGCATTGAAGTACTTTATCACATAGGGAAAGAAATGTTCCTAAGCAAAATAAAAGTGTGTGGAACTGTAACCCCACACCTCCCGTGATAAATTGGGGTTCAGTGTATTCCAAAAATGTAACTGAGTTGTGCAGATATGGTATGTAAATATTGCCACCGTAAAACTTGTATTGTCAGTTTTACACAGAAATGATAGAAGGACACATACCAACGCCTTTTCAAATGTTTTCAGGTTCCAAAGCGCTACACTGCCAAAGCCACAGCTTTTAAGAAGTGTAAACAGTCTAAAGTGTATTATGTGTTGTCCAAAACTCAACCTAATTCTCCTGAGAACCGTCTCATGAACAACATACGTCTAAAGCGAGGTGCCAGGCCACTTAAAACAGCCGGTGCTTTCAAATGAATTGTGTTTACGGAAAGTTTGCTTGTGAGGAGAGCAGATAAATGGCGGCTGCTTTTCAGAGTGTATACGCAGCGTTGGTGGCGTCAGCAGGTTTCACACTGCTGGCCTTTGCATGTTTGCAGCTGGCTTGATGCAGCTGTCGGCCCGTGATTGATGACTATCATCATTTAAAGTGTAAAAGAAAACGTCTCTGTGAAGGCAGACATGATGAAGTGCCGCCTGCTGGTGCTCGCCGAGACACGCTCGGCGCTTCTTCCCTCCCCTTGTTTCTACTTCAGTGCCCCCCTGTCCATCCTTCTTTGCTTTATTCTCCCTTGCTGTTTGCTCTTCACCGTGCTCCCTCCTGTATCTTATCGTTATGTCCATCTACTGCAGGGGTGCACAACCGACAGGACCTTGAAAGGAGAATTCTAAAAACATTAGAGGAACTGTTACTGAAAAGTCCCCAAAATATTTAACCCGTAAATGTTTATAGTATATAAGAAACATACACTAAATATAGAGTAGGCCAGTGTCTACTTGAAAATATATTTTTCTTGTTAAATCAATGCTTGGTCACAGTGACCAGCAAAAATGTCAAAAAAATGCTTTAATAAGGCCAGTAGTTGACGTTGTTGCTTTGCAAAGAAACATCTGCACCAACTCTTTGTCTACCATAATATCTGACTACCCAAATATCATTTGTCGGTTTAGCATTTTAAATTTTACCATTGCTGCTAGGGCTGTAACAGTACAAATTTGTCTGAATCTGAATATGTACTGGAACATTCGGTAGTTCCCAGATGGAACATGTTAGGTAAAGGACAGGAAGTGTATTAGTAGTACTTGTACTAGTAGGAGTAGTAGTACAGTTCGGTGAGTCCATCTCGTCGAGGTCAAGACACACATCCGATTCAAATTATTCATCATGATACGCCCTACTTGGCCATCATTGCCTGGAAGGAATTTGGTGTGCTCAGTAGTCGACTTGTGACTGTTGTGATGGTACGTCGTCTTTTTTCATTTTTTTGCTCGACATGGTTAGTATGAAGAGATTACAATGATAAAGTGGTCAGACGAATATGTAATAATATGAATTCACATGATACACAGGGTTCATTTCTGGGGCCTCTGCTGTTTCACTGTAACTGCTGTAACTGCCCCTGGGTTCCATCTTAAGAAAAGCTCTGAGCAATTATTATATCATTTTCAGATGACAGCAAGTGGCAAAATGGCCGCCACCTGAGTTGGGGGGAAAAACTGGTGGATTTTGCTGCTAAGATAGGGCTCCTGATAGGAAAATTCTTGTCTCCAGCCAATGTTATTGTTTGTTTGCTCTATTTTACTGTTAACACTTCCTCTGATAATTTTGGGCATCAAAATTCATCCTTATATCCATTGCTTGCTTGGACGCATACCTCTGCGCCTGACAGTGACATATTATTCATGCTGTCTTTTGCAATGTGATATCTTCAAATTTGCCACCTTGTTAAGCTTTGATTAATGTGATTCCATTTCAGCAAAGTAATTGGCTTGGCCCTGTTGCGAGCGATACACAAGGCGCCGTGCCGGAACAAACGCCTGCAACATGGTAATGAGGCAATGAGTTTGTTCTGTGGATGTCGGCGAGTGACAGTTATTAATGATTGTTATGATAAACAGACGAGTGCTGAAGGAGGGGGTCGGCCGGATGAGTGGGACCAGACTGACAGTTTAAAAATAAGGCGCTCTGGAAAGTAGCAGCGAAGTAATGCGGTGTTAGGAAAACAATCATGCAGGTTGTCAGAAGAAAAGGTGTAATTACGTAGCGACAGCGGCCTGTCGGGGAGGAGCCACGAGAATATGATATACAACTTCAATTGGATCATCGTTTTACTCCTTTCTGAGAACACAACGGTGGTGCATGTTTGTGCGTCCACAGCTGTGTTATGATAGCTTTGGTCTCCTGTAAAGACTGGTGACCCTGTAAATGTTCCTTCTTTTTTTTGTCATCCAAACACGGATGATGAACTTGTCACTGCTCAGTGTCAAAAGTCCACACGGCTTGTTTAAACGGAGTGAACACACGTCAAGCCAAAACCTCAGCAATTATTTGATTTCCATAGTGCATAGCAACACATTAATAGCTCATTAAATGGTCATTATCAGACCTAATTGGGTCATATATTACTGTCGTTCAAGTGAAAGGGGCATGAACCAAAACTGCTCTTTTGTATCATTTTGTCATTTTTAAACATAAGTCAGCCAGTCATAGCTGTTTTGTATTTTTTTACTTTTATATTATTGCTAAACCTAACTCAGGCCACAACCTAATCATTTTGGAATCTTTCAGCATAAGTGACCTTTTACATGGCGTCCATCAAAACATTCCCTTACATATACAGGCACATACTGTCAGGCATTTGTCTCCCTCATAATTGATGTGACAATCCGAGATTCACCACCTTTTCTTTATCTTCTACTCAAAAGCTGTGCTGATCTCAAATCCAAGGCGATACAACGGCGCCATCTACAGGGATTTGTTAGCCATGACGGTGGTTCGCAGAAAACATACTTGACGAATATATTTGTCGGTGGCAGTAAACTTTTGGATTCCAGTAGACGGATATAAACGTACACGGCAGTGAATGAGTTAATTGTCTCATTATTGTTCATAATTTGTTTGTTGTGTGGAATTCACTTAATGATTTTACATATAGGAACATAAGAGTGCACTATATTTCTTGAGTTTGCTATCTCGAGAAGACAACATGATGTCTGCTATGGTCTGTTGAAAAAAGAGGTTCAGAACATCCAGAAAATGATCATCATATCCAGTTAAAATATTAATAAAATAACAATGGGTCATTGGAACAAAAATCCGTGAACGGGTTGAGTTGATGGTCAGGCTGAGAAGCAAACATTAATTTTGCTTGTGATATCAAGCATTATTTCCCTTACTGTCAATTCAATCCAAAAGCAAGCAAAATGTATTCATATAGCATGTAATTTAGAAAACATCAACATCAAATACAAACAAAGGTAATGTGGGATTAAGTAAGAAAAGAAAACTAAATAGAGGCTCAACAACACTGTTCATAGGTTTCAGATGATTGAAAGTTCCATTTTGAAAAATTCCACTGAATGACAACTTGTTTATTCTTTTAAGCATTAAGCATCTTAAGTTACACGCAAAAGACACCGTTTTGCTATTTGCGATTTAATTCTCTTTAAATTTGGGCCTGTTACTTTTGGCTGTCCTTCCCTTGCTTGAACTTTGGTTGACATTTAACCTGTCTGTGCGCATGGCTTGTCAGGAAAAGACCTGCTATGGGGAATGTGACGATCAGATGACTTTGCCGACCTTGGTGTGAACCCTTGTCTGGTGTTGATTTAGTGAGGCACGGAGATCAAAGCCATCCCACTCTGCTTTTTGCCGGTGGGCTGTCGACGAATACAACGCAAGTGTGAACAAAACCAATCACCGGCCAACTCCCAGCATGCTCCGGGGTCAGCCGAGGAATCCGATTTACAGTTAAGACGTTGACACTTGCGCACAATTTTTGCAAAACTTTTATTTTTTTACCTTTTCGGGTGTCATTGTTAAACTGTTAACAAAACCGTTCGTCTCCCACTGCTATTGCTACTATTACTACTACTACTACTGCTGCTAACTTTGATTTATACAGCACCTTTTAAGGGACTCAAGGATGCTCACTAGTTCTCTTTCCCAACCGTTTTAAGCCTTTCAACATCCCAACAGAGTAAGCACACTCCACTCAACCATGCAAGCACATCAAAACCCTTTTTTTAGCCAGTAAAAGTGTCATATTTAGTTGTCCTAAAGTGAAAATATTAAAGTTTTACTATATAGCTAAAACTTTAAAGTTCTGCACAAGTGGTACTGAAAATTAGCTACATTGAATTTATATCGTAGAAGACGACAGCCTAAAAAATGCTGTGAAAAAATTGCACTTGGAATTAATACAAATCAATAAATTAAATTATTAAACTGCCATTACATTTTTTAATCTGGCACACGATGGTTTTCTTGATGTACAGTCAAACAGCACAAAGATAAATATAAAATAAATAAATAAGTGAAAACAATCTTTTTAATTTGTTTGATTATGTAAATTAGTATCTTTAGTGGTACTCAAAAGTATCACTCAAATGTTCAAAATGTGTATAGTATAATGACAAGTACTGAACAGTTCAGCCATTTTTCACTGTTACGTACAATACATCAACATTTAATAATTTAGAAATATTTTCAAACACGTATTTTGTACAATTATTATTTTACTTTTGTGCAATTATTTTTATTTGAATCAAGTACAGTTTGTATTTTCTTATTTTGAAGCATAATGTTATAATGGCTATAACAAATATTAAATCTACTTTTTAAAATAAAACCTTTGCCTCATTTTTGACAGTACAATGTTGGTTACTGTTTTTTTTTGGAGGTGGTGTTTGGTATATTGTGTTTAAGAACTAATGATGTAAAACATTATGAATACATTGACAGGCTGTGACTATTTGCATTCAAGGGCGGGGTAAGAGCAAAATAGTTTCTCTGTGTTTTTATCTGGATTTGCGCCAACATGTAATAGTTTCCACCTTCCACCACTTACAGTGTTATAATTTTTGCGTTGTCCCACTAACAAAACAATACTTTTGCATTTTCATTTTTGGCGGAGATTATTATGTAATTCTAAGTTTTTTGTGGTTTTACAGAATCTGGCCAATAATGTGAGTCAGAAGACTTTATTGGGCCCAATTTGGCCAATTTACTTCACAAACGTAACCCACTGTAGTATATCGTCCTTTAGCCTCTCAATGACAGAGCCGGGGAAAAAAAGCTTTAATTTCAGTGCTGGACAACCCCACTTCCTTTCTAAGGTTAATTACAGATGGAAATAGCACATCCCTGCAGGCATGAATCAAATCATTAAGGCCCAAAAATGTCCGCCAGTCTTCCAATCCTATGATGAGTCAGTGTACTGATTAGAGGGAGGCTGTCCACTAGCTAAAATTGTTTTACCAAACTAGTCAACGTGTCAGTCAAAGTGTGGAAATGGATTATCTGTAAATGGTCAACGATGCCGCCGTGTCAAATAACGGGAAAAAGACTTGTCATTCAGTAATGGTTTTAGTTGGCGCTAAGTCGCCTGATTGGAATTTTGGGCTCCCACGTTATCCCTTATCCAAGTTTTCCAACACGCTGTCATCGTTGACAGCTGGATTATAATTTTTCTGTAGCCGAACAATTGAAATGACAGCGGTTTAGCAAATTTGGAAGAGACAAAGGAGAACGCGGCTCTCCGACAGGAAATGTGCTGCCAGCATCTGTGTGCGCTCGGTGTTAGGAAGTGAGAAGTCCTGCTTTCTGTCTTGCTCGCCGGAGTACGACTTTTCCAGATTGTCCAAATATGCACAAAACAGGACAGCGCACTTGATGAATGAGCTGCTTAAACTCTTTCTACATACCTTTAAACCCTCATGAGTGATGCTGGAAAGCCACAAAAATGTCAACTGAAAACGATGATAAAAAAGAGAAAAGCGAAAAGCACTCCCAAGTTTTTTTTTCCCATTGTGTCAAAAGTTATCAAAATTGGACATACTGTAGTTGACAGTAAAAAAATCAAATAAATAATAATAATATTTTTTTTTACTTTAGAGTGTGTTTTTTTTCTTCCTTATACTTAAAAGGGGAGTTTACATAAAATAAAAATAATAATAATAATAAAAAAAAGAAGCACTTAGTTACCTTAGCAAAATAAGTTAAATATAAGGAATCGGACAAATCCCGAGACAAAACAATGGTAAAAGTAGGAGCTGCTTTTTCGAGATGGCGAAGCCGCAGGCAGCTGAGAGGATTCAAAAGTGACGCAGAATTAGCTTACAGTTTTAAAATAGCAAACATCTCCTTTAAATAAAAGAGTTGAATCTCCACTCCACAAGTATCTGTACTTCTACTTAAATCCAGTATGTGAGCACTTTTGCCACCTGTGCTTATTTTGCATCCCAGAATTAGAAATGACAAGTTAGTTTGAAGACAAACAGCGTCCAACGAGTGTGTTGTTTTGTTGGCCCGCCTCCCGTTTCCAAGCTGCTTGCGTCTTGGCGCTGTCACACCGCATCTCTTCACGCTTCCATTCGTTTTTCCTTTTGAAGGCTGCGATTCGAAGCCATATGGACCCCATCCCTTTGTCTTCTTCTTTTTCTTCTTCTTCACATCACATGGTCCCTCATCGGGGCCCCGGCCCTGGCGTGCCGAGTCTGCTCTGCGACTGTCAGCCCGCGCTAGCCTCCCGTTTGTTGACATGTGAAGCCAGGCGGCGTACTGTAGACCCAATGTTGGAGCTCACTTACAATTAAGTTGAGACGACACTGACACAGGGGGCTTCGGAGTTTTGGGAGAGGAGGCAGCTGTGCTTCGTCGCTATTTAAAGCAGTTTTTTACGTCCTTGTTGACCCGACGGAGAAAGAATGCATTCGCTCGACGTTTTGAGGAAGTGAAGGATGAGAAGAGGCTATGTTGGAATGTGAATATGAGCTACCTCATTGGCCGTGCATCAACACTTCCACTCCGAACTTCTGGAGTCCCCCAAAGTCCCTTTGCTTTCAAAACGACTTTAGTCAAAGCCATTACGATGGTACCACACTACTGTCAGTGATTATTAGACGAGAGCTAAAGCGGAAGACCTTTGCCAGCTTTTATTTTAATAGAGCTATTAGTATGAGTCCTCGGTGACCATCACCTTCATCACTATAACCAAAGCCTTTTTGCATTAACAACGAGTGCTAATTGAAAGTAAAGCGACACGCCGACACCGCATCCGTTTCCCCTGGCGCAGATGGTAAAAGGACGGCAAAAGAGTTAACTTTGCTTAGTGGGGTGCATTGACACCTGTCTCCTGACTCATGCACGCCATCAACTTAATCCCATCACATGACAGCAAAGGCCACCGGGGGAGAGAGGCCTGAATGGGAAGACCACAGCCAGAAACATTTTCATGACTGTTAAGCAAGCTATTTGTTCAAACGAAGCAGGGAAATTATAATGAATGAAAACATAATTTCAGTTGAATGATAAAGAACCAAGGCAGACTGGCTGTAACAAATATGGTGGACATGCCAGCTGATGTAGAAGGAGAATAGAAAACAGCGTTAAAATGTATTGCAGTTGAAGTCAAATGGAAGTGGAGTTACACAATAGAATGGCCTTTATGTAGTGCAGGGGTGGTCAAGTTCGGTCCTCGAGAGCCACTATCCAGCCTGTTTTCCATGTTTCTCTCCACTAACACACCTGATTCATGATCAGGATCGTTATCAGGCTTCTACTAAGCTTGCTTATGAGCTTATCATTAGATTCAGCAGTGCTGAAGGAGGGAGACATAGAAAACAGGCTGGATAGTGGCTCTCGAGGACTTGGCCACCCCTGATGTAGTTGGTGCTGTCTATTGTGGGCAGACCTGTGTTGCTTTGAACACATTTTTAAAAATTGTCTTAAAGGGACATTGTGTAGAATTTTTCGTTTTTTCAATGTACATTCATTAAAACACACACAATTAATTTCAGTAATATGCCCCAAAATGTTGTATCACTTCAACGTGCATTTAAAAAAAATAAAAAATTTAAGTCTAGTAATCGCTAATTATATTACATAGGTCGCACCGCGCCTTACAGGAGGCTGACATGTTTTGCCACAATCTTTCTGCTACGGAGATCTGAAGCAGAAGAACTAATCGAAGGTAACAATTGGTGGTAGGCTTGCAAAGTGTGGTCTCTGTGAGGCACCGTAGTGCACATTTCAAAATGACGAGATGGTAAAAACTACACACTGTTCTTTTAAGGGAAAATTTCAATTTGAACACAAAATGAAAATGACTACAACAATATCTATAAAAAAAATTAAGTCACTAACAATTTTTGATAGATTTTGTATATGTTGACTACCATCAGATAATATTTTTTATCCAGACTACCACATTACGTCTTGCCTGTCTTATCCGTCAATGAGTGATATCATAGATGAAGGCCGGTGTAATATGACTAATGGGTGCTTGGGGAATTCATTGGGGCCGTCCATCTTGTGGTGGGAACATGTTGATGGTGATTGATTTTTCCCCGAGATGACGGGTCATCCGAGGTCAGCTCTCGCTCGTCTTCAAACAACGCTCCGAAGCGCTTCACTATATTTCATAACCTGAGAAACCAGATGTGGGAAAGAGATGAGAGGAAGTGTTTGCAAGAGGGGGGGGGACTAGTGATTGGACAGATGTGTCGTGTGTTGTCAGGACATCCACAAGGCCAAAGCCAACATGATCCATTTAGACAAAAAAAAAGAAAGAAAGACTGAGATTATTTGTAATTCAAATAATTGTGTGCTTATTGTTGGTCAATGACAATATTGTAAATGACTTCCTTTGCTCAGTTTTTATAAAACAGAAATTATGGCATCTTGTAATCTGTCCATGGGTGTAATTAGATACAGTTGTGGTTGTGTCTCTTTTCCCTGAATCATTGGCGGATATTTGTACCACCTCACCTGAACCAAACTTAACTGTGCCACTTGGTAGAAATGTAACCTTTAAGAACCAGTCACTATTATAGCACAACAGAAATAGACTCATAGAGTTCCATAGCTCAGCCATCTGCTTGCTGTGTTTACTGTGCTCACCATCAGAGAGTGCGTATTAATCATGCTTGCACACGTGTCTTAATTACTCCCAACGTAGCTGCTCCCTCCAGAACCCGGCGGATGACCTTTCCTTCCCTGCTCTTTGACGCCATTAATCATCCCTAATCAACGACGTCAGAGTGGAGGGAAGAAGGGCCACGTGGTGCTTCCTAACGCTGCCCACAGCCGTCGTCACAAACTGGTCTTTATTAATAGCCCACACACATAAACATGAGAAATAACACACCTCTAAAATCCTGAAATTCATCATGGGTCCTATCTCACTATATAAGATCTTGAGCACCTATGTACAAATGTATAATTACTTGGCCCATTTCTACCACTATAGCATGCAGTTAGCTAGCTAGCTCTACCTCCCCCCGAAAATACATTTTCCCTGCACTGTAAAAAAAACAAAAAAACAAGTGTTGTTTTTACAGAAAAAAAACTAGCAGCTGTGGCAGTGCAAATGTAAACAACTTGTACATTTTACAGTTTTTTTTTTTTTTTTACAATAAACGGGAGCTGCTTCTAAATTCTACCCAGATTCAATGTACAATAAACAAAATCTGTATTTATTTTTTACAGAACAAAATACTAAAATAATATAAAAGCAACATGTTCTTGTTAAATGTTACTTCATTTGTACAGAGCTTTGCATTTTGACTACTCATTCATCGACTGATTGCACAGCATCAGGAACAACTAGAGTTTCGTTATCTTGCTCATGGATCTTGCAGTCACACTGCGCTGAGATCGAACTAACAACCTCAGGGTTGCAAGACAACCACTCTACCACTGATCCACGCTACTCTGTTGTTAAGTTATCAGTAATGGACTGTTGAATCTACAAGTTTAAAAAACTACAATCTTGGGATATAAAAAATAAAAGTTGTTTTGTTAAGTTGTTTATATTTGCATATTATTATTATTATTATTTTATTTTATTTTGATACAGAGTAAACCTATTTTTTCTGTAAAAACAACATAATTTTGTACTGATGAATTATTAATTAGATCTACAGTATATACATTTTAAATGAACATAATACATTTACTTTAACCTTTATATTCACATGGTTTTACTGTATATCTAAATATGCTTATCTGTAATATGAATATGTAAAATGCACGTTTCTTTTGGCATAAACAAAATGTGCCAAAGAACCTACTGACAAAAAGTGTTAGTCTAACACTGCTGTGATGTAATTTAAACTGTATCCCAATGTTTTTTGTTTTGTTTTACAATTTATCTCTTTTTTGAATTCTCCTAAATTTTTAAATCTTTTTAACATTTTCTTACTGTCAAATCAACAGCTGTGTTTGCTTAAGAGTTTTACAACATATTAATGTAAATTACACCATGCTTCATTGTTTTTTTATTTACAGTTTTTTAATATCACAATTTTACTGAAATGTACTGTTAATTCTACAGACGTTTTTGACAGTGACAGTTTACAGAAATGTTTGATGGCATTATTTACATTCCCAAGCAAGGAGGTGCCAGTTCGCCACACAGACCAGCCAGCTACCCATCCGCTGGTCAAGTGGAGAATCCAGAAGCCTGCTAGCTTGCGAGCTATCTGGTGGCTAGCACCTCTCGTTACGGTATGGGAACACCTAAGACGTATTCCAGCCATATTCAAGACAGGTTTTAAGTGGATATGACTGTTAGGCATGTTAAATTGTGACTTAACTTAATCCCAGGAAAGACAGTACAGTATTATTTTCCATTACTTCCAATGGGAAGACATTGTTGTTGTTGTTGTTTTTTACCGTCGCTTGACAGCAAACATGGAAGGCTTTTTAATTAGTTATTAATTTCTCTTATATATTATCCAGCCATAGATAGATGAGAAAAGCGTGAAGGTGACTTTTCCACTGATGTCATATTGTCGCTGCCTCACATTCGGCATGAAACCGGAGGCCCACGAGGCCTCGCGTATACACTTATAGACGGTGTGACATTGATGGCTGACACTGATTCATAGCCGTCACTTGACTGATATGTCTAAGTGGCCGGCACACACAGGGAGGCGAGCCGCTATGGCTTTGCAGGGCTTTTAACATTTCACATCTTGTTGGGACCTGCCAATACAGATTGACAAGTGGAGTTTGTGTCGTAGCAGGTAACTGGCATGCATGCTCCCCCCTCCATGTGCTGACTGAAAGCTTAATATATCATTTGTCAGTCAAGGATGGGCTTTCATTCAGCCATGGCATGCCTTCCACTCAGATGCCACTCAGGGCATTGATTTCATGCAGAGGGGAATATTTAGCAGGCTCACATTGGATTTTTCTTTTTAGACTTCTTCATTACAGCGGTGCTACTCATTGTCAAAGTGTGCTTGCAAAGTGTCAATGGGTGTGGATGCGTTTCTGTAACTTTGGACAATCTTGCATCACTTTCACGCAAAAAAGGACAAAACGCCACTTCAAAGTTCTATAATAGTTTTATGACTGGCCACAAATTGCCGTCATAAATTTGTTATGCTTTTTAATTTACGGTCATAAATCAAATGTGCTCTCGGCTGTCTGGGTTGTAAATGGGATTGCGCCATACTTTTGGCATGCGGCAATCTGCCTTTTGGATCTCTGGAAAACAGACAGCACATGGAAGGTAGTGCATTAATTTGGGTCTATAAATGATGCACTTACTTTTATAATGTCAAGCCATAAATAAAGTGGATGCATCACGCATTGAAATTATGCATTGAAGATGAATGGGGAGGCTGTGATGGATTGTGGATCTCAAACAATGTGATCTATTTTAGTTTGCTCCCCAGACGTTTCTAAAAGGAATGTTTGATGTACATATAAAGTTCTTCACTTAGATTAGGTCACTTGTACTCTTTGTTTTTTCTATTGTAGCATTCAGCTGTCAGGCCAACAGAGTGGTTTAATTGCTTTGTTTCATTGTCATTATTTTTCTTTGGCTAATGAATCCAATTTGGTTCGTAAAAAAAAATGGCTGTGTTGTGCAATGTTTAAAAATATCAACCCTCAAAGACAGTTTTACAGAGCAACGTAGAATTCGGCAGACATGTCCACCATGAGTAGATGTGCATACAAGTCTCAAGAACCCATTCCGTGACACATATCGGAAGACAGCCTTTTTGTTTTAAGCTACCATTTCCGGATCCAAATTGTTCTTTGTCTTTATTTTTTTTTGTTCAAATTCAATTTCACACTGGAAATGCCAATATTGAACCATTTTAAATACACTTCTGTCTAAAATGATTGCTTATACGATTGCTTGTTCTTTCCCCATAGACAGCTCTTTGGTTTGCATGTTGGTTACATCTTCTAAATTGGGAAAACCAGCTTTAGCTGTATTATGTGTTTGGACAGCTCATCCATTTTTGCTTGACTGTATTGATGTGTTTTTCCTCAACAATTACGTTAAATAGGATGATCAATACCAAGGCACGGGCTTGAATTATCGTGATCATTCTTGGCGGAACAAGAATTCCATATTCACAGTACTTTGCGTACAGCACAGAGCATATTGTACTCACAAAATAGAGAAGATAAAATGGGTTGTGTAAAATCACACCCACACGTTTGCCTCGAAGTGTGTGTAAGGGATTTTTTATGACAAATATTAACTATTGTTATTATTTTTAAACCATTCTAAGGTTATTCATATAGAGCATTTTAATCAACTTTACAATGAGAACATAGACTATATTAATATTGCAAAAGCATTACATTTTCTTAAAATAATTGTAATGACATCAATAGTGTCTTTTGCCACGTCCATGTATCATTTCCAGCTAAAAGAAGACCAATCCAGCAAATACAAATTCACTTGAAGTCAAAATGTGACCATGGTGGAAATAATTTGGGGCTTGATTGTATGTAATTACATAATTATAGGGAGGCTCTCTGTGTGTTCTAGTGAGCAGTTTCCCTCCATATGCTATGCAATGCAACACATATGGTCACCAACACAAGGACCCGTTATAAATCGGGAAATTTATGGAGGTGGCAATGCATCTTCACAGCTGACAACAACTTTAGAAACATGGGGGTGGGGGGGGGGGTGCAATGTACAGTGATGAATCACATCAGTCTTGTTCTGACCATGATGCGGTGCTACTACCCAGTTATTATGAAGCTGCAAATGTTGTGGTTTCGATGTCAAATACTGTTCTGCAGGAGAAAAAAAAAGTCTACTTGGCTTGCTTGTTGTCAAGCCCTTGTTAAATAAACGTGTTTACATTTATAGTGTGTATTTGGTTAGAGTGACAATGCGCTCAGAAGCCCAAACTAAGCCTTGAATTGACTACAATTTCCTGCATGTGTGCATATAAAGTGGCCTTTGACAAAACTGCCTTGGTCATATAATTCCTAAAGGAGAACCTTTTTGAATGTTCTGAACTCCTGTGTTCATACAGGATTGTATTGTTTTTGAGCAGAATAATGCAGACATGATTAGTTAGTTGTTCTTTCTTGATTGCTAAGCACTGTGCTGCAAAAAAATGTAATTTCGCTTAATTGATTGATTCAAAAATCATTAATTTACTACAATAAATGTGGCTTTGTTCATCTATGTCCACCATCTACTATTCATAATACAGAAATTTTTGTGTGTTTTTTTCTTGAATTTGTTGGCTTACAACATATTAGAAGCAGGGATTGCAAAATTTACCTCCTGAGACTCACTGGTCCCGCCCCTTTTTTGTTGTTGAAAGTCACTTGTTTGCTCTGACATTGCTACGCATCTAATTATCTGGATGTGCAAAGCCGTAGCAGCTGGGTGAACCCGGACTATGGACACAGTAATGTCCGGCTTTATCAAATTCAGTCAGGCAAATTAATGGCGGCGCTGCTGTTGGGCGCCTCTACTGGTTGCAGCCGAGTAGTGCACCCTATTTTGTCAAAACACACAGTGAATCCATTCTTTGGTTATTAGTCCCACCCCTAATTTTTTAATGAACCAAGCAGAATATCTTGATATTGGTCATTGGTCTTAAACAGACTATGCAGTCATCGTTGTAAGGACAGCCTCCAGTGCAGGATGAGTCTGCACCAAGACCAACATCACAGTGTTGGTTTGGAGCGAGCAGTGAGAACACATGGTTTTACGGGCCATTGGAATAGCATAAAATTGGAAAATGTTCCGGGAAACAAACCCGTAATGTTCACTTGCTGATATTCTTAAACTACTACGTGAGGCCACATAAGCTTTCAAAGTTATGGCTCATCGCAAGGTAATTAAACAGTTTACTGTGGGCTACATGTTGCAGTCAAGTCATCAGAACTACTGACAATAAATTGCTACTTTTTTCCGCTTGCTTCGCCGGAGTTTGATGCTTCCAGTACTGACTTTACTGTCTGTCTTGTGACACCACATACTTCCCCTCCCGATTTCCGTCTCAAGACAACACCCTGTTTTCATAAAGTATTTCCAGTTGACCCAATTTCCCCCCACAGGATAATAAGACCTGACACCTGACGGTAAATATCTCTCAGGGCTTCATTACCTCCTTCTTGCCGCCATAAATCCATCCAACAGAGACACATTCACTCAAAGTTGCCGTACAGGTGTGAATCAGAGTTCACACACTACAATAAACTCTCTTTTTATGGACCAGAGCCTCCTGCAGTAGGGAGATTGTACTATTTTTGTGAGGATGCAGACTTGTTGGACATGTATCTCAGAATAGTTCATCATGGAGACTTTATGGCTGCGATGCTAGACACTTTATTGTTGTGGGTTCTGTCGGACTACAGTATATCCATGTCTGCAATGCCGAGCTGCCCTTGCCACAAAGTCAACGGTCTGCAGGGCTGAAGTCGGCGTCCCTGCCCCGTTGATTTAAGACTGCACTTACCAGAGGCTCTCAGTCCTTCTCTTTCCTGTGAGAGCTGTCACTCTTATGTGTAATTTTCCCTGCTGAAAGAAGCACAAGAGAGGACGGGAAAAAGGGGGAAGAACACGAAAAATCCCACCTCAAACCGTGAATAATGAGCGGTTGTTAACTTTTGAGACAGAGCAAGCAAAGTGAAACACAAAACACTCCAGCGAGAGAACTGTAATTACCCACAAAGCCTGTGAGTGCACTCTTGTTGGAAGGATTGTTATTGTGTGTAAATGACCTTTCATGTCTTTGGCTCGATGTTACTCCACAAGCACACGTTTGTACTTCTGCGGGATCTCCTAGCAGGAAGCTAAAGGAACTACATGTTGTGCTACCATGTCATTGGAATGCCCCAAAATTGGCATTTGATGAAATAGTCAGTTGAATTTGTGGCATAGGAAATACCATTCTCATTCTAGAAAACATCAAAGGATTAACGCTATTGTAGCGCGTGAAGATTTGGCAGACCGGACGTTCTGGCGGACCAAGGGCATTTTAAAGCAGTTGTGGTGCAGGTGGTGTGACGCCATTTTGGTGGATTTGATTGAGGTGCAGACATACAGATTTCGAAGTCAGTCTCTCTCTCTCTCTCTCTCTCTCTCTCTCTCTCTCTCTCTCTCTCTCTCTCTCTCTCTCTCTCTCTCTCTCTCTCCTAAAAAATATATTTCAAACTCTGCAGACGTGTGTGATGGATGTTCATCCTATTTCATTCAGAAACAGCGTGCAACAAAACCCCTATGAATCATTGTAGAAATCAATTGATTAAACACGTTGTTATTGTCAGGATTGATCATTGGCTAGCGACTGTGATCACTCCCACAACGCAAATACCGTTTAACTGCGCATGACTACAAAAAATACCAACAGAAAGAAAATGCCGCCTATGCGCACAGTTAGACTGCGCTTTTGCTTGTTCCTATAGCCATTTTCAGTTCTTAAAATGATGTAAGAGAAATATATCCACCAGAGGTTACCATGAAGTAGACACATTGAGAGCACAGACGAACACATTAGGCTAGCATGACAAAATGGTTCAGCGGCATTTATACAGTTGCAGACAATGACCAGTAGCAATGTCACCTGTTTATTTTGGTAGGTTGCTAACACTTCCTGTGTTAGATGTTTTCAATTTTTTTTTTTCATCTTGGTAGGACCTTTAGCTTGTTGTGAGTAAAATACTTGATTTTGGATTATCTGTGTGTTCAGGCATTTGGGTCTATTTGTGCTGTTTGTCAAGAAGGGGAACTGAGTGAAAGTGTCGCCTGCTATGTTAGCTTTCTGTGCTACAAACTGGCTAGCTGCCATGTGGTGGTGGTCAAAAGGTGTAGTGTTATATGTGGTGTATTAATACTCCTCATTAAAGTTAAGAGAGTGTTTGAAGAGTGTTTTATTGTTTTAAGTGATTAATCTTACTGTGATTGGCTGGCGACAAGTTGAGGGTGTACTGTCGACTCCAGCCCACCCGCCAGAATGCGGAATAAGCATTTGGATAACAACTGTTAAACTGGTTAACTTCTGCTGTTACATCTATGAAAATAGATCATGGTTAATATGACTTCATATATTTCATTTGAACTTAATAATGGTTGTATGTTCATGACAGTTTGTACTCTGGAACAAAACTAATCTGAATGATTTAATCTTTAATTGGGAACTTTTGTTTTGAAAGTACTCCAAAATGACTTTGTGGTTGATTGTGGTCGAACATGATGAGGATGATGTACCCCTGATTGGGTAATGCTCATCTAGGTGTTTGAATTCCTGCACAATAACCCACTAAATCCCCAAGTTGAATTTTATCATTGTTTCCTTAAAGACCACCCATAGGAAGACGGATTACCCAACGATACCCGACCCCGACAAATGGACGCATTACTACTATAGGATGACAGATAACACCGAGCCAGCAGAAGCGCGGCACGAGAACCTCCTCGCTTCTGAGCCTCGCTGCCACCGACTGACTTTTTAAAGATGTATTCCATCAGTCAAGTAATTAACATGATTTATGGCACTGGGGTGACTGTTAGTGAGACAACAAAGGGGTCGTGGGGGTTCCTCCCCCCAAGGAGATGCTATCAGGTGTTTTCTGCTGTGCTTGCAATGCAGTCAGCATGCAGTTGTAAATCTAGCCATTCTGCATTGAGGAGAGACAACTCCATACCCCCTCCCCCCACTCCTTGTCACTACAGAAGGTCACAAGTTCACAGCTTGGCCTGAACTGTTAAAAACCTGAGGGCCGAACTTCTGACCTCCACTAGTGTAAAAATGAGAGCAGTGAATGTGGTTTAGGATAGGCCAGTAGGAGGGAGGGGTTAGTAAAAGGTAAGAAAGGACAACTTTTTCCTGAGCCTGGTTAAGTCCTCCACCCACTTCCTATATCTGTACCTTACACACCCACGACAAAATAGCCGGCGTTAAAGAGTCTACACTGATAATCGGGCAAACATTGTATATTTGCACCAAATCAAAATTGAATGCCTTGAACTGCAGTGTAAATCTCCACAATGTCTTGACACCAACATAGATCAAATAATCAGCAAGACAAGGTCAATCGCAAGAGTGTTTTGGCATCTTGTTGCATCTTAATGACAGCGTTTAATCTTCCCGTGAGAACGCTTCAGGCCTCATTCCCCCGTCTGACTCTTCCCGGCGAAGACGCCTCGATGGCAATATAGATATTGCCTGCAAGCGCTGGCAGCCGTCGCCGACTGCAAACAAACATTCATTTGCAATCTCTCCTCATTCATCTGTCAAGCAGAATCAGGAGAACACCCATACCTGCTTTAACGAGACTGGCGCTTTACCGCTATTGTTGTCGCTCGCAGGCAAAAACAAATCCATAAGAAGAGCTCAGCTTCACCCTGTTTACGCACACTTTTGCATCGTCTCTAAACTCTATAAAAGCCAAACACTCTTTCTTTAGGCTGCCTGCTAAATGCCCACAAGCAGTTTTATGATCTGATAAAAGATGGCATTTACTGTCGACTAATTTACGACCTGACAAAGTTTGCGATTGTGTTGTGATATCAACACGTCAGACGTGTCGGGGGAGAAGGGGCGGGGGGGTCTTTTGTTCTTGTCATCTTCTCAGAAGTTTGAAAACGAAGCTAGCTTTAATTGCAACCCAAACTTTTTTTTTTTGCCTACCAAAAGGTTCAATTGTTTAATTAACACTGATGTAGCACGGAGTGCAGAACTACGGAATTATGAAGATGCCAATGTGGAGTAAACATTTTGTCTGACAAATACGTTCAAACATATTTGCAAGTAAAAGAGAGAAAAAAAAACTTCCACAACCACAAATGCTCATATGTGATCATTTGTTTCCTTAAATTTAGTATGGTCCCAATTGACCACTGATTCTGTCACCTTTGACGAAGCAGAACACAACTGCAGACATTTATCTTGTTGTGACTTTCAACTTGTCCCTTAAGGGAAAAAGATAAACAACACCCTTTGTTTTAATCCAGACTTAGGTCCGGCAATGGCCAGGTATTGTGGCACTGACCCAGAATGGAACCTGAGCCACCTGCGTGGAAGTCAGCATCATGCGCCACTCCACTAGCAGTGCCCAGATATTTATCTTGTGGCCTTCAAATATTAGCTCAGTTTAGCCGCTACTGCCACTCTTCTAATCTGTAGACGCTATCTCCTTTTATGAATGACAGTGCCGACATGGAGGCCATCAAAGTCTGTTTGCATTTGGACCCGCGTCCCTAACATTTATACACTCCTGTTGACTCCAAAAGACCTGGCAGCCCGCTGAGGAATTTGGGCCTTGCTCACAACTGCCGCATTGCGTGACAGACCTGTTTGTTAATTAAGGATTTACGACATCTCAAAGCTTTGTTAATTGTCCGTTGTACTCCTGCTTAATGTTGCCGCATTAGTTTTTATGTGTGTTGTAAAGCTATGTGCTTTGTTGTGTTCTCAAGCAGGCAATGTTGGTGGCGTCTTCTATTATTGCATTAATAAATACATGAATGAATGCATGAATGCATGAATGCATGAATGCATGAATGCATGAATGAATGAATGAATGAATGAATGAATGAATGAATAAAAAAATTAAAAATAAAATAAACATTAGAAAGCGCTTGTCTTCCCTATTTAATCGTGTGTAAGTATGTTGGGTTCAGGCAGCATAGTGGTATAGTGGCTGGCACGTCTATTTCACAGCCTATAGCTCGCAGGTTTGAATCTCAGCACAGTTTGTCAGCCAATCGCAGGTTGCCTTAATGACTCAAACCGCAAAAATACAAAAAATGCATTTTACAAAGTAAAGCTGGTCAATTTCAGAGTCTATTGAGCACATGTTTGAAGCGGCTGGTCAGGACAGAGAGTATGTTCTCCACAACAAACGGGATCTTTGTCTGCGCACATCAAAGTGCGTGTGTGTCAGGGGGAGCTTAAAAACTTCCACCTCACTCCTTAAAGACTTCCCTCCGCCCATTTCAGCATCCTTAATGCAGGAGATTTGAGGTGAGAGAATCCTTCCTTGTATGTTTTGCATGCTTTGTTGTGTTTCTTTGTGCTTGTTTTGCTCCCCCCCGCCAACCCACCGTGTCCTTTGTCGGCACGGTGAACTCTGCCTGCACTTTGACCCATCAGGGTTGACTTCTCAGGCATTTTGGCCTTTCTTCTTGTTTTTTTGCATCTACAAGGATCTGCCATCCCTCACCTCTTGTGTAACCATGAAACACTTGCGTGACCTTTTCATCCCCCAACAACCTGTCGTCTTCCTCCCCCAAGGTTGTCAACTTTTACGACTCTGAGCAAAGAGTTAAAGTCTTCAAATACATGTTACAAAGCACATGGCCGTGCAGGTTCTGCCTATAGCTTGAGGGTTTAAAGTATCATCGGAATATTACTTTTAATTGCTGTGCTATTTTTTACTTTAATGGAAATAATTGGAATAATTGATAGTGTGGTGAATATTGTACTACACATAAAAACAGAAAGCTGTGAATAAAGGACTTTATCGATGTTATTAGTATTACTACTAGTGATGGGCAAAATTAACTATTAAAAAATAAAGATTTTATTGATAATAAAGAATGTGTTCAATTTTGACTTCTATTGTAGATTAATTGTGCCAAGAAGCAGTCAAGACAAAATGGATTTCGCTACTTGGCTGTCACCAGCAGAGGCGCTGTTGATTTAGATTAGATTTCAGCAATGGGAAGTTGTGCTAGACAGAGATTCAACCATCCTTTTAAAAATAACACTCCTGAATGAGAAGCAAGTGATTAATTGATGTCACATATCAACACCACATTTTGCTCTTTGGTTAAGCTTGAAGCTATTCAATACTATTAAAAAAATAAACCTAGTACACAGTGGACAATTTATAGTTTGACATCCCTCTTGTCTATGTGATCTATGTCAAGGCTAAGTATGTCATATTATAGCTACGCATACTATGTTAAGACCTTGTGAAGCATATTAAGTTTTTGTGAGTCAAAACAATCCATCTTAAAGGTATGTGTTGGCATAACAACCAGACACCTGAGTATGTAGCCTTGTGGGTCTTGAGTCTTGACACAACAGAGGCCAGTTACACAATTATGTAGCCTTGCGAAACTAGACTGGACTTACACTAATACTAATTTTAAATGCTATTAATGGAATAATGAATATAGTACAGTTCTCATTACACAAAGCATATTTATCACATATGTACTTCCTAATCCAAACATCCATCAGTTTTCTATCACATTTGTTCTTTTTTATGGATGTGGGTAAGCTGGAGCCATTTAAAGGTCGTTTTTGTTTAGTGTTTTTTGAGATTATAGAACAACAGAAAACATTTTCTTATTTCTCTTGCAAAAAGTTGGGAGATTGTGCTGCTTTTTATTGGACAGCGACCATATACAGAATAAGTAGTCCAAAGCTATGAAAGTTTAAATAGAAATGTCATTCGTGAGAATGGAATAAATCCGAACACACTTTACGTCTCTGGGAGTCATTCCAATGAAATACTGTATATTTTGCTTGCTAAGAAAGCACATAAAGCTGTGATCTATATCAGGGAAATATTGAAATGTCTACACTCAACCCAATGTTGCCTGCGAAGATGATATCCAATAATCACACCCCATTACGTTTAGTTTCTGCGCCGTTGTGTTTAACTGTGTGTAGTATGTGCACGGACACATTCATTTGGGTGCAGTCATGCATATATTTGCATGCTCAGATTTGTGTATCCAGTGCATATGTGTTTAAAAAACAGTTTAGCAGTACATGATCAATAGTGCCAGGCTCTCTGCCCATGCTGCGTTTGCTTCCCCACCCTACAAACACGGTATGAAATATTCTCGTAGCAACAAATTGATATAATGACCGAGTGTGCCTTGTTATCTTCAAGCTCCATCAGATTGGCAAACTTCTGAGGGAAAGCCAAATGTCTGGGAAATATCAACAGTCATTTATCAAGTGCCGCTCATTAGCATAGCGCCTACACAGGCACGGACGGAACTCTAAATAAAACAAGTGGCCATTTGGGGCTTGGTTCCATTTTGAAGAAGCAACGCTTGGCAGCCTTTGTGACCTTGATTTGAGTGTGGCCTGGGGTCTAATCCACCACTTATAGGGTATATGCAAAAATATTTGAACTGGTAGATTTCCCCAGTGTGCCTGTTAGCCTGCATAGTTTCATGGCATTAGCTCCGACATGCTAGGCGAGGTCTGTACTGAAATAGTGAAATTTTAGTTATCAATATTAGGGTGACCAAACGTCCGTTTTTGTCCGGTCATGTCCTCCTTTTGGGGGCAAAAAAATTATCCGAGCGGACTTTCAAATTCCCTGTGAAATGTCCGGATTTTGTGTCTACGCTGTTCGTTTCACTCCAAGAGCACTCTTTCACTCAACAGCAGATTTAGCGCATGTGTGACCTGCATTCAACCCAGTATTAGCAACAGCGTCTCTATACCCGTTTTCGTTTGTCAAATTATCCGCCAATCACATCCCACCAAGGCACACGCCCATTTCCGTATTTTACGCAAACCAGGCAAGAGGCGCCCGCCTGTCTTTGCCAAAGTCATAAAATTATAGCATATACAATAACTATAATAATGTTTTACAACAACGCTGAACTATATTTACAATTTAAACGGTACTTGTAGATGGATTTGATTGTGGTTTATAAAAAAAAATGCGAGTGCACACTGCTCACCTGGTTGTTTGTTCTCATTCACTTGATTGCGGCTGAAAGAGAGTCAAGCAGGAATGACGCCGCGGCCAGACCTACAAAATGCGGAAACGAAAATGTATGTTTGTCTACGGACAACCTCAAGAAGAAATATACACGTTCCTGTTCTGGTCTGGATACATTCGAGGCAGAATATGTGGTGTGCAAAGCTAGCACGTACGTCTCCGTCGCCAACAAAGGGGCCGGCGATTTGGACCACCATATAAGTTAATAATAATAATAATGACGCACTTTATTTAAAGGCGCCTTTCTTAGCACTCAAGGACACCGTACAGTAAGTTGAGGGGATAAAAATAAAAAAATGGGGTGAGGTAAAAGAGCAGAATGACATTTAAGTTGGGTATGCAGTTTTAAACAGGTGTGTTTTGAGTTGTGATTTAAATTGCGTAAAATAGTCTATGTTTCTGAGTTGAGGTGCAGAGTTCTTTTTTGCTATTTCGCCACATAATGCTAATGTAGAGAGAATATTTTAACTGATGCAAAGCAGTGGACAAAGGATAGGAATAAGTTGTCTGTGGACTCACTGAAGGGACTGTTTACTTATTACAATTTCAAGCACATGTCATGCGAAGAGTTTTATTTACACTTGACAGGAAATGAAAGACTGCTACAAAAGCTTCGATCATCTGAAAAGTAAGTGGCAGACAAGAGTTAAATGTCTTGAGAAAATACATTATTATTAACTCTCTCAATACATATGACGTATCAATACGTCATAAGCATCATTGTCGCCCCTTACATCTGACGTATAAATACGTCATAAGCTTTTTTTTATGCACAAGTGCACAGGAGGTGCATCTGGTGCAACTTCTGACTGAAGGAATAGGCTTGACTGCAATGTTATTGAAACAAAACGGCCAGCAGGTGGCAGCAAGTATAAGATCAGCCAGTATCACGCAAGGATCTTGTTGCAGAAGAAGAGAAACAGGAAGTGTAGATTGGGACTGGGAGTGTCCTCTGTCACTACTGCGTGTTGTAGAGCAGCGGGGAGCAGTGGGGAGGAGGCAGAAAATTAGCGATTAGCATTCGGCAGAACAAAACAGTTAACCCTGCAGGATTGCTTTTTGGCTTAAGAAAGTACCCTCATCGGGTCATCAAAGCATGATGGCGATGATCGGGTTCCTGCACGTCCAGGAATGATGCTTCGTTCGCCGAGCAAACGCAACAAGCAACCATCGAACGATGATCCGCGGGGTTAACGTCTCGTTTTGCCGGTCACGTCGACCCCGGGACGACTGGATGCTGCGGTAGAGCTGCAGTTAGACCAGTCAATTGTTTATTTTTATGTGCAATAAACTGTTATTTTTATTATCAAAAGCACTTTTGGGAATGTTGTCTTATTGCACAAAAACATTATTTAAATGTTTGAGCTGTCATAAAAGAAAAAATAGTAGTGTTAAAGTTGATGTTGTGCTTGAAATGTTTGTTTACAAAAAGCTCTTTTTCTATGTTTTTTTCTCAGGAATTGGAATTTTGACAAAGCTTGGCTATATTCTAACGCTGACTAAAGAACGGAAAAAGATATAAATACATATCTGCGGGCCTTGCAAGATCAATCAAAATCGAGTAAAACAGCTGGTATTGAAGGGGGTTGCTCCAATGAAAACGGCTGGTATTCAATGAGTTAATATTTGTACAGTTTTGTTTTGACTTTTAAGCACTTTATAGCTTAATTAGTTGTTTATGACTTTGGCAATAATGGCAGTTAAACTGTTGGTGTCTGATAGTGTGATTTGATTGCACTGTTTTTGCATGTTACCATTTTTGAGCCGCATTTACAATGTGTTACGGCACTCCGTCTTGGTGTCCTATTTTTTGATAACCACAATCTGGTCACCCTACCAATATTATTACTTATTTGAGTTAAATAATTTAATTTACAGAGTACATATTCATATTCAACCATTTTACAATGTGAATAAAATGCCGCTTCTTCTGATATGCAGACAAAAATGAAGAACAGTAGTACTTATTCTTTTACTAATATAAAATGTGGTATTATTCATAATTTATGTAGATGATTAAGAACATGACGGTCAAAACAAATCAAGAACAAAAAAGGCATTTGCCATTTTTTGGAGACTATGAACGCTAATGCTAAAAACAATGCTTCTCTTAACTGCCTTAAGTGCCTTCATCTGATACCAAAACGAAAAATCATACTAGAATGGTAGGCACTAACGCTATAGCTGTATCATGTTTTTCACTTAAGTGATAGCATTGTCTTATTTTTAGCAATATTAGCGTCATTGTTCTCTTTATAGACTCAAGTCAAATCACTGTGCCTTGGGAATCAGTCATCAAGGCATATGGTGTAAAAAGTGTAATCAAATGTGTTATTTTGTTTGACAAGTTTTTTTCTGTAATTAATTAAGTGAAATTAATGTGCTTAAGTCCTGACAATAATTATTATACCAAACCTCCATTACTCTTTTAATCTGGCACAACCCCTGTAGTGTGCACCAGTCCCTGCAGTAGAACAATCCAACCCTGGCTGATGTCCCTCCTTGGCGCGATTGCTCGATTGCGTTTATGATCCGTCCTGAATAGCCACGGCGCTACGACAACGGTAGCGGGGCTACATTAATTAGGAGGTGACTGCATACTCCATTTTTCCTTGTCACATTGAGCGCAGTCCCAGGTGACAGCAAGGGAGAAGGTGGCGCAGTCCAGATGAAATGCACCCACCCCTGCATCCAGCAAAGCGAAATAATGAGTTTCCGTCCCCCTTTAGCCACTGCATGCACCGTGATATACAACTCGCAATTAAGCATGGCTTGCTGATCTAGTGATTAATGCCTCTTGTGGCGCTCGTGAGGGGACCGAGTGTGAGACTAGTGGACTGGCTCAGTCCGCCTGTTTATATTCCCATCATGGCCACACCGCTCAAGCCCTTCCTCCAACCCGCGCTACAGCTCACACACTTATTCTTTCCCTCCCTCTTAACCGCTCGCTATTACCGGGAAGATGGAGAGGACTATTTGCAATTCAGTAACCTTTATGACAGTGCACTCTTTAATCAGAGGCCCATATTTCCTTGCTAGTGCAACACACTCACAGTAACACACATCAAGTGGAGGGTGGAGGCTCATGAAATACCCGGCCCGGGCCAGTTGGAGAAAGTGGCTTATCTGATTTACAATCCTCCGCCGTGGCTTCATTTGTTGTTGTTGAAGGCTTTTAATTTTTACGGTGGGACAGCACTAAGTAAATTGTGCCTTGTTTAAGAGGATGAGGCTTTTTTTAAGAGGGTGCTAGAGGGAGGTGTTGAGGATTCAGACAATTATCGAATCGTTAGAATGGAATATACAACGTCCGCGTGGCTATTTGTTGGATGCCATTTGAGGTAACGATGGACCATAGTACATGGTGATGAAGCAAATAAAACCTTTCATATTGATCTAACGTTAGGATGATGATTGTGAGCGTATTTTAAGTGTGGTACGTAGTTAATTACAGTTCAATAATGCCATTATGTGGTGATTTGTGCAGTGTTTTTAACAGAAAATGAATTGAAACTGTTCAGCTGGATATATGACAATGGTGCTTTCAAGCCTGAAAAATTTGAGTATGGGTCTCAAAGGGGATTTTCTTTAATAACAATGTCGGCAGTGTAGTGTTCAATCACAGCCCAAAACAATAATTGCAGAACACGGCACTTCAGTATATTTCGTACTTATCATGCCTCTCCAGACTTTTACTGCATTATATATATGTCAAAAGCCAAATTCACATATACCTTTGATTTTTAGGTAATTGTCCTGGACCTTAGAAATGATTGAAACGGAATACATAATGTAAAGTGGTTTAAATTAGTACTATAGATCAACGAATAGCTTTCTGACCGAATCATTGACTCGTTGGATAGAGACTTCAAATAAAGTATATGCACATAAACCTTTGTATAAACTTTTCACAATAGAATAGAATAGAGTAGAATATGCCATCATCAGTCCTTCGATGCTTTGCATTTGCAAGGTAGAGTAGCAGCACACAAGAATAACGAGAAAAAATATATATATATCGTGGTTAATTGCTCATGCTCCTATATTTTTACAGTGATGCCCTCACATGTGGAAAAGAAAAGCCTCATTCACTGATCTACTTTTAGGCAGTTTATAGTTTTTTGTTTTGTTTGTTTTTGTTCAAAAAGCTTTAGTGTATTAAAATGATTTCTAATAAACTAGGTTAATTGTTTGTGACCAATACGTCTCTAGTAAATATGCAGATATAAATGGCAATAGTGTACTTAGTACACACAATGAATAGTCAGCAGCAAAAAAAAAATGCATGTACAAGTTGGGAATAGTGTAATATAAGTGGTTGAATAATATAAAAAAAAAAAATCGTATTTTTTTTCTGGAGAGCTCAGTATTGTTCATTCGGTAATTTTACCGATTTGACATGTCATCATCATTGCTCTCTTTTTTAATTTTTTTATTTAATTTTTTTAAATTAATTTTTATTTTGTATGTGGGTGAGTACGTGTATGTGTGTGTGAGTGTGTATAATATAATATATATAATATACTGTATATCATACATATTATTCTTCAGACAGCAAACTAGTTGAGAATGAATCAACAGTGCTTCTGCTGGCTGCAGTCGAGTAGTCCTTAACAACCTTAATCAACAATTAAATTGAATCAGTAATGCACATCCCTAATCAAAATATCATTGTTTTTAATGTGATTAATACAAACACAGCTTTACATTGATTAAATTTGACCCTGACAAATAGCGTAGTACCCGGAGGATCCCTTCAACAAGTGATGAGGGTTGTTTTGCTATTGTGTGACTGAAATGTGTTCACTTTACTAGTCCTGGCCTGTTTTTGTTTTTTGTTTGAAGTAATGAAGGCTGTATAGTCGCTGCGTCCTCCAGAGCCCTATTGAGCTGAATGAGCGACACTCATCCTGCAGAGCACAAGGGCAATCCCCCCACCCTTTCTCCCACTACCACTTCCTCTTAGCTGGATCATTTCCCTTCACACCCAGACAGCTTTTGTAGTGGCAGCATCATTCTCCTCCTCACTTTCACCCTCCCTTCATCTTTCCTCTCCTCCTCCTCCTCTTCCTCACCCCTTCGCTCATTCACTCCAACTTTCATAAGCTCACTAAAGCATGGCCTTCAATTCCCTTGTTCTACTGTTTTCACTTAAGATCAGGAGTGATGAGCAAAAGGTTTCTGGCTCAATCCTTGAGCAAAGGCTCGGCGTGACAGGGATTATTATTTATTTGTCATCTTGGATGTAATAAGCTGTAGGTACAGACTGGAGAGCCGGTGATTTATTGCTCTGTCGAGCGCCAGTAGCAGTCCGGCCGCTGGGGCGTGCAGGATGAATACCGACCTGTCACTCCCGTCCATCCGTCTCCGCGCGCCCGCCGCCCTCGCAACGCCGGCCCATTTCATGCCAGAATACATAAACAATCTTTCATTACTCTGAAGGCTTTTTTTCATATTTGCTCTTCACAGGACACAAAGTTTGAATTTATTCATGGATTTCTTTTTCGTATCCACCCTCTCTCTGTGTTCCTCCTTGTACTCCACTTTTGTTTCCTTTTGTTTGGTCTTCACACTTTTCGAGAGATTTAGTCAGATAGAAAATACCATGCAGTTGGCTGCTGGATTTTTTTAATACCTCACAACTGAAATTTGGTTTTAGTGTGCAGATCAGTGATCACAGTATAAAACTGTTGAGTTCTCAACTTGAATCACATTTCATTTTTTTGTCAGGATGCATTCCACACTGGCTGGAGATTTCTTTTTTTTTTTACTGAAATATATCTGACTGAAATGTTTCTTGGTACTTAATGTAAAATATCATACCTTTGATTGTGTTTTTTAAGCATCAAATTCACTATTCGGTCCATAAATTATTTTCTTTCGTTTGCTTTTAAAGCTCTGTGAATCTGTTGATTACAATTGCGTTTAAATGTTATCAATTTTATGTTTTAAATGTTTTGTGGTTTTGGTTATGTGATGCATATTGAGTTGGCTCAAGTATGAAATGTGTGTGTGTTTAAATCAGCCTATACAGTAGCTATCTTAAAGCTGGTTTAAGATAATGGCTAATTTATAACTGATTTAAGATAATACGTGATTCAGCCATGTCAATTAAAGTTCAGATTTGTGGCAACGTCCTTTGGGGCCCAGCAAAATATGGGAGGCACAATTTTGAGTTTGAAGGAAAGCTTTGGTAACTGAGTTATTGTACCTATACATTTGTGCAAGCTGGTGGCCCTGATGAATCTGTGCAGGTCGAGACCATCATCACAAGATGCACTGACCTTGTGGAGCTGATTTACTAGAGTTTTGTGTATGTGTATGTGTACGTGTATGTGCGTGTGTGCGTGCGAGTGTGTGTGTATTCGTTAGTTCACCAAAAACCTATAAAAAAAAAAAATCCCATACCATGCTAATTTATTCTTAATTCAACTTTGGGGAATACATTTTTAAAATATTCTGCGGTGCACTAGCAAGGCAATTTTGCTATTGATTTGGTTTATTGCATTTATTACTTTGCTCTCTTGTACAGCATTATTGGCAAATGTGCATGATATATGATATACAATTAGAGGATGTCCAACACATCAAATCCCCTCTTTTAAACCCCCAACAACTAACCCCCTTGATCAATTTAAACAGCCATGTGATATTCTCTTCAGACAAACCAAGTCGTATATAGTTTGTTTAATCCAATCACATCCCACTTTAAATGTCTCTCCTGTGAGGTTATTTATAAACCTGATAAACGGGCGGAAGTGAAGATGTAGAAAAAACACGACCTTAATAGATTGTCTTTGCTTGTCCTCGTCGTTCCCTGTCGATACGCATTTTCATTTCCTCGTACCTTAAGCGCTCTCCACGGGCCCCGATTGGCTAATGCAGCGCTTGCTTTGTAAACAGGGCCCTCATTTATTAGGCACCTTTATCTCTGAACAGGCGCTGCAAAACCACAGCAGCCAGTCAGAGGACAGGGGATGATTAAGAGCTATTAATTTTGGCGAGCTGGTAAATAAATTGACCTGCTTCCAGTGTCCTCTGAAAGATTGTGGACACTCCCCACTCAGCCACACAGAGCTTTTGTGTGTGTATGTGTGTGTGTTATCAGCATGGTGAATGGTGACTTTTACTTAGAGGACGTCCTGTAGGTGGTGATGCCTCACACAGGCAATGAGCTGAGAATACTCATTTGGGCCCTGAATAAAGCACTGACAGTCACCATTTATTCCCCGATCATTGTATGGCGTCCAGACAGCTTACTGCTGTTTAATTAGTGCCGACGGATTGGAAACGGCGTCGAGAATGAGGGTAGCTTGCTTGCTTTGTCTTAGTGTGAATCACAACTACGCTCAGTCCACACCTCACTTTTCTACTGCAAGCTGGTGATCTTTTCAAAGGAATGAAAACCAGTTGTCTTGTCTCTTGAGTCCTATGGAACATTCAGTTTTAGGGGTACGTAAGCAATAGGGGACAGTATGGTAAACAAGTGGTTAGCTTGTCTGCCTCAGTCAGGAAATCCAGAACCTGAATCTCATGGCTGTGAGCCAGATGTGCTAACCCCTAATTTTGCCACGTTACAATGTGATCTAGATAGAGCTGTTACTTGTTGCACTGTTGTGAAAGTCCTAAATCAGGGGGCTCAAACTAGGGAGTCCTGATTTTTGAATTAAAAACCGGGACACTACAATTTTGCCGAAAATCAAATATAAAATACATTCTCAAAATGAACAATTTATAACAAATGTAATTGCTAATCAATCTGGTGAATGCTGGTTGTGATTTAGCAAATACAATCTTCTAAGTCAATGTACTCGCCATTATTCAACCAGCTTTAGGAAGCTGGCTGTGCCGTTTACCTCGTGCCAGTCCCGCATTATAACATTGGAAATATGCCGGCAGAATTCTCAGCTTGCGTTGGGTCTGATGGACTACTGCAGCATTAGGCTAGTAGGACTACATTTCCCATGATTCTTAGACACAGAAGCAGGAAGTGGTTCCAGTTCCGGTATGACGTTGGCCTGTTAGTGATTAGATGTAGTTAGATTAGTCATATGAATCACTATGACAACTTTGTGATTAACATGGCCCAAACAATTAGCTTGTCTGAACTAAAAATTTAGATGCTGGGACGGGACCTGGGGAACAGCGAGACAAAACAATGATGCTGATGAAATCCTCAGGGACTCAGGACACAAGGCTCAAAATAGGGACTATCGCAGTTAATCTGAGACGTCACGATTTTGGGACGTCTCAAACTCAATTTTCGTAGTCTGAAAACTCCCTCCAGGTTTTTAATTGTTTCTGGAGGTTGTTGTTTGTATGTGAATAAACGAACTATTGCTCTTTCCATCAAATGTGTTAATTTTACTGTATGTGTCAAGAATAAGTAACCGAGGGTAAAGATTCCAACTAGGTTTTAGTTTATACATAGGGCACTACAATATCTTCCTGACAGTCCACTCTGTGAACCACTACTACCACCACAGCCCCGCAGCTTGTACTTTTTTTCCCTTGTTGTTTTTCTCCTCTTATCTATTGAGTGTTTTTTTTGTGTGTCTTTTGTCAGCCTCTCCTCAGCTAGATTGGATGCTCAGGTCAATAAGGTCCACAACACTGTTGCTGCTGCTTGCAAAGCTGCAAACCACCACTGACATGCAGCTGATCAAGCCTTAATTGAGTAGACATTTTCTCCCCGTGATTTCTATCGATGCGCGGCACAGGAAAAAACAAAGTGAGTCTCTATCGTGCCAGACTCCTGGGAACTCGTGTGTTTAACCTCTCTGCTGTCTAATTCTATTCTCAGCTGTCCATGTATTCCTTCCGATGCTTCCTTTTGAAGCACTCCTTGCTCGGTGTTCACCTTCTGTCGAAGCTAAACCGAGCTGAGATGCGGTGAGTGCTCCATGCTAGGTGGGTTGCAGCATTAGTGTTTTCTGCTTGCCGGTGCAATAGAGGCCGACATGCATCAGGTCTTCTGTCAGCGGCTCAGCAGCGATGCAGATGGGAGGTGAAAAGCTCCACGGTGGCGAGGCTCTGAGGCGGCGACGCCTTTAGCGCGTACACTCTCTACCTTTCCACCTTTGTTAGCGCAGCAGTCAGAATGGATCGCGGGCTGTGACAAAGTGCAGGGATTGATGGATGGACAGAGCCGCAGAGTGGATGAGAGGATGGATGGGGCGCAGGAGGGAGTTAAACACGGCAAACAAAGAGAGACAGAGAGGAACGACCCGCGTCGGCCGCGCAGCAATTTAGCCCTCCACTCTGCCAACTAGCTGCGGCCCTGCTACCTGTGAGAATCAAGTACCCTTGTACATTACACAAAGGGACATATTTGGACATTTTTTCCCCCCCTCCGTATTCAAGTTTTGCTAAGTCTTCTCATGGTCTATCAGTTCAAAGGTGCACTATAGTTTAGCCTGCGGTCTACCAGGGGGTTTCTCACATTCCAACACGTTTTTTTACATTCTCTCAAGGCTTTCTATGCCTGAAACGTGGATGAGTGGGTGGCTTTAGAGCACATTTGTGGCCACAGCAGGCATGAAGAATGCTTGTCTGCCGGGCCTGGCTTTGTACCTAGTACCTTTGTACACTGTATCACACTGGGCACATGGAGATTGTACATGACGAGACGGCTATCATATATCCTAGCTTGCCATAAGAACTGTTCGACTGTAAATCTAGATAAAGTTCAATTTTAGCCATTTTAGCCACCGTCATCGAGACCAATCCGGGGTTTCCCGTTTGTCCCCGGTGGGACTTAGGGTTCCGTAGATAAGGGGGGCGGAAGTCCTCCGAATCTACCCGCCGACGATGGTTCCCATCCAGGGTAAAAAAGCTGGCATCTGCACCCCCGCTATCTCTGAAACGGTAGGTCGTACAGCGACGGAACATACACCGTTGGAAAGCTGGAGGCCCCCGCGGAGATAACAAATGTGCACCAAAAGCAGCAGTACTTTGCAAAACATAGAAGGACTGTGTAATGTAATTACATATGCTTCCCGTCCCGCAGTGGACCGCCTCTTACATTTTGTTGCACTTACCTCCTTTTCACTAAGGCTAACTAGGCTTCTCATCCACACTGCGACAGTCGTGGCAAAATCTAGCCTGGCATCCATAGCAATCATGAACGCCGTATTTGCCTGTGCCCCTGCCCAGGTGACTCCTGTTTAGTAGTAAAAAAAGAAGAAGAAGTGAATTCACCAAAATACGCTCATTCAGGGCCAATTTGAGTTCATAATTTTTGTCGAAAATCCAACAAAATTCTGGTAAGAACATGCTCTCTCATCACAGGCCTTACCTGTACAGCATTACTTGTCAGTAGTGTCGGGGCGGCCTGCTCAGATTAAGACTAATGCCGATGGCCCCAGGAACTGCGATTAGAATCACACTCATTACTCAGGGCCCGGTGACGGAAGCAATTTAAAGTCCCCATCTTTACAGTACATGAGGCAGGGCAAGCCCCGCTGTCAGGGGAGGAAAGATACCACCCTCCCTGCACACACACACACACACACACCCACACACACACACACACATACATACATCAACATGGAGTAATACAACCACACTTGTCCAGCAAGGACACCTGAAGGCCGGGGCCTTGTGTGACTTAATTGACTGGCTGGCCTTGCCTCATGGCTTTTACCCGAACGAAAGACTAAGGCATATTGCTGCCATTTGCATCATGCTCCAAAGCTCGGCATTGGTAGGAATCTTGGAGGAGTGCATGTGTCACGACCCTAGACCTCAGACCAGCCAATATATGCCGATCAAATGTCATTGGGATTGATCCTGAGCATGAACTATGTACACGTAGCTATGTTTGTCAATGTTGGGTTTGTGTCTATCTTCACCACGTCTTTTTTCGTCATCTTGTGCTGAGAGGGGAAAAAATGAAGTACAATGTATTAACTGTCGAACATACTTGCTTGATGATTCGAAGAGTTTCCAGCTGCTCAATGTGTCCCTCGGTGACACTTGTCCAGAGGAATGCCAGTCAGGGTCAGCTGTAGGGTGGCTGCCACTCAATAATGAATGATGAAGCCATCAATTAGCACCCGTTCCCATGGCAACTCTATCTCCCTAATGATACCACTGCACTTTCCTCTCCCCCTGTCAGTCTGGAAGACATCTACTGAATAATACCTCTGACAGTGTTGGGTTTTGCTATTGATAAGACCAAATCCTAATTTAGATCAATGCCAAATATACACATTTATAAATATTCTCCAACTGCATATGTCTGGATGTTATTACTTTTCATGCGTTATTCACTGAGAAGGTAAATAATTGTAAGGAAAAATGTATGCCTAAAATGGACCTTTATCTAGATTTACAGTAGACCAAAATGAGAAATGGGTTCTTGTTGGCCTGCACACAAAAAACACAAACAAAAAAACAAACAATAAAATGTAATTCACTGGCGTCGAGCCAAAACCTCATAAGTCACAATTTGGTAAATTTCATATTTTTTTCAGAAATCTATACTGTTGGTCACTCCACACGTGGATTTTTGTTTTACAAATTATTGATCAAACTAAAGTGTAAAAAAATGGCTTTGTCTCTTATTGGTTGGACAATCATAACATTTTGGGTGTCTCCTGAAAAGTGATTATTTTGGAGGTACAAGGATTTGGTCTGACAACAGCGAATTGTAAAATAACATTCCCACCGTTTCATATCTGGTGGGGGGTTTCTCACAAGTTTATAATTATTTATGTTGTTATGTTGTTATGTTGTGTGTAATTTTCACAGTTGTAGCCACAGCAAAGTTTCCGATTTAGTCTTTTTACTCGTCGTAGCTTTCAAGTAAGTAAAAAAACAAACAAAAACTATTTTTAATTTTGAATGATTTTCAAGACAACATAGCTTAGGTCTTGATAAATCCCATTTTAAAATCTATGACATCTGCTGACATTTGGATAATACTCTCATTTTCTGTTTTTGGGTCAGTCATTTATACTCGGTTGTCTATGTATTATCTTCATCATCATTATTGACAACAGCGCAAACAAAGCAGGCGATGGCCGTGACGCAAGCAGCTTTTTTTTTACCCACTATAAGGGTGAGACAAGTACACATGACACCTGTCTGCTCTGACTGTATAATATAGAATGGTATTGACTGATTGATATTGTAATTCTGGCAGTGAAGTAATGTTTTACAGCATGCCTAAAGACAGTGGTAGATGGCCTTCCCTACCGAGCACCTTTCTTCTTTATGGATCTGCCAAGCGCTGAGGACTGGTTAAATGCTGTCAATCATTGATTTTGCACTCTGACAGCAGAGTGATAGCTGCCGTGATTGAAGGAGTCTGACTTTTGTCTTTGTCTCCTATGCTGCTGCTGCAAAAAAAAAATAAAAAATCACCTTCTTTTACCACTCCCCCACGTGCTTTTCTCTCCACTCTTGCCTTTTTTAGCAAATGGGCATCAACGGGCCATGAAATAATCAATGCTGATGATCCATCTTGGAGCCTGTCGATATGTTAATGAGCACGCCTCATCGTTATTGCCGCCAGGTCATAAATCACTGCCTCTTAGCAGAATGCACAGCAGCTGGTGCAGCAAACCGCGGGCCAGGAGTAAAACACTGTCTTTTAACGATTAATGTCCAAACATTCTGCTGCCTGCGCCTTGATTGTTTTCACATGCCAAAAAAGTGCGACGGATTGTAAATCAATAAAACAATAAGATAAAGTGTTTTAATAAAGGGAGCAGTTGTGAGTAAATCATTGCAGTTCCTGGGTAAGGAATAATTGGATACCTGCTGCTACGCGCAAGCGCAAGTCTTTTTTTTCTTAGGTTAGAGACGATATATATATATATATATAATTGTATTTTGTATTTATTTTTCAAATAGCTTAGAACAACCACTTATGTTTCCATTACCTCCATTCGGGAAAACATCTGTGCGTAATACAGTACATATATTTTTTAAGTAATATAATGAAAAAAATGTATTAGCCAAATATAGTCACATTATGCAATTGCATTTGCAATCCTCCCCATCGAAGGTGAAGTTACTACTGCAGCTTCCCAAGCTAAGGCAGGGAAACAGGCTAAGCTAACACGTTAACCTTAGCTAACAAATCATAACATTGGAGGAGAACAAGGGCCACCCCGTGTGAGCTGTTGACTAATTTTCTTCAAGATGATACTAAGGAATGCTGAAGCAAAGTGGAGTCTGTGGCATATAATACTGCATTATCCTGACCTATTGCACAGCAAGAGGCTAAGCTAACATTAGCATGTGATTATTTGTGCTAATCTTTTGTTGCTGGTTGAAATTAAATATTAGTAGTAGTAATAGTAGTAATATTATTATTATGTCTACTGAAATGTTTGTTTTTTGTAGTCTTTAGCAATAGACAACAAATTTAGGGTATATATTTTTTTCCCCCTACTCAAAATTGTAGAATTTTTGGGGCGTCAGAACTTTAAGGTACCAATAATTGTGTTATGTGGTAAACAATGAAAACACCAAGCAATATTTGCTTACTCTCCTTGTTTTCATCTTCAAACATTCAAGTGCAGTGTGCGATCCTCCTTTCGGTTTCCAGAACCAAATAGCATGTGCAGGCAGTGGACACTCCAATTATTCACAGGCACCGAATTGACTTCAGCCTCTTGACAGCTCGAATTCCTGTGGCCTAAATCACGCTGGCAATAAAGCACAGCTCTGCATTTTTTCTCCCTGGCTGCTAAGTATTATCATGATGAATCTGCTGCTCGGGCGTGTGCTCGCTCGAGGCGGACGCGGCAGCAGTTGTTTAAGTTTTCCAAAATAAATAGAGAATAATTCAACAGAGACAGATATAGCAGAGAGGAGTCTGGGAAATGGCAGAGTTTGACTTGTGGAAGTTGCCTTTCTAAATTGTTTTTGTTACTCAGATAAGGAACATTAACTCCAGATGTCAAGCCGAGTAAATAATGTATCAGTCCGCTTCAATGAGGAAAATGGAGATTTCTTTTGAACCGTCATCTATCAATATCTGCGCTCTTCCTACACATCTACATGTGCTAACCACCCAGCCGTGTCAAATTTGATCAGTTTTACGCTACGTCTTACCGTTTGGGAACAGATGGGCCCTGTGCGTCAATGTGTTAACGTATTGCCCTACAACACACACGATCATTTAATGAGACCCGGCTGCCATTTATTGTTACTTAAAGAGAAGGCTTGCAGCCTCTTTATTCACATGAATGGTCATAACTTTAGGCTATACAAGCTAGGTAATCTCATTCCATATTTCTATTTATGTATAAAGCAATCAATTTCCCTATTGAGTTGGTTGTCTGTTGAGCTATGTATTAAGCTAGCTTTCCATATTGAGCTAGCACTTTACGTATCAACCTAGCAATCTAACATTCAAACCTAGCTTTCCCTTACTGAGCGAGTTGCTATCCTTATTCAGATAGTTATCTATGTGATAAAAAAGAAAGAAAAAAAAAGTTATCTATGTATTGGGCTAGCTATCCACCTATCAAGCTAGCTATGTAGCTATTGAGTTAGCTAGCTACTTACCAAGGTATCTATCTATCAAGCTAGCTATACGATATATATATATGATCGAGCTAGCTATCTAGATATTGTGCAGGTTGTCAATGTAGGTCTTAAGGTAACTATCCATCTATTGTTGTAGCGAACAAGGAACCTATTTGTTGAGAAAGGTACCATCTTCTCTATATTCCTAGCCAGCCGGTTGCATGGGCTCAGTGACCTATTTATTTTCTAAACCAGTTTCACCATAGTGTGACATTTATTTTGATATTCTCAGTGACACATGCTTGGGGGCACCTGGGAATAACTCTTGATAGGGAGAATCAGCAAGGAGTGAAAATTATTTAACACCCTTCCTTGGTGGGAGAGCGGAGATTGGTCCTCCGCAACACGCCCGTCTCTATTAATTCTTACCTATACTTGCCGGCACAAGCATTGAGAATTAGCGTGAATCCACCACACTTGTTGTGGCATTTTAATAAATGCTAATTAGGCTCTGTAAGCCTATTTCGAAGACAGAGCTGTTTTACTAGTATTGCGAGCATTAGCGCACATGCACAATATCACACGCACTTTTGCAAACATTACACCTGATAATTACACTTTTACTAACTATCACTTAGGGGTGCCATACTGGCTCTGTGCCTCTTTTATGATAATTGCCACTCCTTTGTTCTTTGAGGTAGTGTTTGTGGTCTGACATGACAGTTAAGGCTATTGAACGTACATGCAAATAGAATAAAAGAATGTCATCTGTCAATGTCTCATGTTTTAACTGTATGCCACATGTCACGTTATGCAGTATAGTTTGCAGGGGTGGCAAAAATACTTCTTATGTTGAAATAAAGATACCGGTACTTGTGAAAAAAATAAAATAAAAAAATAAATAACAATAAATGCTGATTCTTTTCCTTTACTAAAGTAGAAGTAAAAGAAAAAAGAAAAAAGACAAAAAGAACAGACTGTACAAAAGTAAAGGGCTTTGACTCTCCGTTATATACAGTTTGCTATTAATTTAATTTAATGTTATATTTTACTTTTATAGTGCTCATATTGAGAAGAGAAAATAAGTATTGAACACTCCTAAATTAGGCAATGGTAAGTAACACTGAAAAAATAAACCTTATCTGTAGGCTTTTATGTGTTTGTTTGTTTTTCAAAGTGGATTTTTTGAGAATTTTGGATGCCAGAATTTTTTAGGCTGGCACAAAATGCAACATTACCTTGAATCATTGGAGTCGAAAAAATCTGACAATTTTCTTAAATAAGGCCATGGAAATGGTATGTTGCTTTTCCGAATCTGCTGTGTCATTTTCATGAATGCTCCCCGGTTCAGTTTCTTTCATGTTGCTGCTGTCATGTTAAATCATCAATATCTCAATCAGTTGATCAAATAAAATCTCAACTGCAATAGACTTTACCACTCTTTTATATGTCGTATTGACATCTGTGGAGGTTGAAAAAAAAAAATCAAAATAGGCTTGTATTTTGGCAAATTTAAAGACATATCTGTTTTCAAATGTAGGGAGTGAAAAAAGTTGTCACAAAAGTCAATACTCACATACTCACTCCTAAAAAATATGCTTAGGTAAAGTAACAAAGTATCTGTACTTCGTTACTTCCCACCACTGACAGTTTACCACATCAGCATTGTGCGTCAGTGTCATGGCATCCTCCTTGGGCTGTAACATAAAACCTTTGCAGCTTTGGGCACCGCTTGCTTTTCAGTCATCGGGCTGGCGCGTCATTGGGTCATGTTAAAACACATAGCAAAGCAGTCGGGGCCCCTGCGGCTTGTTAGTACCTCTACTCCTGCCAATGATGACACCCTTCTTAGGGTTTGATTTACACTCTTATTGACAGCCATGATTATTATGAGGCAATGAGGGCAATGATTGCGGCTGCAAACCGCCAAATGTTGTAAGAAGGAACGCAGCTCTGGTGCTTTTATACAGTGCCAGTAAAAATATAGATGCTGTTAATATTAGGAGTGTGACGATATATCGATATCGCAATAAATTGTTATACTTTGTCTCCCGATAGATTATCGATACGCCTACTCAAGTATCGCGATATTTGTAGTTAATATACAGCCACTATAACGGCTCCATTGTTCATTACTTATTGAGTAATTACTTGGCAGGCCGCTAGGGGGAGTGCCTCATAAGAGTGGCGTGGAAATGTATGGAAGTCTTTAATTGGATTTAATATTTAATAATTTTATTTATTTGCTTTTGCAATGTTACAAAAAAAAATCGTCACAGTTCATAAAATGAAACCATTCACTATGACTGGCATGTTGCATGACAATAGTGTAATTTGTTTACAGAAAAAGGTCTCTGTTCAGGAGATATTTGTATTTGTTTAAAAAAAAATACACTAAAGTACTCACCAGTTTTAATATTTTGTTTCAGTGATGGTACAAAAATAAACTATTTTCTCATTGAAAAAACTGTATGTCTTGAGTAGTTTTATCGTAGATTATCGTGGATTTATTACCTGACCAATATATCGATAATTACGGTATCGTCATATCATATATAATTGTTATCGTGAGCCTTGTATCACATATCGTATTGTATCGTGAGGTACCCAGAGGTTCCCACTCTAGTTAATAACATCCAATTGTATACTGTCCAGACCTGTTTCTAAATTATCCTGTAACACAGACACCTAGCTAGGATATCATTCGATGTGACTAGCTAATGCTTGTGTTAGCATTAGCTGGGAACTCCTTCTTCCCTTCAACTTCATTGTGCATTATTGCTGGACTGTTTCTCGAGCTTCTTCTTTTCCCTTTGCTCTTTGAGTTTTATTCTGCGTAGAGACATATCTTCAGTTTTTGTTTTTTAATTCCTTATTTGTATTCTTATTTATTTGTTTGTTGCCCGGTAGCTCCTCTCGTTTACCGCATAACGTCTCACTGGCATACCGGAAGTCCAATGCGTCAATTAAAACTCCATTGCAATGTCAACTTTACAGTAGGTGTTGAATGTTGTAGTAAGGATGTCAACCTACACATATGTTTACCTTTGTTTTTAAATTTTGTTGCTAACTGAAGGTGGTTAGTATGCAATAATTCCATTAAAGCACCTGAAGCCACACTTTTTTTGGTCACGCTTTCTGTCTCTACTAGGTTGTTCTTCCTCAGGCACAGTGGTTTTTCAACAACAACAAAAAATCTGCACACTCCTTTAATGCCTGTAGTCTGATACTTTTTTTAAATTAAGTCAGAAGATGTTTCTTAAAGCATTCTACAGTCACAATATTCAACCAACATTTTTTTTTAACATCCAGGTATTGTTATTGATATCTATCATCGCAAGAACCATATGAAATACATTTATTTATTTAGCTTCTATTTTTTTGTATGTATATTTGGTCAGACCTAGTTATTTTTATATATATTTTTTAAATATATTACTATTATTTTGTATTTATTTGTTTATTTTTACCAACACACTAATGCAAAAATTGATTTACTAAACAAATGTAACATTTTTCAAATACATGTATTTTTAAATGTCTTAATTTCTCAGTGAATATTGCTTGAATGTCAGTGTTAACAAACAAAAAAAGGTAAAATGCGGAGTTGGGTATGTATTTGACAAAATTCCTCAATATAGAACATTAAACGAGTTGGATCAACAGTGCCTCTGCTGGTTGCAGTCAAATCACTAACTCATATTTTGCCTCAGCTCCTCAATTCCACACAATTGACACAATTAATTATTATGGCCATGCCTAGTAACGTTGGAGGGGTGCGATTTGGTGCAGATCCAGTGGAAGGTAGATGACCCTCAGGTGAGGTGTGTACAAAGCTACCATTTGTCCATGATTAAAAAAAATCAGTCAACATTGATGCTGATGGATGTATTCAAGTTATAATGTCTAGAAAAGCTCAAACACATTCAAACATTTGGTATGCAAATAGGTCTTTTCAGGATACTGTGTACTTACAGTATGCATGAGGGACCGCTATTGTTGTCTCACAACGCGCCAAGCTTTTGGCTTAGGCCTTGGGCCTCTCGCCGTGAAACACTTTATCATGTTTTTAGTCCTCATGAATAATTAAAAAAAAAAAAAATTACTTGCCATGTACAAAATTCATATGCTGGCGCAGCGAGGGAGGGTGCGGTTGATACACGAAAATTAATTTTCCTTTCTCCGTGAGTGTGACGGGAAATCAATTAATCTTGATGTATTATTTCACGCCGGGCAGGGCGGCGGTGGCGGCACAGAGAGTGGCTACAGCTGTTCTCATTGGAGAGGTCATATATTATACTTGGCGGCTTTGACAGCTGCTGAAGGAAAAGGCTGAAGGATATCAGGCAGGTGTAGCAAGCTGGGAAAAAAAATTATTAGGGAACGCAAACTGTTTCCAGCTAAATAAACTAATAGCAGGAAGAATGAATTACAATTTCAATTATTTTCCTCCTCCCAAAATACGTTGTCACGAGTTGCTGACATTGTTAGTGACGTTCCCGTTTGTTTGATGAACTAGTCATGTTGTGCTATTTATTTACTTGTGTCTCCTCTTTTGCCTTTTTGGTGTTTGCGTGGAGTAGTAGGAGGAGAGGGAGGGGTGTTGGAATTGAGATTTACCACCCGTCAGATAAATGTGTCCAGGTAATATAACACTGGGGATAGAGTGACAGAGCTATTTACTGCCTGCTTTAAAGTTTTATAACTTGTCACACTTTGCACAGGTTGTTGTCTGTGGCTTGCCGATGTCCCGGCATCACCGCCGTGAATGGGAAAACAAGTTAAGATGATGACTCTTTTAATAGGAGTGAGAGGAGATAAATATAAAACTAGAAAGAATGCTAGCTCAAGAACAGAGTTCCTGTTCTGTGCCTATGGCAGCAACGTAACTCAAATTTGTACTTAAGTCAGAACTCATCGTCAATCACTAAACTATACCAACACAATAGTAAAAATATAACTGCGGTAAATATTTCTATGGAAAAAAAAGTTCAAAATATGTTGGTAACTGAGCTTGCCTTTCACTGCTATGCAAGCTAGTTTATCATGTGCCGTCTTTTTTTGTAACTTTCAAACCTCATATGTTGGACATAAACCGTCATAAAACGAATACCCCCTATAGTGTTATGTTCCTCATGAAGTGAAAAAAATAATCTATTTGAAATTGCACTTGGTAAAGCTCCTATAGCCATCTTGGGTCCAAATATGTCAGATTGTAACAGGTAGCTAGCATTGAACCAACAATTCTATTTGGATCTGTTATGTAGTCCATCACAAGCTCAACCATAATGTCACTCTGTTATTATAATGTTTATTTCATTGTTGTATGTAATCAGATAACATTTGTCTTTAGAAATGGTGAAGCAGTTTGTTGGTTATACAAGTACGGGCTGGGTGTTTGACGAAATGTAATTGTGATTTCAATTCTGTCCTGCCACGATCATAAAAACATTATAAATAAAATAAAAAACACGATTAATGTGCCAAATGCCCCATTTCCTTCGTGCACCATCTTGTCTGTACAACAAATGTGTGACGTGTATGTGATTCTGCCTTCCCTCAGCATATGAGCTGACTGACACCCAAATTTGAGTTTACTGTAAAAATAAACGCACAACAAAAATAATTATACACATTGTATATTTAAATACAAGATTTACTTAATTTGAACAACATTGCCAATGCTAAAGTGAATGTAAAGTCCCATTGACATGCTAACAGAAATTAGCATCGACTTCCTGGAATGAAATTCCTTCAAATAAGGACTATTCATACACAAACAGGCAGAAGGAACACATACAGACAAACAAGTAATATAGCAATAATCAAAACCATATTATTTTATAATCTGTGAAAAACTACTTATATTAATAGAGCACAGTCACAACTTATTCTTCGACCCCTCTTATCCTTATTTAAGTGTGGACTCAATGCATGTGTGGCATCACACTGCCCCTAAGACGCCAACACACCCAAGGTCCCAGGTCAGCCTAGTAAATCCCAAGACTTGTGAAAATAAAAGTATAACATCAAAATAAGATAAGATACAATAACTCCAATAAAAAAAAGATAAGGGAGAAGGTGTTCAACGTGCAGCTGATTTTGGTAGTTAAATAATGACTTTTGAAATCAGTGAATACCGGTAATCATTTTAATCATTGTTATGTTATTTTTATATCAATCAAAAATAATCTAGATTATTAGTTTTTTTTACTATAATCACCCAGTCCTAATACAAGATTACTCCTGTTTTCCTTCTTCCAATGTATTGGACTTGAACACTTTACTTGGGCACAATTGGATGTTTATGATAACGCCATTGGGTTTATGTGATATGTATGTTTCTGATCACATTATTGAATTTTTATGACCACACAGTTGTGTGTTTATGATCTCATACTCTAATTGTATGTATATGTTCACACAGCTATGAGTTTGTAATCACACAATTGTATGTATGTGATGACTCGACGACTGCTGTTTAACTGTGACAGCAGCTGTTGTGTTCATCAGAAGACCTTGTATACTGTAATCCATTTTGCTGTCTGCTCTATGCCATTTTGTCTCTTTCTTGAAGGAATGAACTAAAACGTATACAGTACTTCTAATGTTTATTACTGGGAAAAAATGTCAAAACAATGATCGATACTTCTTCCATCGTGACTTATGAACATGGTTTTATCAAATTTAATTGAAACTTTTCTCCAAAGTGAAAAACAAACTGTTGAGGATTTGGCGATATCTTGTGCTTACGTAGTAATGGATCACCAGCCTGTCACCTGCTGCTGTGGATGATTGACAGGTGATATGTGTCATGGCACTTTACATTTTGTTTTGAAGTTGGGATGAATGGCCAGTTAGGCTTCTTCTTGCTAAGCACTACACATTAACGTGTTTCTTGTCTATAATACAGTTTAACAGAAACTTGTATTACTGAAAGTAATGTCTTTTTATTTGACCGTAATTGGCCTCCGCTCTCAATTCGAATATGAAAGAAAGACGTCTCGGTTATGGAAAGGTTGGCTGTTTCTCTGGGCGTCGTCCGCAGTCCACACTGCCGTAAATTCCTTTCCATTTATGAACAGATTTCACTGGTCAACAGGACTGGTAATCAACAATCAGTAAACATCTGTTACAATCCATTAATAACCCGCCGCTGCAGATTTACAGCCGGCCTGGCGGCTGACGCAAATGTATTCCCCGCCGACGACCAGAGGGCAGCTTGGAGCGGGGGCGGCCGCTGCCATTTGTAAATGCGTGACAAATTAGAGAGCAGGAGACAACTAAATTAAAGCTCCAAATGACCGCGGCCAGATGGAGCTCGATATAACAAATGGAACAAGTTGTGGAGGTGCCAGTTGTACAGACGCTGAGGGACACTGAGGGGGAATTGATTCAGGAGGGCCATTGGGCGAGCAGATGAAAAGGTTATAGTAACACTTACAGCACTCCGACTGGAGGCTCTTCTGCCTGCCAGCTTTATGTTGCACATATGCACCAATGTCATTGGAACGAATAAACCTACTTACCTATCTATTCACCATGGTTTTGATTTTACCTTGGTTTGACTGTTAAAAAAAAAAAGAGAAACTCCAATATTTTGCAAATCTTCAACGCTCTTCATTGAACATATTCTTTAAAACAAAATCCAACAAAGTTAATTTTGTATTTTTTATTTTATTTTGATTCCAATATTTGCCCTTTTATTGAAAATGAACATCGGCTCCAAATATCAGTTATCGGCCTCCTTGACTACTATCGGTATCGGTATCGTCTCAAGGCCTAGATACACCAATCCGACGTCGGGAGTTGGACAGCGTTGGGCCAACAGCATGTGCCGTTTGATAACTGTTTAAATTACTGTCGTGAAGTTGGATTGAGTTGGAATACGTGAGGGGGGTGTTTCCAGCAAATTCGACATGTTGAATCGGCGTTGGGGGCATTTGATCACTGTGATTAGCTGTTAGCTAGCGAATCAGCGCACGGGGCAAGAAGAGCACGTGACAACGCGGATAAATAGTACTCAACTCAACTTTATGTTTTTTCAGGACAGCACACATGGATATTTAAAGTTCCCCATTAAGATGATATGATCATATTTCAGCATATTTTCGGTAAGAAGATTTGCAAAGTCGTTTAAAAAGTCCTTATTGTATTTTGGAGGTTGGTAAATGACACAGCACAGCACAGTGACAATTTGGCCGACTTCAAAGAAGGTGGCTTCAAAGCTGTGATTGATGTGGACATCGTTTACATTTAAATTTGTTTTTTTGTTTTTTAAATAGTCGCCGTTCCTCCACCTCGGCCCGACGTCCTCGGTGCATCCAATTAAGCACAGCCAGGCGGTAGCAATTCAATCATAATGGTGGACTCACCAGCAACAGTCCAGGTCTCCGTCAGGCAGAGGAAATCCAAGTTGTTGGAAAGAAAAAACTCCCCCAAAATAAACGTTTTGTTTCTCAATGACACATTTAACAGCGCGATCCTTGTGGGAGCAGCAGGGGTGCATGGACCTTACGTCCGGCGGTCTCGAGGAAGCTCCTTCAGAAGCTGGAGGTCGGCACCGCATCTAAAACGCGGAGGGCAGCACGGCCGAAGCTTTTCGGGTGAACCGACAATTGTTAGCAGCCAGGAGTCGACAGGGTCCAGTTCATCCATGCGTTCGGGAACGAGAAGGGAACGAAGCTTGTTTCAGCGCCTGTTTTCGCTTCACCAGCTGGCCGCCGCGTTTACCCCAGCGCCGCTGTCAACATGTTATCAGATGCACTTGTCTTCAGACATCGGTGAAGCAGCATTTAGCTAAATGTCCACTGTCCTTTTGATTTTGATATTTTTGCCCTGGGTATTATTGATTCCACTATCGGGAAGATGGATAACAGAGTGCACAGATTCAAAGTGTTTCATACAAATATATGTACTGTTAAAATTACCTAACCACTGTGTTGCGTATAGGTTGTTGAAGACTACACGTCTTGGCATATGTAGAAATTCAGTTAACGTTTTCGCCGTAGGAACAGAAATCTGCAGTAAACCGAGAAGCCCCGTATCGATATTTCAGTATTGAGCCACCCAACACGCCATTGCGTTCGTTTGCTTAAGACAGATGAGCACCTTTTGTGAGTCTTGTAAAGGGCTTGGTACGAGTAGCACATTTGTTTGGGTTAAAGACCACTTGTTAATGAAATAGATCATGAACGTTGCCATTATGATAATGCACAGTACTTTTCTCCAGGTGTAATCTTTTATTGATGACCGCTTTCAAAAGTGGTGGGTGGGGTGTGTTTGTGTGTGTGTGTGGGGGGGGGGGTGTCTTTGTGTTGCTTTATGTTGCTGAAGACAAAACCGTCAGTATTTACTCAGAACCTTTGTCCCTGTGGCATGTGAAGATCATAGAGTTTGAGCGGGAGATTAGCTTTGGGTTAATGAAGTCTGGAGTGGAGAGAGAAATGGTTATTACTCTGTAATGTGGAGTCTTTTAATTTCCACCGTGGCAGTCTGGCCCTAATGTGTTATTTTACATTCACTTTTAGATTGCTTAAAGTGGTCACTGCTATTTGTCTTACTCATTTAAAAGCCCATTATTCAGATGTGCTTGCAGATGATACATTAGGCCTCTCCCAGTGCCTTCCTTTTGCTTGCTGAATAATAAAATATTCCTCACAAGGGACAGTCGCAGTGCAGTCTTCCTCCATGACATACATAAGCTGTTAACACATAATATTCCACCATTTGTTTTTCAAATCTCCACCATTTATCCTTTTTTCCGTGCTCTTGAAGCGTCATTATGGGAATCCCTGCTCTCATCACTCACCCAAAATCCCATTTTTGTTTTTCCGTAGGTGATCCTCCCTCCTTGCACGCTTACTTACAGTGGCCCTCTCCTTACCGTCTGATAAAGGAGGCTGGAAGTGACAGGGACTATTTGTTATGAGGGGGAGACAGGGGCGACATGCACTAGATTATAAAATGCAGAGACGTGCAGAGGTCGGATAAACAATTTGCCACCGAACTTGGCTACCCATGATGCACTCTGCTCTCTATATCACAAGGGAGGGGATGCTTAAAGGGGCAGGTAGGTGGAGAGATACGGGACGGGGGGCTCTGGCTGATGGCAGTCAGGCTTCTCTCTCTCCGGGTTAATTCACAGGATGAAAAGCCGCTCACTGTGATGTGTCATATATCAAAGACAGGGCATCAGTAATCTTTGCTCAAGGGCACAGATAACAGACAGATAGACATGTGAATGAGATGGGGGGTGCAAAAAAAAAAAGGAAAAAAAAGCAACTCATCCTTTTCTGCTACCACCACGGAGGAGATAAAACAAGATTTATGACTCATCTCGGACCACATGCCGGCTGCCCGCTCCATTTTTCAGCCGCTCCAAAAATTGGAAGTAGAAAGCAATCTGCTTGTCAGTGTGTCCATCAGGTGCTTCAAGAGGAAATTGGGTCCTTCTGGCTTTTTTGCTCTTTTTCTTTATAACAGTTTTGTTTTTAATGGCCTCAATAAATATACAGTATGTAAGGTTATAAGTACCTTTTATCACTAAGGCTTTTCCACGTGATTGACCCTGCTCTTCTCAGATAGTTCTCAAACCTTTGTCACTCCAATTGATGTGCTGTTATGCTATTTTGAGGCGCAATCAAATCAAAAGGACACAATATTTAGTGTGTATGGCACATTCATACATAAATATTGAGGGTTTGACAGTATGGACTTTGATTTCAAGGTTATGGTTTGGGTCATACTAGGAACAGAAAGGGAACAAAATAATATCGTTATCATGACATTTGCTCATTTGAACGCTCAGGAAGTGATGTACGTCAAAAGCTTATCTACCTTTTTCTTTAGAAAAAAAATAACTACTTTTTAATCTATAACAATGATAACACGCACACACAAATCAATTTTTTCCTCTACACCCCTCGTGATTGGTCTATCAGTCCCGGTAACAACATTGTGCACTACGCCTCCCATTTTTCTCTCAATGAAAGACGGACATTTTCAGGAATAAAAAAATAAAAAAAACACAGACACCCGGAGAATATGTAAAAAAAAAAGTGAATATTTCCAGACAAAAAATGATGTGTGGCCACCTTAACCTAACTACAGGTAGTCAACAAGTGCTTAGTTACCATTATGCATGTGGATGGCATGTCTGATAGATGTTAACATGTTAAGCAGAAAATGATATATGTTATTTGCTGGTGTATGATCACTTGCTCTATTGCCCATGTACCTGTCTGCATTATAATTAGGAACACATCTCAATTACGTTTCATGGTCCGTTTAAATAGTGTTACTAGTCTGGTATGAACACATATTCATTCTAGCGTGATTGATACAAAAAAAAAAAGTACAAGTGGGTCCAACAAAGAAAATTGTCTCGGCAGCTCAGAGAGACATTTGTTAGGACAAATATGAACATGATATAGATAATCACAATTGCATGCATAAGAAACGTGGAATTTGCCTATTTAATAAATAATAATAATAATGCATCAGATTTATTTATTATTTATTTGGCGGTAAGCTACTTAAGTAGCCACAGCTGCCCTGCGGCAGGCTGACGGAAGCGTGGCTGCCAGTGTGCGCCTACGGCCCCTCAGACCACCACCAAACATACACACCTTCCATACACCAGTGTGAGTAGCAATGGAGGCAATGTGTGTGAAGTGCCTTGCCCAAGGACACAACAACACATGGCTTGGGGAGAGCAGGGATTGAACAGCCGACCTTCTGGTTGCTGGACAACCGTCTCTACACCCTCAGCCACGGCCGCCAAACATTGAACCAAACAAGGTTTGCCCCTTATTTCTTCCTAAAGCCCATGAATTCCCACTCATATGTCCTAGAATGTCAAATATTTTCTTTGAGTCTCCTTAGCCAGCTTGACAATAAAGTGCCACAGCATCACATTTTCTGTTAAAGTACTGTCAAGTGCTTGTTTGTCATCCAATGCAATGATATACCATGAGATTAATTATTTAAATGTGGAACTTTAAATGTAATGTTTGGAAAAGTTTTAATTGAAGTTCAGTGCAATTCACTTTTGATGCCATGTCTTATTGTGACTGTAATTTGAGTTTATACTCATACAAATTATCATGTTTTGGCTGGTGCTGTCTCCTGTGCCAGATCCTCCTGTGAGATGACACAATGCCAGTTTAAGCAATATGTTCAACATGGGGTCACTGTAAGTTGCAGAGTAATGTAACACATAACCTGTTTTGCATATTGGCCCTACCTGCTGTTTCTGTCTAGACGAGTCGCCAAGTGTGACATCTGTTTCAAGATGAAAACCCGAATGTCAGCAACAAAAAAGGAGGAGCGTCTGCCACTCTCCTGTTTCACAAATGACAAGTTGTCGCAGTGTGTGCTTGAGGACTAACCATTTTTAATAAGTCAACATCTGTCCGAGGCCTCAGAAAATTGTATTAGCTGAGGAGGGAGGAGACTGTTTAAACCAAATTATCATCTGGAAAAACTTGTCAGAGATATAGATCAATAAGTGCTGGTGTTGGACCTAAATGTTGAGGAATTTTCAGGTCCTCGGAATAATTATGTAAATCAAGCTGTTGACGTAGCAGAAGTAACTTTACTCCACCTGCAATGTGGTAGGTGGTGCTAGAAAGAAAATCTTAAAGCAGGAAGGAGGATAACCTGATGAAGTCAACACACAATCTGTTAGATTTCTGCAACTTTTGTTATTATCGCTAAGAGCTAGAGCTGGCTAGGGCTAGCTAGAGCTAGTGCTGTCTTAAATAATGTGGCCTGTAATTGACAAAGCCATAGCCTGTACAACCACAAGTCTCGACCCAGTTTTCAAAACAAAAAACATGTTTGCTTGAGAAGTCGCCCGTGAAGAGTCTCATGTTAGCTCACCTGCAATTTATTTGAAAGCTATAATTTTCTCGACTTTATAGCTGAAAATTGTCATTGATTCGCTGGATGACAGATGCTAAGAGGCCCTCATATTGACGCCGCCCGCCATTGACGCTTTCAGTAAATTCCTCATCTAATTAACATGCCCGGGCCAAATGATACACCTTTGTATTCTGAGAGGATGTCGATGGATGCGGGGTGCGTTGTTCTAGAAGGACTTATTGAGCTGCTTGTCACTGCACCGTGATTTAGGACATAACGAAGAATGTTTCTTTTTGTGTGGCATAATTAAAGCTGCTTTATGGGCTACACCCAGACTGCTAAAGATGCCAGAGAAGAGAAGATTGTGACGTTGATAGAACGTAGGGTTTTTCTCTTCAGTCAATAGTCATTCAACCTTTTGACACTCTCATTGTTGTCATTCATTGGGAGGAAATATTTTTTCTACTGAAGGTATGTTAGCCAAGTGATTTTGTTTCTTCTGACCCTATTGTTATTTTGGGATATACGTTTTTGGGCCTTCAGAAAATGTTTTCCAACAAGGCCTAGTTTACTACAATGGGTCCTTGGGTTACAAGGTCGCCCCTTCAAACTGCAGATCATCTCTGACCATGACACTGAAACACTTCAGTTGGAGTTAATATTTTGATGCTGGTTGAAATGAGGTATATGGAGGTGCACTGTTAATAAAGTAGTAGTATTTTGGTTTAAATCCCAATTGGACAAGATTTGAGACAATCTAACTTGGAGGTACTGCCTTCATTCTAGCAGCAATATTGCAGTAATCCTGTAGTTTGTAGTCACTTTTTAGGATAGCGCCTCTTGTGACAGGAATAATCTCCTGCAGTGCAAACCCGTGGACTTCTAAGATATTTGACAGGTTCTCTGCTGCAATTGTACATCTGAACCTGCCAGCGCCTCCAGCAGGTGCCAGAACCTGACACCTACTGAAGGCACCGGGAGCAATGTGGTGGCTGGTGATGGTGATGTTGGGGAGGGGGCTCATGGGCTTACTAGTAACATGATGCTGTGGTCTTCTGCCTTGTGCCCACGGTGGCCCTCAACCACCACTCAACAGCTCTGCAAGATAGCTAACAGCGTACTCTACTGTGGGTACAGAAAGCTCATTGTAAGGAGACGCAGAATTCAAGAGGGGGGGGGGGTAGTGGTGTAATCCTGGCTCTGTCCTGGATCAGTCAGTTCGGATTTCACACAGACCCCACGATCAGACAAGGGGCCCCTGGACTTGATGTTTCGAAGGCAGCAACAACCTCTGTCCTTAGAGCAGCAGAAAAAAATATGGTGGCAGGTTTTATCCTGAACTGGCTGTTTTTTTGTATATAGAAAATGACATCAGTAATGAGGTTTTTGATGTACAGATTTCTCATCAATCTCTCGACCCTGTTGATTTTAGAGACTGCCCACGTGAACGGTTGCACAGGTCCCATACAAAGATTTTTACACCTAAAATCGCAAGCATTTTTTTGCCTAGTCACTTGTCTACTAAAAGTACACGCGGATACAGATCTTACTACCTCCAAAGCAGGGAACTTTCTGGTTGTCTCATTCTCCATTTTTAAATGGCAGATTCTATTGCCAGCAGTTATTGTCTGTGAACACTTCCCCTTTGCTTGTGTATGCAAATCCTTGTAGTTTCTCCAACTTTTAGCCAATTCAGGTTCATATTGTGCTATTTTTTATCCAATACAGTCGATGACTTTTCAAGGGTAGTTAAGTCAAGTCCAATGTGAGCCGTGTTGCCTTTCATTCAATTAGACAACCTCTCCCACACAACACAAAAATGACATTGAAATAAATTGATGTAATGACAAGAATCCATGCCCGCAAGACTGAGCGATTTTTGGCTGTGCACTTGGCATGTAATGTGATCTCCGCTGATTCAGTGAAAAACAAATCCTATTTTGCCTCTGTTTTACATACAAGTGTAAGAATGTGTTTGGCATTTAGTGTTCAGAGAGAGAGCTGCAGGGATCGCTGGTGCGTTCACCACCTATGTATGCTACAGAGAGCAGATAATTGCTTCATGGCCAGGGGCTTTCGGTTAGCCAGCTAGTTAGCGATCACACACGCAAGATGTCTGACTCTCTGTGGACACCAGCAACTCTCCATCAAATGGCTGCAAGTAGTGGGCGGAATAATTTTTGCAGTCCTCATTTTGTTAATGACCTCTAGCTTGGGTTACAGTGCTCTTTAAACGAGCCGTTTGGTATTTGTAGAGATTATTGTGAAAGCATAGACTTCCAAAACAGGGGGGGGGGGGGGGGACGGCATCGTTCTTCAAACATATAAGTTTTTGTGTTAGCATTAAGCATTGCCAAAAGCATTTTTGTTTGTTTGTCTATTATGCTAGTGTTTAAGATTTGTTGTAGTATGGTTTCCTGCTTCGTTTTCATTTGTTATATGATGTCTGCTTTTTAAGTTTGAAATCCAAAATAATCTGTTGCAAGACACTGATTTACAGGTAGTTTACATGTAGTCAATAGCCCTTTCAAAACCTGGATATTGGCCATATTTGGGCTTTGAAAAGCAATGTAAACACAGGCAAAAACCTGAAAATGCTCATATTTGACTTTTTAAAACCCCAAATAAGAGGGTTACTCCTTTTTTAACCCGAATATTTGGTCATATACAGTGAACACATTCAGAATATCTCAATTGAACGGAGCATTCTTCTTCTTCTTATTATTATTATTATTATAGGTGCATATATACGTCCATGCGTCTGCCGACTTGGAGTGAGGAGAAAACTGACTACTTTTATTACTTTATTGGTGAGTGAGATGAATATAATCTTTTATTGACCGTAGGAATTTAAAAACGGAAATGACGTCCGTGCATTACGGTTTATCCGGTTACCCCGAATGTTTCAGAAACCGTAACTTTTACCTGAACCTGAATATTGACTGCATTTAAACGTAGTCATTGATTGACCTCTGATTTGTTGTGATCCTTGTAAAATATATTAGGCTACAAAATAAGTTATTCAAAGTTCCCCTTTCATGATAATTTCCTTTAAAGTAAAGTCACCTGTTCTGAAAAGTTAGTGGATGGGGTGAGCCTTACTGCTGGAATAAAGACACATCATTAGAACAGTTTCATGATTTTTAGGCCCCCTTTTGTTCCCTGGTTTTGCAAGGACGTCGGGACTCATGTTTGCAATGGCAGCGATCCCTATAAACAAATAACGGAGGGGACTGAAAAGAGAATTCTTTGTCTCTGTTCTCTTCCCGGAGCCTCCCGGTCCACTGCGAGTTTACATGACCCTCAACTTCTCACTATGCAAGATGTGAAGGAATTTTTATTTAGGAGGCCCATAAAGAGGCATTGTTGGCTGGGTCAGAGCAGTGGAGTTTACATAAGAAGGCCTTTTCTAACTGGAGCTCACGGTCCCTTGACAGATCATGTGAAAGACACCAGACCGCAGGAGCATTTTTGGCGCAGAGAAGCTGAAAGTGGTCACCCGACTTGTCACAAGCAAAAATAACTTTTTTTCTTCTTCTCAGGCTTGTTTATGATGTTTGGAGGTAATTTATATCCTCTAAATCGTCTGTACACTCTGTCCCGTCTGTCAACTTTTGTGCTTGAGTGATGTCGAGTTGTTTACTCAAGCACATCAACTCACTTTTCACTCTCACTTAAGCTGAATGAGCTTCTGCACCCCCCCCCCCCCCCACAACCTCCCCCCCCCCCCATCCCCTCTCTCACCCTCCAATATTACACTGGGCCTATTTTGGCATTGTTGGATGTGTCCATCAGCGCGAGTGTCGTTCAAGGACGACAAGACAATGGATTTATTAGGGAGACAGATGAACTTCTTTTCAAATCCCGTCACTCCATCGACTGTCGACAGTGGAGACAGTTGACGCGCGTATGACAGCTGTCACGCTCGTCACGGTCACATCTCCAAGCACACACGCCCAGGCTGGTGTGTGTGTCTGTGTGTGAACAGTGCAACATTATAGTGCGGCGTCAGGGCTCTGTGTAACATCATAAAACATTTTTTGATTTGCGCCTCGTGATTCATCTTGCCTTCAGAAATAATTTCGGTGTGAGCCCACAGCGAAATATATACTTGGATATACTGTATACTTGGGGCAATGTTGTGGCTTTGAGCTGAAATAAACAAATCTCTAACGTCCTATTCACGTTCTTCCACCTCTTTCATTTACCATAAGCAAAATATACTGTACATCAGATAAATGCATACTAGAAATAAGAAAACCAGGGACCAGCTTAACCACTTTGTAGCAATTCGTCCCCACAATGCATGGTTTACTATACAATAAAGGATAATGAATGAAAAATGGATGTTAGTAGTGAAAGATGGAGAAATTGTTCATTGAGTGATGCTTTGGTCAACAATCTTTTAGGGATATTGATTTTAATATTTTGATTAACATGCTATAAAGATGTCAGAATTCACAATTGATTTAATTCTACATTTTTTAAACATACTAATAGCAGCTGCCTTTGACCTAAAAGTTACTAGTACTACTAGGACCTCTAAAGGCCTTTTCACACTGCACTTAGCAACGCGCAGCACACCATCAATTAACTTATTCATGTGTATTTGCTGTGAGGATGCACACATTGTGCAAGGACTTACAAGGTGATGTCAGAAGGTGTATCCAATAGAAGACAAACTGGCAGAGTGATGTCAGAGTCCTAACAGCGGGAAAAGCTTCCTGGTTACTTCCTGGTTGACTGCTAAACAAGCACTTCCTAATACAAAGTAGGGGCAAGCTGGCACTGGGGTGCTGTCATTCTTTCGCGCTGACCCATGGCGAATACCAAGAAAACCAAGAGCAAAAACTAAATGCAATGTGAAAATTACTTCATAGTACATACTTAAAAAAAAAAAAATTATTATTATCATACCAATATTTAAAAATAATATATTTCAGCTATATAATAATAAAAACAATTTGTATTCTACTTGATAAAAAAATATTTACTTTAATATTAATTAATGCAGTATGTATGATATAACATATATTTTTGTTATACTGTACTAATAATAATAAAGGCTGCTTTAACTGCGGCTACTACTAATTAAACTAAATAATTGACAAACTATTTTGTATTCATATTTTTACTATTTCACATTGTTTAAAATATATAAAAACTTTAAATTCTAATGATCAAATACTTATAGCCACCTTTTTGATCACTCAAGGACATGCATAGATGACGCAACAACATGCATGCAACTAAATATAAAATGATCAATACATCTCAGAACTGAGATGGAAGTCAATATGCAGTAACTGATGAGGTCAGCGTGCCTCAACCAATCAGTGTTGTCCTGATATGTCAACCAATCAATACATGTGCTTCTGGCATTCCAATCAAGGCAGTGTTTGCGACTAGGCATGTGTATGACTCATATGTCATTGCTTCGATATTTATCCATAGATATGATGGTATGTTTGTTATCGTAGGCTGTCAAGCAAATGCACAACAGTCTGTCTTTGTAATGTAACGATTTCTTCAGTAAAAACATTTGGACTCACAATAGCAATACGAGTGTAGCCTAATGTGCAGCATTAGTGAGTTGAACAACTCTCATCTGTTCTAATCTGTGCATCGAATGAAGGAGACCATAATAAAAGGTTACTGCTGATCAATGGCCGACACAAACACAATCCATCTGCGGGAAAGATTAATAAATGATGGTTTCATCCAAAGAGTAGGGACGCATTCTCCTGTTTTGCTGATTTATTCTGCCGCTGCTTATTAACGCCACATGTCCCTGTTTTTTTCATCAGGCCCTAATTGAGTGTAGGATTTTGCTGAAGTGTATTATCCATTATGTGCGCAAGGACATTGATGAATGGAAATGGCTTTCCTTTGTTGAATGGACTGGACAGTGTTGCTGGCCAAGTAATGATCCAAAGCACCAGATCAATACAGCATTGGAATAAAAAGATGGAATTCTGCTTTTCTCAGTCATTACACTCTCATTGGCTGAATTTGTTTGATTAAAACGAAAAACCAACTTTTTCTCTTTTTTTTACATTTTTATTCTACAAACCAAAATAAGCATTCTGAAGATTTCTTCTCCGCTTCCCGGCCTCAAGCCCATTAAAATTCCTCTGAAGTTTTGTACATATCACTACATCAAATGCACATGAATTATGAATGTCTCACATAGCAATCGAGCCTGCGGGTTCCCTTGCAACTGATTTGGTGTCTATGAACTTTGTTGTTACAAGGACCGCAGAAAATTGGAGTAATTTGCTCTCCCCCGTGATTGATCATTCATAGCTCATAACGCAGAGCATGGCGCAATAAACATCTCTACCTTCTTGTTTTACACCGCACTTCCATTTGCTTGAACATTTTTAATGACATTTATGTCAAATATTCACGCACAAGAAGGACTTTGTCACAAAAACAGGGACACACAAAACCAGGAGTGACTTATGCATATTGAAGACAAAGTTGGCTGACTTCTAGGGAAACCTACTAGCTAGTGTGTTCCATACTTGTCATAAAGGCAAATGTATACATAGTAAACATTTAGCTTGGAAAACAACACAAAATGTTCTCATTTAGTAGATTTTTTCCACACAAAAAACATTACTGATAAAGCTTTGTTTTTTGTTTTGTATTATATAGGTGCGGCTCCATAGATTAGAATATCCCAGAAGACTTCAAATGTATTTCAGTAGTTCATTTCAAAAAGTGAACCTCATATTGTAACAAGGGTAGGACTGATTAGTTGATGTGTCAATTTTACCACTCAGCAATAATGAGTATAAATGAGACTGTTATCATAGTCACTTCAAAATATGCAAGTCTATCCTCTAATATAACAGAAGCAAAAGATAATCGCTACTAGCTGATGAGCAGCCCTAAATCGTCACGTCAGCTAATTTACCAAACACCTTCCTTTAACAGTAAAAAAACAGACAAAATAGGCTACTGTCTGGAAGAAAAAAAACATACCAAAGACAAAATCGATTTGTAGTTGACTCAACTACTATCGCTTTAGTGATGTGCACGTAAAAGCCCAAAGCCCATTTAGCGGTGACGTTAGTTCAAGTCATTCAACCTCTAGGTCACACTCACAGCACAAAACGAGTTCCAATTCCACATTTTGTTTGACTTTTGGCATACAGATTTTTTTGGGGAAAAAATTATACGTTGTGCCACTCTTGAAGCATTCACCTGTGGAGGTTCCACAGTACTACTGATTGGTAACCGGTAAATACATATTGTCACACATTTGTCGATGAGATCCCATTTCTTAGTGCTGGATCCAAGGACAGATGTCTGTCTGTTTTCACTCACGACCTTATAAATAACAAACTGACTGCGCTCATTTGCCCCCAGAGTGTCACTGAACTCCCATTCCCAGGCTTTGTGAAGCGCAGGCTCGGGGTCCCGCTGCCTGTCTCGACGTCTGTTGCGGCCATCCGCTTCTTTCCTCACTTGTAAGCAGCTGCACATCAAAGGGAATATGATTTATCAGGACTGCACCAATGACTTTTTTATTCAAGTTAACATTCTTGCCCTATGCTTCATTTTTATTTATTTGTATGTTTTTTCCTCTTTCATGTAGTTCTGCAGTGGCTGTTCAGGGGTCATTACCCAGCTAATGTTATACATGAATATAATAATTATTATATGTAATGAAAACCTCAACCATAGCCTGTTCTTTGACACTGATTGTTGTTGTTGTTTTTTTAAAGAACTAAATTTCCAATTGATGTCCAAATTGTCACTGTCAATCTCTTGAAGTAACATTTTAACATTTTTACTAATACAGTGAAGCTTTAGTGTTTTTATGCTCTAGTTTGCATACGATTCAGTTTTCAACGACTGTTTTGTCAACATTTTGCCTCAATATTTATTTATTTTTACATCTGCTTGGTTTTTGTCCAAAAACGTGTGACTCAGACATTCATTGCTGGGAATCAAAACACCATGCCATTTGCTCACAATTCAGTACCTTTGATTCTTGTTGAGTGTGCATTGTCCTGCGTGTTTAAGCGAAGCATTTCGTAAGTTGTGTAAAAAGTGTTCATAAGTCAGCAAGGCGTATTCCACATTGCAAGCTTTTATTTACAACTCAAATATATAACAAGCCTCCTGATCTGCTTGACAACACTTGGGTTAGTTGGGGCAACATTGGCGCAACACATGCTGTCAAGTCAGGCCTTCAAAATAAAAGCATGCAGTGTTATTAACTCATTCACTGCCATTGACGGCTATAGATGTAAAAAATTCACTTTATTTCTATAAGTTAAAAAAAAAATCCACTTTTGTTAGAACAGATATAAAGTTTGTGATTTATCGTGAGTTAATTAGAGAAGTCAATTTTAATCGCCGGACACCCCTCATTTTTAATAATCTTTTTTTTTAAAGAAAATATTATTTAAAAAAAATTACAATTATTTTTTGTTAATTAAAGATTTAAAAAAAATATATGTCTTTTTTAAATAGAAAAGATTATTGAAAATTAAAAAAATAATAATGAAAAAAAAGTTTTTAAAGAAAAGATGATTAACTCTTTGACCGCCATAAACGTTATAAAACGTTTAGCATAAACCTAGGGAAGGGCGCCGAGGACGTTAAAAGACGTTCACTATGTTTTTTTTTTCTTTTTTGGGAAACGGGTGCAGGAAAGCCTTGGGCAGCTGTGCTGAAAGTATCAGGCAGATCTGGTTAGTATAAGACTCGTTTTGGCCCCTAGATGGCAGCGATGACTCTCTTTGCACAAGGTTGGATGGGCCGCCCACCGTGGGCGTCAGTAGAAGACGTGAGGCGGAGCTAGAGTGTTGAGGGGACAATGGCTGAATAAGCCACAATGGCTGACCAAGCAACCGGTTGCAAGCAGCTCACACTTGAGCATTTTTTTCAAAGACGGAAAGCATCGATCAATACTAAAAAGCGCATTGATGTCGACGATGATGATGACTCCGAGCTTGACGCCAAAATTGGAAGCCTTGACGCGACTGTTATGATCACGTAGTAAGCCTCACCGGCTAAGCGCGGCTAGCGCTGCTAAGGCTGCTAAGGCCGGAAAACGCGCACAATAACCGACCGGGTTCTTCTGCACAATCGGACATTCGATCGGGCGATGGAGAGTTGGCATCGACCAATGCAGATTGATGATGATGATGATGGTGAATCCCGAGGTTGACGCCACAGTTGGAAGCCTTGACGCGACTGTTATGATCACGTAGTAAGCCTCACCGGCTAAGCGCGGCTAGCGCTGCTAAGGCCGGAAAACGCGCACAGGTTGACGCCACAGTTGGACGCCACAGTTGGACGCGGCATTTATTCTCACGTCATAAAGCATCACCGGCTAGCTCTGCTAACGCCGGAGCTCCACATGCGGACATTTTGTCGGACAATGAAGAGTACCCCGAGTCCAATGCATATTCATCGGAGGAGCGGGTACAGTCTGATCACGGAGAAGACACTGGTTCTGGACTACGATGCCACCATGAATGGAGTAACGTAACCGTAGCATGATCCTGATATTAGGCTTGATGGCAATACACACTGCAGTATATACTTGCTATTCCCCGGAAAAAACGTTCTGCAAGAAAGTGGAGCTTTTGCACGCGAAGAGGCAATCTGTTGTGCAAATGTTGTTGTGTCTCCTTGCACGCAGGGGAGAAAAAACAAAAAGAAAAACTGTCGTTGAAACATCCACATATTTGTAAATAGCACCACAGTTGCACACATTTGTAAATAGTTTGCCAAATTGTTGTCAAATTGTTACACTGTTGAATGTAAATAAACGTATTTTGCTATCAAAAAACACTTTTTCATTCTTGGTGGTAGTGTTTTATAGAAGTAAAGTATTTAGGTGTTTGTGGCATCATTCATGGACAAAAAGAAGTGTAAAATTCACTAGAATGCATGAAATAATATCGTTTCACTAAAAGCTTGATTTCTCCGTATTTTGGTCCAAAACAGGCGAAATTGGGTGAAACTAACCATTTTCTATTGTTGATTACTAAAGAACGGAATAAGGTAGAAACAAACTTTTTTTTTCTGATGAAAGATGAAAGTCCAATCTTTCATTTGGTACAAACAGAACATTTTCTGTGGACCTTGAAAGATCAGTCAAAATGCTTAAATCGGCTGGCACTGACGGCATCCCTTTTCTGAAAACGTCTGGCAGTCAAAGAGTTAAAATAAAAAATAAAATAATTAAAATAATAAAAAAAAAGATTACAAAAAAAAAATTACCATTATTTTTTTTAAAGAAAATATTTAAAAAATAATAATAATAATCTTTTTTTTAAAGGAAATTATAAAAAAAAAAATTTTTTTTTTTAAATATTTTATTAAATAGAAAAGATAAAAAAAAAATGATAATTACATTTTTTTTAAATAGAAAAGATGATTAAAAATTAGGGGTGTCAGGCAATTAAAATTTGTAATCGTAATTAATTGCATGATTTCACTAGTTAACTCACGATTAATCATACATTTTATATCTGTTCTAAATGTACAATATATATTTTTTTAGGTTTTCATACTCTTGTTAGCAAAAGTGGACAAAATATTACACTAATGGAAATGGTTCAAATTAATTTCGACGTCTATAACCGTCAATGGCAGTGAATGAGTTAAACGGTTTCCCAAAGTTGTTACACTCAATAGAGAAACACACAATTCTAAGTACCAGCGATAGTCATCTTTACTATGACATCTAGATTCTGCTAAAAAGATAAATTGCTGGTAAATATTCATTTATCCACTTCCTTAGTCATTTATATTTATTTTGCATTGTTCCTAAAACTGTACTTATCTATTTCGGTTAATTTTTTTTGGGAACTGATTAATTAGCTTTACATTTTGTCCTATGGGAAATATTGTTCTGCTTTTTGGAAACAATTTGGTTTTAGTTACACTTTCTGAAAGTAATGTATCACGAAAACTGATGTTTCACTGTATGAGGTAAATTCATTAGTAATGTTAAACATTTTAAAACACTTGTTAATAAACACTCAACTTTAAATGTGTCGTGCATCACGACATTTTAACTTCCACATAAGTAATAAATAAAATCAACCAGTAATGCAATATATGATGTTAAAACATACAAACACATTCTCACAGCAGAAAAGCAGCTAGCTAGCTAGCTAGCTAGCTAGCTCCAGAAACTAATGTAGTGGTCTATATCTTTGAACAGCAAAAACAAATAGATTCAAATACACCACAAAAACAGATTTAAATCAAGGTAGTTCCTTTTACTTAAAAAAAAAGAAGGAAAAAAAATAGTTTGACAGCATATTTGGCTGGAAGTCGGAACATACCACAATAAAACTGGAAACAGTGTCAAACACTTATTATTTATTATTATTATTTATTATTAACACAGGCCTATTTTTCCCAAAGAAATGTTTTTACGACCTTTAAGTCATTCCACTGTGAAATTTCCACTGTATATAACTAATGAATTTCCACTCTGCTTTTATTTTCACTTCTACCCAAATCTTACACATCCTCATGGCTTGGTCTCCATCAACGGAAAACATGTGGGAAGAGACATCATTTGTTAAGCTATCATCAGAATAGTGAGGGATTGCTCATCAGGTGCTCTCATTCAGGATGATGAATTGTAGCCAAACACACATTTGTCCCCCAAAACCTGCTGAGTGGATCAGCATCATTAGGCATGAGGGATAGGAGGAACCTCGTGGAAAGTGAATGCAGATAACAGATGTTTCAAATCTCCGGCGGAATCCTTCAAGTTGAAGGTGATCCTTGCGTTCGAAGAGCAAAAAGAATATCTCAGGAAATCAAAGAGTGCAGGTCCTTTGTCTGCTTTATATCTTAGGGGGATCAAGTTTTGGGAACACTGATGCATTTGGGAGTTCTTGTCACGGGCTCTATCAGGTGACCAAAATTCAGGCAGCTTGGCCCTGTTGTATAGGACCTCCATCTTTGTCAGCCTTGTGTCATCTTCTAAGCAAGCCCAGCGAGAGAGGCTCTAACATAAATAATGCCTCAGGTCTGTAGAACCCCAACACACATAAATCTTAATAGAACTTCCCTGATTCCAATGCGCTCTTGCAGTTTTTTGCCCCCAACCTCGCCGATGCTGACTTTCCAGCATTCTGTGATGAAACCTCAGTGACTTAAATTTGCAAAGTGGATTACATGCACAAAGCTTGCGCAAATCAATCAAAAACATGTCAACAATGCTTAGCCCTGCACGATATGCAATTCATCATTCCCAAGATTGCGCGGCGGAAACGGGCTAACAAATGGAGTCGGATCACTTGCGTTAGACTCATTTTTGGAAACATCTGACGAGTGCATTTGTCTTCCCATGTCAACTAAATTGGCAGTGAGTTTGTTAGTGGGAGACAAGTCCGGGCGTTACACATTACGTTTGATGTGAACATCGATGCTTGTTGTTATAAACATTTGTCAAAACATAACAAAGACGAGACGAACCATGTTCCAGGAAAGGATTTCCTTACGAATGGGGCTGCTGTTTAAAAGTTTGTTGCTTAGGTTTTGGTGGTGCCAACACACAGGACAAGTACGAACTTATCATGTAATCAAACGTCAGTGGTACCTGAAGTTACGAGTGCCTGAGCTCTATTGAGGAGCTTGGAACATGGTGCTTCAATTCATGTCAAGAAAGTTCATGTAATGCTGAAATACTGCTTGAATTTAAGCAGAAAAATAAAAGACCACATATGCGCAAATCTGTACACATATACACTTTAGATACATTGCGGCATCCTGGGGGCCTGTGTTGTTACACTTACGTCACATAATTGATTGACCATGCTGGTTTATTTAATTTATTTTAAACATGATTCATTTAGCTGCTTTTTGTCAATTAAAAACATGACATATTTACTACTTGTGATGAATATTGAAACTAAATTACTAGGGCCCGATCGATAGGCATTTTTTTGAGGCCGATGCCAATACCGATTTTTGGCAGAAAAAAATACAAATTACAGATTAATCTCCCGATTATTTAAAAAAAATATATATAATGCACACAGTTATTTCCCCCTCATTCCTTTTAAATGGGGTGTTACTTACACTCAAACTTTCACTATTATGATTTACTTTGCTTTGAATGACAAGTCCAGAGTAAGACCTTATCAACACATTTCATTAAGTATACAAGGTTATTGTATAGATTTATGTGTAAATAATAAAAACATTCTTACTTGTGTATAACTGCTGTACTGTATTTGGTTAGAGTACATAATTGGGCTGGAAAAATAAAATCACATGGTTACATTTAGTGACATCAAATCTTAAAAAAAAAGAAATCTTGGATTTGGCTTTCTTAATATAGGGTGACCAAATGCCCTCTTTTACACGCTTTTTTTATCCCATTTTTTACATCCTTTCCGGGCATCTTGAAGTGGAGGTGGGCCATAAATGAATGAAAATGTCCTGTTTTTATTGTGCGGCATATTACCGCAACTAGTAGACCACGGACTGCTCCCAAGTCGATTTTGGGGTGTGTAGTGAAAAAAAGAAAGGTGGCTTTTATGTGTGTGTGTGTTATTATTGCTATTTATTATAATATATATATATATATATATATATATATATATATATATATATATATATATATATATATATATATATATGTAGGTCAGCGCTTTACGTACCTCACTTCTTAAGCATTCAAAGGCCCTGAGCTGTGTTGGTGGCCCAAAACATTGACTTACGGGTATCGCTCTGTGGGGTAAACTCGAAGGCGTGGGTTCGATCTTCGCTTGCCACATAAAAAAAAAAAAAAGTAATAATAAAATAAAATAAAAAAGTCACAGGCAGCTTGGGCTTACAACGTGTCATTGTTTATTCATTTCTCAAGTAAGACTTTAAAAGAGTTGCGTTTTTGTTTTATTTTCTACCCATACAGAAGAAGCTTACGTTAAAATAGTTATAATGTATGGCATCTTTGAGTAAACTTTTGAGTATCATTTAAGTATTTTGAGGCTGGGCTGAGTGGCCTCTTTTTTATAATAAAATAAATAAATAAATAAAAAATAAAAATTATATAATATGAGCTATATAATTGATCTACTGGTATTCTTATTCAAAAGTGTGTGTGATGGTTATGGTGTTGTCAGGACATAAAGTAAATGCAGAATCACTCCTTTTTTTTGTGTATGACCCTAAGGTGCTTCATTTTTTTTATTGCTAAAATCCTCCAAACTGACTTTGATGTGGAGGAAAATATACTAATATAACTCACATAATGTAAGATCTTAAGCAAGATTGGCTTTGCGTTGGTACGATGCGCCCAGTTATTGACACTCGGAGAGACGTCTTGCTTTGATATGTCCATCGATGCCTCCAGGCTGCGGCCTTGCCGACATCATTGCCAAAAATGTGGGCTGCTTTCACATACATCACTCATCTTAACTGGCAATATGTCACCTTTTGAGGTGCAATTAGAGCGCATGCAAGGGAGGTCTTTTCTCCACTCGCATCCAATTTTCGTAGAGTGTGCATGTGAACAAATCAAGCTTAATTAATGTTCCACAGGCCACCTTGTTATTTGACCAACTTTGCTGTTTTCATTAAGGTGCCCTTGTTAATAATCTCTTTGAACATTTGTGAAGATTATTAACAGAGAAGCATATTTCAAATGATGCACTTCACTCAAGATTCACTTGATTTGTATCATCTTTGATTATTTTTCTTTGCTATTTTTAAATCACTTGCTTTTTGAGCAAGTTGCATTCATTTACGCGGTGTTCTGCCTCACACATTTAAAAAACATGCATGTTAGATTCATTGCAGACCAGATGTGGCAAATCTGGGTCCAGAAAGTAAAAATCCTGCCACAGGGCTTTAGCCCCTTGTGCTAGCTAGCTAGCTAGCTCCCTAGCAGGTAACTGAGCACCCGGGGAGCGAGCTAGGGAGCATGCTAGCTAGCACCTGGGGCTCAAGCCCAACCTGTGGCAGGGTTTTTACTTTCTGGACCTGGATTTGCCACCTCTGTTGCAGACTCTAAATTGTATGAATGTGAGTGTGACTTTGACCTTAAATGAGGACAAACGTTAAAGAAAAAAGATGGATATTCCCATACGGTCAAGAGTGTATCCAGAGATGTCTCAAGACATCACTAAGTCTACTGAGCTTCAGTCCATGCAGCGAACCCCGCAATTCCATCTGATTAGCGACAAGTTCAATGATAGCGACCCGGTGAAGTTGGTCATCAGGCTAAATAATGACCCAGTGAACTGATAAAACGCAAAGTTGCCGGCCGTTATAAATCAAGTGAGAAAAAAACACTTGCTGGCAGTGGAATTAGAAGTCCATGCTCCTATTAATGATGTTGCTTTGCCAGGACGACAGTGTTATACATCAATTGTGAGAGGCCTGCCATCTGACTGGACTGCCCAGCAAGTCTCATTGCCTGCAAATGGCTTTGTGTGTCCCGCTAATTGTTTCTTAAACCACTTCCACCTTCTCAAGGTGATGCGCACAGTCAACCATATTTGTAACTTTGGTGCGTATTCAGGGTATTAATTCTCATGACTGATGAGTGATATAAACCATATCTGCTTGCTCTTTGGTCAAGCAGATGTATTACTGTGGCATCATCAATGTAACATTTGAGGATAAATGGCTAGAAATAACCACAATTAAGGTACATGCTAAAGTTATGTCAACACCTACATACTATATAGGGGATGAAGTACAGGAATATCTCATTCTACTCCATTGTAGTAGTAGTAGTAGTAGTTATTGTTTGTTAGCATGTCTCTTATGTACTCTGACATGAAATAACTGAAATCATGGGATGTTACTAATCATTTACAAAACAAAAAATAACGATAAGGGTGTAAAATAGATTAATTAACATTATTATGATAAAAGCATTACTCAATTTTTTACATTGGTTATCATTTTCAAGGTTCATTAAATCTAAATATATTTTTATTAAAGTCACAAAAATACCAATAATTAATCTATAATAATAACTAGGGATGTTCAATACCACTTTTTTTTTAGACCGATACCAATACTTAAATCCTCACCGATACCAAGTGGCGATACCATTAGTACTTATGATACATATAATATACATATAATGTCCCCCCCCCCCAAAAAAAAACAATGACATATATATATATATATATATATATATATATATATATATATATATATATATATATATATATATATATAAAGACCTTTGTATTCCAATTATAGCAAATTTCCATAAAATTGCTTTAAATTAATGGCAATTATATTTTTTCAATTTGCTCATAAAAGTTATTTTTCATAAAGCACACAATAAAATCAATTTTAAAAAATAGATAAATAAAATGAAACAAATAATCCAGTGGCTAGGGGAAAAAAAGTCAAATCAAAATATGTGGTTGTACAACTTCCTTTTAAGGAATACAGTGAAGTGCAAATAATTAAATCCAATACAATAGTGTTTCAAGTAATTTAGTCATATCTACGATGTTAAGATCTCCTCAAGCTGTTTGATGTGTGATGTTTAATTATATCCTGTTTTGAAATATATGCTTTTAATTTGGAAGGCTGCTCTGTATTTCCGTTTCCTGTTTCACATTCTCCATTCATCATTCATCTCATAGCAGTGCAGTAGTCAATGGTGATTTACTATATAATATACAAAGATCTGTCTGCACTTCAGAGCTAATTAAATTGTTGAGAACAACTGAAGACTTATGTGCTCTGTTTCGGAGTCCTCTGTGACGGTCAATAAATGCAAAAAAATACAATTAAAGCCTTTAGTTCCTGACCAAAAAACGGCCACAAGAGTGGGGCCAATACCAGTATCAATATCCGTCATGAGTACCAATATGTACCGAAATGTGTCCTGGTATCAGCCCGATACTGATACCCGGTATCAGTACTCGACCATCCCTACAAAATAATTTTTATAAAATCACAAAATACCAACAATTTGTCTTTGATTAATATACCAGAAAAATACAATACTGCAGCATGCTAGTGTTATGTGCTATGTACATCCTCTGAGGCTGTTTAGAATCAATATTTATCTCCTAAAACATAAAAAATATATATCATACTCACCAGGGATGCTGATTATTAATGTGTGCCAATCACTAGTCGCAGCTGGCAGGAAAAAAAAAAATCTCTGACCAACCACTCAGAGAAACAGAAAATACTGATATCATTGATGGCCGGCAAGCCTACACCAACTTGACCTGTGAGGGCAAATTTAAAGTCTGACCAAGTCTGGCCCTTACCACCACCACTACTTTCACCAAGAAAACAAAACAAAACAGAATTTACACTTTTATCCAGATCAGTACCTAAATATAATAGCTTCTTCTAGCATTTCCTAATTATAAATCAACTCAAATATTAAAACATGATTGACACTGGGTGCCCCTGCGATATTCCTTGTCCTCCCTGTTTGCCCTCTACTGTGCGCATGTGTGTGCTAAAGTCCCCAAGAAACCATTTAGGCGTTCGAAATGGAGCGCGGCCGGGCCTCAGGTGTCCTTGTCACACTGATGAATCACATAGAACACATATTAAACCTCCCTTGTGTGTGCGGGTGTGTGTGTGCGTGTGTGTGTGCGTGTGAGAGAGACCTGTGTTGAGTATCCCTTCACACAAAAAAGATCAAGTGCAAAAAAAGAGGGTGAAAAATATAAATATGACTGTGTGTTGAGCACATAAAGGCCGGCCTGTCCCAGAGAAATTGATTTATTGGATTCCCTGACATTTTAGTTGTGGTCGTTATGTTATATTTATGGGGGAATTGCCGGAGCCTCTCATTATGCTCTCCTAATTTATTTTACATACTTTTATGGCTGCTTGTGCTCAGCAGGCCTTTACAGCAGCTGTTATTGGAAAAAAGAGTGGGGGGAAAAAGGCAAGCAGCTATCGATCATGATTTACATGTTTATTTCTAACAATGTGATTTATTGGACGGTGTTTTCTTGTTTTGGGGGCCATGCTGCCTCTCAGGTAGGAATTGTTTTATGGAGCTCAGTGCATTAGGTTTCAGCAGTTTCCATGCAGCCTATACAATAATGGCAGGAGAAGAAGTGCTTAGGTTCACACATCAAGGCATAATTTCAAAGAAAAGGAGACAATCTCGCCATTACTTTTCCAGATGACACATCAATCATCATCAGGCTCAAGCAGGCCTGAATTCTAATCCTCCAAACACTTATTTAGAAAGTAACCTGGAAAGAGCGATGTTTGTGTTCTGTCATCTTTGTGTGTTTTTTTAAATTAATGTCACGACATGTTTTGAAAAACATAATCCACGCCGCATTGTCAAATTAATTTCAAACAATGAAATCAAAGTACTTTTGATGCGCTCATTCGTGCCCCAAGATCCTTCCTCAGCCGGAGAACGAGTAATTAACAGTGGAGATGAAGTGGTTACGAGCTGCTTCTTATTAAATTAGAGCCTTCAAAAAAAAAAAGAAGAAGATGCGCTTGATATACGCTTATGCAGCGCCCAGCGTCACCCAGCGTGAAATTTAGTGTTTCCAGGATATTTAACATTAAGACACAGTTAAAATTAATTCTACGTGCAATTCCTCCTAAAGAAAGCTGACAAGTAATGTCAATAAATCGTGCTCGGGCCGAGATGGGGGGGATCGTAAATCTGCCCCGCCGGGGCCCGCCCCTCAGGATGGCCGTCAGGGGTCGAATGGGGGTGTGAAGCGGCGCTGTAGGAATGAGGAAGATGGATTTGTCGGCCTGGGAAGGGGAAAGGGTGATTTGAAACCCCGGACACTGATTGGTGGAGATGAGGTGCGGGTGTCCTTGCGGTGACATTCAGTGCCTGATATTTGTTTGGCTTTAAATAATACCCTGGACAGAACCCCGAGAGTGATGGCCACCAGGCCGGCTGACATTGCAGCCCGTGCCAAGGTGAGCGACTTCAGGACGCTTCGTCTCTCGCCGCCGTGCCCTTCATCTCTCGGTGGCTGTCGCCGGCCTGTCAATACGCATCCGCTTGTCTGATGGGGTGCGTCTGAGCTGACATGCCGGTGTCTTTATTTCCACCAGCAATCCTTTTAGATGCGGCCTCGGTGATCAGTCATGCCGCTGACAAGCAGCTCAGGCCTCAGCACCTCGCGTCCTCGCCTCCTCCTGACGTGATGTCATTACACGGCAGGAGCGCAGGAAACACCGCTCTGAATTAGGAATAATGTGCCTTTTTATTTTTTTATTTGCTGTTGTAATATGGAACTGGAAATAATCCGGTCCAAAGGTCAAACTGGTGTAAGAAGCATTTTTAACTTTATTAGCTGTCATACAAGTGTGACAAGAAGTTGTATAATACACCTAAATAATGTACGATGTAAAATAATACCGGTACAAAAACTCATGCTTGATTGTAACTTAATATTTATTAGGGTTGTGTTTTGATTCTAATTTTCTCAATCGGTTCGATTTCGATTCACACAAGTTCAGTTCGATTCAATTTACATTTTTCCAGATTTGATTCGATTCACTTCAATTCAATCTTATATCAATTAACTATGGAACATCAATTATTCAAGAACATGATAAAAACTCCACAAATATTAAGTTCCAAATTAAATTTTGCGGAGGCAGTAATTGGTCAAATTATTTAGTTTATTTTATTTTATGAAAATAACACGTGTTATAATCACTTAAGTGTTACACAAACATTGACATCAACAAGTATGAGATGAAAATATTTTAATAATTCCTAAGTTAATAATTGTAAATATAAACTTAAAATATTCTGAATCGTCTTAAAGTGCAATAAGTCAGGTATTTCAGAAATTTAAGAAAATACTTTTAAATTCATGTGAACAGTAAATTTGAAGAAAACAATAAGATAAAAAAAGGTTTTAGGAATTTATGGGGTAAAAATGACATTTAAATAATCGATTCATGGTTTTTATAAATCAATATTGGGCTCAAAAAGGAAAATCGATTCGATATTGATTATTTGAGGCAGCCCTAATATTTATGAACACTAAAAACAAATAGCAATTATACAATCAAATACAAGATTATTTTATGAGATGTAAATATTAACTTAAAATATTCTGAATTGTCTCAAAGTGCAATAGGTCAGGTCTTTCAGAGATTTAAGAAAATACTTTTAAATTCATGTGAACAGTAAATTTCCAGAAAACAATAAGATAAAAAATGGCCTTTAAAATTCTAAGATTTTAGGAATTTATGGGGTAAAAATGACATTTAAATAATCGATTCATGGTTCTATGAATCAATATTGGGCTCAAAAAGGAAATTCGATTCGATATTGATTATTTGAGGCAGCCCTAATATTTATGAACACTAAAAACAAATAGCAGTCATACAATAAAATACAAGATTATTTGATACTTTATTCAAGAGTGCTTGATTATGTACTAACTGTCTTAATCCTGTCAGAACGCATTGTACAGTACGTATGTCTGCCCAAACTGTTTAGAGTCCTGGGAAACATTCAAGTGCTGACTTCCCAACAGATAATGATTTGGTGTTGATGCTGGCTGGTTATTGGGTTATCATTAGCGGTCAAGTGTGAATGACTTATTTACAGTGTTGTCAAAGGCTCTTTGCAGAGGGAAAAAAAACATAAAACAACTTTGCTAACTGTCTGTGTCACAGATACCGTCCTCTTTAATCAGTGCGACTTTGGTGACTCTCAAATTAGCAGTGGGGTCGAGTCAAATTTGGATCCGCACACTGAACAGATGACAAACTGGCTTGGAAGCAAGCAATATGGTCGTTTAGAGACATCTGTGCAGTGCATCAACTGTCATATCTCTGGCTCCTTTAGACAAGAACCACAGTGACCTTTCCCAAGACCTGAGAATTTACGTAGCTGCGTAAGCGTTCTAGCGACATCGTAGTGTTAGCGCGTTGAATAACGACAAAGCAGACAAAGGAGCAGAGGTGGGAGTAAGTCATTGTTTTGCAGGTCACAAGTAAGTCTCAAGTTTTTGCCCTCAAGTCCTGAGTCAAGTCCCGAGTCAAGACTGACAAGTCTCAAGCGATTCACAAGTCCTACACTTTGAGTTTCAAGTCCTTTTGAGTCATTTTAACAACATATAATATTATTTTGGGTGATCATCAAAGTAGGAGTCAGGGACTCAAGGAGTGAACCCAGAGTGATGCAACAGATTGCCGTGTTTGCAATGTGTTACCAGTGAGTTTACAGTCTCATTAACTACGCAGCTAGCAACAATAATTAGCCGATAAACAACTGACATTAGCTTGCTTATTGTTCTTTGTGCAACTTCAGATCGTGAACGACGTTTGAAGTTGTTGCCTCTCCGTCAGTGATATAATCTTGGATTTACTGCAATTAATTTTTTTGTTGACCACCTCATAGTTTTTGTACCCAAACAACTAGGGGTGCAACGGATCACAAAAGTCACAGATTGGTTTGTTTTTCAAAGAAAAATAAAATGAAATCAGATAAATAGAACTTTGTCTTAATTTATTTTATAATGCTTTTGCCCATTGAATTGAAAAAAAAAAGTCTAATATGGCCATTAGGATTTAGGAACACAATTTTAAATGCAATATAAGGCAATATACATAATTATTTTATACATGATCCTTGTATAAAATAACAAGGTATCCTGCCTTACGTTATATTGCACTTGTAATGCACTGAAGCTGTGTTCCTAAAATCCAAATAGCCATATTGGGCATTTTGAATGTTTTTTGTTTTGTTTTTTAAAGCTAGCATTTCATAAAATAATTATAAATGAAGGCAAATTTCTATTGATTTATTTTTAATAATGAAAAATACATCTAAGTGCAATTTAAGGCACATACCCTTCATTTAAACAAGGAGAGTGGATTACAAAGTAGAATAGGTTCACAATATTGAAAACAATAAGAAAAGCAAGCGAGCCAAGCAACAGCTGTCAAATTGCTGTTGGTAGCCAGGCACTCGATGCTAATGCTAACAGTTAGCTACGAGCCATGAATGCCGGGGACTGGCAATGATGGCGTAATTAACTTGCGGTTTCTTCGCGTCCTAAATTCGCTATTTAATATACTTTCGGGGTGGCATTATAATAATAATGGTAGAAAATATGCAATTTCAATAAAAAAGCTTTATTTTGCCTTAGCGTAGGCGCCGTGTGTTTGCGCCTTTGCGGCTTCCCTCACAAGGCTGACATGTCTGAATGACGGTCAGCCCATTTCGCACATGTACACTCATGCGCACACACACCGAATGGAGCTTACTCATTAATATATATATTAATCTTTTTCTTTTGGTGGAAGAAGCAAGTCTTTTCAAGTCAAAGGGCTCAAGTCCGAGTGAAGTCACAAGCCATTGTTGGTAAAGTCCAAATCGAGTTGCAAGTCTTTTTACATTTGGTCAAGTCGAGGATGTGGTTTATCGAAGGGCAACTACTGTATGGAGATGATTCACCCTTGGACGATTTTGAACAGCAGTAGCTTCAAACTTAACCACAATATCATGCGTAAGAATTCCCATTTTCCATGCTGCACACGAACATGTCTTCAGCATCCAATTAGCATCTCTGCTTGCTCTAAGGTAAATGTGAGCTAATTACCGACAAAGTATAAGGCAATTTGGCTTTGTTATGTGATATCCGATGGCAATTAGACATTTTTAATCTAAAAACCTTCTCGTTCTCATTTCACTGAGGAATTTAGTTGTCACTTATGCAGCATAGCTCTATTAGAAAGACCGGGAACTCCATATCGTGTCTACATTAGTAAAATGATGCTGTAATAAGTTAGTTCCAATCACTTATTCTCAGTTTGCCTTGATCTCTGCTTCTGTTTTTCTCTTTGATGTTTTTGTTCCACCTTAGTGTCAAAATTGATTTAACTTGTCTCATTAGGTCCACACATTGTCAAACTGTACATGCGCTACTTACAACTTGAGGATATTAGTCTAAAAATCTGAACCTATTCAAAACTCCAAACTGTTCAGGAGGTCGAATTACATTCACGTTATAGTTCATCCTGAAATTTCCGCCAAATAGCCAATACAGCTAACTTGTTGTGAGTAGCAACTGGGTGATGGCTGACGTGTGGCTATGCTGCATGACGGGCTGCTCGCTGCTGCACCATTCAACTCTAGCACTGAGTGCATATAATTACAAGTAATTGGCAAATAGTAGGCTCTGACCAAACAGAAATTGGTTCATTATGTCTAATTAACACCTACTTGACTGTAGTTAATTGCTGGTGTTTGATAATGGAGGAGCAAAGTTGTCAGCCTGGAGACAAGCGGGAGCCATCTGGATGCTTGATATAACCATATGCTGGATGGTGGTGCCTTGCTTTGCTTTGCTTTGCTGGGCCAGAGCCACTGATGGTGACAGGTGTCTGCATCGCTACACCACACTGCACCAGGTGTAAGCACAACACTGCACTAATAAATTACAGAGTCAAGCAAAGTCATTGTTTTCAACCTTTAAATTCACTTCAAATTCTAAAGTGAAACCAATGGGACCAAAAAAACAACAACAGCAACATTGTTACATGTATGTATAAAGAAGCCCCTTATAATAGTTAATTTGCTTGATTGTACCTGTTGTTTGTTAATCTACTTTTGCATGAATACCATATTTCCTCAAACTGCTTACCTGCTTGAAATAAGAGCCTTTCCCCAACTAAATTTACCAACGACCTCAGTTCATGAGTACTATTGTGTATAACTAATGTTGCTAACCAAAACAGAATCACCTATAGTGGCTTGTAAACAGCCTCTCAGGTGAGAGGTGCGGCTGCTTGGATGTTGTAAGTAATGCTGTATAGCTAGCACTGTATGACACTTGGTCCTGGCTTATTCAACAATATCACTGACTTTTGACAGATGTTGCAATCCACGTTTGCCAAAAAAATGTCTTTAAGCAGCAATTATTTAAAAAACGGTTTGACTTGATTAGTTTGCATAGGAGAGAGGACAATGTCAGTCAAAAAACAGATAGCAGTAAATGCCAACAGGAGCAAAATAGGGTTCTTAAGCACCTCGGAAATGATTAGAAACAGAAGGCTCCCCGCTGTAAATAAAAGAAATTACCCAGCACTAAAATTGTCTCTCTGTCCCTGTTAATTAGCAGCACACACAATATGAAATTAGCAATGACGCACCCGGAACAAGATAAATAGTCTCTTATACGGAAAGAATAAAGTCAAGACTTTCCGTATGTTGCATCTGTCACGTTTAATTGTGAGATCAATTAAAATTGGGGGATAATGATGATTTATAAGTGTTTGTGTATCATTTGATATTCATTAAGTCGGCCAGACACACGCTGGGATCAGCTTGTTAATTGTGTTGCGCCTCTGCTGAGGAGTGACTTTTGAATGCAATTGGCGTAAAGTTTACAAACTCGCTTAGCTTCCCTCAATTATGCTACAGTCTACTGTTGCTGGCGTTATGGAGTAGTTCAAGGGAATGTTTTTATTATGTTTTCGAAAGTCAAGCCTAACTCAGATAAATGCAGACTCTGGATAAAGTTAAAGTTTGTCATTTGTCTGCTTCAAGGTGAGCAAATGTACTTGCATCATGTGTAAAATAATAGCATGGTAACTTGTAATTGACCACAGGTGTAAATGTGAGTGAGTGTAAATCATTGTTTGTCTATATGTGCCCAGTGAGTTTGATGGCGATCGACTTATCACCCAAAGTCAGCTTTCAATATAACAAGCGTTATACTAAATGGATTGATATTGACATGCCTTCCTTAGCTTGCTAGCAAAATGCTTATGTTATGCTAGTAACAGGAGGCCTAGCTATGATTTGTGGTGCTAGCAAGATTTGCAAGGCTAGGCCTATTGCTTCATTCCTCTTGAATGATTAAATATAGTAAATGTAGAGTGGATAGGCAACCAGTTCAGGGTGTACCCCGCCTAATGCCCGAAGCCAGCTGGGATAGGCTCCAGCGCCCCCCGCAACCTTTGTGAGGACACGCGGTTAAGAAAATGTATGGATGGATGGAGAGTGGATATCACGAAGACAACAAATGGTTGGCTTGCTCCTATTAGTTTACAGATATATAATCATACTTAATGTTTCAAAACGTTAGCAAAACTTCTAGATCAATTTTCATGGCATAATTATCGTTTAAGGCAAACTACACTTTGAACTGGTAAAAACAGCAGGTTTATTACAATTAGCAGCCTGTTAAAAAAAAAAAAGAAGCCCTGTGTTATATCGTTCCCTGTGTTATATCGTTGAAATGGTAGCGTTGTTCTCAGCAAACAAGCAGTCATTTTGCCCGTGCATAATCAGCCAATTCATCATGCACATGTAATGTGTGCTGTTTGAGCGCACCAGACAAGCAACGATGGCAGAGCACTTTGTTGTCATGCCCCCCTTTCCTCCCACCGCGGCGGGGCTAAGATGTAGGCCAAGTGGAAGAGCGCCAAATGATTTAACAGAGGACAAGATTCCCATTCAAAGGAGCGCCACACTTCTTCCTCCTTATTCATTTTCTTAGATTACCATCAAATTTGTGTCACCAGCAAGGCAGCATTATTGACTCACAGCCACGCGCCCCTTTTGCCTTCGCTGACATGCTGACATTTTCATATGTGTCTTTGCTAATGCCTGCAAATTGCTCTGACCGAACAACGTGAGAATGAAGCAGATAATTTTAATAAGATCCAACCATGCGCCCGCCTTACACATATAGCATACCAATTTTAACCTGTTTTCAGAGGCGACTAAGGCTCCAAACTCTAATGGCTTTTGACAACATTGCATTAGGCGCAACAACGACGCATAATGTAGCAAAAAATTGGATGTGAAATTGCAAACATCGTGGAGAACAAAGTAAATTTACATGGTTTGCTAGCCTGGGTGATGTCTGATATCATACTCTCTCATGCAAGCTCTATGTGCAGGGAGCTGCGATGGAGACTTAACAATGGATATCAGCGCAGAGTGCTTTTAAAGTTAAGGCTGATGGATGGCTTGTCAAAAAAATAATTGCACTGGTATGGAAGTGGGCTCGCGCCGGCTCGCCGAGAAGGGGTTGGCTGCGTATTTGGGGTGTCAGAGCGGCAGTGGAGGGAGGCGCCATCAGCGAAGAGCATGATGGGAAGTGACAGTGGTCTGTCAAGAGGCAGTGGCTGCCCAGAGAAGTGTGAAGTCAGTGCTGTGAGGTGGCAGGAGAGAGCAGGCTGTCATGAGCTCCAAAGTGCTTTTAATCCAGCCAAAAAGCAAAGGAATCCGCCTGTCAGGCCCGCTCAGCCAAGCCCGGGCGCGGTGGAGGAGAGCGGGATAGCAAGCCGATACGGTGGAAACAAAGGTGGGCTCGAGAACGGGAGGTGTCGAACCAAGTTGGAGTGCTGAGATCTGGGCGCCGCTACGAGAGACATGATGAGAAATCGTGTGAGACAGAGGAACAGGCTGAGCTGTCAATTAGTGGCGGCTGAGGAAGGGTATGGCAAAGTGATAAAACTCATCAGCTTTCCTACTCACTCTGCTCGTGGCACTGGACTCACTCTTCCTTGCATAGTTAGCAGGACTCCCATACATACTGTTCCCATTGTCTGGATGTCTCTTTATTCTCGCCTCTGTCTTATCTGGTTTAAAGGCAGAGGAAATAATTAAATATATGGAATCTATGCTTTTTCTTCATTTGGTGTACGAAAATGGTCAGTTATAGTTTCTTCTCTACTAAGTTGTGGTTAAGATGTATACACATTAGCCAGAATGACACATGCTAGAAAAAACAACAATGGATGAGAATGAAGGTATGCCATCCGTATTTCTTGGCCAACTGTAAAAACTAGACACATTTTAGCTGAGAGGAGACAAAGGGCCGCTACAGCAAAGTGGAAAATGTGGTGTGTAGTGCGCTTATGCCCACAGCTCAGGCACAACAACAGGGTTAGCTAGCATTCGTGTTTATGTTTGTCACTTCTAGCCACTTATGCTAGTCACGCAACAATAACAAATCTTCTCATCCAATGATTCATATGGTATTGACTTGACACCAAGTATTAGAAATAACACCAAGTAGAGGTTTAACTGATTCAGCTTTAATACTTCATATCGATGTTTAAAGCTTGAAGTTGACTTCAATCGTCCACTTTATAGCGAAGCCCGTCTGCTACTGCCGTTGTTGCGGCCAACATGGCGACACAGTGCGCGTGGGTCAGGGAGTATGAAGATAAACTGGTTTCGGATGAGAATAGCGGTTAGCCTTGCTAGCTTTGACTAGCCTAATTGTTGTTGGTGTTGAAATATTCATACTGCAAAATTGGCAGTCTCCATTTTAGTCGCAAAATCTTATGTCAGACTTATAGGGAAGATTGCAAACATTTTCAACAGGCTATCAGTAAAATTATTAAGTTACTTTTCATATATATTTTATAATGTTCTTGACTCCTGTTTCCATGCAAGTGTTGTATTGAGGACACTATGCTGCCCGGCAGAGTTATATCTGAAGTATGCATGGTTGTAGCTCAACTTCCTTCAGTGGCAGTCATGTTTTTCTTGTTTAGACAGCAAGCCAGTTGAATCGGCTTCCCTCTGCTGGTTGTAGACAAGTCTTCGACTGCATATTGCCTCTATTGCTTAAAGAGCCGTTTAATCAGGAACCAATTCCACAAAATCGACTCAATTCTTAATCAGTTGTTGCTGACTGACGAGCTCCTTCGCTTCACATGCTCATCCAAATTTGCTGTCGCTGAACTATAATCATGGCCAAGGTTAAAAGTCGACTTGACTTATATTGTGGTTTTCCTTGGGAGATCTCAGACAGCAACAAGATGATAATTACAGTTCAGGATTAGCCCATTGCAATTTAAAAAAAAGTACATTGAATGATGCTCATCTCCTCTGTCTCGACCTTTGAGCAGTTTAAGAAAAAGCTGCCTTCGATTCTCGGCTTTTAGTGTGTCGTGTCATTCACAGTGGAGCAATTTACTGTTTCCGTGTGATGGCGCTTCATTTGTGTCATGCTGATACAGCACGTGAGTGATGCGGCGTGTCAAGACTCAGTAATGACAATGTCAGGTTTCCCACATTGTCTTGGCGGAACACAAATCTCCATGACATTTTCATGATGTGCTTTTTACTCTTACGTCCACCGAGTGCAGTGCTTTATGACTCTGCTTGGCTAGATAGTAAAGGAGTACAGTATGCATCTCGCCCAGAAACTATGCGCTAAAACGCATCTGTTGGTTTTGCAGCCATTGCAGGATCCCTGGTACAGTAGACGGCGCCATGATCTGTGTCTTCACATTCATAAGCAATTAGTCTAGCTGTAATTTATTCCTCATTAAAAGCCCGTAATTAAAGTTCTCGTGGCGTCTTTGACATTAAATTACACACTCATTTTCTACAAATATAAATCGTGATATTTGAAAGACCACTGACCGCGGAATCACACATGAGTTATTCCGAGAACTTATCATTACAGATCATCATGGGGTGATTTGTTCACTTGTGTGATTTTCAGCTGGAGAAATTGATTTAGAGTGTGTGCATGGATTTTAATGAGGATCTTTTAGGCCCGTCTTGTTTTCACTAGTCTGACTATCTACCAAAGTTATTACCCCAGGCATACGAATTCCATTTTAAATCTCGGGGTGAAGTAAAGAGAGCAAGGCTTAGATTTTAAAAATCTGCATCCAATCAGGATTGGGCTACCAGGTATGTTTTTACAGGTCTATCACTATAATACAAAACATTTTGTAGCAAGTTCTAGTACGAGCAAGTCTTGTTTCTCTCAGTAACTGAAACAAAGACGTCATTTGGTGGGTTACGGTTAAATTTCTCAATCTCCGAATTGTTTTCCCTTCATTGTGCCTGTGCAATGTGTGTAAACAGATGGCTTAACACAACAAAGTAGGGCTGCAAAAATTAATCAAATAACTCAATTAGTCAACAGCCAGCCACTTCAACATTTACTGACTCCCATATCACTCACCAGGCCAGGCTCTGCCTTTTAAATTAATTTGTATCCGATTTCTTGATTAATCGATGGGGAATTCTGTAGTAATAGGTTCTAATTATATTCATCAGCTGCAGCCCTATTTTGAAGGGAGTTGTGCATCTATATGAGCCTGTATCTTTCGTTTGAGTTTTCAGCATACTGCTTTGTTGTTTAAATAATTTTTAGCACTAGTATTCCTAGTACACTGATAGTGGAAATGCCACCTTCTTGATTTGGTTTGACACTCGGCAAGGTTTGGAAGCATGCAACATAAGTGACCGGTGTTTAAGTTAACTTAAAGTATGTGTCTGTTTTTGACCAAAATGTATCCTATAAAATTGAAAGGCATTAATGCATAATTAATTGCAAAGTCAAATGTTTGTTGATGTCCCACCATTAGTTTTTCACAATTAATCTCATAATGCAGTTTTAGATTGCACACTGACTCTGTTATTTTTGCTTGGAATCTGCAATCGATAAGCGAGTGCCAACAGCTAAGATCGTTTTTCGTAAAAGCGTGAGGAAGTACAAAACAACCTGACTGGCAACAAGCAAAGGTTATAAAGTCAACAGTCTTAGCTCACTAATTACCACTCATAAATACACGAGGTTAAAGGGTCATATATTTGCTGTGAGCTTTTGGCTGCTGGTTTTAGCTTTATCTCTTTTTACAAGCATAGCATGGATCCTGCTGAGTTTTTGTTTTGTTTTGCGTGCAGAACTCACTCACAGTCCACTGGGTGGTCATCTACAACTATGAATTTCTAGTTTTTCAATATCTCAGTAAAAAATAATTTGCAGTTTTTATACTGCATTTTCAAAATATGTTGGTAAAGTGACTTTGAGGCTTTTGAGTGATTCTATTCATCAGAAATGTGAATGGGTATCACCATTTATCGTACTGGGAAGATATTTGGTGGTATTGCCCATAACTACCAGACTGCAAGATTCTGTGACTTGTGAAATCCATTATGAACGCAATGGAGCAATATTGTAAGTTATCTGAATGATTACCCAGGTTTTACACCTCATATTTGCCAAAAGCCCCACAACATTATTATTGCGTTAACTTAAGGCGCTTAAAAGTAAAAGCAAAATAATTTGAATAGCAGCTGTCTTCACTTGAACCCTGCTTTGGAAACAAACGGAAATCCTTTAGGAATAACAAATGGCTCGCCACGACTCCACAGTTTGCTATTTGCAATGCCTGCGAGAGAAGACACTATGTCAGCGCTGATTGGAAAAAGAAAGATGTATAGACTACCAAATTGATGAAATGACTGTGGAGGGAAAGAGAGAGGGAGAGCGATCGAGGGAAAGCTGCATGGATGGATGGATGGAGGGAAAGCCTCATTTAGCAGAGAAAAGGCTGTTTGGGCTGCCCATACAAAAGAGGGAGAGTCCAAAGCCATTGATCTCTCGCAGCCAATGACAGGCCAGAACTAAGCAATAATCATGACAAATGAGCGGCGCTCCGGCCAGATGAGAAACTGCCGATAATCACACACACATACACACACTCACACACACTCACACACCACAAAAAGAAAAAGAAAAAAAGGTGGCAAGGTCGCTGTAGAAAGTAGTGGATGTTCTGTACCTCTCAATAGTCCGGAGGGAAATACACAAAGGATAAGATGGCCTTTAATGTCATTGTGTTGCACATTAAACCAAAGTAGGGATGAACATTTAACAATGCAAATGCTTTTTCTTTTTGTAGATATAATTTTGTAATGACATCTCTCAAAGCTTTTTCAATGTTCTGAAATCCAGTTTCCATGTCAATGATATACTAAGTAGGGTGATGCTACCCTCCGGGTTGTGCCATAACATGGACAAAACTTAGCTTCCTATAGTTGACACCATTTTGTGTTTCTTGTGACAATGGATTGAAATGTGCACTGATATGACAAAACATCAGTACAACACAAAGCATTTGGATCTCAAATCATCATTCCCAATTTATATGAATGGAAATGTTATTAATCCATTCCAGCCTCCCCCAAATAATAACAAAAATGTGTGTTATGTGTTTGTAAGAAGAAAAACAACACTCTATAATATTGTACTCTTGAAGTACAGTACAGAAATGGCATTGCGTATTTAAATACAATGCAAAATGCAAAGAACTGCTGCTCCTTTTGGTTTGTGTGCCATGGCCACCTGGGGGTAGTAAAATGCATACATTTGTTTCAGTCATGTGTGTACAGGTTCTCCAACTGAAATAATCTTTTTAACGCCAGTATACAATTACTATTGTTATCCATGAATTTAGAAAACAGAGCATATAGTAAAACACGTCATATCAAGTGTCACATCAGACAGTCATGATAACAATATTGGATCCTGTTGGAAATCATTTCCTTGATTTCTGCGTGTTCAAATAAATTCAAAGTGGAAATCTGTGAACAAGTTTGCCAGCTTTATTTCAGATTCTGAAAGTCACCTGTAGTACTGCTCAATCATCGCAGCTCACCCACAGATGTGCTCTTTACAAAGTTCATGCGTGCATTTATACATATGGTTCCCTCCCCCTCATTGACCATTCGGCCCTTTCTCAGCATGTGATATTTCCTGTCACCCCAATTCTACACCCCCCTCTCTTATCTCTTCCTTCGGGATGTGGGCCACACTGGGCCCCCCTCTCCCTCTACCAGGCCCCCCTTTTGATCTTGTCCTGTCAGCAGAGTGAGATACAATCTGGCCAACTCCTATTGAGTTCTTCCAGTCCTTAACAAACATGAGGTATACAATTGGCTTCCTAGATAAACTATTGACCTCGGGAGAGCTGGCTCCAGAGATTCCTGCATACCTGCTGTGTGGATTCTGACACCTCACTTCCTTAGGGGGAAAACAGACCACATTCTACCACAGTTATATTCATCTAACTAAAATCAAAAACACTTTGAAGAATATATATGTAAAACAGAAAACAATATTAATAATTGTAACATTCCCTCATTTGAACTATTCTATAGTTCAACACATTAGATATTGTTTTTAAAGGAAAATGCCAGCGGCATCCTCATCCCCCTCATTCGAAGCAACAGGAGACATCCATTGATTAGCAACAGCTACCATCATATGAGACGACTTATTTTGTACATCCTGTTTCTCAATCATAGTGATAATAAGTCTTTGGCAAAGTGAACGAATACATGGAATAAAACAACAACCGCAAATCGTTATTAGCGCAGTGAATTAATTCTATCTACATTTTTGTTTATGGTGCACCACCAGCAAATTACAGATTCGAATCCTGAGAGTACTTGATCAGTTAATTTGTATTCATCTGGCACACCTCTTGGTACTCCAATTGCATCAATGTAGGTGGGAACATTCTGCTCTTGCCAAGAATGTCTTTTGGTCCTCTGGAAGGAAGGAGGTTTTGGTTCCCAATTATCAATCATTTGTAACAGATTATCAATAGAGATGGGGTAGATTTGTACTGGCATGAGAAGGGTTATGAGGGCACAATATCCTTTAGTATTTAAAGGCAACTTATCAAATATTCTGTTGTCACCGCACCACCAGTATATGTCCGCTCTGGATTTCGGTTGGAACTTCTGTCCCACATCTACTATCGACACGCACTGAGTAATCTGATTTAATTTTCCCAATTGTTCTCCAGTGCCTGTCATTTTAATACATGTAAAATTACCATTTGCAACTGTGTTTGAAAATACTGGTTTAGTTTTCTGCCAATCGACGAGGGGATACACCTTATCCCATTTTGAGCATTTGACATTGGGGACAGCCTTATTCATTAGTTCCAATATACAGTGATCATCTATTTTAGCCGGAATGATTCTCAATAGAGGCCGCGGACCTACGCATACCACACAATTGTCTTTATCAGAGGCTCGAGCCGCTTCATTCGCCAATAATAGCCAATTGTTACTGCCCCCCGAAAATCCTTTTGTAACCCGAAACCTCTCAACTATTCCCTCAGTTGGTACGCTGACCGCCTTTACTCCGCTCTCCATTGTGTATTTAGTCATTTATGGCTGTTCTAAATTACTCATTGTTTTATTTACGCATACTAAAATGGGGAAATATGGGTCATGTCCGGAGAACCAGGCCCACAACAAAAATCCAAAACAGGAGGCGTTATCAATTGTTGTGTTAGGCGACCGTAATTCCCCTTCTGGAAAAATAAAGTTCATATAGAGTCGCCCCCCCATATTACGCAATGTTATTCTTTTGCTAAAGAAGACTGCCTCCTCACTAGTTCCCGGACGCCAGTATCTTCCATCCTGTGTTGTTATCAGAGCATTCCAATCTCGTCGTACATGACCTGTCAAATACCACCAGTATCTTATCCAATCTTCCCCCTTAGTCTGTCTCCCCTTACCAAATCCCTTTAAGGATCTAATAGGAATTTTAACAGAAGTGTTTGTATTTGGAGCAACTGTCACAGCAATTGATTTCTCATAAGTCCAGAATGTGACCCAGGGATTATATGTAGACTTAATACTTCGCTTAATACGATACGTTGTAATTGTGTTCAAAGTTGTGTCAAAAGGCTGAAAAAAGTACCAAGTCATCATGAGAAGAAAGGTCGCAGTACAGCAGAAGGATATGTTTTCAGCTTTGAAGCCATCTCGTAATGAAGTTCTTTGAAGGTCTTTTTGAATGAAAAGAGTGTCGCAATAGTTCGTTTCTTCTTCAAGAATTTGGGGTAGACTACCCAAATTCTTCGATTTGTCACCTGGGATTATTCTGCCCAAAATGTGACTGATCAAAGGAATGATTGCCCAAGAAAAGGCACTTGCTCTTGATCTTCGTTCAATAAGATTGAATGATGTCCTCAAACGACAGCTCCTGAGCCGGAAACTGGATCATCAGTTGACGTGGCTCCTAGATCGGGACATCAGCTGACGTTGTTTTCCCAGTTGGAGGTGATGAGATTGATGATCATCAGTTGATAAGATAGCTGAGCCTGGCACGTCTCCGGCAACCTTGTAGACCAGATGTGGAATGTCGTCTTCATCCTCCTTTCTGTGCAGCGAACTGCACAACATTTCCTCTCCGTCACCCCCTGGGGCCGTTCTCCTGAGTGCAGAACATTTTCATTTAGTCTCTCACAAACACACATAAATTTTATTTTGAGGAAAAACCCTGATAGTTTTTGTTAGTTGGGATTAGTAAATGTTATTTGATTAAGATCCGTAGGTACTGCACTGTTGGAACAGGAAAATATCTATTTTTGTGACATTGAAACAGAGCCCAGCCTTTGATTGAGTTGAATGACATTCGCTCATTCATTAATACAACAGACAAAGCTCGTAAATATTTAATTTTCAAATAGATTTCATATAATTGTAGGTAATTTTTTTTTACCTCGACATTTACAGTTCTAAATTTGCATGACTGTGCCTTTCACCATCCTGAAAGGAATCATTTTACTAGCATATCATATATTCTCTTCCCAGAATCTCATGATCGGCCGAATCCTGGCATGCTGGGAAAAACTCACATATATTCATATTATCTATACTCTTTTGCAAACACTGGGCTCCAAACATTACATTTTTCACATGTGATTCTGAGATAAAAGATATAATATAATATAATTACCTTCATTCGGCGAATATGCATTATTGTCCTTGCTTGCTTCAGACTTACTTTGCGATCGATTTCCTGTGGATTATCACTTTCAAACTCACCCTGTCGAATGGAGTGTAGGCGATACCCCACAACCTTTGTAATTTTGTTTTTAAGTTTGTTTGTCATTCTCTAACCCACAACCTTTTAATTTTGTATTGAATGTTCTAATTCATCTACATTGGTTAATATCTTAAACATGAACTGTCCTTCTGTTCATTCCTCCCTCATTTTGGCAAAGATCTACAGATCTTTACAAACACGCATTGCACTTCAAAGGAAGACACATCAAAAAACCCCGTTAGCTCATAAAGAAGAACTGCCAGACCACAGCCCCCGCAAAAGACGTCGTAAAATTCACAACTCCCAAAACCAGAATGTGAGGCAACCGAGATAGCCGCAGAACACTGCAAATAATTAGCACAATCAGATAAAAACTAAAACACTAAATGTGAAAACTTTGGAGACATGAAAAACAATACCACTAGATGTAAGCAAACTAAAAATGATTCAGAAACTACCAATCAACCCCACCTCTTCTACAGATTAGTGGGGCTCGTAAAAACACAGCACAAAAAATATCTCTGGGATTAACAAATCACAGTGCTGTGAGAAAAAAAATAATAATCGAAAATGAATCATCAAATTATCAGTTATTTGTTGAATAACAATATCTCAGTATGATAAGATGTAAGTTTCAATATTATGTCTATAGAACATACACTTAGATAACACATATTTATAACATATACTATCGTGAAGACTTCTGGGAAGACTTCTACTTAATGCTGCACTTCATATTCAACTTTAACTGCAGCTGGACGGAGCCCAGAAAAAATAAAATAAATTCCCCACAGGGAAAACAAAAGTATATCGTATCGTATTAGTTAAATTCCCATTGTACCAATTCAGAAACTGATTATCCCAAGAAAATAGCCAGACATTTAGTAGGCCCTTCTCAACAAAAAAATAGAGGAACTAAGATTGAAATAATTTTTTTTTCAATTCCTCATTCCAAATTCACATATGTCGTGTTCAATTTCCTGAAATACTTTGCTATAGATCTCAGTTCCCCATCCAACACATTAAAAATGCCTTGCATACCACTCGTGTAGCATTTCCTTGAGCAAGATCACACCCCATTCGGACCTCCATCGTTTTTTTTTTTTTTTTTTTTTTTTTAGTCTTTGTCCAGTCCTCCAGCAAAAGGCAGGACGGCAGCTGTTGTCAATGTTCAGTCCTGGCCAGCAGGGCGGCTGCTGTGGCAGCAATGTTCAGAGCAGGCATTTAGATTTCCTCTGGATGCAAAACAGCCATAGGGGAGAAGTCACTGGAATGAGACGTGTACACAGTCACTGGGCATTGAGGAATTTGAGCATTATGATTGTCTGTCGGCACGGGAGGAGAATGACTGTGCTGCGGCGCGAAGCTCTTTGACTCTTTGTCACGTACATCCAAACGTTGGAAATTGCTGTCTGCAATGGCGGGCTTGATGACACATAGTCTTTCTGAGAGCTCACCTGACCAAAAAATGCACACTCGTTGATGCAATGCATTAAAAATGACAGACTGAGGATGTGGGATTATAGCAAGATATTTCACTTCCCGTTTTCTTATTATCTTATTTCAAACGTGTTCTTTTTAGAATGCCCCTCAAAAACAGCCACTAGAAATACTTGCAAATACAACGTATCCGTAGAGCTGGGCGCATCCCGTTTGCAGATAGTCATCAAACCCCATCCGCTTTGGAACTTAAACATCAGTTTCTGAAATGACACACTCAGAAAAAACAAATATTAAACATCATAATCATTATGTTGACTACAAAAACATTCATAACTTCTCATTCAACTATCCTAAATCCAGCCACAGCTGTACGGATATAGGGATAATTATTTTAACTCAACATAGCTCAATACAAAATGCTATCATTTTATCATTACTCTTTATTCATTTGTCCCGAAAAGAAAAAGTTAACCTGGCTCGTCTTTATCAAAAACAGTATAGCATAAAAGACTGTCAAATGCAGTCACTAAAAAATAAAAACACCAAATTAATATTTTTCTACAAGAACTTAGCAACAGCCTTAAAAAACTGTTACTTATTTTGTTTTATCATCCTTCTCTTATCTATGAAAGAGAAAAACTCACAATACGAGGACACATGACTAATCCCCCACTCAAACTCAAACCCCCTCTTTTTCCATACAGAGGAGGAGAGAAAATGTCTTCATTTAGCATCCCTCAACATCGCAAAACCCATTTTACCAAACTCCTTTTCATTACCTTATTCCATCTGCCATCATCTCACCAGTCTAAACTCACACAAAACCAATTTACAGTTAAGAATATTGAAGAAAATCAAACAAAACCTCCCAATATCCAAACACTTCCAACAGAGCAGCCCCCACCTTTTTTCTTAGAAGCTAGGTCCAATTTAAAAGCACATGCTTTGTCAACAATGTTAGCATCACAATTAGCCACATCCTTAGCACCCGCTTTTACCAACGCTTCTCTAGCAATTTTAACCGAACTGCCCATCGCCAACATTCTAGCATTCCTCATCATTTGATCCTCATGTCTACAATTTCGTCGTACTTCTCTACCCCTCACTCAAATGCAAACGCACACACTCTTTAGTCATTATAATAATAAACGGTGTTATTCTATCAATTCGTTGTCCACAAATCTTATAGCATTTAAACCGCAGTTCCATACGGTGATTTCAGTAAACGGGTTAACTCCGAACACATCACCCGTAAACTACTCCAACAATGCTGGAGTCATTTTAGTACCAAATTCAGCCTTTTTTCATTACCAACAAAGAAAATACAAACGTCTGACATACCATTTTGTCCAGCGAAAGCTTTTTATACAATCGATCCATAGTTCGTTTTTTCACTGTATATCGACACTTTTTTCCTCACGGCGACTCACAAGTCCCGACTCTAAACCGGAAGCGCATTCAGGACAAACCATACTGTATCCGGGTCGAAATCGCCTCCATTTTGTTCACAGGCTATTTTACTTTCGGTTTCTTATCTTACGCAAGTAGTATTAATATTTATCAATGCAGTGACGTCTCACTTTACAATATGATAGTTCGAATAGGGTAAATTAATTCAACAACGTTTAAACAACCGTACAACAAGCAATCACAGAAGCCCACAAAACACACAGCACGCACAACACAACATAGAACGTACACACACAACGAATACACAAAGACTCACAGAACGTACACAGACAACGAATCACGTGATCCAATTCCACAGTGTCAAAACTGCCTCTCTTTTACTGCATATGTCATGCAAGGCGCTCTTTCAGCGCAAAATCAAAAAAAAATCACACGTAATCTATCGATCGCAAATACAACGTTTAAAACCCAATGTCCGTTGCAATCGACCTGACTCCCCCAACTGTTCAATTTCAACAGCGCGCGCACTTTTAAAATAACTTATTACGTGAAATGGACCGTCTAATACAGGCGACATGTACTACCAAAAAGAACAGTCCTGAACCAACCAAAACTGCCAAGGGCAGGCGCGTCTACTATGATCTTCAGATTTACCAATGGATCTTCAAATATCCACGAAACCCCGTAACCTCTTTATCCTTATATTCAAAAAATAAATATCATAGTCTATCGAATCCTTCACAACGCCAAAACAGAATAACATTTACAAATTAAAAAAAAAACAAAAGACGCTGCTTCTTCCTGTTAACATGGCCCTGTCCCCAGCAGCCTCGCGCATTCACCGGTCCGGGCCAGCACATTCATCACCACATGCTCCACCCCACGTACGTGTTTATAGTTCAATGTCGCAGAAAATTTTAGAACGACATCAAACTACAACTTTGTTCAAACAGATTTCATGTACAAATTTACACAATTTAGCAGACGAAAACAAGTTGCAATGATTTCAAACATACAGAACTCCTCTAGTGGATCAACGTCTCCACTTACTGTAATTAATTATTTAGGCGCCTAGAAGTTCCATTCGTTCATTAATCACTGCAGCTCGAAATCCTCTTACCTCCTTCAGCGTTCGGGGTCACCAATTGTTGGAAATCATTTCCTTGATTTCTGCGTGTTCAAATAAATTCAAAGTGGAAATCTGTGAACAAGTTTGCCAGCTTTATTTCAGATTCTGAAAGTCACCTGTAGTACTGCTCAATCATCGCAGCTCACCCACAGATGTGCTCTTTACAAAGTTCATGCGTGCATTTATACATATGGTTCCCTCCCCCTCATTGACCATTCGGCCCTTTCTCAGCATGTGATATTTCCTGTCACCCCAATTCTACACCCCCCTCTCTTATCTCTTCCTTCGGGATGTGGGCCACACTGGGCCCCCCTCTCCCTCTACCAGGCCCCCCTTTTGATCTTGTCCTGTCAGCAGAGTGAGATACAATCTGGCCAACTCCTATTGAGTTCTTCCAGTCCTTAACAAACATGAGGTATACAATTGGCTTCCTAGATAAACTATTGACCTCGGGAGAGCTGGCTCCAGAGATTCCTGCATACCTGCTGTGTGGATTCTGACACCTCACTTCCTTAGGGGGAAAACAGACCACATTCTACCACAGTTATATTCATCTAACTAAAATCAAAAACACTTTGAAGAATATATATGTAAAACAGAAAACAATATTAATAATTGTAACAATCCATAACGCAACAATAAAAACGATAAATATTTTAGTGAACCAGGGCGTCTCAATTATTTCCTGGCACGCTGAATCAAGAGCTTCCACCTCCAGCCTGTCAATTGCCTCCACACATAATGAATCAATGCCACAAATTATCAAATTAATCAATCATGTATCCCATCCCTTAGCCAAAGCATTTAGTTATGTTTGAAATATTCTAAAGTTGAGTTGTGTAATGGCGAGATTAATATATGAATTTAATTGTACATGCATTACACTCCTGATGAGTTTATACTCCTGTGAATCTTTTAAACGCCGGGAAATAAATGAGGCCGCCGACTCATCGGTGGAAAGATGCCGGTGCTGCGAGTGTTCGTCTTTGTAGATTAGAGCCAAACAATAATGATTAAATTGCTGCAGCAGATCCATCTGGGCTCTAATTAAGTATGATTGCTACCACATTATCCATTTTGGTTGCCTCTTGAGGTCTCCCAGCCCTTTGCCTCGGCAGATAAATTATTTTCTAATCAGCTTCATCCCGCTACATCGGAATTTATCTTCTTCATAGAAAATGCCAATATATTAAGCGCCGCGTGTGATACACAAGGTGACCCAGCTGACTTAATGACATCATACATTATCCTTAATGAAGTCAATATCTCGACTTTTAGCTGTCTGTCTATTGGGCCGATTAATTGCAGTGCTATTAAAGTCAGCTCTCTTTTCATTTGAGCTTGGCAAGTGGCATAAAACTAATGTTCTTACTTATCAAGCACTGCATGGGAGGGGGAAGAAAATTCTTACCACACACAAACGATACTGTCATGCACATGTAAGCTGAACATTCAGTACAATAAAGTTTTAACATTAAAGAGGGAGTTTGCAGTTTAAAAAAACAAAACAATACTTTTTGTCATACTGTCAGTATAAGCCTGGCGGTCGTGTATTAAAATGATCTAGGAAAGATTGACGACGTGGCAATCATTTAGGCACACTTATGGAGGGTCGCTGGCACACCCAAACAGCCTTTGCATTTACCTGTTATGTTGGGCTTCAGGAAAATAAAAAAATACCCTTAATTGTTTGCTCACAACTGGGCATTAGACTAGGAAAAAGAGGCAGAGCAAGGGATCTGGCAGCTCAGAATTCAAAAGGGACGCGGAAATGAGCAACATTTCTGCTTGACATGTACGTTTATCACCTCTCTTTGATTTGTACTTACTTGTACATTCCAAAACATAAAACTTTAAACCAATAACTTTTAGTTTATAACAGTGGTGGCTAATGGTGGCTTGTTTACAGTGCTAATGATAGCTTAGTAATGCTAGTGCTACTATTTTGCTAAAGCTGGAAATGCGTTTTTCGTGACTTATTTTTTATTTGTTAGTACATTTAAAAAAAATAAAACTTAAAACCAATCGAATTTACTGTTATAGTAACTCTATTACAAATAAGTCATGCTACCAATGTGGCAACCATGACTAACATTGGCTTCTTCTTTTTTTCACAGTGCTAATGCTAGCACTGCTATCTTGCTTAAGCTGCACAGCATTCTCTGTGACTATTTCTCACACAATGTTTGAGAATCGCACTCATGTGTCACATTATTGACGAATCTGACAGGTTGCTGTAGCAACGACGTCGAACGGAGGCGGTGCCCAGTGCGTGTAGTGTGTGACGCTGTTTACCGCTCTGTAGTTCCCGTTCCTCGCAAACGCCTTGAGCGGTTTTAATTTTTCTTTCTTTCTTTTTTTCTTTCTTTCTTTCTTTCTTTCTTTTTGAACGACCATATGGCTACGGCCGGGCACTTATTCGCTATTTCCGGTTGCACGTGAAGAACTGACAGGGTAGCAAGACCGGCTTTATCGCAAGTAACGTAAACTGTCACTCTATTTCCGGTTGAGCATGAGAGGAGCTGACAGGGCAGCGGAACCGTCAATGCGTTTGACTGCCGAGCATGCAAGAAACCAGTCGGGCAATGAACCGATTGGATATTGACAGCACCGGCGCATTGGTTTTTGCATGCCTAGAGTGACGTCACGGACAGTCAAATCCGTTCTAAGTGTTTCGAGCTGATCAGACTAAGACGCATCTTGTCTAAATCAAATATGAAACTACCTCCCGCAAAAATCTGATTTCATGTGCTTTGTAACTGTTCAGACTACAAAAGAGCTATCCACTTTCAATCTGGATGGGCTAAAAATCGGATTTGGGCTGCCAGTCTGAACAAGGCCCAAGTGGTAAGATTCATCTTTCCCTTAGCATGTGAAGGCAGGGTTAGTCTGGGTATGGCACAGTTATAGGATTTTTTTCCCCACTGTTTCAGTTAACACCCCTCCCCACCCCCGATCCCCCCAAAACAAAAATACTACAAACAATAAAATCATATTCTTCCAAACTGAAAAGAACTGTTGTGCTTGATAAGGAGACATAACTTCCAGTTATTTTAATATTTGGCCTTTCTGATGCTCAGAATTGACTTGCTCAGTTTTGGCCGGTCAAAAAACTACAAAAAACACTCAACATTGTGCTAACAACAACAATGGAGGAGACCCTTTGTTTACTTCGGCATGTGGCAGTTTGCCACCTTTAAGACACAAATTTAATCAGAGAGAAGACTGTGCGTACACTGTAGTACTGTGGAAACTGTGTTGTATCATACTGCGTCATCAGAGTAAGCTAATGCTAGCATGTGGACTTATTTACTATTTATATTTTCATCATTGCTGTATATCCTGTTAATATGGTATGGTTGCTTGGAACTCTAACTTAATTAAGTACTATTATCCTACCTGGTAGTGCTTGTCAATAAAAAAAATAATTCTTGAGTTGACTAGTCGTGGAAATTGGGCAATATTTCCTCAGCGACTGTGTTTTTTTTAAGGCTCTTAGCATGATCTCCCCCATTACTCACATAAAAACATCAGAGGGATCCTGAAGAGTTTGGTCAACTAAATGCAGGAATCCATACTGTACACACCAAATAACACACTCAATTCAGAGTCAGACAAGGGCAAAACAATTCTCTGTGATATAACTATATCTCTGAACATCCCCCTGACGCCCCCCAATGCCCCCCACCCACCCCCCTCCTCCCAACAGGGTCAATTTACAACGTGTTATCTTTGTCTATAGCTAGGAAATGATATGAGGTAAATCAAGACAAGACTGACAATTCACTCCTGTGAGCACGTTTTTAAGTGTAGTATCCGTTATGGTGACAGCACCTGAGACGAGCTGAGGGGGCCATAAAGCAAGCGGCGGGGCCCATGTTAATGTTGCACTTAGTAATTGGCTCTCGCTGATGACTTGCCGCAAAGGCAAAGCGTAAATCAGGTGCACCTCTGCGCTAAATCTGCTATTGTTGGAACAAGGTGCTAGCCTGACAAATATTGATCCCCTCTCTCAAGTGTGTGCATGTGTGTGTGTGCGTGTGTGTGTGTTTGCAGCCTGTCGATTACTGTAGTCAAACCAGTGCACCCTGGCAGGCTTGTTCTACAGTACAATTGCTGCTGTTGTGGCCCCTGTTGTTTAACTGCATGAACCGTTTTGTAGCGAGATTGCATCGCAAGCTGTGAGTCGATTGTCGGTAGTTAGCGACAGCGGGTAACTGAGTAAACTGTGATTGAACGGGTGCTATAATATGGTTAGCTTACAATAACAGCTTTAGGGTAATTACAATGGTGTATTACCTTGTGGCTCAAATGTTACTATGGCAACCACGGACACCTACTTTTTTCATATAAAAGTAGAGCAGCGTCCCGGATACATCTCATGTTTTAATACTAGCGTCAGTGCTAATGTTACTGTGCCACACACTATCTAAAATAAAAAAAAAAATGTTTTTAAATATAAATCCTGAATGCTTTTTCTCATACACAAGTATGAGATATACATAGATTGCTTGCTAAAAAGCGAGGTTTGCTGGGTATGTTGATAGATAGATAGATAGATAGATAGATAGATAGATAGATAGATAGATAGATAGATAGATAGATTAATCATTGATGATAAATTGAACAACGTTCAAAGGTGTTTGTGTGAGTAGATCACGTTTTGTGTGCGTAAATCACATTTATTGTTTGCAGGGTTTTGGCATGATTTTAACTCCATACATATCCTTCTAGTGATACGACAGGCAATCATCTTGCAACAGGTCGGGTAACGCTTCTCGGGTTTCATGATGACTACTGGCTGCCGAGTCTTTATTGATCCAAAATCCACAAGCTTTCTGGTAAAATAGACATTAGAATTACAACTGGCTGGAAATGGCTACAATCATGACTGTGGTGTTTTGTTTCAAACGGGAGCATAGTTTAACCTGAGGATATTCAACGCTAGCATATAGCAAGCAGCTAGCTGACACACGCCCTCGTCCTCGATACGCATTACAACGGACTTTTCGACTTCCGACGTCGGATTGGGGTATCGAGAATTGGGAGGCAATGTTGACCATCCCGCAAATCCCTTCCAAATAAAGGTGGAAGTCTGCAATTAAAGCACATCTTGTCAGTTTTGTTTGAAATCCAGTGTGGTGGTGTTTAGAACGTGAATGAAGAAATGACTAAGGTTCCAAAGCTACTTAGAGCATGAATTGAGCTCATTCACACATAATGTAGAGGGAATAATAACAAGATAAACATTACAATATCCATATTAGATATCAATTATGACACATCTTATGTCCATGAAATAACGTATTTAATAATTTCTTATTAAAATTGCATAATTGTAATTTGATCTGAGAGTAGTTTTAAGATCAGGAGCCAGTGTTTTACAACCTGTGGAGCCAAGGCACTTATTTTGCATAAGAAAAACCTGACGGTAAACCAGCAAACAAAAATAAAAAGTTTTCATACTGAAATACTGATCTTAACACAGTTTAGTCACAAATGTACTTTGTAATCGGTTGTATGAATGGCAACAGACCGATACACACAGGTTGGTTTTACCTTTTGCCATCCAATTGAGCAGTTATTTGTTATACCTGTCACTATATGCCACAAGCATAAATAGAATAATAATAATGATTTAAATGGTAATACAATAATAATAATAATAATAATCCATCATCTGCCGCTTATCCGAGGTCGGTCGCGGGGGTAGCAGCTTTAGCAGGGAAGCCCAGACTTCTATCTCCCCAGCCACTTCAACCACCTCCTCCGACGGGATCCCAAAGCGTTTCCAGGCCAGCCGAGAGACATAGATAGATAGATAGATAGATAGATAGATAGATAGATAGATAGATAGATAGATAGATAGATAGATAGATAGATAGATAGATAGATAGATAGATAGATAGATAGATAGATAGATATAAATAACTTTTTTGTAAGAATGAAGATACAAATATAATGAGCTAGATTACTAGCGTGCTAGTTAACTAGCTAGCTAGCTAGACAGCATGCTTTCCATGGCATGCAAATACAAATTTTATGAAAATATCAAATTGTTTCACTATTAAAATTGTGATTTTAACCTCTTGACACATGCTTCAAATTAAAGCATTATTACACTGTATTTTATTATTACATTAGAGCCCCTAATGTAATAATAAAAATAATATTACACTTTCGGTAATTGCGTGTGATATTTAGGAAGGCCACACGACATTACAGATGTGCTCGATGCACCTCTCACATCTATAATAACCTTTGAGGCTTGGAAATGTCACTCAGGCCGCTGTCAGCTGGATGCTGGACTATTCCGTGTGTGCACGCGTGATCCCGGCAGACAGTCGATCGTTAAAGCGCGTCCTATCCGGCTTGACAGGCCACTGTCAGGTAGCGCTCCCCTCCTCTCTGGCCCTTACTGATACAGCATGTCATGCACACACATCTACCTGACGATGCTGATGCCTTCTGAAGTGCTGATGCTTGAATGGATGTAAAAGTGAACTTGAATTAACACCTATGGACCAATGTTGTTCCAGTGTTGATGTACAGTGGAAACGCCGGGTCATAAAGTTCAGTTAAATAGGTGCAATGCAGACAGGAAATGTCGCTAAAGAGTATTGTTGCGATGATGTCAGTGTTTGACTTGTCAAAAAAGGTCATGTCAGTTTTAATGAAAGTCCTCTTTATTTTCATAACATGACAGTTTTGCTGCTTGTCTGGAATTTTGTCATTTGCAATTTGACTGAAAATGACATCACAGTTGCTCTAAGCTCATGTAAAGACGAATCCCGGCTCAGGTTGCGAACGTCAAATGACCAAACTCTGCTGTGATTGGTCGTTTCAGTTGACAACAAGCTGCAAAATGGTCACACCCTGACTCGCGTTAAAGCGATACAAGACTTATAACTAATTTTCCAGTATTGGATTAGGCATTGTGTACAAAGAGTAAAAGTGCAAATATCTCTGGCATCTTATTCCCTGAATTTTCTTTTAAACCGATTAAGTATCAAAATAAGAACATACCGTGGTGAACGCCATTATCCTGGTCACGTGATCGTGATGACGTATCCCATGCGTAAACGAAAGCCTTCTATCCCAATTACTGCGCCAATTCTGATCAGAGTATAATCCTTTTTGAAACGTCTTTAGAAACCTGAATAAGCCCCTTGGGTTAACCCTTTCATAACCGGAATACTGGTTCATATAAACGCAATCGGAATACCTCGAATCAACGGGGCATTGCTTTTTGTTGTGCGCATGCTCACAACCTCTTCTTCGTCTCCTTTTCCTCTTCTTCGCTTATTTGCACTCGCAAGGAATCTTGGTCTTTGTAGTAACGACTTGTATGTGCAGCGCCATCCTACACGGGCCTCGCTTAAATACATGGATTTTTCCGCTGCGTTTTTACGTTATTTTGTGCCTCTATGGTGAAAATGCCACAGTTTGTGACACGTTAACTATTCATGTGAGACAGACGCGACATCACTCGTAATGCTTAAACAATGCTTATCTCCAGTTTGCAGTGCTCAACAATACACGTCCGTGTAGGAACATTAGATGACACACACATAATTCCGCTTTATCCCAAAAAAGTAAGTCAGTGCTTCTGGTGTGTGACGACAAGAATCACACTTCTGGAGCGAGTAGGAAACCGACTACTTTATTTAGCGTGGTAAGTGACATGAATATAATATATTTTATTGACCATTTAAAGTTAGAAGCGGAAATAACGTCTATTTCTGCCATGATGGTGTCCGTCCTTCACCCTCTTACATCGAGTTATTCCAAACGGCATGTATACGGGGGTACCTCTGTCAACTTGAGCGTGTAAACGTGTTATTTTGATTGTTCCAGAAATCCAAATTCTGACCATAACCCGAATATTGGTCCCTGCATGTAAACGTAGTCAGTGTCAATGGTGACTTGACTGATAATTTGAGCCTCTGTAACATGCAACTTGTAGACAGTCCCCAAATTAGACTCACTATGAGCCGGCCGGCTGAATGAGTTGGCCACTTTCATCCGGCTTTCGGCTGGATACAAATCTTTGGTGAGTCCTCCATGGCTGTACTGCTTTTGCAGAAGTGCTTCTTTGCTATCGGGCGTAATTCCACCTTTGATGTCCGCCGTGGGACACAATAATTATTTCCTCATGAGTGGCTTTGTTGTCATTAGCGGCCATGTCATATATGCGTGTTTTATGCACGTGACACGTCACGATGATCACGTGACTGTCCAAAATGGCCGATACTGTACTTACTACAAAAATATTCATAAAAAGTGCTATCAAATCATAATCGCTCAACATAAATTGACAATTTTTTCAGCGGAGAGTTGAAATGAACCATTTCACAGAATAGCTGGGCAGTTTTTCATAAGTCTTGTATTCCTTTAAGTGTTTGGGTTAGACTTTATGATTTAGTTAATGGTAGGGCTTTAAGGTTGGCAGTTCAGGTTCAAAGATAGGATTTAGGGTTAGATTTTAAGGTTAACAGTTAGATTTAGGTAAAATTCTAGAGCTAGTTTTTGGGGTTATGCTCTGTGTTTAGGTGGAATGTGTTTTGGATTCGAATTGAGGGTACGATTTAGAGAAGCGTTTTAGCGTTAGGCTTTACAGTTACAAAAAGGTCATAACATCTCAACAATGTGGCTTCTTGTAACCTGCAGATGCTGTGGTTTAACTCAAATAAATAATAGTGGTACAACATACACTATACTGCTTTGTTTTGCTATTTTAAGTTTGGTGCTGATGTCTAATTGAAGTTGTAGTTCCGAAATGGCAATGTTTCACTTTTCTTTTTTTTTCCTGTGTTCAGAATTTATGCTTGTTGCTGGTCAGGTGATTTAGCATACATAAATTCTCATGAGATTAGCATGTTTTTTCCCCTTCACCTTTCTCCAGAAAGCTGCGGTTTGAAAGTTTCCCTCCCAGCCAAAGTAATGTTTGTGTTGTTGACTAAGTCGACTGTCCCCATCTATACAAACGCGGACCTGTTGTGACGTTCTAAGACAAAGCAGCACCGAGGAGCGTGCCATTAATAATTCTGGGATTTGGAAAATGGAGCCCTGTGCTGAGAATACAGCGCAGTTCATCTCTGGTAGAGCAAAGACGGAAGAAGAAGAAGAAGTGTAAGGTCAGCAGGGAGATACTCCCTCTTCCACCCGCCCTTCCTTGCCTCCAGCCCTCCTCCCCTCCTCCTTGAGTGATGGGCCCGGCTTTTCCAAGGTAGTGCATTTGTCTGTCAGGAGCCTCGGCTGGCTGCCGTGATTTAGCGGCTGTCAGTTGATGCTGGTGTCCGGAGGATGATAGTGGCTGGCTGGATGGGGGGAAATTTGTTACCTTTAGCTCTGACAGGGAGATAATTGCTGATGGTTAACAGAACAGTATGGAATCTAAAGGCTGAGGAAGGAGAGTGCAGAGTAATGGGACGTTCAGCCAATGTGTTTGGGTCATAATTCTGTTTTACATGCACCAAATCTTAACACATCCCATCTCTCTTTTCATGCTGAATTACACTGAAAGATCATCCCCACACCTCTTGTAAATACAACTAGCAATATGTTAAATCATATCTTTACATCCTTGAAATGACCTTCATTATTAAAACCAAAAATATGCAATTTCTCATATAGTGGCTAGAATGTTTATCGACTCAACTTCCATTTTTCTTTATCTCTTGCCCGTATTAGATTCTCGGGTAACTGGAGTATACCCTAGTTGGTTCAGGATGAAAGATGGGGTATACCCTGGACTGGTTGCCAGTCAATGATAGGCCACATATAGACAAACACCCACTACTAAACTTTAACAAAACTAAGAAGGAACTTGTTTACTACGTGCACTCAACGTCCACACTTCACTTTATCATGACATCACAATACAATAAGTGCCATGACACTGTAAAAAAATTAAATAAAAAATCTTATATTGACATACATAACCGAGAATCACTAATACTTAATATTTGAGGGCCTTACTTGCTAATACACGCACACATTGTGAGTCAATTTGTGGAAGATCTCAAACTTGGCCATTCATGTGGGTCTTTAACATAGGTGCCCAAAACATGCCTAATTAAAATTAAACTGCACTAATAAACTAATCACCACAGGGTGCTGGAACTTCACAAATGTAATACCACCTTGTCTTTTTTTTTTTTCTTTTTTTTTTCTTTAAGAGCTCAGTATTGTTCATTCGGAAATGTCATCATCATTGCTCTTTTTTTTTTTTTCTTTTTTTTTTAAAATATATATATATATATATTTTTTTTTTTGTGTGTGTGGGTGAGTATGTGTATGTGCGTGCGTGCGTGCGTGTGTGTATTTGTTAGCTCACCAGAAAACCTATTAGAAAAAAATCTCATACCGTTCACCTAAACCGAACACCAGGAGACCCGAGGGGACCGAAGAAAACCAAGGAAGGTGAAATCCAGCACCGACCAGACACCCCCCACCAGAACTCCTCCCCAGCCCAAGAAACATCCAGACCCCAACAAATCCAAAAAACATAAAATCAGGGAGGCCTCAAGAGACCAAAGGAGAGACCGAGAAAAGGAAGGAAGGACAGACGAAGCCGCGTGAGATCCGCAGACACCAGCCTCCACCGATTCAATAACCTGAGGAGGAAACAGATTGTGTCTGAGTTTCGGTAGATGCTGGTGTGGTGGATCTGGCATGCATGAAAATCTCCACCAAAGAGGGGAGCCGTCGACGCCCGCCGGAACAGAGCAAGCGCAACACCTCAGGGCCCCCCAGGCCGCGGCAGCGCCAAAGGACGACCCCCGGGCCCCGCCAGGGCCACCGGCCGGAGAGCAAACCCAGGAGCAGGAGCGCCCCCCGCCCCAACACGGCCCGCGCCCCCGGCCCAACGCAGCAGGACGGGGCACTGCAGGCCCACCAGGCACCCCACCGGCCCCCAACCCCCGCCCCCCCCCCCACGACCCCCCGCCCCCCATCCACCCCCGCCACCCACCCACCCCAACCCAGCCCCAGCCGCCCCCAATCCCCCAGACACTGTCTTTTTAACAGATGTGCTGCTTTTAATATTGTGACATGCTGACGGTGATATTGCTGCATTTATAGTATGGCAATATCACAATTTTGCTGTTATCATTACATCCCTAGACTCACAGGCGCACATGGCACTGGGGACGTGCCCCCCTCAGTTTTATGGAGACCACGATCCGTCTCCTCCACTTTCGAAGGGTTTGCTTGACGGTGTACACCTGCGAGCACACGTTTTGCTGCCTTCATCATACACAGCGCTGCTTTTCCCCGCTGTGGTTGATATTCTCCCAGGCTATAGGAGGCAGTGAAGAGCGTCTACGGCATATGAATAACACTTCACCCCATTAGAAGTAGAAAAGAAAACAATTTTGTTTACTTATTAAAAACTTCAGCAGTTTGGGGTGAATGGTTTACATACATTTAACAAAATTTATGAAAACAAAGAATTGGGAAGTAGAAAACACTTTTGTTTACGCAAACCGCAGACCGTTCTCCCCGTTTGTAGCTCTAGCAGAGGCCGGCGGGAGTGGGGAAAAAGGCATCTGCCGCTTAATTATATCACAAGCCACCTTTCCGAGCCACTTGGAGCGGGCTCGCAAGAAGAACTTGGAACGTTATGATGAGCTCCAGACTCAGAGGGACGTGTGCACCGGGAACAGAGCACCTATTTGGGCTTGCCGCAGCGAACCCCCGGGCGCGGAGCAAACCCCTGCCCACTGGTAGCCCGTGCTCAAGGTACGCGGTGTTAGCAATGCGGAAGTCGCGTGGAGGGTCGAGGTTGGTGAGGATATGGAGCTGCTCTGATAAACAGGGTAAGTTGTGATACAACTACTGACGCGTTGAAGTTACACAAAAAAAAAAGTCAGAACTTGTATCTCGTATCTCTGATCTCAGGATTTTAATCAATCTTCTTCCTCAAGTTGAATCTCCAACTCAGCAAGGCTTACAAGCCAAGCCAGACATATGTATGCTATCTGCCTATCATGTAAACATTATAGTTACATGTTTTGTTGTGCATTTATAAGGCTGGGAAGCGCTGGGAGAAGCAACTCTGGCTCCAGTAGTTAGTTATTAGAGTTCTTAATTCCGATTTCCAATTGGACACACCATCACAGTCGACAACGAGTCTTTTACCACACAAAAAAAAGAAAGAAAAAAAAGCGTTGTTTGCTCGAGTGTAACATGTTTTAGTCCCTGTCCCCCAGTTCCAAAATCCAATCCGCGCCACTGCCTAGTCTTGAATGGATTACTAACTGCTCATGTGAAATATCGCATTAGTAATTTGTAATTTTCATACTAGGAGATGTAACACCAAATAGTTTAGTATTCTGCAAAAAAGAAAAAAAATCATGAAAATAAAGTTACACTGACCTTAAATGTATAGGAAAACATTTAATATAAAATATTAAGACTTAATCCCTATAATGATAGAATTAAAGGACATTTTAACAAAATATTTAATACATTATTTCCTTTTGGTGATGAATGCAAAATAATACTGCACTTTGTTTTCTCAATGCGAAAATTTAATACAAAGCCATACATAATAGTACAATAAGTACAGTATAATAAGCACAGTAATACAATCCATAATTCAACTTCACCTTAATATTAGACCCAAAACCGTATGCTGTACTTGGATTAACATGAGTGTTGCAGATTGTGTCCAATTATATTTGTTAATATTACAGCTTTTGTTGATTATGAAGACACTATTGGGACATTAAAATATATTGTGTCAGTAGAATTCTACAGAGGAAATGTTTCATTAATTTATTGTGTTAAAAAAAAAAAACTTTTAATCTTGTATACACAATCCCATAAATGTATAATGCCTCTCTAGAGAACTCATATAAATAATATATCTTATTTGTGACCTTTCTCATGCTTAGACCTCTGCTTCCTGCCCTCTCCTACTTTACACGTCTAACGAGGCCCAAACACATAGCTTGCTCTCACTCTCTCTTTCTCCGTCCTCTCTCTTTGGCCTCTTCACACGTCCGCCCCAATCTGCCTCCCTCATATCCGAGGCGTCCGCAGGCGCGCCTCCCAGCGCCTGGATCGGGACCGCCGTCAGTCAAGCCATCCGAGCTGCCAGCGGCGTATCACAGGGGGAGTTAAGTATGAGGCGGATTGGAGGGTGCAAAGTGTGATAGTTGGACAGGGCCTGATTGACAGGTTAAAACCCTGCTTAATTGTTTTCTCCTCCGCGCGCATTGATGCTGAGTCTGCTGTCTTGTAATGCAGATGGCGGAGCTAAGATGGTCGGTCTGTATTGGCATTGTTGCATTTTTACACAGTGCTTTCCACAGGTAAATCTAAAAAACAACCTATATTTAGATGTTGAATTAGTATTTTTCACGCATCGTCATTCTTGTATTTTTGACGGATCGTGTGAATTAATAAGCAGCACTGATAGAGCCTTAATGCCCTGTCACTCCTGGGCAGACCCTCCTCCTCGCCGCCATATTTTTATTTTCTCTTTTTCAATGAGCGTAATAGGAAATATTGATTGGCAGCGCAGTTAACTTGTCAGTGTAGTCATTGAACGTGTCAGGAGAACCAGTTAAATTGTCACAAAAAAAAAATCACTGAAGGACTCTGCTCTTCCTTAACGGCTTCCTATAAAAGCATCTCATCCTCAGATGGGAAATGCGCCCATCCTCACTGAATTACTGAGTTTTCATTGACTTGATGTCAAGCAATTGGTCAGACACTAAAATGAGATGTGACTATAGTATGACCGTGATGTTGAAAATATAGGCATGTCGCATGTCAAATTAAGGGAAAAAAGTTGCAAACTTTTAGCAAAAATGAATAGAGACCGATATTTGCCATTTTGATGGTTATCGGCATCATCTTTAAACAAATAAAATTAAAATAAAACCTCTGGGAACAACCTACAGTTTTTGTTTTTGTTTCAACATAAAAAAGCTAACACAACTAAAAATAATATTCCAGTTATAATGACATTTTGGAAAACATTATTTACTGTAGAAAAGTTTATGGAGCTATTCATTTGTGGATGTTTTCATTTACCGGTAATTTCCAAAGATATTCTACTGCGCCTTTTATTTGAAAATAAAGACATCACTTGCCTAAGACAAAGAAGAATAATAAAAACCTTTAACATGTTGCCAATTTGAAAAGCTGTTTAATAAACAAGACATTTTAGGCAACAAAGTGTTGGTGTTATATTATTATTCAAAATTTTGACAAATAATGTGACTTTTTACTGCAAATGATTATCGGCTCCAAATATTGGTTATCGGCTTCCTTGACTACCAATAATTGATATTGGTGTCTCTAAAAATTTATTTTGCAAAGAAAAGCTTTTTTTTATTTTTATTTATTCCCTAAAATATTAAGAGAATAAAGTGTAGCTTGAAAAGACCTTCAACAACTTAACCCAGGTTGTGTTTTTTGCCCCTCAAATATATACTACATTATTCTCACAATATTTTTTGAATAGTATATAAAATATAATATTAAACCGTCTTAAAAACCATAAAACATTCCAAGATAAAAGTGAAAAATCTGGAGAGAGAAAAAAGTGTGTCGGATAAGCCTCAGTAGTTACCATTTTAACATCCATGATATATATTTAATGTTACAGTTATTGGTATTAGTATTTTATTTTATTTCATTTTATTGTATTTTTTTACAATTTGCCAGAAAGCCAGTATGAAAAAAGGCTCTATAACTGTTGCCTTTTCCATTGTAAAGTATGTAATTCATTGTACCAGAGGCAAAAACACCAATCCAGTCTTTGTCTTAGAAAAAAACAAAAACAATTCCTACTTGCTATTGCTTCCTCTCTCGTTCCTGCACCTGCAGTCTAGATGGTGGACTTGATTTCAATAACAACAATGTTCACCTTCCCGCGGAGCTGAGGCAATGTTATTTGAAGATGTTTAGCGATGGACCTTGATTGAATTTGTCCCTGGGTGCAGAGACAAGCTCCATTAGGCCGATTACAGAGATAAGAAGTGGGGTGGGGGGAATTCGGCAGTATTGTCTGGCCTCTCAGACCCAGAGCAGGGGTTTAGGGAATAAGGCTCTATAATAGCTGGTCTGGGGTCAGATAGACAGCCCTCTATTATTTTCTTTTGTCCAACCCTTTTTGGTTAAGTTGTATTCTGTCGCACAAAACGGAGTGTATTGACATTTCCCCCATATTTGACGTATAGTCAAATGCCCATTCTAGTTTTAGCTCGCCAATAAATTTGACGTGACTTTGTATCTGCTACAGATTCAAGTCAGTGATCATGTTGGATATTGTTTCTGACAGTAACAAGCTGTCTGATTGCTTCAATGATTGATGGACGAGAGGAAGACGGTTTGATCGACAACAACAATCTTCGCAACATTACCTGATTTAAAGTACAATTTTCTTTCTGCTGTGGTGGAATCTACAAAGTGAAACACAATCATGTTGGTAATTCTGGTTGAACATTTAATTTTTGACACTTCTCTAATAGTGAGTAATGTAAAATTTGAGTTAATTAGGCCATGTATACACGTAGCCGGGTTTTTTGCAAACGGGAGATATTTTTCTGCAGCTTGCCCTGTCATCTACACGTCCGCGGGGATTTTTTTCATTAAAAACGAAAGTTTCTAAAAATGATTTTTTTGTAAAAACTCCGGCCGAAGCGATTTGCGTATTTCTCCGGCTCCGCAGTCACGAGTGTCCGTCTTTAAACAAAGTTTTACGTAGTCCTCTACACACGTCACTCAATCATATACCTCAAGTTGTTAGAAAAAAGAAAAATAAGGTGGATTTGAGACCTTGTTTGTATGGGTATATGGTGAGAGAGTGGGGAAAAAAAGTTTTAAAAAAGAACTCTACACACTGTAACTTTAAGGATTCTCAATAAAATAATCAAGTTTTGTTTGACTTGTGAGGTTTTTGTTTTTCTTAAAAGTTATTGGTTGAACTTTAAATTACCACTTTTGTAGTGTTCCACTTTGGCATTTATTGTGGTGATCATTCAAATCATCAGAAATAATGTGCTTGATAATGAACTGTTACTAGAATAAAAATGGAAACTGACTCACATTTGTAATATTTGTCCAAAAATATGTGGTTGTATACCAAATTGGACTACTTTTTCCACTGTATTGTTGTACCAATTGATATCAGTTGAAATAAGGTGATTGATAATGAACTGTTACTATAATAAAAATGGTAAAGGACTCACTTTTTGTCATATTTATCCAGAAATGTGCCATGATGACCACCAATTAAGGTGTTCCGCTTTGAAATATCCAATAAGAATTGATATCAGTTGAAATAACTGTTTATTACCGAGCAACTTATTATTACAATGAAAAGGGAAATGGACCCACTTTTTTAGCATTTTTCTAGACATATCTCCAAACTGTGTGACTTTTGGCATGTTGAACTGTGGTGGTTCCATTGTACAGTATTGTACATCATTGATCAGCTCAAATGTTTTTTTTGTTTGTGATAAATAGTTATCTACATTTGTTTAGGTATTTTCCCCCCAAAAGTATTTGGTTGAACTTCAAATTGTTTTACTTTTGTGGTGTGTGAACTGTATTTTCTATTTAGGTTTTCCCCCCAAAGGCTCCATCATGTGTGCCACTATTCCCCTATGTGAATGGCTCGAAGAGTGCGTCTGATTGTGACAGCGGACCGTCTCTTGCTCTGTTTTATGTACCTTAAGTCTCTCTGTGTATCTGACTAGTGCAGCCCCTTTATTTCTGCAGGCCCTTGGCCCCCCTTGGCCTCTATCTCCTGCTCTCCCTCACAGTAATGAAGCCTGCCTTTAAGGAGCGGGGGTGCGAGCATCGAAGCATCACAGATTAGGTCAGTGGAACGGCTAGCGGGCTGAGCATGATGGATGAGGGCCAGAATGAGTTTCTGCCGCGGCTGTATTGTGAAATCTTTTCATTGTCACCGACGGGCCTATGAGAGGCTGATGAATGAGGGAGCAAGTGTCAGAAACGCCCTTCCACTGCTCCCACTTGGACTCCTTTAATATCTCCCAACGCGTTACCACGCTGCACCTTCTTTTGGACTGCCCAGCTCACGGTTAGAAGGAGCTAATGAAGGAAATATGTTGAACCAAATGGAGAATGCTCACTTTCTTAAAGTTCATGTGCGAAGCAAATCTCCTTCGTCGTGCACCTCTTGCTTCCAGGGAGCAAGCAAGTGAGAGGCTATAGTGGTGAGAGAGGGTGGGGGTGGGTGGGGGGCAGCCTTTATGGGAAACGTTTGTGACCAGCGTGACAGCTCCACTTGATGGATGGGCCGCCTCCATCTGGTTGCAGTGCATGTAATAAATATCCATGCTCGTGTTTGACCTCTCTCACTTACCAGACACATCTTTCACTTTTGGGACATCCAGGATGGAAGGGAGAGAGATAGAGAGTTGGGTCCGGTGGTGGTGGTGGTGGTGGGGGCTTACAATTTTGCTCTCTCCACTAGCCTGGGTATGTGTGGAGGTGGGGGGGGGGGGGGGGGGGTAGCGGTTCTGTTTATGGGCCGCAGCCCAAGGGCAAAGAGTCAGAAAAAAATAGATAGCTGTAAACAATGCTTGCGCCGCCAGGAGAATTCTCCAGCATTCAATAACCTTTAACACTTCCTAAGCCCTCATCTCCCTGAGCGCTGGCCCACAATGCACTGCAGCTTGGCCAACCAGTGAAGGAACTCCATTCGCGGGCGCGGGTCACGGGATCAAATGACAACGCCTGCCTAAAACCGCTTGGAAAAGTCGCACAATGATCCAAAACGATGTAATTATCTTATCATATGGTGAAAGGTTATTGTGCGGGGCATTTGGATGTTGTGGTTGGTCTTTTTCCATTTGCCCTTAGCAGTGACCCCCTGCATTCGCATGGTCAGTAATAGATGCGGATAGGCAGCCATTGGATTTTAATAAAGCCGGATAATAACGAGGCTAAGTGAATTGTAAAGCAGGAGGCTAATGAAGTTCCTCCCAGGAATAACCTATAACCCATTAAGAAAAAGCCCACCTGCCCCTCTTGATTGAATTACCGTGCGCTTTAATTACTAAGCAACCAAAGATGCTAATAATGTGCTCTGTCCAAAAAACTATCCAGTCAACCTCATTGATTTTCATAACAAGCAAGAAGCGTCTCCCGAGCTTCTCGGCCCGCCAGAAATCTGCATTATTCTCAATAATGTTATGATCACAGGGAGAACTTACTTAAAATTCAATCCACTTTGCCGTCATTATCATGTATCAACATAATAAATGAGCCCTTCAGAGCATGGTAATTATAATTTGATAAATCATCAGCAGAAAATTAACTGGATGTCAAAACATTCATTGGAAAGGGTGATGAATGGAGGATGATTGTGGTGATGAATTGTGTTAATCTGCGCAGTATGAAGCCAGCGAAATGGCTAAGCAGCCCAAGATGGATGGGCCATCCACGCTGCAAGGTCAGGACACACAACTGCAGAACGGAGGCGGAGGGGGGGAGGGGTGGGGGGGTTGTGGAGCAGCCCGAAAAGAAAGAAGGACTCGCTCGCTTTCTCTTTCTCTTTCTCTTTCTTTCCACTTTCCGGTCATCACAGCCTTGAATGTGACCTTTTGTCACGTTACTTTAATTTCATCAATTTATTAATAGCTACAGTAGCAATCCTGACTACGAACATCTCCCAAAAGATCTAAATATCTCTTTGGCAATATTGAGTAAACTCAAGTTAGTTAAAACACACACATTTTTATGTAATCAGTTATTCAACAGGTTTCAAAATGAACCCCTTCTTGACATTTCCAGTTCATCTGTTGACTCACATGGCTTGGTGTAGACCAAATATAGACCTAAAACTATATAGGTGTTAGTATAGTAACACATACTTTTCAATTTCACTGATTGGTCATAATTTTTCTCACTGTAACATCCCACCAGATGAATAAATGTTGACTGAAATAATGTGGTTGCACAAGTGTGCACACCCTCTTATATATCTTATGTTAAACGAAGGTCAGCACAAACCAAGGCTGCAATTTGAATCTGGGGCATTAGGCAAGGTGAAGGGAATTATGAACAGTTGAAAATAACAGTCAGAGTCATCACAAAGCCTTAAGGCTTGTCAAATAAATATTTGAATGGCTTTTGTTCCATCATGACCTCATGATTGTTCTAAGATCTCCTCCTGGGGCCTTAACTGGAATCATCTTCCTCTACTCTGTCTCACTGAGTTATGTGTTTGCCTCAATGGGTTATTTTACAATCAAACATCTATCAACAATTAAATAAATGTTGGCCTTTGTTTTTAGTCAACGGCTAATTTCTTGTGGTTTATTATTGCCATTCCTTGCTTCAAGGGCAGGACTTCAGCTTGTCTTGTGATATCCTGTTCCTTTTACACAGAGTTAATATTCATATCTGTTTTATAACCCACAATTGAAAGAACTAGACGAAGCAAGGCCGGTGTGTTGTTTATTTTTCCCCTAGTAATGACCTCAGTTGCTCTCATTGAGATGTCACTTGTGGTAATGCAGCCTTGCAGACAACAATTAGACTTGGTGTTGGATTTCCAACCTCTTGGGTATAAGCCATGAATGTGAGGTCATGTTTAAAAACGATTGAATGAAGCACACCAATGTGAATTCTATTGTGTTTAATTTAAACATAAGACTTTGTAAAGCAGACCACAATATCATGGCTGGTTTCTATTTGTTGTATTGGAACGTAAATGTTGAAGGAAAGTTGATTAATTGGTTAACTAAGAAGGCCATATAGTGGTAGGACGAGTTCAAGGACAATCACAATAATTCTGACATGTGCAACATTGTTTGGACTTGTGGATTATTTCTGGTTGTTCTGTTTATTTCTATTATGAAAGGTTGTGGTTATCAGGAATAACTGCCATCAGAGTCATTACAGTATACATACCAAATCTACTAGACTTTAGGTGTCAAGTGGCTCAAGCATTCAATTCAAATTTTCTTTGTTATATTAATGATTGATTAACAACATATTTTAATACTCTTTCCAGTCATCCCCTAAGTGTGCTTTACTCCTTTCCTGTGATATCCGTCCATGGCCTTTGGGTTAAACAGTGCATCTTACCCTTCTTTTTAGCCCAGCCCTCGGTTAAAGTGTTCTTCGGAAGGTGTATATTTCATTGCCAGCTGACAACCTCGACACCATAATTGACCTGAGAGCTTCCATCTCACTCTTGTGAAATTCTCTGTTGTAACGTGTGTCAACTAGATAAAAATGATTCTCATCTCTCCTCATCTTCGCATTTCCATTTGCAAAGACGGCTGACTGACTGACTGTCTAGCTGACTGGCAGAGGCACCATTATCATTCTCTTTGAATGTGGGTGATCAGACTGGATGGGTGGGGGCTATGAATGGTTCCATTGTTTGAAACAGGTGCTCCGTTCTGAGTACTATTGTGGAGCTTTTAGACGGGTTAAATAGCGAGGGTAATGTTGGGATTTGATCCATAGATTTTTTTTTTATTCTCTCATAGACCGCCTGGTTGGATTGTCAATGTGTCAAAGTTTCATGTGACAAAATTGGTTTTAGGCTTTCATTACATATGCAATTGACCTTCACACTGGTTTTATTCTGAAAGTGAATGGGTCCGAACCTAAAGGTTTTAATATGCCATTCATTCTCCTATGCTAATAGTGACAATTTTGCCTTATCCGGCATATTCCTAAATGACTCATTGGCTGATGCCTTGCAAGGCAGAGAAGACTTGCAATGAGTGTATTGATCTGAAAATTGGATGTCAAAACTGCTCAGACCAGCATGTTTCAGGACATGTACTTTGTATGCATGTACAACCCCATTGGGCCCTAGTATTTTTTTATTAAATTTGTTTTGGTCCCTTCTGTCCACCACACATGTAAACGGGTTATCTCGAATGTTTCAGAAACCGGAATTTTGACCATAGCCTGAATATTTACAGCATGTAAATGTAGTCTTTGTGAACTTAGAGTACATTTATTTGTGAGATGTTCTTGATCCATCTTTTAATGTCTTGTATTTACTCATCTGATTTCATGACTTTAGAGTGCTTTGTTAGTGGACTCCACTATAGTAAAATAGTTCCAACTTTATTGACATTCCATGACAGGCTTGGAAGAGATCTTCCCACCTTCAAGAGGCATGTTAGTTTTTGAGAAAATGTTTCATTAAAGAGTTGTTCTTACTGGCATGAACTATTATTTGGCCAATCGTGACCTCTCTGTGTGTTTATTTTTGCTTTTGTCCATGCTTACAAAGCAGCCAGAGGCTTGGGGGGTGAAAGTGACACTTTTAGTTCAAACAAGCTTTTTGAGAAGGTCCAGTCCCACTCACGGGTAAGCCGGCTGGACATCAGGCTTTGTCCCCCCTTATAGACTCCTTATCAGTACCCTGATGCGCTTGTCCCCTCACATGTTCCTCTTGTATTTCAGCTCGGCCAATTGGATGGCCTAAGTGCCCAAATTGAGCCATTTTGTCTCACTCTCAAACAAACTCGGACCTATTATGTGTGTGTTTTGTTTCACACACACACACACACACCCGCACCCCCCCACCCCCCCACACACGCACACACACACACACGCACACACACACACACCCTTCTTGTCTCGCTTCCATGTTGGCCTTGCTGTGTGTAGTTTGTCACTGCCTTTCTCCGCTCTCAGGTTTGAGGTGCTAGCCTTGTGAGGGGTCAGTGTTTCCACTCCAGCAGTGTCAACTTCAATCTGTGGCGATTTGCTGTGAAATGTGTGCCGTGGTATGGGGGGGCCCTGCAGGTCAAAGCCCCCTGTAATTGATGTTGCTTATTCATCTGCTTTTTTACTTGTCCACGCTCGCCGCAGCACAGCATCGTTTTTTTTTTTGGTCCATCGAAAATGTTTGAAGCTTTAGCGGAGGTCTTAGGGCCCTGAGAAGCATCCCCCCGCTGCACCTTGCCTGTGTTCCTACCTAGCGGGGGGCTCCATGCCGGGGACACATGCACAAAGAAGGCTTTCCTGCAACACAAGGCCTGGAGGACATCTCATAGCGTGACACTGAGCTCTGGGGGACAAACAATGGCGGAGGCACAAAGGAGGCCCCTCTCAAGACGGGACTCGGAGGACATCTAGCATGATAAGCAGGGCAGCTCTCACTGTAATTAGCTACGGAGCCAGCCTGACCAATTGCCTCATGAGATCAGCCGACTATCAGTAAACAGTTGGAAGCAAGTAAAGAATGGAAAGAACGTAATTGGCAAAGCCGGCAAATTGAAAGTGATGCAGCGATGCCGTTGAAGATATACGGCTTCGGGCAAACGCGACAGTTCGACAGGAAAACAGATATCCCCGTAGATTATTTTCCGTTAGCCCAAGCGCATGATGGAACCGTCGACCTGTCTAACCGTAGAAGGCAGAGAAGGTAGCGACGGAACCGTGTTTAATCGGTAACCCTCTGGCATGCCAGCCAGCTGCCTGGGTGGCATGTCCTCCGGGGCCTTTTGAAGAGGGCCGATTTAGAGAAGAGATTTGGATCATTACACAAGAAAGAACACTTCATAAGTACCGAAGTGAGTTGGAGAAATGACGGTTAATGATGTTGACAGCAAATCACCTCTGCTGAATTACAGAGAGATTTGACTCAACTTGCCTTATTTAATGAGCCTCACTCAGCAAAGGTAATGGGCCAGCGGTACAGAGAAAGGCGGGTGAAGTGGGATGGTTTTAGAGCCCCCCCCCCTCTCTCTCAAGGGACTGCATTGCTCCCGTGGTTCCACTCTGCAGGTTGGCTCATACCTGCTTTGAAACTGTCATGTCAGGGGAATGCTGAAGTAGAAAGGTCATGCTTAATAAAGAGAGTGCGCACTTGTTTGAGTTCCATTCATTTAGGTACACTTGCACAATCTAATAAGATCCGAGATCATCCGAGTTGGATGAAGAAATTATGCAATGTTTTGATTGACACTGTCAGAGATATTCATTGAACAATATTTTTATTTTTATTATTATTATTATTGTAATTGAAGTGTGCCATTGGGACCCCTGAGGTGTGACACAATACAATCCATGAAGGAAGTCTTTAGTCAATCTTTAGACTATATTTGTCTGCATTTCTGAAATACACTGTCTGTGAAAAGAGTGTTCAAGTGGGGATGTGAGGTGTTAAGCTAAAGCTACCCCTGAGGATGACGATGATCCATTGATGTTGAATCTCCTCGTCCACAAATGTTTAAAAATAAAAATAAGAACCAAAATGGTCCACGCTAGTAGCTTGGCAGTAGTGCTTATTTTTTGCTGAAACTTGAACTTTTTCCATTTTCCTTCCGGAGCGTAGTGTTGACTAGCAGGTAGCGATGGAATGCTCAAGAATTGATAACACTTGGAAATTGTTGATCTGGCTGACAGTTTAACCAAGAAGCTTCACAGTCTAGTGCTGGCCTAGGGACAATACATTTAGTTTTACAAACAACTCTTTCCCATAGGAAGCAATGGAATAAGTTGAACTTTTGCCCAAATAAAACATTAATGAATTGTACAGGCATGGTCTTAAGTCACATTTAACATCAACTGCAATTCCCACCTCTCTTTTTAGCATTCCTAATTATCAAACGAGTTTAACACTGCTGTTAAAAGTAGCATGTAAAACAATAATAAGCATGTTGAGGTGTCCTGTGACATCATGTATGAGGTTTTGTATGAATGAAATGAAAATTGTATTGAAATTCTGGATTGATTCAGATTGATTTCACTATATTTGTGTTATTACCCTTGTTGTTGCCATTGACCTTAATGAGGACAAGCGCTATACAAAATAAATGGAAGGATTTTTTTTCCCATTGGACAGTGATGATATTGCCTATTCTCACCCTGTCCTTCATGTTCTTTTCAAATGTCTGCTGTTTGTACTCTAGTTTAATACACTAAATGTACACTGCGTAAATGATGTTCACACGATAAAAACACAACTTTCCATCTCTGTCATCTGCATTTGAATGTTGTCTACTTTGATCAAACGAGCTTATATACACAAGAGGACATTGATTCCATCCTACAACTCATTTACTATTTCTAATCATGCATGTTTATGTGCAACTTTTTGACAAAAAGCCTAACTGACAGCATGACGGTTGATTTGCGGCTGTGTTTTTTCCTTCTCCCCCTCAGCCTCCTCCCTTTACATTTATTTGACTGTCAGGCCATCAAAGCGACATATCTGTCTGCGTCTTTAAGCGTCTCGCGCTGAATGATAAACACGCACGCTCTTAACCCATGGACCACGTGCCAATTATGCATCGACATAGATGTCACGGGAAATGTAACGTTTAAATTAAAATGATGGCATTCCGTTTCAAACTCGCCTTGCGAGCTGACATGTTGTATTTTCTCGCTGCCTGCCAGGGAAGTAAGACAATACAACAATAAAAGGAACTATCTTAAAGGTCAGATCAATAACTTTCAGGCTTTCTTTTCCATATTGCCACACCTACATGTCAATCATGAAGTCTATTATTAGTCCTTTTGATTCTTTTACATGCCCTTACTTTATCTCAACTATCAGATTTCATTCTGTGAAGACGATTACGATTACAATTGAACCTCCAAACGTCTAAAGCTCAGGTGTCAAAACGTGTTTTCATTATGGGACACGTTAGGCTAATTGAAGACTTTAAATTGCAAATGTAGGTGTGGCTAAGATTGTGATAGTTGATTGTGTGTATGCGCTAGGCAAAATTTGATTCTGATGATATGATAACCTTGTATCACGGTATTACACTTGCAGCTCTAAAATGGCGTTTTTGAAATATTTGGGTAAATAAAATCGGCATTTTTTATCATTGAACACAATCCTTTATTTTCAAACAAAATATAGAATATTTATATATATATTAAGAAATGTGCACCAATAAATAAATTGTATATATATATTTTTTATTCTTAGTAATTCACAGTGTCTCATCACTGGTGAGCTACGTATAGAACAGACCCGTGGGCTACTTATGTTGTCCTTGGCGCTAAGTAGAACATGCTGGCACCATGTTTTTTTTTTTTTTTAAGGACAACACATGAATCAGAATGCATTTGTGTAACGTAACTGTAGCGTCTCTTTCGTCTAGTCTCCCTCCATCCCGCCTTCCTTCTCCCCTCTCTGCTCATCGAGATTAGAAATCAATGAAATAATGTTTGATGATAACCACAGAACAGGAAATGGAATGGTTCAAGTCAGATTAGAATTTTAAGATTAGAACAACAGAGTGTGTTCCACTCCTTTGCACTGAGGCTTGATGCATAAATTGTTTTATTATCATATCACTGCTTGTCCTCCATGTTGAGATTATGAAATTAGCTGTTTAAAACATTGTGAAACCCGATTGCTTTTTGGTGTCCCTTTGACACCTGTGTTTCTCTGTACCCAAAGCTCAGCAATATTATTGTACAAGAGGCAGCTAATTACGCTATTGTAATGATGAAAAGCAATAGCACGCCTGTTGATTAAAAAAAAAACATATTTTGGTTATTTTGATGACAAATAGTGTTCAATCATCATGCTGTAAGAGTTTGACGTATTTGTTATCGTTATGCAAATCATGGTACAAGATGTGTGTCTCCAAAATGATATCTCCAGCGAGCTAAATGCCTTATCATGTTAATTACCCCGTGTTTAAAAGCCCCCCTCCCGTGCTCGGAGGTCCCAATTACAGGCCCCACCTGTTCTGTTTGCGGGATTTGTATTTGTTACACGTGTCAGTGTTGCGTTATCCAGCTGAGTGCAGGTTTGTCAGGGGAGGAACCACCGGTTGGACCCCTCACTGGGCCAACGCATCTTTGGATTGGAATGGGCGGGGACGAGCATTCCGCGAGACCCGACGAGCATGTAGCGGGCTGTTCTGACAGGGAGGGGGGCAGCAGAAACTTTTTAATTAGCACTAATTACCTTTGCAGGAAAACGTCGGGGCTTGAAAGGATTTGTGTCAGCGAGTGGGAGATCAAAGATTGCGATGCTGCACATTTTAATGGGAACACGGGGGGCTGTTTGTGTTTGGGAGGCGGGAGGGGAGTAAGAGAGGCATGCCGGGTGGTCGGCTTCCTCCTCTAGCGTTGTCGACCAATCACACGCCATGTCCTGTTTCGTTATGACAATCTCAACTCGTACGATGTGTAATGCTGGTTAATGAATCACAGCATATCATGGACGACACACACATTGTGCAGAAGTATAGTCATGACATAAGAGCAATCAAATGTTTAGTAAGTTACTGGCAGTGGCATGGCATCATTGATACATTATCACATTTTCATCGAAGTCTTATAACTCTTAATGATACAATATCATGAAATGATTAAAAAAATCAAAATAAAATTGGGATCAGTAATTTTACAACACCATTCTTGTAATGATTGATAGTTTGATTTTATTGTTCTATTACGTCTTTCTTCTCATAAAATTATCTCTTTGTCTCACGTCATTTTCATAAATTTAGGACTTTTTACCAATAATATTGCTTTGTATTCATTATAAAAACATTTGGGGTGGGGGGGGGGTTGTTACTTAAATGGAAAGATGTTTTTTAAGAAAAAGACAAATATTTTGAATTATTGTACAGCTATTCATTATTTTATTTATTTTTAATTATTTTTTTACGTGACAACTTTTTTATACAAAACTATAATGTTTTGCTTGTATTATTATAGACGTATTTCCGTAATAATACAACTTTAATTTTTTTTAAATTTTGCACTTTTTTCTCATATTATTGCAACTATTTACAAGCGCTTGCAAAAATGTTAGCTTGATTTGAAAAAAAAAAGAGAGAGAGAGAGAGACTGGTAATGTAATAATTAACTTTAAAAGAATATTCACCAAACTTTTGATGTATGATAATACATTTACACACAACACAACGACCAATAAATTGTGAACAAAGACCTTTCTTTCTGCTGATGATTCCCCGATGTGTCAATCTGCTGTAGTATAGCGCCAACTGCTGCCGAGGAGGACTTTTTTTTTTCCCATTAGTATCGTGACTGGTATCGGCAGCCTTCATGACAACCTGCTATTTTTTTCTGTCATAAAACCTCTTTGTTTGTCTAAGAAAGTTATAACTTTAAAACTGATATTACAACTTTTGATATTCGTAAAGTGTGTTTTACTATGTTGTCGATGATTGTTTTGACGCAAATTTTCTTGTTTATCTTGGTGGTGGTGGTGGGGGGGTTGGGGGAGGGGGGTGGGTTATTAGTCGGAAAAAAAACAATGCAATTCTTCACTCTTAAATCATTAGTTCAATATTTTTTTTCTCAACTTTGTCCATCATCTCCCTCCTGCATGTCCATGCGTCTCTTGATGTCAGCATGTACACACATCTCCTTTTTTCGCGTGTGTGCGCGTGCGTGTGTGTGTGTCGGCCGCCTCACATCACACTGACAGACATTTCATGGCGGTGGTTTTTAATGCGTGCCTGGACATCACTGTGGCAGGGTCATCCATCAGACTTCAAGACAGCATCGATCATTTGCCGTGAATGGAGCGCGCGGCTAGTGATTATTTGCTATTAGGTGGATGCTGAGGCATACAAATGGCTGGCAGTTGACAGTTGAACTCACTCAGATGTAATGCGGGACGCCCCCCTTCTCTCGCATGCTCTCACTTTCTCTCTGTCTGAGGGAATATTGTTGACAGGCGCTGGGGCTGAACACTGTAATGACGCACTGAGCGATCCTTCCGCACAGATAGCATTTTCTATTATTGGCTTATTTTGCTAGCTTATTAGACCAGAGCATGAGGTGATTTCCTCGTGTTGCCCTTTAATTCAAGTCATCTCATTTTGAGTGAACGTAATACAATATGCCTTGGCTGATTGAGCCAGTGTTATAAGGCTGAGAGCTTGCTTATTTGTGCATCGAAGCCGTTGGTGAACTGACTCGCACTTGCTGAGAGAGAAAAGGCAGCAAGAATAGGCAGCGTCATCGCATGTACTGACGATACTGTACATTGAGCAATACAGTCTTTGCATACAGTACATCGCTGGCGTCAGATGGAATCCTTGAACCCCAATTGCATTGTTGCAACTCTACTTTTTAAATTTTTTTACTTTTTATTGTAATGTTGTGACTTTATTCTTATAAAGTTATGAGTTTTGGATTGTTTGTGTGTAATATTTGTGGGTTTTGTTTAGGGGTGTCAGGCGATTAAAGTTTTTAATGGTAATTAATCGCATTACTTCTATAGTTAACACGCGATTAACCGCACATTTTATAATAATATACTGTTCTAAATGTACAATAAAATATTTTTTCTAAGTGTTCATATTCTTATCATAAAAGTGGGAGAAAAATGTTAAACTAGTACAAATATGGCTGCATGTCATTGATACAGTAATTTCATAATATTTCATAAAATTTAGTAAAAAAAAAGTACTGTACGGTAATAAACGAGTCATGTTGATTTGTTTTAAGGTATGCTTTCTGTCACTAGATGGCATAATTGCATTTGTAAGACAATGACAGCTCTTGACACTTTTCTTTTCATATTGAGAGTTATCTAATCTTTAACATGAAGTAAATTGTGAAATTCTGCAAATGTTTTAAATTGTAAAATACAACTTTCAGACTTTTCCCATTGGATTACATCTGTATTACATCTTATATTATTCGGACTTTCTTTTTTTCTTCAAAACAACCATTCTTCTTATAATCTTACATTAACATATAACATGTCATATGCAAGCCATGATGGTTTTCTTTACATGCTACCTAATTGATTAATGAGTTTGGTCAACTGTGTAATAGTGTAGTTAAAAGCAACTAATGTAAAATTATGTTTACTACTTGACTACAACCTGCAGAAGTGCTGTTGATGCACTGTCAAAAAGTGTTATCAGGCTGTGAGCTTGGCCTTTCCGGCATACTTGAGTGCTTGTTTGTGCCGCATTGACATGCTCGCAGACCAAGACACCAGCAATGAATTGATTCCCCTAGACAGGAAGGCGTTTATCATGTGGATAGACAACTAGTCTTTCGATACAGTCGTTGACGATGCACAATGGGCGTGCTGTGAGTGATCAAGGGAGGCTCATATCTGCCGAGTATTGTGCACAGCAAGTGGCTGTCATTTGGCAAACTTTTAACAGAGATCTCCACCTTTGTGAGTGTTTCATTGGCGGGAAAGCCGGGGCAGACCTTCTGTTTTGCCCCGCCTACTCTCTTCCGCGCCTTCGTCGGCACTTCCAGGGTCGACGCAGGGTCAAGCAAGGTTTATGAGGTTGAACCTGACAAGAATGTCTGTCAAGTTCTTATCCCAGGGCCAGGCTTGATCCGGGGTTGTTATTAAGATGGGGATTGGAGAAACCCGAGGCCAGGTGATGTTGACCTCAGTACAGCGGCTCTGATTTGTTCTGGCCCTGGCTCTCGCTCCGTGCGTGTGTGTACGTGTGTGTGTGGATTGACAGCATCCCATCTGATTCACTGCACTCTCTGCACCTCCATCAGCGCTAATGACATATAGAGAGAGAATGTTAACCTCACACACTCAGCAGGGAGATCCACGGGGGTAGCCTATCATTCAGACAGTGCAGGGTTCATATCAGTCAAACACACACGTTCATTGTTAGCAATTCAACACTGTCTTTATGGGGTGTTTAAACTAAATTGCAAGATTGAAAACACATTTTCAAAATGGGATGTGTGTGGTCGCTCATTACCAATGCAAAGTGAATGGGGGAGCCATAGTGTAACGCAAAAGTACCTAATTTGAAGGCCACATCTGTAGGCTAATAGAATTGCTCATTGTTAGCATGCCTAGCATTATGAAAGCTTTTTTTGCTGGTTGTTTGGCTACACACTTTTTAACTGTAGCAATGCTTTGCATTAGTTTCTCTTCATTTGAGTTTCTGAAAGTGTTTCACATAATCGGGGCACCGTTTGGCGACCTGACAGGCTTCCTCGCTCTGGTTGGGACAGTTGTAACTTTCAAGTGAATTTCATTGCTCTGTACGCGTGCGTGCATGAGCAATGACAATAAATTCATTTCCTTTCAGTTCTATTTTGTAAGTTAAAAAAAAATGTTGACCTTGACCAGTTTCATAAATTTTTAGGGGTGGTTGTCTTTCTGTACTGGTATGTAATTTATTTTAATATTAAGTTTTGTCAATTATGTAGATTTGTTTTCAAATGTGCACATTTGTTTGAGTTGGTAAAAATTCACATTTTTATTTCCAAAAAATTGTACAAAAAAAACATATATATATATATATAAAATGATCAAATTAGCAATTTTTTTCCTATTTTTTCTATATTTTATTATAAAAATAAAGCACATAATTTTTCCATGTATGTGCTTTAAAGTTTGTAGAATTTTATAAATTTGAAATGGGTTTTAATTTTGTAAAATAATTTTATATTTTGTTAAAAAATATTCTGAAATTTTTTTTTTTTTTGCATTTCACATTTATAATAGTGTGTCACATTCCGTATGTTTCTTTTAGGCTTTAAAAGATCAGGATTTTACAACCGATCAGCGAGTTTTTAGAAGAACGATAACCGATGCCTGATTTGATCAGACAATAAAGTAATATATCTATTTAAAAAATGTTAGATTTATTCGACAGTCAATCGCCGCCACTCACGGGGGATAGGGACTGGCCCGGCCCAACATCCAAGTATAATTGACGGCAATTGAAATTTATAGGAACCCCACCCCCCAAAAACAAATATTATTAAAAAAAAAAAAAATGCTGAGAAACATTAAATATAACATGTAACGTCTTATTTTGCAGAGCCGATCGGGCAAATGAAGACATCACAGCCGCGCACCAATTTTGCATAAAATGTAAAGTACGGTCCGGTCCCAATCCAGATCAGAACAGTGTAGTTTGTTTAAACAGTTCTGCTCAGCTGCCATATATATCCACATAATAACTCAACGACGTGAGGCAACGAACGGCCAAATTCCTCAACATGCTCGTCAACAAAGACCTTTTCAAGTTATATTTCACAGATTTCTCCCCGCTTGAATTCACTCGGCGGGAGACATATTTTGTTTTTGCAAATGATGCAACCTCGTGCAAAGTTCAATCCGACATGCCGCTTCCAATTGACAGCTGTGTCTTTATGCATTTTTGGCTATCAGGAGCGAGCACGGCGCAATAGTCAGAGCCGATTAAGAGTAAAGCCACATAAAGAGAATGGCTGCCGGCGCCTTATGTACTCTTAATGATTTGCATTGCCATTAATAGTCATTTGCAGCTGCCTACAGTAAGAAAAAGACGTGTAATCCTCTTCCCATGTGTGAATTGACACGCATTCACAAGGAGGGGTGATGTCCTGGATGTGTGATCTTTAAATGACTGCCACCTGAGGCCTGGCACTGCAATGAAGGAGGAGTGCTACGCTGAGAAGTCTCCGAGTGAGAAAGTGTGAGCTGTGTGGCGGGAGGGAGTTGGGTGTCTGATATTGGCGCGTCTAATTCGCCGTCGCCGTCAGGGATGCGTGCATGGAGAGGCGTAAAAGGCCGGCGGGAAGAGACCTGACTGGATCTGTGTGGAGGTGGGAGCAGGGATGCTTTTTGGGAAGGTTTGAGGGGTTGCCTTGAATTCAGTAGCTTTATAGATGTCATTTGCTTCGGTTAATCCGAAAAAGTGCTTTTGATGCTGTATTTTTGGTACATTTTCATGTTTATGTGTATGTTTGTTGTGGGTTTTAGTATGAAGACATAGCCATCAGTCTTGGTATATATATTGATGCAAAAATCTTGATTTTTATTTTCATTTTGCACCTCATCAAAACTTATTGAATTGCAAAAAAGAAACAATCGCCAAAATCTAACACTGCAGCTGCTAGCTAACAACAAGCTTCAGCTGGATACTAGTTCTCCTAAACACAATGCAGTCGCTCCTAAGTCAGTAATCATTGCCTCCATGGCAGCAAATAAGCTACATTTCTGACAAGTATCATTCTCACCAAGGGATGACGAGAAAAGACTGAGAAATCATGCTAAGGCTAAGCTAACCTAAGATTGACACGGCTAGCACATCTAACATAGGAATTAAGTGGGTGATGTGATTGAGTCCACTTTTAACAGAAGTCTGTCTGAAACCATGTTAAGGTGGAGAACATCCAACTTTGAACTGCAAAATTGAAGGCAAATTAAAAAGTGGAGAGGAAATCTACTCGCTAAACAGAACCGACACCGGAAATGAATTAACTTACTTTACAGTGTACATCAGCCAGGAGTAGTCTATGAGGTTAAAAGTATAATACACAATCAAACGTGTTTATTTTATGAAAGGAAAATCAGTTGCTCATATGTTATATTATCATATCTTTGTTTATTAAAAACCCTTGCTTCAGGTCTATCCCACAAAGTTGCACCTCAAATGAAGGCATTGATTTACAAAACTACAGGAAAACTTTCAAGCTCAGTGTTATGTTAAATATGTAGGCATATTTTTAATGTAAATTTAATAAAAACTGCAATGCATGTCACTTCAAGTAATTTTAAAAAGTGCAGTGTAAAAATAAAAAAATATTGCAAGTGTGTCTACCCATCTGAATATTTCTTCACTATTTCAGACTGAATTGCTCTCCACTCTCCCTGCCCACATTCAACTCTTTATTAAGTTTATTAAAGGCCGCCGCGTTCCGCCTTGCCCAAGTCCACTCCGGTCTCCTCATTCATTACGCTACCTTATCCTGGCAGGCAATCTGAAGTGCGCTTTAAATAGGCCATTATGCACATATGAAGGCCATGGTGGCACCACTATTGGTCAATTCATCAAACGTTTATCTGTTGCCGTCTGAACGGGACCTCGGTTTTCAGTTGGTCTTCAGTAGTGGCCTCTCTTTGGAGCTAATGTTTCATTGCATTTCTGCAACATATTGGCCTTTTAGCACTGTTTTTGAAACCTGTTTGTATCTTGGATTGAAATGGCTTGTTTTCCACACTGCACTGAACGCATCAGGCAAAATAAGACAAGCTAACAAACATGGCAATGGAGGAGAAGGGAGTAAAATACTGCTGCGTTAATAGCAATAGCGCAATGTGGAAAGCTAATGTTAGCATGTTTGTTTGTTTTTGTCATTTCAAGCTGACGTCAAACTTGTGAACGTCACATGACCAAACCCAGAAAGCCACGTGTGCCGTGATTGGTTGTTATCTGTGCTCTTAGGCATGATGTAATTTCCATTTGATAGCAAAATGGCCGCCCCATTAGATGGATTAAAAACAAGTGGATATTGCTAGTTAATTGACTAGATGGGTCACATCGAAGATATTAGTGTTAAGGCAATGTTTGACTTGACTTTCCTAGCTTTTAATCAAATAAATAGGGACGCATCACATTAATTTTATTACATTTATGCTACATGTATTAACATTTACGTTATACATTTATTCAAGAAGAGACTTTAGGTTTATTTTATTTGGGAATGTTTAGGTAAATGATGTTGATTATGTTGATTCTGATTTTGTAAAGAATTATCTCAAATGTGTAGTTTCTGTGAGGGAACCCAGCAAGAATAGTTTTCACCAAGGTGAAAACTAATGGAGATCCCATTTTAAACAATAAACAATAGGCGGGGAAAAATGGGGCCACTGCAGCAAAACAGAGACTGGTGTATAATACTAGCATGCCAGAATTAAGGCACCACAACAGGGTAAACTAACGTTAGCTTACAGCAAAGTGGAGACTGTGGCGTACAATACTTCAGGGCGCAGAGTGCACGTCACTATTGGTACTTTTCAACCAGAATAGTGACATTGTAAAATGAAAGCTTTAATGGGCACCGTGAAATCGAACATGTGCTACATCTTTATGTAGCCTTCCCCAAAAAGGTCATGTATGATTCCTTTTGGCAGCAGGCATGAGAAAAAAGTCGGGTTCAAGCATGTAAACGAGCCAAAGCTGCCTCCCGCCATTTTTTCCACCGCCGCGCCTGAGGATATATGACATGACGCCGCACGAAGCGCAACATTGGCAGCCGTGACTGACATTTCAGCCAATAACGGTCGAGGGTTTTCTTGGCTCGCTTGTCAGCAGTGGTTTATCAATCACTATGTCTGCGTTAGCATCCGTCCAATCGATCGGTCGCTCGATGGCTCCACTGTCCTTGTCTACTTTATCATCATCATCTTCATCCTGCCGCCGCGCTGACACTTTGTTACGGATTAATATTTCTATTGTTGTTGTGGGTGCGACTTCAGTAGAGGATTATGCACACGGTGCACATGTGATGTATGAGGCTGAGTTACACGTGCAAAGTGGTGGTTGTTAGCGTAACGGATTAGCTGTGATAGTCGGGCGGATGATTATTACCTTAACAAGAGAATGATTCATCACCTTACCTCGTTAATGGCAAAAAGCAATAACAGCACTCTGAACTATACATATCATAAATCCAATTACTTAGCATATTCAATGAATACTATCATTATTATTACTCTGGGTCTTCATTAATTAGCCACCAAGCCAGGGAGGTCCAATACAAGAGCTGTATCAAAAGATAAAAGATAGTTTTGAGAGGTATTTAACTGTATGGTGATAATGGGTTGTAATATTTTGTTTGTGTGAATGATTATTTGTCTATATGTGACCAGAGATTGTCTGGACCCACAATTAGCATTATAGAAATATTTATGCCATTTAGCCATATTGTACTGAGCAGCCTGAACATGTGGTGTAGTTTTGTGTTTCCATCATAAAATAACATTATAAATCACTGTCAATAACGATATTGCGCTGGGATCATATATTAGTAGCTCCCATATTGTCTCTGTTGTGCCTTTTAATTAAGGTCTATAAGATTAGGGACTCAAGACAATTCCGCTCATTAGTTTTGTTAACAGCAAGAAAAGCTAATTTGACTACTTTTTACTGCATCACGGGAACTTTGCACTGTTTCCAAGCTACAACAAGTAAGGGAGAAAAATTATTATAATGAAAGCACCAATGGGAAATGCACAGAGAAAGCTGGCAAGCGTTCTAGTGTTTCAATCTCTGCGCTGTAGTTAATGCTGGATGGGACTCAGTGGCTGCTCACTCCCCTGGCTGTGAATTTAACTGATTAAATCAGCCAGTGCACGCAGCGGCGGTGACATGAAAACAACAATTAATAAGGCTCCCCCCTGTGTCATGCGGCTCCCTTTAACCAAGCAGCTAATAACATAACCCACAGGATTGCAGCAGCCTCACACAAACACACGCACACATGCATTTACAGGTGGCAAAAGTTAGGGAGTGGCAAACAAAATCATGTTTATCCAATGCGGTGCCAAACTACACATTAACACCAATTACACTTGCAGATTAATTGCATGTTTTTGAGAAGTGTACGTCAAGTCACATACAGTATCTGCACTGTTCTGTAAAATTCAAACGTCATATTTCAGTTCTGCCTCGAAAAACTGCACTAAACTGACCAAAGGTAGGAAAATGTGTAATACAATTTGGTATATTAGATTATATTTTGGAGGCTTAAATTCCATTTCAGTGTGCCTAAAATTACAACTGGTGACAATAGTAATTATGATTAATTATATATTTTTTTTTTTGGGGGGGGGGGCCACGGTGGCTGACTAGTTAGCATGTCCGCCACCCAGTGCAGAGGACGTGAGATCGAGTCCAGCCTTCGGCCTTCCTGGGTGGAGTTTGCATGTTCTCCCCGAGCTTGCGTGGGTTTTCTCCCGGGTGCTCCGGTTTCCTTCCAAATTCCTAGACATGCGTGGCAGGTTAATTGTATACTCCAAAATTTCCATAGGTGTGATTGTGAGTGTGGATGGTTGTTCGTCTGTGTGCCCTGCGATTGGCTGGCAACCAGTTCAGGGTGTACCCTGCCTACTGCCCGAAGCCAGCTGGGATAGGCTCAAGCGCCCCCCGCGACCCTTGTGAGGACAAGCGGTTAAGAAAATGGATGGATATATATTTATTTTTATTTACTATCATTTTCATTGTTTTTACACCACATAAAACCCATGTAATACCTCATGTTGTGTTAAGATGCCTGTTAGCAATAGCACTCATGCAGCTCTTTAGAATCAAGTTAAGTAGCCAGTCCTTGCACTTTTGAGCATTAAAAAAATATATAGCCTTTATATGTTAATTGTAAAAAGTTGAACCTATTGATTTGTCAATAATGGAAATAACATGAGTGAGAATGTACAATATTTACTGTGTAATTGTCCTGAATTATTGCATGACATTAAAAAAGACAAATACAGTGGTGCCTTGAGGTATGAGTTACCTGACTTATGAGCTTCTTCTTTTTTTTGCTTTGACTTGCAAATGCAACAAGTATTCAAAAAAAGAGACTTCAATCTTTTTACTGCCACTCCCAGTTGAAATTTACTGTCAAATTAAACATTGCTTGCTTAATGCTAATGCTAACATAATGACAACTGCAAATTTTTATCCCAGTTTAAACAACTGATATTTGAACACAAACGATGCAAAGTGTGAGTAACCGTTAGTTTTTTTATTTCTATTTATTGGCCTATTGATGTTTTTTAAATTACATTATTGAGTTATATTTTTCTCATAAAACTCATTTGACCTATTTTCGACACAATAGTATTGTTGTTTTATTCATGTACTAATCGCAAGGTGCTGTATGATTGATATTGTGACTGGTCCTCGGTTCATAGTCTTGCTGAGTAGCACCATATAGCATAAAAAAAGCAGATCAGCGTGCACATCCATCTTCTTCGTGTGTTAGTCAGAAGCGATAAGAGCTTGTCAGCCAACAGCAATACCAGCTATAGGTGCTGTCAGTCGCCGATGTGTGTTTTTAAGTGTGTGTCTGTTTGTGTGCAAAAGTGTATAGATGCCGTTTGGAACGAGGCATCAGTCTGCCTCGCTGGAAGTCAGCAGCGACTTGCTGATTTGTTCATTTCCGTGTGAGATGCTTGCAATTGTTGTTGTTTTTTTTTTTTTTTGCTTTGTAGTTCAATGTTGAAACCATTTTGTGTGCTAGGTGTGTGAGGTGAAGTCTGTCCAGAATAGAAAGAAGGGCATCTGAACTGGATTTCTGTTAGAATCAAAATATTCAGTGGCATGCCTATTGTATTTTATTTTTCTTCAGCTTCATTCGGAGTGTTCACTTTTCGTGTTTTGCTACATGAGCCAACAAATTGATCTCCTCCATAGTTTTCACATATTATAACTTGGAAACATATTTTTAATTTATTGCCGTATAGTGTATGTAAAATGTTAGTCATTGCAGTTCAGTCTGCATAGGTCAGCCAGGCCAGAAGTGGCAGTGTTGCACACTTTGTTCACACAATGATGAATAATGCTTTGAATCCACACACACTAAATTTCAGCCTTGAAATGTTTATTTTGCATTCTTGTAATACATTATTTTTTTTGTGTAAGTCAAATAACTCTCCAGAAATGGTAATTGTATTTTTAACAACAATATTGTCACTCTTCAATAAAAAGAATGTATCTCCAAATTGTAAGTTTGAGTTCTTATCTGAAAGACAAACACATTTAGTTTTTGTTGTGTTTTAGCGAAAACTAAAAACCTATGAAAATTTGGACATACAGCTTTTATTGGACAGTGACTATGTCTGTCTTCTCACATTACTGTTTTAATATGTTTTCTTAAATAAATCCCATGAGGAAATTACATTTTTTTAAATATAATTAAAAGTCCAATTCAATGAATTGAATTAAAACTTTCAGTTGGTTGTATTTTATTTTATTTTTTTGCTCATATTTTTCATTAAATGTACCTTTTCCATCTTCAAATGTGATATCACTCTTAAGGTGGGTTTACATGAACATAATAAATGCTGTGATGATAACATACAGTGAAATTAATAATATGGAGGGTGTCTGGTGGGATATGTCCTCATTATAGAGTTGTTAACACGAGTGAAGTCAATTAATTTAATAAGTCAACATTTTAATAGTCCTGAGTGGACACCGCGGCATATTTATTCAAATCCTCGCTTTGCCAATGTGTTGCTTTCTTTTCCGTGATGAATGTTACACACTGCTTCCTGCTTCCTGCCTTCCATCTGCAGATTGTCACGATAAAGTTCTCATATTGACGCAAGTCAGAATTTGTTAGCGCTGCATCTGTTTCGAAGTCGTCGTGCTTTTGAGTAAGCTATGCGATGCTGTCAGAAAACATAGATGTACTTTTGTAAAGCGGGAGCTTCCATGACTGCGGTTATTGATGTACTTGATGAATAAAAATGCCATTAGGAATGCTCTTTAGATGGCAAAATCTATTGAGAGGTTGCATGCCTGTGTTTGATTTAAATGCCAATAAAGTCACCTAGGACATGTCCACGCAGTGTTGAAGGATTGGACAGCACACACTGCCATTGTGCTCCTTTTACAGCTTGAACTTTGCACGGTCCTAATATTACTCCTGACACCACCCTTCATCATTTTTATGATAAGACTGTGTGAATGAGTTAGCGCGTGAGGGTGGGGGTTGCCCCGGTCAGAGGAAAACGTGCACTGTCTCTTTAAGGTTTTGAAGCCTCTGAAGAGAAAAGTTTGCTTTCCTTCCATTCCATGTGCAATGGCGAGAGTGTTCCGCTTCCTGTGTGAAAATGATGGATGACAAGTTAAATTTGTGTCTGGGGAGTGAAGGTGAACTGTGACAGAGTGATTTGTCTTGGGAATGGAGGGTTGGGGTCAGGCAAAACTGGGCGCCTCAAGGCACAAGACATTGACAAATTCATCCTGCCCGCCGCATTTCTGAAGCCTTTTGTTTTGAATCCTGGCTACTCACAAGTGACCCCCATCCCTCATCCTGCCAGCCTCTGAAGGATGCCTCGCCATGCCAGGGGGAGCTCAGCGCCACTAATTCTTGTCATTCACCCCCCTCTGCACTGACAGGCCCGGACATAAACTCTTTCAACATGTGAAATATTTATCTCCAACCATAACCCGTCTTTTCCTCTGGCCTTATCGTTGCAGGTCCCTGGCAGGCCTCAAAACGTTCACTGAGCTGGAAGAGCTGGTCGTCGACAACAATCTGCTTGGGAATGACCTCCGGTTGCCCAGGTTACCTAACCTGCACACCTTGATGCTCAATAAGAACAAAATATCCTTTCAAGGAAATGTGCTCCTCCTTAATGGCGCTGTAAAAAAAATGCAGACGTCGTCATTGGTTCTTTGTTTTGTTGTCTTGAGGAAACGCTTATAATGGCTTTGCAGGGTGCTTGAGTGTGGAGGAGCTTCATTGAGGGGCTGTTTCTGAGCCACAGGGACCTCTAGTGGAGTCAGATTTCAAGTCAACCACAACATACAGTATAATCAAATAGAATAGTGTTGAACCAAATAAAGAGATTATTTTTCGTGTTTTGTTTTGTTGTTATAGTGGAAACTCTTTGAAATAATAATTTGTGCTTCAATCTTAGTACACTTTAAATTTATGCTACACTGCTGCTTCAAATACCTATTATGTGCCTTTAGATATAATTTTTGGGGTTTGTCTCAATTGCCACATAGAGTTTTGAACATATTTATTAGATCACCACCGGCATTTATGTGTCCCAGGAACCATTTACATTATGAAGTGCTTTAATGGAGACTCTTTCACTTTAAGTGAGTGTTTTGAACTGGAATTAGGAATTTCTAAATTAATTCAACTCTATATACTTACATTTTAGCTGACTGAGTGTAAAATGAATCAATGCTAACATTCAACCACGAAAACTTTTTTTTCTCTAATTCAAGTAAATACATTGACATATTAATCCACAAATAATGATTTTGCCTTACTATTTTTCTCCCCATTTTTTAAAACAGTGTATCTGTAAATTCAAACATACAACTAATATTTAGAATGAAAATGTCCTTTTGCATAGAGCTTCTATTAGTGTCTTAACCAATACAGAAACATAAAGGCTGATTTATGCTTTTCATTTAGGGCAACTGTGGCAGGACTCTTACATTGGGTGTTGGTCTAATACATTTGTGACGCGCTGTATTTTCAAGTAATCCATTTACATTTATCCACATTTACATGTACACAACTCGAACATGGGCAGCAACAACAGGGTAATTCAAGATAATTATACTGTACTGTATGCGGGGAATGCGATGGGTGGTGGGGGCAACGTGTCAAAGAACACCCAAAATTGTACACCAGTGCTGCTAGTTAATTGCATTACTGTGTTCTTTGTCATTTTGAATCCATTCCATGCATAAAAACTCATTTTGGTTGTTGCTGTTTAGAATTCATCTAATGTGCAAAAAGCACACTGGGCTGCTTTTATATTTTTCTGTATTCAAAATCAGACTTGAGGCATGTAATTTATTATTTTACATTTTTCATATCTTCATAATGATAATTATGATTATTTTAGTCAATAGTGTGATATGATTAAAAAAAACATTTTTAATTTGTAGACAGAACATAGCACTGTAGTGTTCCATTTTTATTAAGAACCATTATCCATTTTTACCAAATTGTGATGTAAATGTACCCTGAGTTTCCATGGTAAAGGAGAAGTCGAGGCGTCGGGACAATACAAGCTATTAATGATCATTTAACAACCTTTTTCGGTTTCCTAACTGGTCCGGCAACGCGTCCTCTTCTCACTCGTCTTCCTCAGACCCCACCGGAGGCTCACCCTCTCACATACATTAACGCACATGCACTCACTTCCAGAGTCAACATTAAAATGTGGGGCGTCTGGGACCGTGTGCCGACTTGGGTAGTGAAGTGGCGGGCACATGCTAATAGGCCAATTATGTACATCCTGTCGTGGCGCGCTGCCATTTTATAGCTCGAGCGCAGCATTAGCGGCGTTGTATTTTGACACTTTCGGGGCTCAATTTTCCAAGTGAATGTATTAGTGATGAATGTGCCTGCTTTAGGGGCTGTTTGTTTTTTTCCACGATTGGCAAAAAGTTTTCCACGGCGCAGCTCTGGGAAGCACGGACTGTTTGAACCACAGGGCATCCATCATGTTGTCACTATTCTGCAGCCGGCCACCTAGGAAATGAAAGAGATGAAGAGAAAAGCAGCCAAATTGTGTCACTGCTATACGCCAGCCAAAGCCTGCACCTTAAATTGGCCCTGTGTCGCACAAAGCTAGTGACTAGCTCCTTTGAGCACCGCCGTACGCATGACAGTGATGTGTTGGTGGGCCGACAGGGCCGAGAACAGCGCTGCGGGTAGTAAATGCTAATGTAATTAACAGCGCTAGGTCCTTGACATCCGCCCTTTGACACCTGACTGATATTGAGGCCCTGCTGGAGCACTTGGCTGACGCGACCCCGTCGCTGGAGTACCTCAGCTTGCTGGGCAATGAGGCCTGCCCCAACCAGCTGGTCAGCTTGGATAAAGATGAGGATGACTACCAGAGATACAGGTCAGTTCTTATATCTTTACATAACACCTTCTTTTATACCAGCAATACTGTATTTCTTAATTTGACCTGAAATGTAAATAATGCACTTTCTGTAAAATTGCAGGTGAATTTGAACTTAAATGTTGTTGAATGTGACAGTAAAATGTTTCAATTCATTTGGAAATGTTCTTATTTATAAAAAAAAAATAAAAAAAGACTTCTTGGAGTTTCCATATAGTTTACTGGATATCCTCAATGAGTTCAATATTTTCATGTTGTAATTATTTGAATTGGTTGAGAAATTAAGATTTTTTTCAAAAGACAAAAATGGTGACATAGTAATGAAAATCACTGAATGCTGAGTAATTTTTGTGAATGAATGGCAATTAAGTAAAAACGAACCTGAAATGTAAATAAAAGGTGTGGCAGTTGAACCCTTTCATCAGGTAATATGTGGATGCTTAAACACAGGTGTAATGTTGGTACATTATATCAAGACATTAAATGACACTTAATGAAACACTTCAAAGCAATATTCTGTAAAGGAGTGTACCCTCCCTTGACTATAATAGTAGTAGACCTGCTCAAACACCTCTGTAGTTGCATTAGAAGAAGCATGTTAGCTAGCTCTGCTTCAGATTTATGTGTGACACTCGTACACATTTTTCCGCCCTTGAAAATTATCATTATTCAGGACATATGATGACATATAAATACATAAGTATAATGACACATCATTTGTAATCGTGTACAATCATGTCTACTCCCATGTTTTTGATACATCCTCTTGAAACGCAACAAACATTTCTTGCGAGGTAGGATATGTTTTGATAATTAATATATAACCCATGCACAATTAATTTCAAGAGCTAGATATTGATAACATGTTATGTTAGCATCTTTAAACATTGTAGCAAAGAATTTGAACTTGTGAACGTGTCACAAATAACCCCAAATAACCTCAGAAGAACTTGGCCGTGAAAGGTTCTTTGTCAAGCCACAACGCTATTTCACCTCCATGTTATGTAGCTTTTTGTAAGTCACGTATTTGATGATGTCCTGTTCCCTCCAAACATTTCACAAGCAAACTGTAGATCCGACCACATCGTTCTAAAAGCTTTGTCACGCGGCCCCTCTCTACACTCCAGTTTGCAAAATGGATTTCATGTGTGACTACTCCCCACCACAAATGAGTGTTTACTAGCCTGCCTTAGCGCAGCAGTCGATGCATTAAACATCAAGTCGGGCCCCGAGCCATGCAATATGACCACCATTTGTCAGGGTCCTTTACGTGAAATGTGATAAAAGGCGAAAAGCATACTCTCTTTTGTCTGTTTTAGCCCTAAGTGCTTGTTTCTGACTCTGTGTTGCCTATTAATCATTTAGCACCAATGCCTTTCTTGAATAATATTTCACCTCCTTTTTTGTCTCCCTTTCACTTTCCCTACCCTGCTCACTTTTCTGCCCCGCATGCTTATCTTAGCTGGTGAGGAAAGCCGCTCGCGTCTGAGTGACAGCGACTACGCTCGTGTAATGTAATATTCATAATGTGTCACATAGTCAAACATCAATTTGAGCGTGATGCAGATTCCATGTCTGACAAGGTTAGGCTGTGTGCAGGTCATGACAGCACTGGGCCTTGGGCAATAAATAGCCAGGCCCGTGCCTCGGGAGCTCGCGGTCTCTCAAGTGGAGGATCCTGGTGTGTTGTCTCCGTCCACCAATTAGTGCGATGACATAGAAATGTACAATTCATCCCCGCTGCAGCTGCAGTGGTCAACGGGGTGGTTAAACCGTCTCCTGTTTATAACTGACCATTTTTGTTTCTAGCTGGCCACACACATCCCCAGTGGCCATTTGTAGTACTGCAGTAACATGCACAACCAGCTCATTTGTAAAGCTTTTGTAAGTTACAATGAGTATAAAGATAAAGAAAACTACTAGAGTTGTCCTCCCTACGAACTTTTCTGCCTTTTCAAGGTCAGTTAGGCTCAAATTGAAAAGGAACTTACAAAAGCCGACCAGTCAGGCTACAGTCCAGAAAACCCTTCAAAATCACTGCAATGCCTCCTTATGATTGAAACATTGACATGAACTTCGCCATCTCTCCTCATCCCAATCACCATCATGTCACTCCGTGCCTGTACCCTGCGTCCTTCCTCACCTTCCACTTAGTTGCTGCACACGACGTGTCCTTTTTTGGTCCTGACACGCTTCCTTCTCTCTCTCTCTGCCAGCCTGTGAAAGGATGTGTTGTCATCTATGTATTCCCACCATTATCTTTTGACGTTTCTCCCCCACTCCCTCATCCCCCGCCCCAATGAAAGATGGAGTGTGTCTGAAAGCTGGGAGAGATGCTGTGATGCTGCCAGAATGACAGCTCTGGCAGACGGGCAAGCGTCTCCTTTCATGCTATTTATACGTCCGACTTCTTCTCATCACCTTTGAAGGTTATTACCTTCAAGGAAACATCATTAGCGTTAATTCGGCATCATCGTTATATTTCAGTAAACACGTCTTTTGTGGATGTGTTTTTTTAAATAGAACTTGGTTCCAGTTTTGTATCACTGTTTCTACTATTTTCTTAGCATGAAAAGCCTTGCACTGAATTAAGTAAAATAAAATACACATTTGAAAAAATATATACCGATAAATTATTAGGCTACTTACAATATGCCCTGACCGTTTTTCCCCTTTTTTATTATTATAGCATTTATGTTGTTTACAATGGCGTTGCACTATTTCCCACAATTTTCTCACAAGAATACAAAGAGTATAATATTGAATGAAGTAAAATAAAATAAGCATATTATGAAAACATAATAAGAATAAAATAACATTTAGAAATTCAAAAAAACAATATTTAGAATGTGTGTACTGTATTTAGGATATTTAAAATGTACCTAGGGAAACACTTATTATTATAAGGTTGGTGAGTATATCAGTTCAGCTTGTGTGATATTGCTTTTTAATCACCAAACAATACCAAATCTAAAAACAAAACAGTAATTTAGGAAAATATGTTTTTAATAATCAATACAATAATCAATTACAAAAATAGTTGATAATCTATCCAACAATCCATTATCTGAACCGCTAATACTCATTGACACCCCTAATATATATATATATATATATATATATATATAATATATATAAGGCAACATAGTTTAGGTCTAATTGGTTGGGCTCCCCCCACACAGGTATTTCGTTCTGCACAAGCTGCCGCAGCTGAAGTTTCTGGATTCCAGGAAAGTTACCAGAAAAGAAGTTACAGAGGCCCAAGCGAGAGGAGCCTTCATGAAGGTGGTCAAACCCAAGTCGGAGGCTGTAAGTTTTGACTATTTCCTGTTTGTTAGTTTTTTTTCTTTTCTTCCATTTTACATGACATTTCTCCTCTTCTCCATTGTTCTCTTCCCCATCTTCTCTCTCCTTCCCTAAACATTTGACTGTCGGTGTCCGATTAGAGAGGTCCTCTTACCGTGCCCTCACTTAGAGAGTGTGTATATGTGTGTGCAATGTGTGTGTGTGTAACTTAGTGTGACCACGGGCTGACCTGATTCCGTATGCATGAGCCCAGATCAAAGACGACGGGCGGCTGTCCGGTCGTGCTTGTGTCGGCGAGCGTGACATGGCTGGCGATTGGAGTGACAGCTCACGTACAAGCCGCTCACCATCGCTTAATTATCCCGTCCCCCCGCCACTCCACCCCCCACTCTTGTTTTGGGCCACACAGACTAATTAGAGCCGGGGATAAAACTGACTTCAAACCCCCTCTTTCACTCTGAATTGCCCTCTTCTGCCTCTTTGATAATGCAGTGCGAATGATCATGCCTCGCCTTGATTTGATCGCATGTAATTGTGAGGTCATGAAATATTTAGCTGCGCTTTGTCGTCTAAAGGTCTCAGGGGCTCTGCCGGTGAGCCTGGGAGGTAAAAAATGGATCGCCGGTAGGCCAATCAGAAGCACGAGGGTTTAAAAGTGCACAGGGAAAGGGAAATATTTTCCTTTCAGGCAGTCAGCGGGGACGGCGTCGTTTTTTGGCGTCGCTACGCTTCCCTCTTGATATCTCATGAAACACAGAAATAATTTAACCTCTGTGTGGCGTGTTTGCTAGATGGAAGAAAGTGGAATGAAAACAGTGTTCATCCACTTTATATAAAGAGAAACCAGGGACCTCTACAGTGATTTTGGCAGGCTGGAGTCACTTTATGAGATTTTATTTACATAGCTTGTCAGCGCGGGAGAAATGTTTGGCTGGGAGACGAAAGCAGAGATAATTACTGATTCTAGCTGACATGACGTGTGTGTCTTTGTGTCTTAGCGTCTTTGAACAAGCTGTATATGATTATTTATTCCTTATGCAAAGTAAAAGGTTACGGCTTTGATGAAGACGCATCGACTTCCCACTGCACTCCCACTTTTTCCTTCCTGTGCCGAATATATTTCTATATTTTTGAAATGGTGTTCTCACTGTTCCTCATTAGCGGAGTCTACAGTAAGTGTGCGGACACGCTCCCCGTCTGGGCCGAGGAACGTGGGCGCAGCCTTTCCGTACCATTTGTCTTGAGCTAGATGAGATGCGATGTGTCAACTTTCCGCAGACTCGATGAGCCATGAGTACCTCCCAGCTCTCATTGTCCACATCATCGGCGTGATTTGTGAGCTTGCCAATGGTGCCGGCGACCAATTAACAGCAAGCGAGCGGGGGAGCGGCCTTCGACGATGGCATAATTAGATACTTGTTTGCTTTTGCGCATCTTGAAACGGGATGCTTCTCATGGTTGTACATTTGCCTCGTTACAAAGGATCATAATTAGCTGTCTGGATTGCGTTAAGCGGTGCAAGTGTTGAGAGAGAGAAATACACCAGCAGTACTGATGTGACTTAAAAGGTTTGTCCATGCAAGGCAGGAAGTGATGGCACTTGGTTGTTTAGTTGTAAACAAGCACCCTCTCATCCTCGTCTGAGGGGCTTCTAATTGCCTCATGTAGCTATAAACTTGTCTGCTTGTGACTCCACATGCTTTTCAAAACTTCCATGAAGGGATATTTACAGTACGGAACTAAATGATGTATACTGAATTATGTATATCGATGAATATATTTTTTGTAAGATCTTGTACACAGCTACAATTGCTAGGTACAAGTCTACTGATAGAGTACAAAGAAGGAGGTTAAACTATGTGTTGTTTGATGGTTGGTTAGTTTGGGTATTTGGTTGGTTAATTAGTTATTTTGCCGTGTTGGTTGATTATTTGTTAGTCGGTTTGTTAGTTGTTTGGAAGTGGTAGATCATTAGTTTATGGTTGATTATTTTGTTTGTTGGTTGGTTGATGGGTTTTAGTAATTTGTTGGTTGGGGTTACATTGGTTTGTTTGTGGGTTGGTTGTTTAGTCAGCTGGTTTATTTGATTGGATTGAATGATTGGCTGGTTAGGTAATTTATTGGTGGGTGGTCGTTAGTTAATTAGTCAGTCAGTCAGTAATTTTTCCTTATACAATGTACTGACAGTACTTGCAGAGGAACTGAAAGCAAACATTGTAATCCTTCAAATTCTTCTCTTTTGTCCCTCATAACTCATAATATTCACTGCCATTACTCTCACAGTAAATAACTGACCATTGAAATTTTACAAGTAGGGTGTGCAACTTTATATCCCCAACTCAAACTAGCCTAGAAACATTTGGCAAGACCTTTGACAAGAAAATTGATGTTTCCATCAACATTTTGGGATATAATTCCTTAAAATGTCAGGGTATGTTTTACTGCACTTCTGAGTGAAAATGACAGACAAGCAATAAACAGACGTTAAAAAAAATGTATGATGCTCGATGTAAATAAAAAAAGAAGACCCATAGAGGACAATTGAAATGTTCTCCAAAAACCACAACGTTAAGCTGACTCAGGCTGGAAAAGCCTTGAACTGTATTTTGGGAAATTGGGCGTGTTGGAATGCCATAATGTGATAATTCCCGATGAGGGCTTAGAGGTCATGGCGTTAAACCACATAGAGCCCTTTGGACTGTGCGTTTGGAAAATACATGTGGTGCTTTTTGGCCTGGTTCCTCCAACCTCACTGCGCCCGGGGCGCGCTCTCTTGCTACCAGCCGTGTCTGTTCAAACACGGACTGCGTATTCTGCTTTCAGAAGCCACTAAATAACCCACCATTTGAAAAAAATAGCACACGGCATACTAAACTAGAACGTTGACTCCTGGACGAATGTTTCACTGTGAGTAAAATAAGGTCACAGACAACTCGAGGTCGACGTCAGCGCGTTTAAAACTCTCCTTGGACATCACTTAAATTTTCCCTGACTTGATTTCCTAGCATGAACACACATTTTTCCTCCTGACATCCTTCTTCTGCGTATAATGTAAAACAGACTTTGCGGGTGGTTTGAGCCAGCGCCCAGGTCCCACGAGGCATGGCGCTCACAGGGTAACGCTTCTTCACGGGAATCGACATTGACAGAGCCAGGAAAGTCCTCAAAGTAGATCGTTTCATTTCTTCTTTTTTTCCCCCTCTCTACTGTAGACACTAACTTGTTTTACAGCGGACAGCAGCTCATATTAAGTTTGAACGAAAGGAAGTCTGTCCAAATTTACAACTGACTGCTCAGTTGTAGACTCATAATTGTGCATTATGGGATACATGATTGTGGGTTATTTTGCAATGCAGTGGGGGGAAAAAAACAAAAAGGCATTTTGCTACGGGTTGGCTGTGTGGCTTCGCCCTAAAACGTACAATTGCCACGTCCAGCTCTGCTACTCGAGAGTTATGACTTCTCCAAAGTTCTCAAACATAACAAACGGCAAGTAATATAGCGCTTTGTGAATGTGCCTTTGGTGCCTTTACTAAATCATTATACTCAACAAATGTGTCCTCAGGGAGAGAATATGCTTCTCAGGAAATTCAGTGTAACCCAATAGATCACCCTCAAAGCCAGTTTATTTGCTCTCTGGCTTTAGCTGTGCACCAGGGCAAGTCTTTAAAAATGCCTGATTTGTTACCATCCTTGTTTGATGATATTCTCAACCAGGGTGTGCACGGTAGACTGAGAAAGGACAGAGCTGTACTTTCAGCTATGTTCCTAATGTTTCTATCAATATTGTTAAGTTGTATGGTCCTCAGGAGATGAAGGAAAAAATCATATTACTTCTTGGAAAGAACAATCAAAGGGCAACGTAAACCCACTAGTTTGCAATGTAAATGAGCTGCAGTAGAAATCAAAACTCAAAGCAAACAATAAGAGGAAGAAAAAAAATGTCTTGTGAATTTGTTTCCCACATTAACAGGATATCTTCGAAGTAAAATCATTTAAGTAAACAGTTGGCTAAGGAACTGATAAGTAGTTTGATTTGACCATTCAAACATTGCTAGCAATAGATCTTTTATTTATTTTTTTTGTTAGTTTTTTGTTTTGTTTTGTTTTTTTGTTATAAAGAGCTCAGTATTGTTCATTCGGAAATGTCATCATCATTGCTCTTTATTTTTTATTTTTTTTATATATATATATATATATATATATATATATATTTTTTTTTTTTTGTATGTGGGTGAGTATGTGTATGTGCGTGCGTGCGTGTGTGTGTGCGTGATCATTTGTATCATCTCAAGATCTTGACACAATTGAAGCAAAATAATTTTTACCACTTGGAAGCAGTCAGCAAAGGTAGTAGGGTTAAACCATTCATTTTCCTGATAGAAATCACAGCACAAAAAACAAGGAAAACTGTTTATTGTAAGAAGTCATAAAAATGTTAACCCTTAATTTTGACTAAATATTATTGCTGTATAAATAAGTGTTGTCAGAGATTAAAAACAATAAGTCAACAATTGTTGTAACAAATTGATATTACAAAAAATATATAGAAATAAAATGTGTACATGCCTATACAGACAAATATAGTGTATTGAGTGGGATTAGCATACAAATACTGAAGTATTTTCTTCTATTGTGGCAAAAGCTATTTTACTTATTTTGTTTATACTAGTGGTATCAGTATTTGGTATTGGTGACTTAACAACAATTGACTTACCACATAAACAATTTCAATCTATACTTGTAGCCCTTACTATCGCAAAAAAAACAATTCTTGTTAACTGGAAAAATAAACAAACTTTGAATATCGACCAATGGTCTAACCTCCTCATAAATCATATTTTAATGGAAAAAATATCTGCCTCAAATAAAAACCAAATGTCAAAATTTAAAGAAACATGGTCTACGTATATAGAATTTTTTAACCTAAACTTGGATTTCAATTCTGCCTGTTAGCGAGAGCCACAGCAGCGTTATAACTGGCATTGATGTTTCTGTATTAGGCAATTTGTAACTAATGGTTGTGTTTCCATAGTCAGGAACCCGGCTGCTGCCAGCGGGATCGAGCGGATTCACCTCCGATGGGCACCAGGGGTTGATATTCGGATTCACGGCATGCCAGTGGGTTAATTCTGTGGGTGCTGTCCCCCCTGGCGGGGAGTGGGCGGGTCTGCCCCTCTGTTGGCTGCTGGGTGGCGGCTGCGTCTTGGCCGTTCCCTGGGTCTCTTGGGGGGTGCTGCGTTGCGGGGCTTTCCCTGGTGTCGGGGGCGGCGCCGTTCCGGCGCGGTCCGTCGCTCTGGGCCCGGCGACGCGGTTCGGGGCCTGTGGGCCGCCGGGGTGCCCGGTGGTTCCCTCTCCCCTCCCCCTTCCTCCCCCTTGCTGCCTCTCCCTCCTCGCCTCTCCCCGCCCGTCCTCCGCCTCCCTGTCCCCTCTCCCTCGTCGCCCTTCCTCCTCCTCTCCCCCTCTCCTTGCGTCCCTGCCGCTGCCCCCTGCCCTTCTTGTCGTCCCCTTCCCTCCTCCCTTCCCCTTCCCCGGTACGCCTTCCTTCCCCTCCCCTGGGCCGGGGGCTCCATCCATGGCCCGGGTCTCGGTGCTATGGGGGCCGGCGGGGGTGGCTGGGGTTTGGTGTCGTGCCCGCCCCGCTCCGGTGGGCGTCCTGACACCTCGGGCGGGACCCAGTATCCGGGGGGCGAGCCCTATCGCCCCGCCGGACGGGTCCCATATGCCCGCCGGGGTCCTGGTGGGGTGGGTGGGGGCTTGGTGGGCCGGTGCGCCTCCTGCCCCCGCCCGGTTGGGGGGGGCCCCGCTGGTCACACCTCTTAACTCACTACACTAGGTTTGCACAATACACTTTTATAGACATATAGGGCACATAACACACTTTGGGGGGTGGGGTAGGGTGGAAACACCGTCTTCACCCTACAACTCCCCTCCAATTTTAATACACCACACAACTTGTGGGTGGGGGGGGGGGCTTGGGGGCTTGTGGGGGTGCCATCGGTTGGGGGCCGCAGTATAGAGCAGTGCTGCGGTCCCCTGTCCGTGTCGCCACCCGCCCCCCCCCCCCCCCCCCCCCCCCCGCCCTATCTATTTTTTTTTAATGCACCACATACACTCAGCAACATGCTTGGGTGGCGGGTGGATCGGAGCGTGGGAATATCATTTCCATCGGCTCCGGTTCACCTGCTCCTAATTTTAATGCACCACACACACACACTTGTATATACACTGGGTGGGGTCACATTCACGGTTTAGGGGTAGAGTTCGCCAGTCCGCGAGCTGGCGGACTCAGTAACAGGGGTTAATTTTCACAAAGAACGCTGGGGTGACGACCGGGGCCTTCCCCCGCTGGGCCTGGGGTTCGGGAGTGTCGGCCGCCCTCCGGTGCCCCCATCTCCCCCTTCTGCCCCCGGTGTTCCGTCCTTCCACACGGCGGGGGGTGGGGTGGGCGCGGCTGCCCTCTCCGCTCCGCTGTCCGGCCCCTCTTCGGCGCCGGTGCCTGGGTGCGGGTGGTCCCCGGGGGCTGGGGGTCGGGGGTTGGGGGGCTGCCGGTTGGTCGGGGTGGGGTCGGGGGGGGGGCGGCTTTGTTGGGGGGGGGGCGGTGGTGGGGGTTGCGGGGTGGGGGGGTGCTGGGGGTGGGGGGTGTCTGGGGGATTGGGGGCATGGGGGCGGCTGGGGCTGGGTTGGGGTGGGTGGCGGGGGGTGGATGGGGGGCGGGGGGTGGTGGGGGGGCGGGGGTTGGGGGCCGGTGGGGTGCCTGGTGGGCCTGCAGTGCCCCGTCCTGCTGCGTTGGGCCGGGGGCGCGGGCCGTGTTGGGGCGGGGGGCGCTCCTGCTCCTGGGTTTGCTCTCCGGCCGGTGGCCCTGGTGGGGCCCGGGGGTCGTCCTTTGGCGCTGCCGCGGCCTGGGGGGCCCTGAGGTGTTGCGCTTGCTCTGTTCCGGCGGGGGTCGACGGCTCCCCTCTTTGGTGGAGATTTTCATGCATGCCAGATCCACCACACCAGCATCTACCGAAACTCAGACACAATCTGTTTCCTCCTCAGGTTATTGAATCGGTGGAGGCTGGTGTCTCGGATCTCACGCGGCTTCGTCTGTCCTTCCTTCCTTTTCTCGGTCTCTCCGTTGGTCTCTTGAGGCCTCCCTGACTTTATGTTTTTTGGATTTGTTGGGGTCTGGATGTTTCTTGGGCTGGGGAGGAGTTCTGGTGGGGGGTGTCTGGTCGGTGCTGGATTTCGCCTTCCTTGGTTTTCTTCGGTCCCCTCGGGTCTCCTGGTGTTCGATTTAGGTGAACGGTATAAGATTTTTTTTTCTAATAGGTTTTCTGGTGAGCTAACGAACACACGCACGCACGCACGCACACACACATACTCACCCACACACACAAAAAAAAAAAAAAAAAAGTATGTATGTATGTATGTATATATGTATATATGTATGTATATATGTGTATATATATATATATATATATTTAAAAAAAAAAAAAAAAAAAAAAAAAAAAAAAAAAAGAGCAATGATGATGACATTTCCGAATGAACAATACTGAGCTCTTAAAAAAAAAAAAAAAAAAAAAAAAAAAAAAAAAAGTATTTGGTATTGGTGGCTTTTCAAGAATTGAGTAATGCTACTGGTATCATCTGAACAAATGTGGTATTGAACATCCCTAGTTTTTTTTCTTTTTTAAGATATACACAATAGTTTAATTTCATTTTTTGATGATCAATTTTGATCGGATAATTACCTTTCTTGTAAAGTTAAAGTGCATGGATTGAAGTTGATCGAGATGAAAAAGTTAGTAGGTCAGTATTTTTATTTTGTGTAATTGGATATGCTAACAACACACAAATGCAATGGCTGGAGTGTGGTTCCCCTGGCTGACAAAGTTAGCATGTCAATATTTCTTTTGACTATGTAGAATATTCTATTGTTGCAAAAGCTCACTGCCATTTATTATTAAACATGTATAAAAACATAATAGTTAATAAGTAATTTTTTCCCAATTATTGTTTACAATTTTTTTTCTTCAAATCTACCTATTATGAAGCAAGAGTGTCTGCTTTGTTCCTCTACACTCTTTCCTTAGCTTACATACTTTCATAATGTTATCTGTTAATGGCATCGCCTTTCATAGCAACACAGCTGCGTATAATTACTTGGACTCAGAGCTCACTTGGACTTGTGCTGTCCAAGCTTGTCTTTCGGCATGAACTGCTGAAGCTTGCTTGGATGAGAGGCGCAACGTCTTCTAAGACAACCAGAACAGTCCGCTAGCGATCGATTCAACGCCCTGAGAATACAATGACCTACATGAATGAAAATGCTCACAAGCAATCGCTTGGACGTATTTAGTTTGTACTTTGTAGGATGGTTGAGCTTGATAAATCCAAGTAATCGTTGCAATGTTCATTCTCTCAGGTTATTTTCGGTGAAGAGTGTGTACGTGTGTGAATGTGTTTGCAATTGTTTCATAACTTCTCCCATAAAGCCAATGTTTGGACCATCACGTCAGGAGGTCACAGAGGGGTCACAAGCAGGGAAAACAACAGCAATTAGAGGGAGTGACTCACACCGTCCACATAAATCATCCACGCACACGTATAATAAACACTCAGTAAAACTTTTTAAAGCACAATTAATTTTAAGTAATAGCGGCGAGATTGATTTATGGCTCCTCTTCAAAGGCTGCAGACGCGGGGGTGCACGACCCCGCGTGTCACGAGCAACTCCCGCCAGCGAAAATGATAGATGAACTATTCCTTTTTGGCTCGGCGCAGAGCAGAAAAACAAACAAGCTTTCCGAAGGACTTTGAGGAGACGTTGAAGTGGCTGCATTGCATTAAGTAATTTTCCTCCCCTTCTGCTGACATCCACTTTCGAAAGGAAACGTCTCTGTGGTGAAGTATCTGCTGTTGTGATGTCTCTTGTGTGTTGTGGTCCACTCCAAAGCTTGTCTGAAAACAGGCCAAGGTTGTCCGGCAATTATGAAACATACCCCTATTTTAGCCAATCCCAAATTCGTCGGATTACATGATTTATTTTTCTAATTTGAAAAATGTAAGGTTAGTTAAGTGCTATATCTGTTCAAAGTTGGGATTGGCAAAGCCTTTTACTTCATTTTCTCTCCGCAGGGAGAAATTCTGCTGACGTCAAAGAAAAGTGCAAGAAAACAGTTGACTGGAATGTACACACAAGTAAAAACAGCAACATTTGTTCAGGCACCATTGCGATAAAAAAAAAGAAAAAGATTGATGATCATTTTTGTTGAGCATGTAGTTTAATCAGTGGAATGTTGTTTAAGTATAGTCTTGAAGCAAAATGTTATTTTACTAGTTGGAAGCAACAAATGAAGGTACCCTTTTTTGCTGCCTAAACAGGCTAGAAGTTAAAATATTAAAAAAGCAGGAGAGTAGCAGTAGTGGTAGTTATACATTTGTGAAAAATATTGATTAAAGGCATTGTCTGCTTTTTTCCCCTGCAAGCATCATATTTTTGTTCCCATAGTTCATATTATTGCAAAGAAAAGTGAAGGAAAACAGTTGAAATTGAAAAATCTTAATTAATAGATGTGTGCATTGTTCCAATAAAACATTATTTGATGGGGAACAATATGCTTCAAATATGGCTGATTTCAAATTGGAACGATTCGATTCGTTTTGATTCAGTGGAATTATGTTTCGATTCAATATGGTACAGATCCGTTCGACACTGTGTGATGCAAGAGTTTCTAGTTATATTACAATATGAATTTATCAGTAGGCTACTAAATGTGGCATTTCCTTCAAAGATATATCTCCAATAAAGGACAATCCGATACGTTACGTCAATACATTTTAAAGTAGAACGATTCGTTTCGATTGAGGTACTCACATATTTGAAATCAAAACCAATTTTCTGATTCAAATTTTTTTTTTTTTTTGCACACCTTTATCTTAATAATATTAAAACAAATTGAAATTGTGTTGTTTAAATTAGCCTGAATTATATCATTGAGATGCAGTACTCATTGATAAATAAAGGGAAACAAATATTAAATGGGTCAAATCTGGTCTCTTAAATAACATTAGTGTGTGGTAAATTGCTCTCAATGTTTGGGGAATTTCCCCAACCCAATCCTGTAATGTTTCTAATGGTTCTGTTCCACTGTAGAGCAATCTTTGGGCTTGTGTCTGTAATTTGACATGTCTTCATTTACGCCTCTATTCAATTGATGCTTTGAGCTATTAAATTCCACAGCGTCCCGTGTTAGCTTATCAGACCGATCAGAGCTAATCCACCCCGATGGTCTCCTTAGTGACAGGAAGATGCTGCTAGTCTAATGAGAGACAGCTGGCTTTAATGTTTATGCCTCTCCTTTGCCACTTTCCTAAGCATTAAATCAAACTTTCCATCAGTTGCCATCTTTTCAGATGTTGTTGACGTTAATCAGCTCAGCGCTCGCTCTACTTTGAACTCGACTGTCATGAACACCCTCCCTTAGCAGCTTTACTTTAGATTCTTATCAGAAAATTCAAGTAAAGCTCTTGTTGTTGTTTATAGAATGCAGATGCTGCTGTACTATTTAGTAGTTAGTAAACAAACTTGCTTACTTTTACTCTAACATACGTAGTGAAACTCTAGTTTGCTCTCCCCGTTGGCATGGTTCATTTGGTCAGGTATAACTAGTTCAATGTTTGCTGTCTAATATGTGAGAAAAAGATCAGACATCAATCCGAAGCAACTGGTGAAAGATTGAAACAGGTTTTGTGGCATAATGGTGGTGGAAATAGATCACACTGTTGACATACCAAATACTTCAATTTAGCATGAATGTGGTTAGAATGTCATCTGATAGCAGCACAATAGTGGTGTTAATCGCTAATGCTAAATGCTATCTTGGTTGACAGTTCCACAGCGCTAAATAAGACAATGCCCTTAGCATTATCCAAGCTTTTTTTGCTCTGTCTCGACAAGTATTGAAAGCTGGCTGTGCCGTTTACCACGTGCCCTTCATGTATTGTAACATTGGAAACATAGCGTTAGAAAGCTCAGCTTGCGTCATTTGCCGGCAAGTCACGACCACAGTGGATAGTAAGACTACATTTCCCATGATTCTTAGATGTGAAAGCAGGAAGTCGTTATAGTTCCGGTCAATGCCTATTGCCTGCTACCGATTAGATGTGGATGTGAATGTGAATGGCAATGCAAACGTGAAATTTGAAAGTAAATTGGAACAAATTTAACAGTTAAATTCCCTTTTAATGAGTTTATCATGTGAATTGTTACGACAACTGTGTGATTGGCGTACACGGCTAAAAAATGGGATGTTGTCACGGGACCTTTGTAATATCAGGACAAAACAATGAGGTCAAATGTGCCAGGACGCTCAAAAATGGGACTGTCCTGGCCAAAATAGGATGTCTGGTCACCCTATCCCAACAACTACGCCTTAGAGACCATATTGAAATAAACTCAATTGTGTTGCACCCGACTTCCTTTAATTACTTAAATACTTAATAGCAGAGATTTTCCTCTGCCTTGTTAAACTGGATCAGTTTAAATGGAATCCTTTCCACCAGTTTTTGTCTGCTGATCGTTAATGATGTTGGAGTCTCTGTCAGCAACTTCTACCAACGTCCATCACAAAGTCCCTCCGCTAAAGTTTGTGTCTCCACTGGCCGTCTTTGTGTTTTTTGGAGCTTGTCACACATGTCAAACACTGTCTAGAAAGTGAGAAAAAGGGATATTGTTTCCAGCCACTTGGATTCTTTTCTCCCTGACATCTGCCACTCCGCCGAAATGATAAATTCTTGCCTCATTAGGCGTGGGTGTGGGATTACAGGCTGACAACACATTAATCACTGGGCTGGTGGCAGCCGCCCCGCTCCGGCTACGGGCATTGTTAACCAAACTTTTCTAATGTGTCACTCTCCTCCGTGACATATCGTAATCAATCATCCTGATCGACAGGGCTGATAGATTACACTATTTATACTTTGTGTAATGAAAGCTAGCGTTTCCACCTACTGTCATTTTCGAGTCGGTGATAGGCCATGGCGTCCGGCTGAATGGGGGCAAGTACAAAAAGAGAAAGAAAAGCTTTGTGGACTCTCAAAGGGACAAGAGTGGCAAAAGCAGGGGGTGGTGTTAGGACACTGCTGGTCTGCATTGTGCTTCCTGCGTGGTGAAGGTGGTCGTCACGTCAACACCACGCTATTGTCATCTTTCCCGGCGATCATTGGCAGGTAAAACTTGGCTTTGTGTGTCACGGGATTATGTTACCCCAGTGACCTTGTTGTCGAGGTGAGACTTTTGTTCCACGAAACACTTTCCTGACAGAGTGTGAAAGATTTACACATGTACAACAAGTAAATGACAGGACACCATATACTGTATGTGTGCCATGTCAATGTACATAGGCCAGCAACATAATGGGAGTTTATGTCGGCTTTAGAACTGCGTTACATTGGACAACACCCCTTCCGGCTATATGTTCCCTTGCATGGGAACTTGTGGATGAAATGTCACACTGCGTGATAAGCTTGTATTTCTCCTTTGTTCTTTTTCATCCATATGTATGTCTTCGTCTGGAATTAGAGATGAACTTGCCGCACTCAGGGAGGATATTGGATGTGAGCGCTTGAGTGAGTGGCTGCAAAACATGGGGACGCAAACCAAAACAAAAACACTTTGTCATGTTTTGACAGCATGTCTATCTGAGACTTCTTTTATAAGGCCGCGATGTCAGGAAATTAGTTAACTAGAGCATATTATGGAGAGCCAGGTAATTTAGCCTGCCTCTGAGATGCAGTCGCAGATAGCTCACAGGAGGCCGCATCCCCGACCTGACATTGCTGCGTGTATAATGCAAAACGTGGTGACATGCTCAATAGGTTCTGTCAGGTGCAGGATTGAATTCTCTGCCTACTGCGTCTCAGTTTGGAGCACGTTGGTCAATTATTTCTGAAGCTGTCAGCGCGTGGGAAGACACTGTTATTTAGTATGTGTTAACTTGGCATCATTAAGACGCTGGGCTGACAGAGAATAGCGCACCTGAATGTTATTTATTTAGATTTGCCGACAGGGGTAACCTTCAGACGCGTTGACCTCTCCCTGTTTTGCGTTTTGTGAATCCCCACCCCCCGTAACCCCCCTCCCCCCACACACACACAACCACCCCCCCACCCTCTCCCGGTCCATTAGGAAGAGGAGCTGTCGAGACAGTGGGGAATCAAATGGCCGAGAGTCGTCTAATCTGGCACGGTAATGTGCAAGAGGAGCCATTTGTTTGGACAGATTGCTTTGATTGCTCTGTGGTGGTTCACAGTCTTATCTCTAGGAGAGAAATGTCTAATTATCATAGATCTATGTTTTTGTCCTTAGACTTAGTTTTATTCTGTTATGTGCAATACTAACATGTAATACTAATGTCCTGTGCGTCTCTAGCAACCAATTTTGATACTTTGATCTGTAGTGGTTACAAGTTGCCACAAAGTTCTGATGGTCTGGTTCAAATCTTGATACAGGCCTTCCTGCGTCCATATGTTCTGCCTATGCTTGTAAGGGTTTTCTCTTGATACTCAGGCTTCCTCCTTCATGTTTGGTTAGATGAAGACTGAATTTTGAAGGTGTCAATGTGAATCATTGTTTGTCTACAGATGCCGCTATTCCAGGCTGTACCCTGCCTCTTGCCCAATATCATCTAGAATAGGCTCCAGCTAACCCCAAGGAGTGGCATTGAAAATGGATAAATTGGTGATCCGTTGTGGAACATCAACCCCATGGCCTTTAAGACAGGTCCTGCCAGACTAAGCTGCTGCTGTTTATGATGGCTAGGAGGAAATGCTCCTCCTGAAACAGCACCTGCAAACAACCGCGAATGTGACAGACTATAGAAACCTGATCACGTGAAGTCACAGTGTGACCTCCAGTGCAGCAGGATTGGGTGATTGGGATGTGACAGCTGCTGTAACAACATCTCTGCATTTATCTCTTCCTGCTCTCTACGTGTCATTCGCTCTCCTTGCTTCTGTCTGACTGTCTCTTTCCTCTCAACAAGTCCGACTGGTCTATAATTAATGTCCCCGAGGGCTATCTGCGGGTCAGGCGAAGCGGGTGTGTGTTGTTGAGACAGGTAGACTTGACACCTCCTCATGCGGATGATGGCTTAGGAGAAGCCAATGATGAGCATGCTGAGGTTGGAGGCAAAGATGAGAAGAATACTTAAGAGTTGAAGGAACATTGCGACCTTTCCAACGCAGAGACAAAAAAGATGTTACCGTGCAGGATTAACCAGTCAAATTTGCTCTATTAAGTGCTTAACCTGTCAGAAATGTCACATGTGAGTGGCAGAAGGAAAAAGTTTCAATGATGTCCGTATGGCATGCACTGGGAATTCACTTTTAGCATTAGTTGAACCTTTACCTTGCAAGAATGCAATACATGCCATTCCTGGGGTGTTGAACAGAAGAATAAGAACAAAGAAGTATAGTTAGAGTGAGATAAGGATCAAAATAGGATTTTTGTTGGCAAACACCTCTGGCAAATCAAGAGTTACAATCTCAGTCCTCAGAAGATCTTGAATGTAGTGCTTTCTGATGTTCTTCTAGAATTAGATCGTCTGCTATAAGATCTTTTTGACACTATCTTCTAGATCTAGATTGTCTCGTTCTACTCACTATTTTACAGATCTAGAGTAGATCTAGAAGATAGTGTTTTGACACTATTGATCAGGATCTAGAAGAAAAAATCATCAACATGGTCTGGTTTTGAACATTATTAAATTGATTGTTGATGAAAATATTTGTACTATACCACACCATTGCTTTACTTGGCTATCATTTCAAAATTGCAAGGGAGGTTTTCAATAAATACATACATTTCTAATCAATTCTATTCTTTCTGAACCTGGCTCCCTACATTCAAACTGTATGCTTTTCTTCAACAGTCTGGCCTGTGATAATTTATGTTACAAAAGTTTGTTTACATTAGCCAATAAGAACTTCCAGGTTGATAACCATCCTTTCTAGTATTTTTTTGTTCAGACTTATATTACATAACTCATATTGATGTAATACATGCTATTTAATTGCCATTAGGTTGAATTAAGCCCAGCGTATACTGTATTGAATCCATGCCCACTCGCTGTGTTGTGCTGTTCCTTTCAGTTCATATCTAAGTCTGAAGTGTCCTCTACAGCCTGCACTTGTGTATCTTCCCATAATATACGGACTATCTCCCAGTCCACGTTTCACAAACAATTCGAGCCCCTTTTCCCAGCCGCCCCTCGCTGAATGCACACTCATCCTTTTTTTCTGCTGGTAAAGAGGCATTTTCTTTCCCTCTCAACTCCTGAATAGAGACAGCAGAGAATGAGGGAAGCCGCGTGATGAGCGGGGGTTGACGGGAAAATGGCGCTTGCGCTAAAGAGGAAATTAAACTGAAACAGAGGAGGACAGAGGGACTTTCTTGTTGAGCCGTGGACGCATTCAGAAGAGCAAGGGCTGCCAAGGGTGTAGTCGAGGTCATTGGCGGGGCAGAAGGTTCAAGTGACACTCAAACAGCATTTTTCTTTCATTCACTGGGGCGTTGGAAAGGGCTGTGAAAGGTTGGCATAGGCCTGTAGGGCACATGCGGGCAGTGAAGTGGGCAAGGATGTTTCTTTGGGTTTGCTGTTAGGCGGACAATTAAATCACCGTGGGTGATTAGAAAATGTTACCAGGGACATCTGAGAAAATGCTAAACGTGTGTTTATATGTCTCTTTTTTTTCATTCTAAGTAGAACACAGGTCCTCAATAGCAGGACCTTGATCCATACTGACCCGATGCCATTTTATAGAACCCCAGTTGGTTATTATTTGTAGTAGAGTACAATGAGAAGTCGCAATGATTAGTTTATTTAAAAAAAAAAAGAAGAAAAAACACAAAAAAAAGTGGTTATGAAAGGAGTCAAAAAACCCTGACAATCTGATTTTGATGCTATTTGCAGTTGGCTTTAAATTATATGATGACAGATTTGTCTTCCCAGAATAGGTCTGACTTCTTTGCACTGTTACATGCTTGGGAAAGTGATGGAGAGCCAACGAGGTGTGCAGGTCTGTAATAAGACATCCTGTGAGATGCAACGTGAGTCACGATTAGACATATTTCGTTTCAAGGAAAACTTCTTCAGGCCACACGGAACAAAGGTTTGTCATTTCATGGGAAACTAAGACAACAAACTATTCTGCTGTGGTGGTGGGTGGCACAGCAAAGGCATTCTGACAGACAATTGATCTCTTATTTTCTTTAATACTGCCTTTGCTGTTCCCTTTTCGCTCACTTTAATAAACAACTCCCAAAGGTACGGAAAACGTCCGACCTTGCAACACCAACCCGTTGTTTCATTCTGTAAGAATAATTTATCTTGGTTAAATCTACCACCCGTGGCCCAGTCGTTTAATATGCTATAATAATAAGCATCCCCAGGGATCACCTGATGTGTAAGGCAGATAGGTGATGATACAACAGGCTCCACTGGCAGAGTCTCTCACTCAGTGTGTTGGGAGGTAATCTGAGAGGCTTTGGATTTCATTACACCTGTGCAGAGGTCCTTCCCCAGTGAGGCACCATTGTGCCAGCAGTGAGTGCATCCTGTCAGACTGGTCTTTAGGGTGGCTGCATGTTTTTGTCAAAGCTTTCTGTAGGGGATGTCAAAGACCATGGGTTGTAGACTTGAGTGGCTGGCAACATAGCCCAGTTTTCACCAAATGGTACAGTTCAGATCATTACAGCATAAATGTTTCTATCCGCTCTGGGAAATGTGTCCTGGACATCAGTGAAGCAGTTCCAACCACTTTATATAAATAATTCCACAACACAATCATCAATTATCCATCCATCTGTTATCCGTACATTCCCCATTTATATCCAAAGGCAACAAAGGTCTGACAAACCTGACATAAAATCCTGTGGTGTGAGGTATTTTGCTTCTCTCCTTGATCTGCCATATTTCATTATGAAGACTAAATTTTAAATACAATGTGTTTTGTCTTGAGTTGACTGAAGAAGACAGAAGCATGACAACCAACAATAGGGCTTCTACTACTTCATCTTTGCGTTTTTTGGCATTCTTGATGCCCAATGGCACATTGGTCAAAGGTCAGTCTTGGTGCTACTGATTTGAGGGACGAGATTTGTTTGTCAATGAGTAGATAGTCAAGTCTGTGTTGTGCTACCTTTTCCTGGTGTCTTTGGGCTGAAGATGGACCACAACCTGGACCGGGTTCCAGTCGATTAAAGGGCACATAAAGAGACAGGCAACCATTTAACCCCCCAATCAAACCCAGTGACGACTGAGTGCAAACTGAATAGAAATCAGGTGAAATATCCACTACACCGTCACTGATTGCTAGATTAATCAGTGATGAAGAGTATTTCCTTGCCAATAACCCAAGTCCAGCAGGCCAGAAAGCAGAAGACAACCAGAGTGATGATCCTTTCATGAGAATCTACCCTTGTCATCATCTTCCTCTCAACCATCTTCTCCCCAAGTGTCCTCTCTGACGCATGTTGTTCTCTCGTGACACCTGTCTGCCTTTTTCTCGTAACTCACCGTCCCGTCTTCTTCTCAGTGGGTGGAACTGTTTGTTTGGACGTTTGCTTTAGAAGGGGGTGGGGAGGAAGGAATACCCCAGCCACCTCTTGTCTTCCAGCTCGTCACACAGAACATGACAGGCTTCCTTCGCTTTGGTGCCGTAGATCTTGCTCACGTCCCCACGGGGAGTCAACGTTTTCGTCTTCTATCTCATCTTCTTGAACTTCACTTGGAGACAGAAAATCGATATTGAGTTCGCAAGCGGGCTCTACCTTGCCTGCTCTTCAGTGATGTTGTTTGAAGGCGTTTAATTCAGGTTATTCCGTTCCAAAACGGAGTTATTTGTTTCACACATTTTAAATATATTTTTTTATAAACATCTTGATTTTTGAATGTGCATCTACAGGGGTTCCTCGGATTATGCGGTTAGCAATGATGCACATTGAATTAGTTTGTGCAGTGTCATAAACATACATTGTCACGTGGCACACAAACGCACACTCAGTTATATTTTATGTGCAAGTACCTAGTTGTGGTGTATGTCCAAGGTGTAGTCATCTATAAAAATACACTTGTCAGCTATGATTAAGGTTTATATCCACCTTTTCCTTTTAACTTCCTATTTTACTAATGTAAATGTTGGTCAATGGGCAATACTATGTCACATTCTTGGATCTTAAACTGTGTCAGTCAGTTGTAGTCTTCTCCTTCCTTGAGTCATACAGTATATTCATGAACTATGAGCCTATTTGAATGGAAAATCAGTAGCTACCATAGCATATGGATGAAGCGTGTTCACAATCAAAATTGGGTGACCAACTAGGTAAAGTCTTCTGTACAAGAAACAAGTAAGTGCTAACATCCTTAACATTAGCTCAGAGTAATGATCTTAAAGTTACCAACTAAATACATTTCCAACTTTGGCTCTCTGACACACCACAATGACTCTAGACACAGTTTTTCTCTTAATTTGTGAACTATTGTTAGATTTTCTAGTCAGTTTCATAACAAAAAGGGGGTTCTCCTTAGTGGCTGCAGACCCTGGCCTCTTCGCCTGTGCTGCCCTCTTCCTGGTCCCACTGCCATGTTTGACTTTTGTTTGGGACGTCTGGGATCCATCCCTTGGGGGGGTGTACTGTTATGATTGTTGTCCTGTCTGACTTCTAAAGCCAAACCTTATATGCGTTTTGTTTGGAGATGAAGCCTGCGTTTATAGAAGATTGTCAATACCAATTTTCATAGTGGATGGGCTTGTACTGACTTCTAGCACTAGACGACTAAAAGCCTGTCAATCTCTTCTCAGAATCTCTCTCACATGTAGCCTTTTTTTGGAGTACCGCTGCACACAAAATTACCCAGAGCAAAATGTTCAGTACACACACCCATTATCTTTTTTTTCATAATGTATGGAAGTTTTGTGTATTTCGCTTTTTTTTTGGCAGCCTGGGAGCTGCGACTGAATCAGCTGTTCACACAGGCACATAATGACATGCTCGACTCAGACGTGTACAAGAGCCATGTTTGCATAGTGGCAAACACATTTTTTTGCCCACAAAAGCCTTGCTCTCCTAAAGAGAGGGCCGTGCCTCCAGGGGCCACGTCAGTTACCTGCTGACACGCAGGCTAGTGATTGATGAGACGCCGGCGGCGCTCGAGTAGACTTTGTCAGCCGCTCATAATTTATACATCTTATCTCCATCACAAGAAAAGACGGCGTGCCGCGTTGTGTGTATGGCAGATGAAAACGCCAGGCTTGTTTAGGCAGCCGTGACAGGCTAGTTGCTAGATGCTAGCTGTGACACACTGGGCTGCTGTGTGTTAGCTCCCTCACCTGGTCCCTCGTCCAAAGCCTTCAGTCCTGTCTGTCAGTCAGATGCGTGCTCTCATGTTTCCCTCTTTGTGTCTCCATTTCACCATTGTGGTGATTCCCTTTCTGTGCTCTTCCTCTCATGTCACCTTATCTGCTAGCATGTCCTTGACGCTAGTGCAGAGCGATGTGAGGATGAAGGCTGATCCTGAGTTTCAGAATAGTTAACTTGGAGGAGTGTTGAAAACTTCCACAAATCATGTGGATTATATGGTGACCAAAACAGCAACAAGTAACTACACGCACACACACACACACACACACACTACACACACTGTAGTGCCAATTCAGATGTTTTATTGTTTTTTCATGTGCCAGTGTTTGATCGTAACATGAATTGTATTTATTTTCACATTTGTGTCTTGCTGAAGGCGATTGGTGTATTCAAGTTAAATGTCAAACTTGTACAAGCATTACAGTTTATTATACTTTTTAATCAGTTATGCACTTGAATGCACTTATATGGTTGGGTTCGGCCCATTATTTTATTATATATAATTTTATTTGTATTTTATTATTGTGTGAAGAGGCACATTTCCACCACAGATTCTATTCGGGCACATATTCAAGAAACAATTTTTCAGCCCACACTAAAGTATAAGGTACATACACAGTACAACTTACCAAACATCAATATCTTGTTTGTAAGTTCAGTTTCAGTTCAAGTTAGCGAACAAAGAACAATACCAGCAATCCCCTATTGTGCTAGTTTGGAGTAAATAAAAAAGACTTCCAAGGTTTAATACTGCCTTTCTGAATGTAAAAATAAAGTTTTGCAACCCACAGAACTCCACCTTACTCCCTTGCAATTGTCTTTTAGCAAGCTTTGTTCTCTCAAATTGTGTTCAAATGTTTTAACGTGTCAGTTAGCGACGGTAGCAACAAAACAACTTTGATTCTGTAACCCTTTCCCACTATTGATCTTGCCTGCTAGATAAAAGAGTGCTCCCTCTTGAAATCATGCATTTTTCATTGCGCTATCAATGGCCGCCTTTACATTTGGCATCCCACTTGGCTTAAAGCTATACTCACACATGCTGTCTGGTTTGCTCTATTGATTCTTGAGGGTTTGCTCGCTTGTATATTCGAGATGTCAGTCCCTTGGTATCATTTTACTGTCTTTGATCAGTCTGATTGCTGTAAACAGCCTCAAAGAATCCACCAAATAAGCCTGTTCATGTTTTTATATATATATACAAACAGACAAAAATAATGATAATATTGTCATTCATTATTGAGCAAAAGTTGTTGAGTTAAGAAAAACTCAGATTTCATGGGTGCAAAAGTAAGTGAACCTCTCACTTAATCAGACATTGCACTTCATCCAAACGCCTTCTTTAGTGACTTATCAGCCTTTCATATCTATTTTGGGGGATTTTTGCCACTCTTCCTTGCAAAATGCAGCCAATTGAGAAAGGTTGAATGGGCGTCTAGCATAAACTGCCCGCTTAAGATGCCGCCACAGTATTTTGAAAGAATTTAAGTCAGGATTTTGACTGGGCACATCAAGAACATGAATCTTGTTGTTCTTCAACATTCGTTGGTTGTATTGCTGGGATGCTTTGGATTATTGTCATGTTGCATGAGCCATCGTCTACCAGGCTGTAACTTCACAAAGAACGGCTTCAGGTTATGATCCAGGATTTCATAATACTTCTCTGAATTCATGATTCCCTGGACTATGTGGACTTGTCCAGGTCCTGAGGATGAAAAGTCAGTCCAGAACGTAACATTCTCACTACCCTGCTTCACTGTAGGGAGAAGGTTATTTTGTTGGATGGCAGTGTTGACTTTTCACCAAACATGGCTGTTTTAGTTGTGTCCAAACAGTTCAATTTTGGACTAATCTGTCCACAGAAGGGACTTCCAAAAAGCTTCAGGTTTGTCCAGATATTCGCTGGCAAAGTTGAGATGGGCAGCTTTGATCTTTTTTTGTTAGCAGAGGCTTTTAACTAGCAAACCTTCCATGAAAGCCTTGTCGATTGACTTTTCTTCTGATTGTTGAAGCATGCACATGTGTCCCAGATGCAGCAAAATAGGTCTGCAAATCCCTTGATGTGATGCACAGGTTGGCTTTCACCTGAATTATCATTTGTCTTGTGGGTCTTGCTGATATTTTAGAAGGTCGTCCACTTCTTGACTGGATGTTAGTAATTTTTAGTGTTCTCTAGTTGCAGATGATCTGCTTCACAATGGATTTTTTTTGGATGACCTTATAGCATTCCCCAGACAGATGTGCTGTCACCACCCACTTCCTGAGGTCCCCTGAGATTTCGCTTCCTCTCAGCATGACTAACCTGTATGGGTTCACCTGGGTAAGACTAAAGTGATGTGGTTTTGTGTGTGTATATATATATATGCACACACACGCACACATATATATATATATATATGCTTTTTTCTTTTTTTTTTAATGACAACACTGATTGTTCCCTATCTTATTGTGGTGTAAACATGTTCATATAGCATCCACCTCGAGTTGGAAAACATGGAAAATCCCGGCCAAATATTATCTTTGTCCCTGAAATGTGTGACATTGATGGTTGTCAAGTGTTAACCAACACTTTTGGCCAAGGACAGACAAATGAGAGACTCCTTCTCTCTAATAGAACCTCAACACGTGAAAAATATAGTGCGGGAGGCAGGAATAACTCCTCAAAGAGGTGACCATCAGCATCCCAGTTGGGTGGCTTGGCAGCCTCCATCCTGCCATGGTGTAATTGGCGAGAAAACATATATGGGAATAAATAACCCCCTGTCAGGGACATTAAAAGGAGATGTTGTGACTAAGAGCCTTGCCATCTGAGGACGACAAAGTGCAGGTTGGGGGGAGCGGGGGGGGGGGGGGGGGGGGTGGAGAATAAGACCCATCAAACAGAAAGAACGCCCGGAACAACCGTGAGTCCAAATATTCAAGGTAATTGTTGACCGGTGGCGGAATAGAGTGCCCCCTGTTTGCTTGTCAAAGTTTGCTTTGTGGAAAGAAAAAAATAGAGATATGTCTCAACTATTGTGACTGCTGTTTTCCAACGCTGTTTGCTATTTAATGTCTGCTTGGAAGAGTATAATTTGAAAACGGTAAAGCTAACATTAACTTGATGAAAAAGGGGATGATGAATATATTTCTGTCAAAAGTCAGGCTGGAATAATCAGGGTGATGAAAAGATGACAGGTTTCCAATGTTACTGTGTTGTTAATTTCATACTGTGACTAAGCATGTCATTGATTGATTGATTGATTGATTGATTGATTGATTGATTGATTGATTGATTGATTGATTGATTGATTGATTGATTGATTGATTGATTGATTGATTGATTGGGTTCATTTGCTCGATTGTGTGCTTGTTGATTTGTCAAGTGCACTGCTCGAGTGTAGCCAGCAGAGGTGGTGTTCATTCAGTCACAATTAGTTTGCTGTCCAAATAAGTCAACATGATTTTATTATTAGTAATAACTAATTCTTTCTTTTAGAATAGAACAACCAAAAATAATAGTGTTTTTTTTGTCTTAATAGGTAAAATTACACAATATGTTTTAATTTATTAAAGTGTAAATGTTGACTCTGATGGATTACCTACATTTGTTTATTTTTATTTTTTTGCAAACAACTGGAACATGCTTTGTGATATATATTGTTGTTGTCTACTTCTTGTATTCCTTATCCCCCAATCATCTCTCGAACAGTATTCCCACATGAGGACCCCTGCTGACCTTGCCATTCAAGTGAGAGTGTCAAAATGTTAATGAAGACTCCCAGGTCTGAATGAATCACTCTAAGGTTAAATAAAGTCTTCACAAGCTGTCGGTCAAAATCCCGTTAATTTATTTACTTGGCATGCTTCCACCCAGACTCAATTGGTGGACAGGGCTTGTCTTGTTGTGTTTTGTTAAATTTTTCGGTGTGCAGGCAGCCTTTGTTGCAGAGGCGAGATTGCCGCTTTCGCTCGGTGGCCCTCGCTCATTAATCATCTGGTCAGACTATTTAGAATGCAGCCGCCAAAGCCACCACCTCAGCTTGCCGTTGGCTTTTGTCGCCGTGGCACCGCGCTTTGTGGCGAGAGGAAGCCTAATTATTAACTGTTACGATGACAGCCGGCGCTGATGCGACAACATGGCTGCCTGACAGTCGGTGGCCCGCTGAAGAACCTCACACCACACAATGCACTGCTTCATTTATTCACATTAAAAGTTCGTTTTGACCCTTTCTTTTAATAAGGCAAGGCAGCTTTATTTATATACAGTAGCATATTTCATATACTAGGCAATGTGCTTCACACAAGGACAATATTTCAATACATTAACAGAAGACTTTAAAACATTTAAAAGTAAAGAAATCAAAGTAGTCCTGTTACAAATGATTTGGATATGGCAGCCTAGAGTACTGTTCGATACCAATTTCATATCAGCAGGGATGATACATGCTTGTATATATTTTTTAGCATGACATTTTAGAAGAGAGTTGTTTAAGTGATACTATTTAAATAGTCAGCAACAATAGGTATGAGAAAATATGACCCATTTATTGCAAACATTTCGGTTACATAAATTCAACCTAAACATGAGAATGTACTCCAATTAATACAAAATAAATTAAATATATATTTTATTTTATTTTATTTGAAATATGAGAAAATATGACCCATTTATTGCAAACATTTGTGTTACATAAATTCAACCTAAACATGAGAATGTACTCCAATTAATATAAAAAAAATCTAATCAAATAAAAAATACAATAAAAATTAAAAAAATAAATATTTTGGATGAAGATTGATCCTATCCTATACTGTTTTTTTGTTTGGTTGTTTTTTAATACTGATATTGGACAGTATATATACAGGATATTGAACCAATGTCAATATCAGATCGGGACACCCCTAAAAAGAAGGTTTCTAAAATTATTAATAAGAAAGAAAAATATATTATGTAATATTTTAAAGACCTTAACCCCTTCAGACCTGCATTTTTTCTGCTGGGCAAAATTTCATTTTGTTCTGCTGATTTTTTTATTTTTATTTTCCCACATAGAACAACATGAAAAGTTTTTTTTTTTGGGGTTATCTCCATTTTTTAGTTGTTATAGTGGACACCAGGATAATATGGCTGTAACGTGTTGTAAACTTACCAGCTTATATGCAACATTTTTAACATGTACATCATGCAAATCAGCTTCCGATTGTGATTGGTTAGTTAAGATCCAATCATGACCACAAGTGTTGACATCATCCAAATTATGTGTTTTATTGGTTTAGACACGCGGATATGTCATGTCCACTGGGACCATCTATGATCTGAAGGTACTAATGGGAGAAAAGCAAAGTTTTAAACTTTGATTTAAAAGCAATACACTCAGGACTGACTTCACTTCTATTGGCATCTTATTCCAGTGGTCGCAAACAACGAGCCGGGCCGCAGACCGGTCCCGGGCAACGGCGACCGCACAGTTGAAAAAATAAAGAAACTTACTGTACATCCAGTTAATTGATTAGTCAAGGCTTAAACATATTTTATTTTGAAAAGTGACCGGATTCTCTCTGTTTACGACAGACCCTTGACACATGTCAAGATGCTAATTACTTCAGTCGCGTAGCGCTGATGCTAATCGACAAGTTAGCAAAATGAGTTTAAAAAAACCCCGGACATATTTGGAAAGTTTCTTTGCAAAGACAAAGACCAAGACCAACTATGACCAAGAAGAAAAAGAAAGGTGCATGGACTTACAGCTACAGGTGATTCCCACGCATAATGGCCCGCTCTGCGGCGAGCGGCTCTTAATTTAGCGTTAAGGTGAGTGAGTTACTCATGGACTTTAGATTTGTTCTGTGGTGCCTTGTTATGTTGGTGCGTTTAAGGAGGTCACTGCTAATATAATTACATAAAAATGTGGCTTCACATTTATTGTTATATCTACAAAATACCCCAGTTTTTGTGTTGCTCGTATCATTCATAAGCATTACCATAGTGACCTCACCATATTAAAGCTTTGTTGTTACCCTTGTTATAGTGTTTGTGCTGCTAGTACAGGTACATTAAAATACATAGTGGGTTTGTGTTTGTTGTTGCCGCCTGGAGAAAAGGTTGAGGACCACTGGCTTATTCCATTTGTGTGCAGCATAATGGCTAAATGAAGCTTCAGTATGTTTACTTTTGAACTCTGGGCTCCACAAATTTTCCCAAGTCTGCAGATCTCAAAGCCTTACTGGGTTTGTATTCAATCAGTATTTATTTAATGTACTGGTATTCGGGACCCAAAGCATTCAGTCCAGTCCAGGGTGTACCCCATGTCTCACTCAAAGTCAGGCGGGATAAGTTGTGTTGTGTTTGCTTCATTGTTGTGTTTTTCTAAACATGCCATATGTGGAATTGTGTTACTGTGCGATGTTTGTTTTGTTTTTTTCCTCAAAACATTCTCTGAAATGTTGTCTATTGTGAAATCCTGTGTTTTCTAAAACATAGTCACTTTGTGTGAAAAGTGTTTTATGAAACGCTTCAAAAATCTTGTTCACCCCCCACCCCCACACCCCCGGGGGCCACCATAAGCACGCCATTGAATTTGCATGAACTAGTGTGTTTAAACTATTTGTCTGGCAAATGATGGCAGTAAACACACAGACTCGTATATGCATGCTATTATGTTGTGATTGGATATTTGGAGCATTGTGTGGTCCAATTGTTGACAGTGCTTTTGAATATTTTCTTTAAAAAAGCTATGCACTCATTATCAATCATGCTGCAAACAGATATCAAGCTAACATGAATAATTTAATCACTTCCTGCTTTGCTACACGATTGCGATGAAGATTGAGATGGTGATGGACTTGAAGCGTGATAAGGATATAATGTGTGCTGTATATTTTTCAATAGTACGGGGGAAAGAAAAGAATTAGTTGAAGCCTCCGGGGGGAGTGACAGCCTTTGTTATTTGTCTTCTGACTCTAGCAGACAGCTATCAGGAAGAAAGAGAAGTCAGCTTGCACCGCCGAGAGAAGAAAATATTTGAGTCAGACTTTCCCCCCCTTCCTCCTCCTCCTCCCTGTTTTCCCCCAAAGCTTGAGATTCCCCCTTCCAAAAAAAAATAAAAAAAATGAAAAGGATCGAGTTGCTGTCACTGTCAGCGAGCAAACATAAACTTTTCTGGCACCTAATAAATAGGCAGTGTGGCATTGTTCTCAAAGCCAGACAGGTGTGTCTGCCTCACTGATGATGGATTCCATTATTCTGTATGGAAAGCCTGTTGGCTCTCTTGTCATATGTTGTCACACATCTCTCTCCGGTGAGAGCGGAGCTTGAAAGATGGCCAAAAGTAATTACACAGGCGCTTCTCTGACGCTGCCGCCATGTGCTTTCTCCCACTCGTCACCACTAAAGGCAAAGGAATAGAAGGGGGGGGAGTGTTACCCACAGCTATATTTCACCAAGGACTGCAGAGATGTCATTGCTCTGCTGCTGTGCTCCTTGTGTTGATTGCTAGCTCATTAACCCGTCAGCTTTATTTTTCCAGGTTTGGGGAAAAGAGCCCCGGGCAGTTTTAGTCGTCACTGATCCGGCTGCGCTGCGATGACATTATTTGCACCTGAATGGCAGCGACATCAACATCTCCTTGTAAACGTATCAAACGAGAGACAGTGTCGCCTTTGTTTTCCTCGCAAGCCCACTTGGCCCGCTGACATGCCGCTGATTGATATTATCATCGTCATTGTCAGTAAATAGTGCCGCACCAGATAACCAATGGGCTTCCTCTTGTCGCTGAAGAGCTCATTTATCTTTCCGTGGCGCTGCCCTGGCATATGCCGAAATTGGCACCGGAAGTCGGCTCCCATTTCAGGTTTTAATCCTCCTCTCTGTCTCGTTCGGTCTCTGTCTCTCCGCTTCTTCTCGTTGAGAGTGAGTGAGACTTAAGTGAGAGGAAAGATAGAGCTTAAGTCACTCGTAATATGTTGGAGCAACTCTTGATTAGATCCTGTCAAGCTGAAGTCTCCTTGTGTCTCTCCCACTTTCCGTCTCCCCCAGTCCTGGAACGCAAGTTTAACCATAAGCACACAGCCAACTGAGACTTCATTAGGTACGCCTGCACAATCCAATGACAGCCAATGCGAGAGCTGTATCAAATGTAGATTTCAAAACATATTTCACAATAGATAATGTAAAAAAAAAAAAAATCTGTTCAGGATCAAGCTGTCAGCAGCATAAAAAACATTTATTAACTGGACAGGAAATGTTCAGATGACGTTTCAATGAGTGCACAACTGTCCCACAAATGTAAAAGAAATCAACAACGAGCATTTTGTGGTTTTAACATTTATAGTGATGCCAACGTTTTAGTATCGGCTTAGGTCACGTAACTCCCAGTGTATTATTATATTTTTTCTGTTCTTCTTATGCCCTTCTTCTCTCATTCAAGTTGGAATGAGTGTCACAAAAAAGAAGCAAAAGCAATACACATACATAGTTAATTGATTGATAGTTACTATAGTCGGTAAGATCCGAACATACATACTTTGAGCTACGAACATAAACACTTTCAGTGTAGTGCACGGAGCAAAAGACACACCCATTCCTAGAAGTTTTACACCACATCAGGCATATTTTTCCTGAAAGTTTCCGAACTTTACCACCCTAATATAGCACCTTTTTGCTAGTGAGATATTTCCTAACCTGATCCACCGGATTGTCTAATTGCCGCTCATGCATAGTCCATTCCCCCTTCTTCCTTTGAGTAGGTCACGTATTCAAGTGTGTTCCTGCAGAAGAGCCCAGACGTAAACCCCGCAAGACAATAAGCCGTTGTGCAGCGGGTACAGTGGTCACCGGGGGTCTTTGGAACATCATATTGAAAAGGTTAAACACTGACAGGGAACAAGGCAAACATGCTGGGTACACAACCTCCAGTGAGCAGCAACAAACGATGACATTTGGGGGGGGAGAAAGAGAATGGTAGTCATAAAATACTTTTTTTTTCTCCTATTGTAATTGTATCCAAGAGTAAAAACTATGAAAAGAGCTGATGTTAACAAGCTCCAGTAGTTTTAGTCATACTTCCAAAGAGAAAAAAAGAGAAAATTTCACGCAAAAGGTTTTGCTGTCAATCAGTCATCAAAGCAAAATGCAAAACATTCTATACAAACAACCGGCAATTGCAACCAGGCTCATGGAACGAGCCCTGTTAGCATTAGCTGGCTATGCTTGTGAATGCCATGGCGTTAGTGTTGGTTAGTGACAGATTTAAATGCTATGGGGCTAACCTCATAGCTTTATCAAGAGCTTGCATTCATTTGGGTTAGTTTTGACTTGACTTTGACTTTTGAAATGGAACAAAAACAAACATTTCCCTTCACTTTGTTTAACTGTAATGACCATCAGAGCAAAATAACAAAGATAAAGCCAAAACTCAGTAACCATGAAATGAAACTTCAACAGACTCTGAAAAGTGTCAGACTTCTGTTCTGCGCTCTCATTGGTGAGTCTGTGTTTCGGGGTTTTCTATTTCTCCTCTCGGGTCTTGGTAGCCTTCTGCCCTTCACCTTTGTGTCAGCAGACAGCACTGATATCCTCTGAGCTGGCGACAGATGCGTCATCCAGAGAATTTGGGGTTTGTCCTCAGCCATAGCCCCTTCTTCCTTCACGTGGACAGACACGAATGCCACTTTTTCCCTCCATGATAAAGCTTTGGCATGTAGGCAGAATCAAAGAGTGTTGTCTTTCACCGGCAATTAGGGGAGAAAATAAAGATGATGACGTGTGGAGCGCAAAGGTAAGCTGGGAATCACAGGGCAGTGATGAAAGGTGATTAAAAGTGGAGGATTCAGTGGAGGCAGTTGAGGAAACTTTTCCAGCAGCGCTAACGGAAAGTGTGCAACATCTGTGTGTTACTGGCTTTATTTTGGTAGGGTTCTCCTTGCTGTTCTCATTTTTGCTTTTTTGATAGGATTCAGGAAGCTGTTTGTAAACAAAGAACTTTGAATCAGATCATTTCTGACTGGTGCTGTGCATTTGAATCAATTTGTTTGTGTTGGCAGCGGTGGAGGAGTGGTCAACACACCAGTTTTGCGGTTGGGGGTTGGAATCAGGCCTTCCTCTGTACAGTTTGCGTGTTCTCCCCAAGCTGGTGGCTTTTCTTTAGGTCCTCCAGTTTCCTCTCACATTTCCAAAATTACATGTTTGAGTCATTAAATACTTTTAATTGTCCATAGGTGTGAATGTGAGTGTGAGTAGTTGTTTGTCTACATGTGCCATGTGATTGGCTAATGGTCAGTCCAGAGTGTACCCTGCCTCTCAAGTCAACTGGGATTGGCTCCAGCTCCCCACGTCCCTGAATAGGATAAGCAATACAGAAAATGGAATTGATGTTAATAATGTTTAACCATAAAGATAGTTAATGGAAGATCTAAATTGCTATGGTAGTTGCTTGTGCTAGCCAGTAGCTAGTTCGTCACTGGCAAAAGTAATGTCAATAAATAAAAAACTGTTGTTTTGACCAACTATGAGATGCGGTTGTAAGACTCTTCTGACTTGGTGCACGTTAGCGTTTGATTAAATATTAAATCTTCATATAGTAGCAAACAGCTGTAGGCAATTGCATTGCAAATGGTTATTGGGTTAAACTATAGAATGATTTGACTGAAATAAAATTGTTTAAAAAAAACAACTACTTCTATAGGCCTCCGGGGTCTGAGGATGACTGACATCCATTGGTGCAAATGTCATACGATATCCCCTTTGTCCAATATTGTATTCTCTGTTGATTTTTCTAATGCTCCGTGTCGTGACAGCCATAACCAAAGGCATTTTGTGTTCAGCTAACCCACATGTTTGTGTCTTTCTTGTAAATTGATATTTTTGTAAAAATCTCAGGGGGGGATTTTTTTTGTCTAATGTGGCTCAAGCATCCACTTATAGTCAAGAGTGAAGTGATTAGAATCTCGTGCTTCAATTTGAATGCCAACACAAGAGTTTATACAGTAGATAGAAAATCTCTCCATAAACTACTTTCATGATAAGCATATTAAATGCATATTGTAGTATCTGAGACGGATAAGACTGCAACTGTTTGTTATTCTTTTTATTTATTTATTTTTTAACCTCTTTGTTGCCTGTGTCTGTGTAAAAATGGCAATGAAGAGCCGAGTTCATCTTTTGCAGGGATGGGCAAGGCAACATTATTAATGTAATTTTCCTACACAAGGCAATCTAAAAGCATTTACAAACATAACAAACGTTTAAACATATTAACTTTAAAACATTTAAAAGCAACAAAATACAACTAGATATTACCACAAAGAATAGAGATTTAAAAAGTTTAAAAGACCTTAATCAATGGTATGACTTCACTTCTATTGGCATCTGTTTGCATTGGCTTGCAGCATTACAGCTAAATGCAGCTTCACCATGTTTGCTTTGAACTCTGGGCTAGGGCCGATTAGGGTCAGGAATGGTACTGTCATGTTTCCACAAAGTTTAGTGTCAGCAAGAAATGCATATCAAATCATTAGTAATTAATACATTTAAAGGCAAATTTAGACATCTGATTCTCAACCTTCATGAAAGCGTTATCTGCTTCAAGTTTTAAATGTTCAAATTCAAGCTTGTCATTGCCACTCAAAATAAAGCGTTGGTGATCGACTTTCATCTTCAGTGCAATTAGTGTTGTCTTTTTGTCCATCCATTCATCCATCCATCCATCCATCCATCCGTCCGTCCATCTATCCACCCACCCATTTTGCGTAGCAGTTGATTTAGGGCAGAAGGTGGTGTATACCCTGGACCGGTCACCAGCCAAGCACAGGGCAGTGATGGTGCTTGTCTCCAATATAAAGTGAATGAAGAAGTGTTGTTGAAAGAGGAAGTACAGTTTTTAAAGGACATTTCTGATAACCAATATAAACACAGAATTATTAAACATGTTGTTTGGTGACACACTTAAGAGAGAAGGTGAAGAAAGTTAAAATCCTCAAAGTGAGGAGTGTTTTTTTTTGTCGATCTGCAATACAATACATTTGTTTTGGGGTGCCACTGTATGCAATTTGCTCGGAAATGAATTATGTCACCTTCTAGCCAGCTACATTTTCAGACTTGTGCTCATCTTTCATCCAAATCTGTGCAACAATATAAGAGATCTCTCAAGTTTCATCAAATTGAGTGGGTTCTTTTAATTTTATGGCTGTCAGATCCAGCCAGGCTTTTACTTGTTTGTCCTCAAACTGGCTGTCTTGGAGTGAGAGATTGATGGACATTTGTTTCACTTCTTTTCTCTCTGGATAAACCGAGTGGGGAATGGAGAACCATTCCTCCTAGCTGCCCCATTGCCCAGCTGTGAGTGCTTGTCAGGGTTGGGTCTGGTCCAGGGCCTGCTAATAGTGCTGTCTGCCTGCCTCAATCTTCGAAACATCTAACTCAAACCGAAATTAAGCACCCAGTAAACGAACAATGCCTTGTTCCCTAAGATTTGTGTGCGAAATAAGATCCATATATCATAATCCAACAAATTTTGGAATGATGTAAAAATACATTCCAGTTCTGCTTTTAGTTTGATAGGTTTCTAATTTCTTGTTTTGTTGGTAAGAATTTTAGCTGTGTGACCACAAGACTTTGATTTTAGATTTCTAGCCTGGCATAACATTTCAAAGTTAAGGTTTCAAATAAGGATTACAAGACAGTGTCAGGGTTTCAAATAAGGTTTTCAAGTCAGGTTTGGATTTCAAACAAGGTTTCAAATTAAGCTTTAGGGTTTCAAATCAGGGTTTCAAGCCAGGGTCAAGACAAGATGTTGACTGCTACACTAGATCTCATAGCTAGCTACCCACTGTATATTACCCCAAAGTGTTTTATTGATTTTAATGGAGTAATAATAGAGACAGACTAACTTCTTCCAATACTGGTGGGACGCTAATATTAAAACATTGCCGGTAAAGTTAATAAAGCTTTTAGGACAATACCAGTGTTGTTTTGAAAGTCCACAACTGTATATACTGTATTGTTTCTGTGGGATTTATTATAGATTGTATGCCCCCCTGACTTGATTGATTTGGTGTGCGTCCCTGTGGTTGTTTTGTGTAGTGGAGTGCAGTGGCATTCTTGTTGCTGTGAAATAGACATGTTCAAACATCATAGTACTAAATCCGTCGCACAATTTTCTCCTTTGTTACTGTCAAAATACGTTTGTCACATCAATGTGCAATTTGGCACCTCAGCAACTGTCCAGGTCCATTCCAATTGAAACTACACACACACGCACGCACACCCACACACACACACACTTTGTGGCAATGAGAGGCTTAGTGAAAGGGGTGATGCAGGGAGAGTTCAAGCCAGCACTGTAAGCTTTTACAGGATGTCAGAAAACGGGCTTAATTGAAAATGATTAGGGCCCTTGCAAAAGCCGATCCAGTCGGGGTTTGAGGAAAGAAAGCGCAATTGTCCCACATAATCCCGCCTGCCGCTGTTCTTTCATCTGGATGAAGAGATCAAAAAAGAAGGGATTTGTAAGGGCCAGACCTCCCTGTGCCGCGGATCAGCTCCTCTCTTCACTGCACTTCCGCTCCCTCATTCTTCCCTGTGATTCTGATTGCGGGATAATTTTTTAACACAAACAGTTGTTGTTTTCTACTAATGCATATTAGTTTGTGGTGTGTTGCTCAGATGTGTATCAGGATGATGTATTCATGAAAATACTGTTTAATATGAGCCAAATGTGGACCAGTCAGTGTTTCTTTTTTGTATTGGTGACGGGACTGCAATATTGTAAACAACAACACCCCCTATAAGAGATTAACAGGGATTCTTCCATAGCAATAGTTTGATTGCAACAGGACAGGCAAAGAAAAGCAAAATAATTTTAAAAAATGTCTGTGAAGCTAGCACACCTCTTGCACTTGTTGGAATGTAATACATCACCTTCCACCGCCTGCCCTTTTCCAAATCGTTTTCATCAGTTCTTTCCTAAAAGGATTAGCACAGGTTCAAAACATGGTTAGGGCTTCAAGCTATGGTAGTGTATTAATCGAAAACAGGGTTACAAACACAGGACAGGGTTTGAAGCCAGGTTTGGGGTTTGAAATCAGGGTTAAGGTTTCAAAGTATGATTTCAAGTCAGGTTTGGGGATTTGAATTAGGGCTGTAAACAAAGGGTGACACAAATGGAATTTCACTACCATCCCATCCCACTCCCATAGAAACATCACAAAAATGACTCCTGTCCTTTCCTGCTCCTGTTCAGAATAACTCCCTCTCCCGTTTCGCTCCCATTTTGGTCAGCTACATTGAAAAAAAAAAAAAAACATAGCATAGCAGTGTGAACTTTTTACCCTGTCCTGTCCCAATCCTGTGATCCCTAAAAAAAAAAGAAGTCAGCCTCAACTGTAAACCTGGGTTAGAGTTTCAAACAAGGGTTAGGGTTTCAAATAAGGGATGGGCTTTCAAATATTGGTTTCAAATAATGTTTGGGATTTCAAAATAGAGCCTTAAAACAGGATGTGAAAGTGGGTTGTAGTGCAATTGGCTCAGTGAAGGTCATGTTGTTGTTAGCATTATTTTAGCATTAGCATTCTGTTTTCTAAGACTGTTAAATAATTTGACTTGTATGACACTTACAATACCGACATATACTGTACATGGCAGAAACTGCAATTTAGAAACAAGGTTTTAAAAAGATTACAGTGAATGTCCAACTTAAGACATTGGCCTTTGCTATCAGACATCACAAGTTCTGTTTCAGACATCCTCCAGAAAAAACATGGAAGCTAGTCTGCAACGGACAGCTAGAGGGGCTAACACACACTCACTCACACACACCCCGACACACAGACACACACACACGCACAGAGGAATCAGCTGTGAGCTGAAAGGATCAGCGCTAGGAGGGGGAGTATGCTGCCCTTATGCCCTCTCTTTGAAGTGAGGCACAGGCCGTATGTAGAGACCCCAGAGAGGGGCACATTGCTACATCCCCCCCATAGGCTGGCTGAAGGCACAGTGAATGGGCCTTTATCTTCTTCACCCACACAACTGCGAGTTTGTTCCGAGCGAGCGCCACTGCTTACGGCCATGAAACACATACTTTTTACTTTTATATAACAAAATAATCAAACGGCCCATTCAAGTTCCTCACTGTTTGAGCTCCAGCGTTACATTTGAGTCTCGTGTTTAAGGTTGCGGATGATAGATGAAGAGGGATGCTGTTTGTTTGTGTTGAGCTTGACCTGCAAGACGGAAGAATAGCAGACGGATTCCGTCACAGCCATGTCGGCTTGTTGCTCTAATCCGTCAGGTCCCTGTAAACAAGAACATGCACTCCCGGGGATCCTTCCCAGCATCAGCTGTGATGATGGTGTGAGGTCCCGTCCGGTCCGGGCCACGCTTGCGCTTCACTCCGTCCTCGGAGGGGAGGGAATGTTTGGCGTGAGATAAGGTTGTGTTTGAAGAGGAGCTCCAGATGCTCGTATATTCCAGATTGTCTTGTCGTAGCGCGTGATAAAGCCTCAGAGAAGCTGCTGTCGCCAGGCCCTATACCACACGCAGACGCACTCTCATGGGGGAGATAAATGTTTACATGAGGCAGTCACCCCTCACGGTGACATGCATTGTCTGTCGGGGATCCACCAGTTTGAGGCCGCTGCTTACCGTTCAAAAGGTTGGGGCCACCTAGGGTCTTGGCAATTTCATTTTATGAAAACACACCATTGAACCGATTAGTTGACTTGCAACCCCACATCAACATTTAAAGTTTGAAGTTAATTAACCATGTGTTTTTGGTAGTGATAGACCGATATGTCTTTTCCAGTGCCGATATCAATTATTAGTAGTCAAGGAGGCCAATGTTTGGAACTGATATTTATTTGCAGTAAAACAAAATCTTAGCGTCAAAATGAAAATAAAAAAAAGTTGGAAAATACTATTAATCATGTTTGTTAAAAGGTAAAAATTTTCATTTAATTTTAAACATATTTAAAATAGACAGCTCTGTTTTAAAATTCACATTCAAACTAACTGAAATGTTAAAACGTTCACTTATTTTTGTTTTAAATTTGAACAAAAACAAAAGTGAAGGAAGTTTCCAGTTTCAGTAGCATCTCTTGTAAAATTAAGTGAAATTTATCCCCCCAAAAAAATAATTAATTAAGAAGTTCCATGAAATTAACCGTTTAAATTGCTCTCTTAAGATGTTATCTCACAGAGCGATGACCACGTGCCAAATTTGTGAATTTTGTGTTTTTGTTAGTGTTCGTAAGAGGTTTACAAACATGTTGGCAGTGAAAAATTGTCTGAACATGTTAAAAAAAAATGCAAAAAAAAAACTGTTTGCGAGAAGTAAAACGGTCTAACATCTTGCCAACTTTTTATATAATTTTACAAACCTTGACAAAAACCCAAAATTCGCTAAGTTTGCAAGCATTTGCCGCTTAGTGAGATACTTGTAGCAGCTTTATCAGCCTTCAAAAAAAGCCAATGCTATATTTGTCAAAATGCCAAATATTGGCATCCATAATAATTGGCCCGGTTGATAAATGGTCAATCCCTAGTTTTTGTCATGTCATCTTCCATTCGGACAATTTACAAGGTCTTTTGAGTCGTTCACTTGCTGCTTTCAACAAGGCGAGTTAGAGAGTACAGACATAATCTGGTTGTGGATAAAAATTGTGGTTATAAGCCTTGCTAGTTTTGGCTGTTTAGATTAACACTAGTCTTAAAAATTCATACAGTGCGATCATGGGCCAAAATAGTTTGTTATATTCAGTAATGTACTCAAAACAACTTTGTGCTAACAAGAACTTTATTCATCATAGAAGTTTTACGATTCAACACGCACCAACATTATGACACGTCTGTGGCTTTACGAGGCTTTTCACAGTATGGTATGCGCCATATACAAGGCATGCTACAGATAAATACAAATATTTGACCAAAAGTAAGGCCTCCAGCACAGTCACTTGCAAAAATATGCCACTCCACCTCAGTACAACCAAATCCCAAATTTACCATCTTGCAACACTATGCAATGGAACATGTGATCAGCTGACTCATTGTAAAGAAAAACATGCGCAGGGCATTCAGCTTTATGGTGAGTTGTAATTTGAATCATTTCTTTCTATGCTGGTTAGTGGAGATAAACATGTCTGTCTGTGGTGCAAAATAGGTTGTGAATCCCTTAGAAATGTCCTTACTGTATTTTTAAAAGGGTTAGGAACTGCTTACGTTGATGTCGTTGTGTGATATTTGGGATGGGCCTAAACAAGCAGCTCTTGCTTCAGCCAATTCCCAGAAGGGAAAATTTAGTGTATTGTATTGTGCTGTTTTGTTTACTGGCACTGTTCAACAACCAAATAATATTATGAATCAATGAATCATGTGCCCAGTCTGGAGTTTACCATGCTTCTCACTTAATGCCGGCTGGGGTAACCCTAATGAAGACAAACAGCATAGAAAATGGATGGATGTATAGTTTTGTTAACAGTGTATGCTATGAAAAATTAGCAAAAACATTGTCTCTACTGTCTCAACTTTTTCCGTGAATGGCTGACGGTTCTTTAAGCGAAGCACCATCTCTCCACACGCCTACTCAAACTATTGCATGCTTGTAATTTGAGTTCTTTGAGATGAAATTGAGAATTTGCCTTCGCTGATGAAGACATCAAGTCATGCGGCGTTACGTCCACCTGAGGTTTATTAAGCTTTAAACAGCCTTTGATAAGGACACTTTTGCAGAACAAAGCAAGGGTTTATTGTCCAGACATTCACTTCGAGCGGCAAAACGTAATCATTTGACCTTATAATGACAGCTTTGGCTTGAAATCTGGTGAAAAGAATTACTGTTGTTTCCATGACAACCCCTGATGGCAATAACATGGATTCATGTTGTGTTATGCTTTACAAACTTAGTCGCACATGATTGAAATGATTAGATAAGGCGTATTTTAAGACATGATGTTCTAACACGGATGATTTCTGTTAGTTGTGCATGTTGTGCATTCATTGGCTTGACTTCTGAACATGTCGTTTCCTCCAACTTGAAGTTAATTCAGTGTTTGATAATCAACAGATGTTAGCTACTGGGCAAATTATTAATGTGTGACAGACTTATTAGAAAGTGTCTTCTGCAGCTGCAAAATCAGTCCAAACAAAATAAAAATGACAATAAAATAAAAGTAAAATGTTTCTATTTATATTTTGATTTATTATTTTTGTATAATTAAATAAAGTACAATGTAAAAAAACAGTTAAATTGTCTGCAGTCTATAAATAATGAAATTAAATATATATAGTAATTAATATATATATTTAATTATTAATACAATAAAAGTAAAGTTAAATGTTACAAAAGTTATCCCAATTATTACATTTGAAATAACTAATAACAAACCATATTATTATACTATAAACATACAGTATAATCAACTAATAGAATTCAAATATACTGTATAGTATTATTTTAAATAGCACATTTTCTCTTAGGGTCTTCTAACTTGAAGATCATTTTCTTTAGGGATGTTCGATACCACTTTTTTTAGACCAATACCGATATTAAAATCTTCAGTACTCACCGATGCCGATACAATTAGTACTTATGAAACATAAAATGTCCCCCCAAAAAACAGACAGATTTTTTTTTTAAATACCTATATATCCCAATTATAGCAAATTAATGGCAATTATATTCTTTCAGTTTGCTCATAAAAGTCATTTTGCATAGAGCACACAATAAAATGAATTTTAAAATAATAGATAAATAAAATGAAACAAATAATCCAGCCCAGGTAAAATGGAGGAAAATAATAATTGAATAGCACCACGTTGGCCCCAAAGGACACCGGCCCACCGGGCATCTGCCCTGTATGGCAGATGGCCAGTCCAGCCCTGTAAGTGGCTGAATTAAAAGTAGCCAGTGCGTCCACTACGCTAAAGCCTTAAATAAACGAATACTCTAGGCAGGAAAAAGCCCTCAGATTTTTCGTACTCGAGGTACCTACGGCGGTCAATAAATGCAAAATAACCATTTAGCCGTAAGTTCCTGACCAAAAAATGGCCACAAGAGCGGGGACCGATACCAGTATCGATACCATGAAATATGTCTGGTATCGGCCCGATACAGATACCTGCTATCGGTACTCGCCCATCCCTAATTTTGTTTAACGCGATATAAATCGGATGCATTATTATTATTATTATTATTATTATTATTATTATTATTATTATTATTATCCTTTTGTACTTGTCTTATTGGTAAATTACAATTTGTTACCTGAAGGGGGGCCCTGAGAGCAGAAAAACAGAAGCCCCTTAATTGAAATTGTCTCATTAATTAACTTGGATCTTCAGAATTGTGTTTCCGTCACATCTCCCAAAGGCATGAACATGTGTGTGTGCTTTCTTGAATGAGGTGATTCATCCCTAATAAGACAAGAGATAGCAGGGCTTTTATATTACACAAGCAGGTTTCCCCCCATCATTAAAGTCATGTGCCGGCTAAAGTGGAATGCTATATCGCTCTGCATAAGACGCGGCATGTCTTCATTTGTCAGGCTGGTAGCGGGCGCGAGACAAACGAGCGCGCGCGTCTCGGGGGGCCCTCTGAGACCACAGTTGAGCGGCTGCTCACTGGTGCGTTTCTCATGCTAATGTCATGCTCTCCCAGTCTATCTGTCACCCCATTACGCTAACATCATTATGCACACTGGCCTGTCTGCGCCGTTGAAAAGAACAGAATCATTCCTGTCTCATTTTGAGGCAAATTGTTTGGGGAACATTTCTTTTTTTCGCCTGCAACTTGCTGTAATGGCAGGCCAATCATTTTTGCAAGGCTGCAGGTATGCAGATGAATGAATAGCAATTTGACTGTTTGGTGAAAGGACTTTTTCTATTATTCATGAGAGATTGTGTGTGCGCGTGGGTGTGTGTCACTTGTCAAACTTCATATACACTCTCTTACTTTAAAATGTCTATTGACATTGGATTAAAATTGCTTTGTTATATTTGAATAATAATCAACTTTAATATGCAACGAACCATAAGCTTCTTTCATGCAGACAGTCATATTTCAGTCATTTGAACTAAGACATAGGCTACTCAAAACAAGACATTGGCATGTGGCATATTGTGATTAACTCAGTCCAAATGTCATTAGATTAGAAGACATGGTGATTTTCAATGTACTTTGTACTCGCAAACTTAGCAGCATTAGTCCAGATTTGTTTTTGTTTGTTTTGCTCTGTGAGCAGGATGCTTTCGCTATGCATCCAGGCTTAGGTGACACCGACAAATGGTATATGAAATATCAAAATATCATGCGCCATCAGATGTTTTGATAGACGGAGATCGAGCTTCACCATTGACCGTCAGAGTTTGAATAATTTCAGTACAGAAGATCACATCTTTTACAAAATTGGCGTGGCAAGTAAGAATCCAAGCCTACATGCAACAGTTTGGTTCCAGTTTAGCCAACAAATTCAAATAACATAACTCCAACAAATCAGAGCTTGTTGTGTAACTGTGTACTTGTATCGAGTCCTCGGTCTAGTAAGTAGTGCAACCCGTCTGCTTTGTGTGCCTTGGTCAGGCACAACTCATCAACAGTAGCAAGGGCCTGTTCTACACTGTGTGTAAACTTATTGTGTTGCTATACAATATAATTGTATCTGAAACATAACTATAAAGACAATATATATTTATTGGGGGATCAAAGAACAGAAGTTTGAACTGTTGACTCGCCTCATTAATTAGACCTACAAATTTAGGGAAAAAATATGCCTCCAAATTCTCGCAAGTTTGTAACATATCATTAGTTGAAGCGGACAGTTTCTGCTTCAACTAACCGACCTTATGTGCATCATTCAGGAGCAACTGTGGGTTCAGTATCTTGATCAAGGGTACTTTGACATGGTCACAAGGGATGGTGATTGAACCCACAACCTCTGGGATGGGAGATGACCACGCTACCACTGAGCCACGCCGCCCCCAAAGTGCCCTAAAAGTGCATATATTTGTTTTATCCATTTATTGTTTTATAGATGTAAAGTAACATATTTGAATTGGCATTATTTACAGTCGGAACTGTGTGGGAACATGTTGTGTTTTAACTGTCCCTGTATATTCATTAAGCACCAGGATGAGGAGTTGTGCAATACACTACTGGCTCGCATTACCATCTTCCCATCTATTTTCCTGACAACCAGCCTAAATATAAAGCTCTTGTCCTCTGCTAAACAGACAAAATTCCAATTCATCAGCGCTGTCGACGTCTAATACCTGAGCGTACGTTAGCCTGCTAATTGAAAAGCTTCAATCAGCTTTGCTAACTTAGAAGATAACCCTGACTTCCTCTTAATTGCCTCGGTGACAGTGCTTAGACTGAAAAAAAAAGGGGGAACCTGCCTCTGTGTCATTGTTTGCACAACGTTATGAATAGCTTAATAAAAATCTAATACTTTAATTATGGTTTGGTTTGCCATATTGCTAATGGCGCCATTGTTGCCCAATTGAATGATACCAATTTTCTACTGTTAATTATCCAAACGTGAACTTGTTTAAATGATATTTTACAACCGCTTGATAAAATTGCTGCCAGAGGCAACGTAATGACGGACAGACAAAAGGCCATGCGCAAATTATCATAAACTATTAGCTTGTTTCCAAAGGGTTTTATGTTAATCTTTTAGCACTTAAGTACCCTGCAATTAACATATCAGGAGGAGCTGCCTTCCAGCTACGCTTGCAAATTGAAGTGCTTCGCCCACCCAAAAAAAAAAAAATCCTATTGAGATGTGAGGCCTTGAACGAGAAGAGGAGCAATCGCGCTGAAGTGTGCCGGCATCTTCACTCAGAGGGAGAGAGAGGGCGATAGAGAGACAAAGAGTGATTGAAACGGAGAGCAAGATACCGTGAGAGTGTCTGTGATCAAGCATGTATAACAATACCATTATCTCTCTTGGGTGATGACATGCAATGTCTCTTTCGGGCTCTCATCTCTTTGTCTAACGTGCGCGAGCTAGGAGGCGGACTCTCATTGGAGGTCCTCTGATGGAATGTGTTTACATATCAAGCTAGCAGGTAGTGATATGTAAATGTGACGCATTGAAGGGGAGGGCGCTACAGGAAGACGCGGTTCCTTGTCGGCTCAGCTCACCGCCTGTGTCACCTTTTAAGCTAAACACAATCGGATCCGGCGCGCGAGCGTCTTGTAAACCTCTGCTAGGTTAAAGCCACAAAGGAGGCCTGCGCGTCTCTACGCATATTTTATTAGGTTGCTGGTGTGCTTTGCATTGGTCCGCCTGCTTTGTTGCCCCACGTAGCAGCTGACACCGTTTACATTACGACAATTAAATGTTAATGTCAGGTAAAAGACAACTATTAACTCAGTGAAGAAACATAAACTAGTGGTTCCACTTCTTATAGATGTCATGCCCCAATTAAGTCATCAAGTGTGTTATCTACTTTAAATGAATGCCTCCCTCTAATAGTCCCATCCCTTTTCCCCATCATTGTCAAATATTGCTATAAAAATGCTTTTCTACAATGTTCAATTGACCAAATAAACATACCAGACAACTCAGGTAGTAACTGTAATTATAGTGCTTCTCAAACACAGACTTTAACCTTTTAACTGTGAAGCCCATTTGATCCCTGTTGCTCACAAAAACAGTAGCACCTACTGAAGCATGTTTACCAAAACAGCAGCACATATTAAAACACGAGCTAGCTAGGTTTTGACAAAACTGCTCCACAATGTCACATGGGTTCATGTTAATAATATAAATGATAATATACTGTCAATATAGTTTAATAATATTCCAAATTTCCAAAATTCAACATGCTTTGGTGCTGTTGTTTTGGTTAGCAACTGAGTTCAAATAGGCTCAGCAGATTCCCATTTCTTGTCTGTGTGAGAACAATGAACTGATATCATTACAGTTTTTTTTCCTGTGACTATTTGGGGTATAGTATTTATTAGTTGCAGTGGACCATGCACACGTCAACTTATGAGACACTATTGGAGCTGGGTTATGCAGTATACAGTCCATGTGATAAAAAACAACACTGCAAGTAAACATTAATGGCATTTACATCTTGTAAGGCCTTAAACTTGTGTTGAATGTTTATTTGGCCACTAGAAAGTTGCTTTTAACACAGCCAAGTGCCCTAACTCAAAAGCAGATGCTGCAAGCTTCATGTTTATAGTTAAACGAAAACCTCACAAACTGACCGTTTGTTTGTTTGACTCTTTTCCATGTTGTCATCCTTATCAGAAAAAATATATAAAAGCGAACCAAAGGATCCTATAGGTTTTTTTTGTTTTGTTTTTTTAAAGGCTGAGAAAGCCATTTAGAGATGGCAATAAGGTCCGCCGCAGCCGTCAAGAACCCGGATGACTCCAAATTCCTGACTGTCAACCACTCGGATTTATGGCTCTGAGATTACAAAGCTACCGAAACTATAAATTCGACTGATGGGCAGAATTATGCCCAGTGCTTCCTGCTCTCCCCCTCCATGACGCACACTAGCTTTGCACTGCGACAATGAGCGTGATTTACCACCGGGACGAGAGTGGAGAAGAGTGTGCGTATGTGTGCGCATGTATGTGTGTTTGCTGCATTCAGGCCTCCCCTTGGCCCACGGCCTGGTGAATAAAATCCCGCTTTAATTCACCCGCAAACGTGTCGCCATTAAACGACTAAGAATAGGTATTGCGGCTCGTAAATAGTCGCTGATTTACGAGATCGCAACAAAGCGTGTGAGGCCGTCCAGGAAGGGAGAGGGAGATTGTTTGACAGGACGTTGTCAAGGGGAGAAAAAGGGAGGAAAAAACACACACACACACACACACACACACACACACACACACACACACACACACACACACACACACACACACACACACACACACACACACACACACACACACACACACACACACACACACAGACAGAGGCTGGGCTAAATGTGTGTTAGTGTATCTCCTGCAGATGTGTCTGCTCTCTCGGCACGCTGTGACAGACAGAGGAGATAAAGCGGGAGAAGGGATGGAGGGAGGTAAGGAGAGCGGGAGCTGGCATGGCGCTGGCTAATTTATCTGGCTGAGAGACAGATTAAAGAGAGGGGAGAGTGAAACAAAGTTCCGCTGGCTTAATCAGCGGACAGCCCGCTAGCAGAAGACATGATAAATCAGAAGCCTGTGCTCCGATAGGGGACGGAGGAGGGCGGGAGGGACTCATACACCGGGAATAGCTGTAGCTCATGAACCGTGTGTACTTGAAATCAATACTGGGTGCTATTGTTTGAGCCAACATTGTTATACAGTAGCCTCTGCTGCTTTGTTCCGACGCTGTCATTTTTAGTGCGGTGTGTAAACAGGACAAAGGGACATGAAGGACTGTTTTTTTTTCCCTCAGTGTCTTTCTTTAGCTCTGACAGAAGCGAGGTTCTGGAGGTGGACCCGAGTTAAGGGCCTTACCCAGGAACAGGAAAGGGGGTTTCGATATCCCGGTGTCATTAGTTCAGCGGGGTCACATGTGGGCCAGCGGCAGCGTGATTACACCCTTTGATTTATCTGTTTTGGAGCCGGAATGCAGATAAATCTTGAGGCTCATCCCCGCCGTGGGATCCTCGCCCGCCTGATAAACGGCCTAAGCTGAATAAACAAGCACCCCCACAAACAGCCAAGCCCCTCGTACACGATGAATAATTCATTCCCGTCGCAAGCGCTGTTAAACGTGTACATTTTCACACATCTTAAATGGCAAAAGGTGCTAGCGTCATCGCTACCCGCACGCATGAAATACTCGAGAGCCAGAGGTTTTGTTCCTCGCTGTAAACTTTATCCCCCTCGCCCTCTTGCCGCCGTCCTCTAGCGTTTTCACATAAATATACTTAATGCAAATATGTCACGGGTTAGTCGGCTTCTGTGTAGACATTGGCCTGTCTGCCACTTTATGACAAAGTTTAAAATCCTCCATTACGGTGACCCCTGCAGTAAATTCACCGACTGGAAAATTGCCCCCCGGCTCTCCTTGTCGGCGTGTAGACGCCATCATGAGTGCATTTTTAACTTAATTAATTGGCCGTTTCTGTTGACATGAAATTTATGCAGTAATAATTTGCTGGCGTTGGATACCGAGCACAGGAAATGAGATATCCATCAGGACGCTCGTGTTCCGCCAGCTGCACCGCGGCTAATATGAAGAGTACTGACTGGTTTATACGTATTACATATATTCTGTAAATGTATGAGGACACCATTAGATGTGTGTTTTTAGCGACACTGTACCTGGAATGTACCTTTGATTCATAGTCATGTGATGTTTTGGGGCAGAATACAGATGACCATATAGCAGTACTTGCCATTCCTCAGTTTTGATGAAGTTATGACATTATCAATTTCATGTCAGTCACAAGACAGTTGACAGTAATTGCATTTGGGCTAACCTCATTATTGTAAACGGGTTATTTTGTGGAGCATTTATGGTACAGGCAGCACAGTGAAATAGTAGTGATTAAAATCTCAGTTCCAGATTGGCGTAGTTTGCAAGCCCTCCCCATGCTTGTGTGGGTTTTCTCTGGGTACTCCTGCTTCCTCCCACATTCCAAAACTGAAGACCCTTAAATTGCCCATAGGTATGAATGTGAGTTTTAATAGTTGTTTGTATATACAGTATGCACCATGTGCCAGCTGGGATTTGCTTAAGCTCACCCGTGATCTAATGAGGATATGTGCTCTAGACAGGGTTCCCACGGGGTCTAAAAAAAAGTCTTAAAAAGTCAAAAATTCAGAAACTTAAATTTTAGGCCTCAAATGTCTTGAAAAACACCCATATTTTCATCCCAGGTCTAAAATTAAATTTATCAAAGTCTTAAATTCTTATATCCGCTCCGTCCATTCCGAGAACTGTCTGTAAAAATTTTAAAATATAATTCGGCCTGTTGCGTTTCTATTGTCTGCATGCTGAAAAACATCCACAACAAAAGAACAGGCATTTGAGGGGGTGCGTTTGTTTTGTAGTCGATTGAGTTTGGGCAGGCGGGTAGTTCGTAGTGGTTAACATAGCATCTCGCTTGTTGCATTCGGATCACGGAAGATAAAACCCTTCGATTGGTCTGTCTGTAGCGGACATTGAGTTTGATGCTTTCTCAGCAATTAGTCTTGTATTTGTCTCTATTCATTATTAACAGCTTCGATTCGAAGTTAGCACATGACGCTAAAGAGTAAAGAATCCCTTCGCGAGTTTGCGGCTCTCTTCTTTGGCTGTCTATGAAGTACGTCACTATGTGGGTGCAACCCAGTGTGCCACCAAGTGTTCAGACGGAGACACTACAGTTTGTGTGGAAACCGGTTAAATGGGAGCTACTTTTCGCTGTTGTATTGAATTTAATTATTTGCACTTGCCTTGAAAAAAACTCTTACAACCACATATTTTGAATGTAACTTTTATGGTCACTAGATATTTTTATTTTATGTTATTTATGTATTTAGTTTTGTATTGTACAGGGTGTCTGGACACGGGTACAAATACAAATGGCCTTTGGAATTTAATGTGATGAAATCAACACTTATATAAAATACAATATATAAAATACAATGTTTTAGAGTTATGTTTTAATAATTGTGAATTATTTTATCTCTTTTTCGGAATCATGACATTATTTATTCTTTTTTCTCTTATTATTACAGCTATCTCTTAATTTTTAATTTTTAATTTTTGCCAAGTGGTGTCAGGCTTGCGGTGATGAAATGACGAGTTTTGATAACGTGCTGTGTTGTCGTAATCCTCAAAAATGTAATGTTTGTTCAATCATTGACATTGCATCATCAAAGAATGCAAGCGATTTTCAACAATAAAGATTGGTGAATCATTTGTAAAATAAATAAATGAAAATTTAAAAACACACATGTGGGGATGTTTAATAGTATTGATTTTTGATTTTTTTTTTTTTATTGACCAGTGCTGGTTCTGGCAGGGGCACCACAAGAAAAGGCTTAGCGTACACACACACTCACACACACGCACACATGCACGCACATGCACACACGCACATACACATACTCACCCACATACAAAATAAAAAATAAAAAAATAAAATTAAAAAAATTAAAAATTAATAAAAGAGAGCAATGATGATGACATGTCAAATCGGTAAAATTACCGAATGAACAATACTGAGCTCTAAGAAAAAGAAAGAAAAAAAAAGAAAGAAAAGAAAAGGTAGAACCCTCCATAAGCTACAGCATTATAGCACAGTGTCGGCCATTTGATTGCAATGTCGAAACTTATTTTTCTGAGAAGTTTTGCCGTAGTGGGTTATGGCTGCGATAAGTGAAGCAAAGCCAAGCCCGTCCAGTGTGCACAAAGGAAGCGCCGATGTCCACTCTGGCAGTAAAACACTAGTGAGTAACGCAACACTCCCTACGCTTTTGGTGTGAATGTCACATTATATAGACCACGTACCGTACCTTTCAAGTTTTTGTTTCCACCAAATGTATGCAGTTAGTCAGAATGGGGAGTTTGGACAACGTGTTTCTGTAAAATTGGTAAATGTCAATTTAACAAGAATTGGCTTGAAAGTACCGAGTTTTCCAGCTCGTTGGAAGATGGAGCAGGCGATAGGCACTCGGCTCGCTGCAAAGTATGCAACAACAAAAAAAAGAAGTTGAGTCCTCAAGTCACACACAAAAGCCGAAAACTTGAAGTTTACTAGTACATATCTAGTACTGGGCTTTGGTCACTATTATTAGAGCTGTTGTTTTAGCTGTGCTTTGATGACTGTAGCAAGAATGTCACTCAGTACAACAAACTAAAGTGAAAAAAACAAAGAAACATATAATGATCTGTATAAGTTCTATGCAAGCTATTTCCTGGTTCAGTTGGGTGTGACAATCAGTAGTACTTTAACAGCATAAATGTTCTCTTGTTGCCATTGTGTCTTAAGATTCTCACCAAAATGTAATGTAATACACCACTTTCAAATCGCTGTTGTCTTTTTTTTTGTATAATCCTAATAACTATGAGTTGATATCGTAAACAATTAGAAAATGCCCAGTAGGATACCTTGTGAACCAACAACCTGTTCTCGATATTAAAGGCTCTACGTATTACGTTTTACCGTCACAATCGTTACGTCTCAAGTATACCTATATATCTATCAAAATTGTATTGTATTGTATAAATATTTGTTAAAATAGGGGTTGTCCTAAGCATTGATTTGTCAATAAATTGCTCATCAAAAATCTTGTTGGTTATATGAACTGGATTATATTGTTGACTAATGGTGTCTTGAAATAAGTGAGGCAAATTGGAGTTAATGACTCTAAAGTCTCAGTTGGTTTTCTGCCTAAAGACAAATGTGATGTCAACTAAAGACTGCATCACATACTGTATAGCACAATGATTCTGCTCAAGACGACTACTTTGGAAATGTAGTCTATTACTCCTCCTTTTGACTTATGACGGCTGTGAAAAAGCTCATTAAAACTACTGGTGACTTTCACAGTCGTGGATGTGTACATCTGAATATACAGAGCAGCCATTGCTTTCCTCAGGTGCTCTATGACAACAAAGACTTTGTGATTTATGGGCTGCAGTGAAGGCAGAACTTGATGAGATTAAACAATTTCATAGCATGAGTGTTTCTCAGAGGGCCATCTGATTTGTGGCACAGACGCTGCCTGTAAATCTCCTTTATATACCTGCGAGCACGCTTGGGGGAAAAGGGGCGCAATTACCGTTTAAAGGCAGCTACTTCTTTTTATTTTATTTTACTTGGTTTATCTCCTCCGTCCATGGGGTGGACTCTCACCTTGCCGAGTCCTTGTTGAAGTCGAGGAGGCGAGGAGGGCCCTCTGTTATCTCGCCTCTCGTGGCGTCTGGAGGTACGAGCAAGCGAGGAGGGCGTGCATGGAGGAGCAGGCAGAGGCACTCCATTTTCCAACGCATTGTTTGCCTGCTGCTCGCTTCCCTGTCTGCGTAAATGGAGTAGGGCAGGATGTAATTAGAGAGCCGGGCTTTGCTCCGTGCCATAAAGATGACATGGTGTAATGATACAGCTTACAGGCCCGCTGAGGGTTCTGTCTCGCCACGGAGGATCTGTGTGCTCGTTTGCCGGTGACTTATGATCGGTGTGCAAGATGACAGCGTTATCGCCGCCGCACGGAGACTCAGACGCGGCAAAGGGGTGAAATTTCCCCGCCAAAGGTTGTCAGGGATTGGAAGCCATGTAGCTATAGATAGATAGCAACATCATCCTTGGATATATATATATATATATATATATATATATATATATATATATATATATATATATATATATATATATATATATATATATATATATAATTTAGTTATTTTTTACCTTACTGTATCAGTATTTTTTGCCCACTCCCATTTTTAAGCAAAAGGAAAATCTGCCTGGATGTTCTGAAGTCCTGTTTCCATGCCAGTTTTGTATTGAACAGAATCTGCCACATATGGGAGATCATCTTATTCTCCTTTAGACAGCAAACTTGTTGAGATTGAATCAGCAGTGCCTCTGCTGGTGTCTGCTAAGTAGTGATGCATGATATGATATGATATGATATGATATGATATGATATGATATGATATGATATGATATGATATGATATGATATGATATGATATGATATGATATGATATGATATGATATGATATGATATGATATGATATGATATGATATGATATGATATGATAACCGATAACTTCCTGCTCCTCCACACCGATACCGATAAACAATAACTTTTTGGGGAGGAAACTACAAATATATCTGTTGTTGCAGCTTAAAAGAATAAAGGGTTATTGAAGGATAAGTTTGATGATGCTCATTTTATGAAATATGTGTTGTGACTAAAATCAAATAATCAATTTGGGACTTTTATTTTGAAATATATTTCAAGATAGGAGTTTGTGATACAAACTTTGTATCATCCACAAGACAGCAAAGAAACCATAGGGGGTTTGTACTGTCTCGCAACTATGTAAAAAAGGAGGATGACAAAGTGTTCAAGCTCTTATGCTTATCAGTAATTATTTCCGGTAATACAGCTGCCTGCGTTTTGTTGCGACTCCCGCTAGTATTTATTAATTTGTCAACAAATACATCAGTCACACAATTATTTACTAGCACTAGTGACATTTCAACAATGTTCATTGCACACACATATTTTCAAATAAACACAGGACCCCAAACATCTTAGTTCATGACCACTGGCCATTTTGTAGACATCTCATTCGGGACTGCAATAAAAACAAAAGATAAAAATATCACTCAACATACAGTAGCTGAACTTCAATGAGTCGTTGCCGTTTATATTGAGTGCTGTCGTAGCGTTTACTATCCATCCATCCATTTTCTGAGCCACTTATCCTGACTAGTATTAGCTATTTGATTTTAGTCACAACACATATTTCATAAAATGATCATCATCAAACTTATCCTTCAATAACCCTTTATTCTTTTAAGTTCTCGCTGGTTGCGCCTCGCGCCATCTCGTCTGAAAGTACGACCGGTAGAAGTCGCTGGAATTTGTCAATTTGTACTCTACTCCAAGAGCACCGAGTGAGCCTCAACTGTGGCTGTCATTCCATTCAGGAAAATGGGAGTCGCTGCAAGCATGCACTCGTTTCTCTTGCACAGGGGGGTCCTTTACATCATTTATGTTATATATATATAAATTAATATAGTTTTAATATCCTCAAACTATTACTTTGAGTTCTTTATTGGTCTATAATATACAGTATTAATTTTATTTATTTATTTTTGATTTTTTTTTCTTACAGCTCCTGCAATAGATCAAATTAGCTCCTAATGCAGTGTCCCTGAGTGTCCATTTGCAATTGTACTAATTACTTCATGAACATGTATTGCCTGATGAATCAGATAATGTGAGAAAGAAGTGTCTGTGTATTTTTGAGCACATGCACAACTGTGTGTTTTAAAGTTGTGGTTAAATGTTGTGCGTTTTTGCATCCTTGAGTGAAGATGTGAGTTGTGTATCTGTCTCGATCGGCGCACATCTTCGCCACACAACATCAAGAGATCTCATTCTGACACATCTCAGGTTTTTTCTTTTTCCCATCTTCTTTTTTCCTCCCAAACCCTCTCATGTATATATATGTCTTGAGTCAAAATTAGTTTTTCATTTCGTCTGTGATTGCATGGTGGCAAAGCCGTCTCAAAGTAAAGAAAATCGGCGTCTTATCGTGGTGGGGCTGAGTCAGACACACACTTCACACAGCCGAAGTCTGAGTTAAGCATTGCTAAGTAACCTTCACGTTTCACTCGTGTGAAGAGCTAATATCCTTTAAGTTCACGTGTCACTTTTTTTTTTAGACACTTTTTTTTTCTGGGTCCTCTTCATATGTCTTCCCGGCTTCTAATTGCAAAGGAAACATCGGAGACAAGCCAGTGTGACAGGCTCGCTCCCGGAGTCTTCAATTATTAAACAGCCTCCACTCCAGAAAACAGGCCCAGTGTTGGCTGCAGAACTTAAGCAGAACAGAAAGTCTCATGATCTGTCACACGTCTGAGTTGCTGCGTTAAGTTACACCAAAATTATTTTGTAAATGACCTTTATTTACAGTTGGGTCCAAAAGGCCTGATATTGGAGTGCTATACTCTAAATAAACTGTAAAATACAATTTAAAACACATATGTGATGGGTTTACCTAACTTCTAGTAACTTACCTAACACTAAACAATGTACAAAACGTTTTACAGCATTTTATTGTGAGGTTTCAGTGTGACCTAAGCCCATTTGAAGTCCAATTTCGTGTCAGACAACTTTTGAATTTGGGTCTGCTCAATTCTCGTTGACTGGTCTACAAGAGAAACGAGAGATACAACTTGTGTCCAGTTGTTCGATGATCTAAATAAGTCGTATTTTACAACCTCTGGGCCTTTCCCTCTGGCTGTGCCTGATAACTGTTGAGCATGCTAAACTCACATTGTGAAAGTGTGTCATTGTTAGTCTGCATGATGTTTTAACAAATGATAAGGGAATCATTTGGATTAGTTGTTGGTGTTATTTTTAGCAAAGAATTTTGATTCCACAAATAGCTGAAACATCGTCAGAAATCAACTTTATGAGGCAGTCTAAATAGCAGCACAAAATTGTTAGTTTAAAATAATCTGGCCCAGACTATTGACTCAGTTGGGAAAGCAACACTTTTAAAATTGTACATTGTGATCATAAGGCAAAACACAACCAAAAAGCAGGCTGCCTGAAACTGATGTTTTATGTGCTTTAATTATAGTTGAGTTTAAGATAAACAAATCTAGAATGAAGGTTAACTTAATCTGCAGCATCAAAACTGACAGAAAGGTCAAACCGGACCAAAACAAGAAATAGCCCCAAGCTAATTGTGCTATTTAACTGTAACGCAGCCCTACATTTCCACTTTAAATCACCTGAGCTTATTCCGCAAGACTCCACAGAGGAAGGTCGAATGACTTTTAAAATTCTGCCTTTGAAGAAACAAACAGTGCCTTGTTAGCATCTGTGAGTCACAGCCATGGATGATTAACGTCCAGCAGCACTAAACCTTTGACTTGCGTGGTGTTCTCGGTAGCACCGACGGTAGATTGTGCCTCGAGTGAAAACATCAAAACTCCTGTGATCACTGATCACATGATACATTTAACCACAGGAGCATCATTGGAGTAGAACGGTTAACCATTATTAAACACACAGGAGCAGACTTTTATCCTGCTAAATCTAGCATTGCATTTAATGCTGCTGTAAATGTTTTTGTTTTTTTTAAATATACTTGAATGATTTACATAATTCCAAGTATTTTGTTGTATAGTTTTTTAGTTTTCACATACCCAAGCAATACTGGCTACTTGACAATCTGACTATCCACTGTCCAATCCACAGGCTTTGTTTTTATCATTTTATCATAGACATACTTTGTCTGTCTGTCTCTCTGTCTATCTAGATCGGAGGCTCGGTTGCTAACTGTTCTCACTACAAGCTAGCTCTTTTTCTCATTGAATGTGTCACCAACTGTCAACCCTCTTAACACCTACCTACCCTATCGTCTGTCTACCCATCTATCTATCATCCATTATATAACTGCAATACCATGTAATATTGGCATTAATACTCTGCATTTTTATATAAAAACACTGCATGTTTGTATGCTCAAATGGCAGGTAGCGTATATTCCAGTTTGTATTATTCATTGCATTGCCGCTACGACACAGTTAGATGTTTTTTCTTTTTTTTCTTAAGTTCTATTATTTTTGTTCTCTCGAACTTTAAATGATGAAAAAACAATCAAAGCCAAGCGGCGACATTAAATGTTGACGTCAATGAGTTCACAAGTGGCGTCCCCTCTGATCTACGGCGCGATCAGAAAGCGGCAGCACTTTACAGAGACGAGACGACAAACAAGAGTTTCACGCAAAAGACACAAAACAAGTAGTTTGATATAGACCCAAAGAGAAAACATATCAAAGGACATTTTTCTACATGTCTTTTGCAAGTACAAAAAGCCCAAGTGGTGTCAGGAGAAAACAAAACAGAAGGCTTGTTTTTTGCAACAATTGCTTTAAGCTACAAAAATCTCCTCCAGTCCCGAGCCTCCCCTCAATGTCAGCCCCCTGCACTCCTCCACGCTCCCCCCTACCACCCCCTCTCTTGGCTCTGCCAGGCAGGACAGGGCCCTCCGTGCTCTCTGATAGGTTGCAGGCTGATGCTTAGCAACAACATTCCTGTGCCCCAAGTAGCAGTAAGCCTCTGGCTGAACCCTTTCATGTGGCTGTCAGGCCACATTTATTTCCTTTTAGCACTTTGTCTACTTGTCCAGATGTATAAGGAGATAAAACAGCCTGCTGTTTACACCGCTCTCCCTCTGTAGCGCCGCTGTAATTAGATTGTATGGCCGCTCTGTCTTCAGTGGCTAGGTGAGGCCGGGTTGACGCGGGATTTGTCGGGATGAGCCGGGTTGCGCATCCGCTGCCTCGACTTTCAAATAAGTTTAAAGGAAAGGGAGAACCTCTCTCTGAATGTTATGAACTCCTATTTACATGTCCCTGTAGTATTAAGCGCAATAATGCTTCCTGGCGTAGTAGTGACATCGCTATTAGTAGCTCAAACCTGTCATAGTTGACATCATGTTGACTTCATTAGGCAACATACATTGACTCAGCAGTGTGTCAAGTACAGCACTCCAATTTAGATCAGCTGCTTGACCTCAACCAACCATCACATAAAACAATAAAGTGGACACATTTTGAGTTTTTTGTTTCACTAGAAATTATTTAAGAAAAAATGGATCATGTCATAACTTGATCATTTATCACATAAATATGAAATGTATTACATAACATCACATTTATCTTGCTGAAACCTTAACTTTATTTTGTTATAAAGTATGTCATATTTATCACGTTAAAACAGGAATGGGAAATTTATCGCCTTATAACCTGAAATTCATTACGTTAAAATGTGAAACTTTATCATATTTTACAAAATTTAGTGGGAGGACTTCATTTTTGGATTGAACCTGAATGCTGTTTTCACTTTTGGAAATATTTTCTTCCATTTGTTAGTGAATAATGTTTGGATTTTACCAATCCAGCTTTAACAAGCAGGTCATGCAATTTATTGCCAATCTACTTTGCGATTTTTTTGCGTTTGAGGAGGTTCATGTTCTACTGTAGGGATGGGCGAGTACTAGTGGTGGTCGGTTCGGATCAGGCCCCACGGTTCGGATTGCTCACGATCCGCGGATTGGTTGGTGGGGGGAAAAAACAACAACAGTGCGAATTCACAATGGACACCATTCAATTATGTCAAGGAAGCTGAAACATACTCAACGTAACACGCTAAGGCTAACATCAAATTAAAGTCTACCAAATACAGTATTACATTGATGGCAAAGCAAATAGCCTTAGTCCACTTTTACTTTGAAGTTGACCCACGTGGTGTGATTGGCTAGCTTGACTTCCCTTTTTAGACGTTTCTTTACGTAGTTTTAATCTACATTGTAGTTGAGAACAAACATCAACACAACGCTATCCCGAACTCAAACTCAATCGCTAATTTAGGACGCTAAGAAACCGCTAATTAATTTGGCCATAATTGTATGATATGGCAGAAGTCTCCAAGGTAAGTGGCTAACTGTTAGCATTACCAACGAGTGTCTGGCTGATAGCTGTAAGTGAGTTTGACAGCTGGTACCTGATGGCTTACTTTAATATTTTTTCAATATTCTGGAGCAAGGCTAATTTGTAATTCACTGTTTTTGTTTAAAGGAAGAGAATGTGCCTTAAATTACAATTTGAGGTATTTTCATAATTATAAAAAATATATTTATAATTAAATAGAACTTCGTCATTTATTTTATAAAACACTAATGCCCATTTAAAAACTACGTTCAACTCAAAATGTCAAACATAGCCGTTTAGATTTTAGGAACACAACTTTAAGTCATTAATACTTTGTTATTTCACTCATGGACCATGTCTAAAATAAGAATGTTTCTGCCTCATATTGCACTTAAAGTTGTGTTCCTAAATCCTAAAGGGCTATATTAGAAATTTTGAAAAAATCTATATTTAATGGGAAAAAGTGTTTTACAAAATAAATGAAGACAAAGCATTTTTTATAATTTATTTATAAAGTTGTTGTTTTTTTGCTGATCCAAAAAGCGATCCGATCCGTGGCTCAAATCCACGATACGATCCGAAACGTGACTTTTGTGATCCATTGCACCACGAGCGAGTACCGATACCAAGTTAGCAGTATCAGTATCAGTATCAGTATCAGTATCAGTATCAATGCCTTATTTCTAGGTATTGGTCTTTGCGACGATGGCCAATACCAGTACCGGCTGCCCTGGTGGCCGTTTTATTTTTGGGAACTAAAAATTTGAAGAATACAATACTTCATGCAATTTTAAGGAAAATATTATATTGGGATATCATTCTTTAAGCTTAATTGTGATTATTTTTTTGTTTTTTTGGGGGAGGGGGGGTCAGAAGTACTAATGGTATCGGTACTTGGTATTGGTGTCTACTCGAGTTGAGTATTCATACTGGTATCGGTCTGGGGGGGAAAAATTGGTATTGAACATCTTTGTTCTACTGTGTGCTATTCTGGTTAGTATGCTAGAACATTTCCTGGACTTTTAATCATGAACCAAGTACAACTTCAAAAACAAACCAACCAACCAGTAAAACGCGCTGGCCAACTCTCCAACTTTGCCATCCTTTTAACTCTTTGACCGCCATAAACGTTATAAAACGTTTAGTAAAAACCTACGGAGGGGCGCCGAGGACGTTAAAAGACATTCACTATGTTTTTTTGTGTTTTTTTTGTAAACGGGTGGAGGAAAGCTTTGGGCAGATGTGTATCAAGTATCAAGCAGATCTAGTTAGTTTAATGACTCGTTTTGGCCCCTAGATGGCAGCGATGACTCTCTTTGGACAATATTGGGTGGGCCGCCCATCGTGGGCGTCAGTAGAAGACGTGAGGCGGAGCGTTGAGGGGACAATGGCTGATGATGCAACAATGGCTGATGAAGCAACAATGGCGACCGGTTGCAAGCAGCTCACGCTTGAGCATTTTTTTCAAAGACGGAAAGCATCGATCAATACTAAAAGGCGCATTGATGTCGATGATGATGATGACTCCGAGCTTGACGCCAAAGTTGGAAGCCATGACGCGACCGTTATGATCACGTAGTAAGCCTCACCGGCTAGCGCTGCTAACGCCGGAGCTGCACAAGCGGACATTCGATCGGACAATGAAGAGTACCCTGAGTCCAATGCATATTCATCGGAGGAGCGGGTACAGTCTGATCACGGAGAAGACACTGGTTCTGGACTACGATGCCACCATGAATGGAGTGGATAAGATGGATCAGAACATCTCTTACCACCCGGTATAGGAACCGAAGGACACGAGGAAGCCAGACGTAACACCACCGTAACGTAACCGTAGCATGATCCTGATATTAGACTTTATGGCAACACACACTGCAGTATATACTTGCTATTCCCCGGAAAAAAACGGCCTGCAAGAAAGTGTAGCTTCTGCACGCGAAGAGGCAATCGCAGTGAAACTAATCTGTTGTGCAAATCATGTTGCGTCTCCTTGCACGCAGGGGAGTGTTTCACAAAAAGAAAAACTGTCGTTGAAACATCCACATAATTGTAAATAGTACCACAGTTGCACACATTTGTAAATAGCTTGCCAAATTGTTGTCAAATTGTTACACTGTTGAATGTAAATAAACGTATTTTGCTATCAAAAAACACTTTTTCATTCTTGGTGGTAGTGTTTTATAGAAGTAAAGCACTATTTAGGTGTTTGTGGCATCATTCATGAACAAAAAGAAGTGTAAAATTCACTAGAGTGCATGAAATAATATCGTTTCACTAAAAGCTTGATTTCTCCGTATTTTGGTCCAAAACAAGCGCATTTGGGCGAAACTAACCATTTTCTATTGTTGATTACTAAAGAACGGAATAAGGTAGAAACAAACTTTTTTTTTCTAATGAAAGATGAAAGTTCAATCTTTCATTTGGTAGTATGTGTGTTTCCATAGTCCAAACAGAACATTTTCTGTGGACCTTGAAATATCAGTCAAAATGCTTAAATCGGCTGGCACTGACAGCATCCCTTTTCTGCAAACGTCTGGCAGTCAAAGAGTTAAGAAGCCCACAGCTGAGGTGTTTGTGTGTTTTCCATGTATCTGCTTTGCCTGCCATCCCAACCCTGCCTTGCCTCATGGTGACACACTGGAAGTAATAATCACTATTGCCTCTGGCTTTATCAGCATTTATTCCCATCACAACACAGAAAAGGCGCAGACAAGACAAGCCCTGATGCGATGATGTATTATCCAGCGCGGGCCGTCATCCTTCATGGTGACATCTAACAGAGCTTCCTTTTCTCCACCGCCACTCACTTTCTTCTTCCTCCTCTCCTCCTCCTCTCTGTCCAGCCTTTCATTAACACACACGGTCCTCCTCGCCTGTAAATTTGCGGCGCATTGTCATGTGCTGTGGTGATAACTCACACCGCGTGTAGACAATAATGACGCGACCACTCAGCATATGCCCCAGGCCTGGCAAATTAAAACAATGCTCAGCTTGATGAGCAGACTAATCTGGACAGCAGAGCGAGTGAGGGAAAGAGAGAGAGGGTGAGGGTGAGGGAGTGAAGGAGTGTAGTAAATACACAACACAGCAGCACCTCCCTCTGTTCAGTGTAGGTACGACCAGAGAAGAAAATTACGTTTAACAAATATATATATATATATATATATGTATATATATATATATATTTTTTATTGAATTTATTGTCTCTGAGTTGGTTCACTCGAAAAACTTGAAAGCAAATCCTCCTCATCACCAAGCAGTCCTGGGTTATTGACTGAAGTATATTAAGTGCAGGCAACCAGCAGAGAGGGGAGGAGCAGTACAAGGCAGAATGGGGGGGGGGGGGGGGTTCTGATTGATGTTCTCTGTGGGTGGGGTGGAATCATCGCGCCGGATAGGATGGGATGTGACGAGCAAAGCTGTTGAATGGGGTTGCCTCGTTTGATCAGCGGGTGTGAGTTGAGCGGGCGGTGTCGTGTGAGGTGTGGCCATCCTGAAAGCAAGGTGACTTGAGTCCCTCTGGAGCATAATAGGGGAGTGTAACGGGGTGGGGGCTCAATTCACTCCGTAGCTTCCTACTGCAGCAGTTTGTTGTTGTGTGGTACTGCTAATAATGTGGCGGCGAGGAAGATGAATTGTAAGCAAGCAGCTGAATTAAAGGCAGAGGGACTTTCAAACGGGACAGGAAATGAGACAAAGAAGGGACGCAAATATAATCATGATGCCTCTGAGGGGCATGTGGTGCATAACAGTGGAAACCACAAAGTGGGACAATTTGGAAGTTAGTTCAAAAATAGGCTTCAAAATGAAACAAAATGTTTGCAGGACCACATAAGTACTACTTTGTTTTAAATATAGCTCACCGGTCAGTGATGGGACATTGTGATTTTCTAGGAATCTTGTTGAAGTCATCATACATTATTAAGGGTATTTTGAGCAAATTGGTTATTTAAGAAGTGTGTATCAAAAAGGTAGCCCTTCACATTAATTAAGTAGCTCTCATTTTCAAACAAAAAGGTTGGTGACCCCAATCTAAAGGATGTGTGAGATACCACCATATAAGGTGATATCAAAGGACCTTTGGGATAATAAAAATTAACAGGAAATGGAGCTTTGCAACATATAGGAGAGGCTGGCTTCTCATTAGAATGTTAACATGTTAGTACCATGAATGAGATGCAGACAAAAATTGTTTTCTACTACAACACAGATGCTAACATGTTGCTAGCATGAAGCAAAAGTCAAACTGTACAGTAATGGTTCATGAAAATGATCACAGATCATTACTAGCAAACAATACATTACCGAGTTCAGAACAAATTGAATTTCCCGCGGTTTTGAAATTAGAATAACTTTAACGGCAACCAACAACACATACCAAACTATATTCAACTTTGAATGTGCCACTGTACTTTCTGTCCAAAGATCGCTGTCGTTTTAGTTCTCACTGTGTACAGTATGTTCTTATTTTGCCTTTTTTTATTTTATCATTAGACATTCCAGTTCAGCAGTGATGCTTCTTAACAGATTTGGAGCCACTGTGTAGGCGGCGAGCTGCAGGTTCGCTGTCAAAACAGAGCTTCCATTTCCAGGCGGTTTCTTTCCAAATCACAGTCCACCAGCATGGAAGCAAAGTCACTTTTTCTCCACGTTGATGTAATATGAGACACACGCTGGTCCGACCTTAATGCCTTTCAGTGATGCTATCTGAAAGCACATTATGCGATCTGTTTCAATTCAATGTGCTCTTCTTGCCCGTGATAAATATGGTTCCATTTAACAGAGCAGGCCGCTGCATTTCTCAAGGTTATGCATGGCCATGTAGAGGAACAACAATAAAAAAATAATAATAATAATGCACCGCCAAAACCATTGCTAATATGTATTTGTCAGTTGTGTCTCTTGCTATGATTAAAGGCCCGGTGGATTCATTTTTGCAGGAAAGGAAACTATTTCTGCAAAGGCATCAGATATGGCCGTGACATGATGAAGTACCTCCTCCGCTAGTTAAAAGGCTGAGGGAAGGAAGGAGGATGTTTTGGACCTTGAAAGTGCACCAAAGAACAAAAACACAACAAACTCTTGACCTGCTTTGGGGACATTACATACTCAATAGATTCAGGATTCTGTTTGTATGTTCTTTTTCCTCAAAAGTAGCATTTGCCTCACTTTCCTGACTTTGCCAAGTGTCAAGCAGCTTGTATAGTGAGGAATCCAATCCGTCTGTTAGTATAATTTGTGTGTGTTAAGATATTTCAACTTATTATTTAACACTGGTGTGTAAAAATACATTCATCAACTGAAGAGTTGGTGATGCTTTCATTGAGAAGATTTATTCAATTAGTTTTCCATGAAACACTGGTTTTGAGTTGTAATGTCAGCTTTCACCACTAGATGGCAGGCCTTTTTTCTTTTCTTTTCTTTTTTTACAGATTTGTAATGATGCAGTATGCAGGACGAACATGGCACCTCAATAATATTAAATTTTTTAAGTAAGTTGATTTTTGTGGGAAAAAAAGTACAAAATGAGTTCTTGCCCTTAATGTTGGTTTGATGTTGAGCAGGTTTGTGTCGTCCTTGAATAGGAATTTTTATGCAAGAGAGCCTTTTGCACTGGGGAAAAATAGTTTGTGGTTATTTACCTTTTGTTGTTGGGTTCCGATCATGGGTCTTTTAGACATACAGTACATTGAAAAATCAAATATATTAAGATCGCATATTTCTTATGTTCCATGTGGCCTCCAAGTAGCACTGATGGAAAAATTGTGGCGCTCTCCAGCATCGAAGTTGCCCATCCCTGCTTTTGTTGCTCTCTGAGCTGGTCTCATGAGATTTGCTGTCGTCTCACATGAACTCCGGCATGCATGACGGCTTTAACTCCACGTTTTGTTTGACTTTTGTGGCATATTTTTGAGGCATGATTACAATTAGTGTCTGTTCAACATTAGGATGTAAAAATACATTTAGCATCTGAACAGAAGAAGTCCTTCTTGAAGTTTTGTTATGATGTTGTACTAGGACTGGCTTCCCCAACTATTTGACAGCATGTCAAACGCTGTCCAAGCTATTTTCATTAAAATCCTCCATTGCGTGTCTTCTCTCCTGCAGCCGCCGAACGACGGCGGATTTGAGAAGCGCCCTCTGCCCTACACTCCTCTACCCCGAGGATCCAGAGATGCTAGAAACCACAAAGGTAAGAGCAAAACAAAGACCTTTTAGACGGCATAACCTTTTCAAGGCAGCTCATTTTATACACAGATATGTAATTAATAGCAACAGGATGAAATATGCATTCAGTCAAAATCCAGAACCGTGGATTATGTAAATAGAAGTTGTGACCCCCAAGAAAAGCAGACAGTGGGAATCTATTGAACTTCAGTGAAATGAACTAATTCTATCTTTAGTTTTATTGATCTCATCTCATCAGCCTGATGTGTTGATAGTGGGAATAAATCGGATTAATCCTCATTAAATCCGGTCCGAGTGTACTTGTGGGAGCGGACAAGGATCCTTGATCTGTTGGTACAAGACATAGATTAGTTCGATATTGACCCAGAATAGTCGGCCGTCCTTATTGTGTAGAAATACTTTTCAATAAACTGGCAATTTGTGTTAAAAGATAATTAAATTATTTTGTTATCCTGTGCATAAATTTCCCCAGCTACTATATGAAATAGGGACTACATCAATATTAACGTATTTACGAACACACTTGCAAATAACTTGCAAATATGTTTAAACATATTTGCCAGTCAAAAATGTTTAAATGTGTCCCAACAAAAATTTATTATTTTGGCGTATATTTGATAAAAACAAGAAAGTAAGCTTTTGAGTGACTAGAATTAACATGTTGGTGTTCTACTGGTGAAGAGGCACCCACAGAAATCTTTTGCAAATACGAACCACTTGTCATGCAATACTGCTAGACAATAGCGACCTACACAAAGAACCACAGTGTCACACACTCAAGCCATTTATAGTGCAAAGGACAGATCAGTGTCATCCGAGCCTGACTGGTATAGCAGCTCTCATCAGACGTAAGGCACGGAACAAGTCCTGTGCTTTGTCCAAGTCCGACCTGGCTAAGAATGAAGACATCTGACGGATGTAATATTTTCCATTCCATCTCAGATCTGAGCACTGGTGACAGTTTCCATTTGTTTTTTCAGTTTTTTTTTTTTTTTTTTTTTTTTTTTACAACGCAGCACAATCTTCACCCTCCAAGTCATTTTTGCCTGGCTACCTCCAAGCCACTACTATTCTTTGTTAGTTATTTGTTTGACTTAAATAAACATTTATCTGATGCTAAACCCAAACAAGTGAGTGTTTACACGGCTTCAATTTAGGATATAAACAATTTGGATGAGACCATATGCAGACAATTCTGTTGATTTTCAATGCGATGTGCCATCTGGGAACTTGAAATATGGGGGAGTTTTACACCTTAAGAAGCAGATCCACCTATTTTTTTCCCATTCTTTTATGTGGAGGGAGGTTGTATTGTCTTTTCCTGTGGTAGCATTCCACTATGTCCACCCCCCACCCTTTCATGCTGTCACCTGTGTCAGGACGTGCCAGAGGTAATTTCAGCTGCTAGTAGCTCCCAGAGGATGGCAGCACTGGCAGGACACCGCCCCTGGGACAAAAGGGGATGGAAAAAGCAAGGACACAAGTCCAGAATAAGCTCCTGTCTTTGCTGGCTTGAGGAGTCAAACTGGAGGAGACAAGGCAGCGAGGAGACGTAAAAGCAAGATTAAAAAGAAGATATGGAAGTGTTTCATAGAGTGAGCCTGACATCGAACAAGAGGAAAAGATTAAGAGGAGATGAAAAGACGAGGGGAGCAGTCGGCATAGGACTTAAAAATCAGATGGGAGTAGACAAAAGACGACGGCCGAGGAGGTTGGTGGGGGGATCCGGAGTGTCTGCTTGAAGGCGTGACACAGAGCGAAGTGGACTATGTGGTCTGGCAGAGGGGCCCGAGGATCCTCCACAACTGTCACCTTGACTCTGACTCCTACGACTGCTCCCCATTGTCAAGTCTGCTCTAAATCTAACAGTCCATAAGTGAGTCCCAGCCTGCGTGTCTCCATATATAAACGGGTTCGCCTGATGCTACGTGTCGTCTGCTTGGATTTGTGCTGCACAATTTCCTTTTTTTTTTTTGTTAGGTGTACGTCTGTTGTGTATTTTACTGACATCAGGCCAACCTGATGAGCATTAAGGTGGAAAAAAAAAGGGGGGGCAGGGGGCAGCCCTCCCCATTGTGAAGAGCCACAATAAATGGATTATCACAAAGGTTATAATAGTTTTAGATATTTCATTGGATTCATCACTAGTTAGTTTTTATTTTGTTTAGACTTTTTTTTTATTCAGTTAGTTTTAATTTTTAGAGCAAGTTTACAAGTTTGTATTCGTTTTTTTATGTTTTGTTTTAGTTTTGTTTTGATTAGATTTAGTTTTAGTTTTTTTTTTTTTTTTTATACATGCAGTGTTTGTTGAGTACCAGGTTAAAAACAATACGTATTGTGTAAAAAAGTGAACTGCAATTCTCAAACAACTGTTTGATCTTCCTTCTTCTGTATGGACACTACAATACTAAAATAAATACACTTAAATAAATCCTGAAACTTCATGTATGATATTACCAGTAAAAGACGAAAATTAAGGACATTTTCTCCATAATTATAGTTTAGTTAGTTAGTTTTTGTAAACGTAAGATGTACTTTTAGTTTTGTTCTTTTTAAAATCATGTTTGTTTTTTATTTAGTTAACAAAAATGCTTCAATTGTAATTTCACAAAAACATTTAAATTTTAGTTTTAGTTATTGTTAGTTTTCGCGAACTAGCCATTTTCAGACCCTCCTTTTGCCCTAACTATTTATTTATGTATTTATTTATTTATTAACTATATGAATAAATTCCTGGGATTGAATGTCTTCACTCCGAAGAGACAATTGGATCAGCAACAACAATTACAGTGCATCAATGTGATTCCCACAGTAGCGCAGGTAGGCGGCTAACATTTAGCTGCAACTTGCCGCTAACTGGCTAACAACACAAATGAGCTGTGTCTATGGGCTGGCTTCTAATATGAATGAAGGTGTGTCAACGGGAGTGTCAAATTGCATCCGTGTAAGAACACACACACAGTCGGCTGGGAGATTAAGTACATGGTGATCCAGCTTCACCAGGGTAGCCAAAGTTTAGCTTTGTGTGTTAAGAGCTACTGGCATGTACAGACGTATAACTGCAGTCACTTCATCCGATTAATATCAGATTTTTAATCCACATTTGATTACCATTTGAGTATATCTGATTGCATTCGTTTTTGCCCGATCATCTGCCAGAAATCCGATCTTGGGACCCCATTGGAGCAACACAGAAAATTTTAAACCCTATAGTGTAAATTCAACCTTTCCATATGTTCCATGCCAAACAATATTGCTGCTCTCTTATTGTTAGTCAGACTGTCACCTTATATGGATGACTCACAAGTTTATTTCACTGATCTAATTATAGCCGAACAAGTGAAACAGACCTTTCAGACTTGATTGATATATCCATGTGCGCCAAGGATATTTTAATAAAATGCCTTTCATTTCCTCTGTATATGTAAATAAATGTGGCTGGCAGTGGCACTAGCTGCTTTCATACAGGTATCAGATTAAATTTGAGTAGGCCATTCCTCAACGGTGACAACAGTAAATGAAAGGGATATCTTTGTACAAGTCGAGTAAACAGACAAGGAAGAATGCCTCAAATGTGCCTTACAGTATGAGCCCTGGGCCCCTTTAATCTTGTTGTTCTGGGCCAGCTTCCAGCTACTTTGTATGGATGTATCTTAAATGGTGCACAACTGTTATTAAAATCCCAGGAGGAAAGCAGCCTTCAAAGCTTTAAAAAAAACAACAACTTCCTGACGACACCCATGGGGCACATCACATTTGTTTGCCGCATTCATTTCATGTTGGGGGTGATGTGCGCCACAACTCCCACACCAACCCTCCCGCAACCCCGAAAAATGGCAGCAATGGGAACAGATCCAAACTGGAAAGTAAACTGTTTTATAGTTGCAGCACAACAAATAAACAAACATCTGGAAGCATTCAGAGCAGCCCATTAGAAGGGCTCTGGGCCTTGCCAAAAAGGGGTAAATGATGAGGAATGGGCTGTCGAGAGGTTGGTGGAGGCCGGGGAGAGGCCAGATGACGGAGCGGTGGGTGCTAAGCGCTGCCTTTTAAAGCTCAGCTGGGCTCACACTGATCTGCACCTGCTGCTTTCTCCGCCTCCACCGCCAGACATCTGGATGGGATACATGACTAATGGATGACTAAACTGCCAGTGTTGAAACTTGTCGCTATGAAGGGAAAGGTTGTTGCTTTGACTGATGACTTCATGTTTCTCCACGCAAATGCACTTAGCCAAACGCCAAGCAACTTTGACGGCGTTCAAGTTAATTTATTGAAACCGATACATAGTTTGCCAGCGTTGATTTAATGCGCTCGATTTAACGGCCACTGCGAATTATCAGTATGGGTTGCATCATAGCTTGGATTTTATTTTAATATACAGTATTCTCTTGACTACAAATCATTTAAATTTTAGTGGCCTGGTTTGTCTTGAGTTTATATATATATATATATATATATATATATGAACAAAAGGACAAGACTCTTAATTAATCAATCAGTGGTTTGGCTAAATTTAGCAGTTTCCCTTAAATCTTAAATCTGCATCTTAGTAAAATATTTTGAACAATTATCCTTTAAACTTGGTGGGAATAGTTTGGGGAAAAGCCCCTTTTATGTAGTACACAGCGCAAGGTCCATATGCAATATGCTCTGTAGTTTGATGTAGACAAATTTGAGAACCCTGACCTAATGCTTGGCGGCTCTCTAGTTAACACCCTAAGGTTTTTACATTAAAAAAAAAGAAACACGAGGAAGACTTCACTTCCAGTAAGTGTCTCAATATTTTTGTCAATATAGTCAATTTCACTCAGCTTTTTATTTTTTTACCTCCTGCTGCAAGATTATTGCAGCAAAATTCATTTGTAACCAAATAAGAGGGCACGAGTTAAATTACAACACTAGGATGGTATTTAGGCAGATGTCGATTGAATACACATGCTATAATCCATATGCAGATGTATACCAATGATATGTTTTTCATCATCCCAGCATACGTAGATGGCTCAGTCACTCAAATGCATCCATTGGATGATGATGCCGTGTATCTCCTGCTGCATATCGCAGCTCATCACAATGATGATGAAAGCAGGCTCTGTTTTCCTTTATCTTTGTAAGATGATACTGTTTCTCCCTCGAGTGTATTGTGTATTGGCTCGCCAACATGACTGGCCATTAAAGTCAAGCCTATGGAGATGGATGACTGGAAAGTTGGCTGAAGTGGGACTGGGAAGGGGTAGCTGGGCCAGCAATCCTTGACTGCACTGTCCGAATTCAGAGTAATGAGCGCTGACTTGTGGAGGCAGGCCTCGTCCTTATTTGTCACACTGGATGGAAGGCAGCATTGCATCTTCTTTCTTTGCATGGATTAAAATGAAAGTATAACCTCCTCAGCTTCCGTGACAGCTTTAACTGCTGAACTCTTGATGTGGCAGCTCTCGGAGAAGCCGTCTTCCATCAAGTGTTGTTAGTGCTCCTTTACCGAATGGCACTCCTCTTGCAGTTTTTGAATAATTCTGTTTGTGTGCACTTTGAGGACACATCAGGTTTTTTTTTTTACACCTTACTGTTTGATGTCAGTGAGGGAAGCTTGCAAGAATTTTTTTGGGGGGTGGCAACGATGCTCACTCACATCCAACCACTTATGTTTATTGATTCCACCATAGAACATACATACAATAAAAATATCAGGAACTTGTGATTGGTCCAGGATTGGGAAGTCCCACAGAAGTGTGTGGGAAGCTTTAAGAGAAGTTGCCATGTTGTTGTGGGATGTCAGAGACAAGAAAACTAGTGACTGTCTTAAATTCAAGACATAGTTAGAGGGTTGTTTACTGGTGAACAAAATTAACAGGGAGAGGAGCCTTTTCATCTAATCTGGCTTCTCCTTGAATCCAGAAAGTGATGTGTTCTTGTATTCCCCATTTCCATGCTGCTGCATCTTAAGGTAGTGTTTCTTTAGCTTTTCTAGCTAGCTAGTTGTGTTTGATTAGAATTGCTCAACTTGGCATTGCAAATAATGCAGTTAAGAAACTGACTCCCATCATTCAACTCAACTCTATATTTACAGAGCACTTACAAACAACCACCACTTTTTTCTTAATATGGAACTCAGGGGCAGCGGATACAATGAAAACAGCAGAGGCCCCAGAAATTAACCCTGTGGAACACCATATGTTGTGCATATTAATTCGACCACTTTCTTTTTTGGCTCAACATAGTATGAATGGATTACAATTATAAAGAAATCATGACGTACCTTCACAACATGCATGATCACCTGCAGCCAATGATGGCCAAGCAGGAATGAGTCGGGTGTGTGTCTTGACCTCCGCCAAACCCCAGAGACTGATTTACCGAACCCTTGGGGTTCGATCAAACCCAGATTAAGAACCACTGTCTTAAAGTGACCAACAAAATCAAGTTAGTTGGCTTGAGGGAACTCCCCATTAGTGAGTAGAATGCCATCCCACAGCAGTGTTGCAGGAGGAATAGCCATTCTTTTGTGGAATGTCAGTGACAAGCCGCAACGTGGTTGTTTGGGTTACTGTGACCTGAGATACTTAATTGGCTGACATGTATCCTACAACATGTGACTAGCATGAGGCGGAATTGCCAGGCACTTACAATATGTCAGATACAAGTGGCCGTTTGTGGTTGAGTGACCAACATAACCAACATGGCTGACTTGCAACGACTCCCCGCTAAGGAGTGGATACCATCTCACAGCAGTGTGGAACCAACATAAGGACGATGAAGTGCCAGGCTGCTGTGGAATGTCAAAGACAAGCCGCAAAGTGGCTGTCTGTGCTCGAGTGTCTGACACAAGCAACTTGGCTGACTTGCGACGTCTCCCGCATCCTTATAAAGCATTGTGAACAATGAGCTTGAAGCTCAACCGTCATATGTTTTCCTCCCTCTTCCACCAGCTGTGAAATATGATGATGACCAACTTTGAAGCGTTTTCTCAGCAGCAGGCAAATACGCCTCGTAAATCTTTATCGTCCGTGACCGTTGCAGACAAACCTTCGCTATTTACGACGATACAAAGTCGAGCTGACTCACCCGCCGCTCAAGCGAAAACAGATGTGCGTTTGAAGTAACGTGCTGGCCTCCGCTCCAAATGTGTCAGCGTGATAGACAAGGACATGAGCTCTCATGAGCGCTTGGGAAAAGCTTTGGACTTTGGTCTACTTCCCAGTTGCATTGGTCATTCTCAGAAGAGAAGCAGAACATAAATCAGCTCAAGTGGGAAGGTCTTATTTCTAGAAGCAGCTTTGAAATTCCAGTATTTCCAAAGCGGCCACGCTATTTTTCATTTTCCACAATGATTTGTTGTCGGGGAAAACTGAGACACGCTCAGCGCTTTCCAGCCAAGCTTCGTGGTTTCCAATGGTGGGAGTCCATCATGGTAATTTACAATAGAGCTTAGCTGCCAGATGGTTTTGGATATTTTTGCTTCCAGTAGGATGGATGTTGGGTCCAGCAGGTTTCTTCTGTGTCGTTAGCCGAAAACAAATGGCTCGGCGAGCAGGCGGAGTCTGTCTGCCTGTGGTGGCTCTCGACCCTTCATTCTGATGAATAGCTGCTAATATGCTGCCAGACATTGGACAACTTGTCATGGTAAAAAGGACCAACTGCTATGAGTTGTAGTAGTAATTATTGTCTATTACTAAGGGTGTTTACTCGCATTTCAAATGTCTCATGTTTCAGATTAGATGATGATAATAAACAAAGTTAGTTGTGAAGCATATGTGTCTCAGTGGTTAATATAGTATCATACATCTTAATCTTTTTATCATTTTCAGGTCTGTACATTATACTTCCATAGTAACTGAAAACACGCTGTAATCAGTCAAGGCACACACACACGTCGCCCTAATGCTCGTGTGGTTAATGGCTCCAACAAATTACCTTCCAATTCACTGTGGGCTGACAACACATTCTGCACGGCTTAACAGACGTACATCATCATTGAACTTTTCAACAACGCATGATCGGAATAGTTCGATCCATGCCAAGGAATCACTGATAGGCAGTGATTGTAGAGGCCAATGGTGATTGTTTACACTGCAATGTACATAAAATGCCCTCTTAGAGAAAATACTCCCAAATTTTTGATTGAATTCCAAATCTTAGGACCTCAGTTTGGACATTTAACTTATGCAGTGAAGTAGAATATCAATGTGGAAAGTAAGGTTCTATCTGAGCTGATATTTTAAGAGTATTCAGTTATTAACCATGTTATCTTCTGCTTAACCGATTGGTTCATTGTAGACTCTAAAATGCCAATATTGTAGGTGTGAATGTAGATGCTTTGTGAGAGACTATTTGCCTTGTGATCAACTGAGGACCAGTCCAGGGTGACCCCACCTCGTATGCATGGCAGCTTGGCTAGGCTTTACCTTATGCCTGCTTTGGATAAGCGTTATTGAAAAAGGAAGGGTTGACATACTTGAAAGATGTTAATGTTTTGGACCTATTTGAACTCATTCACTCACAGCGATTTATATTGGTGCAGGAAACATAGGTGATGAGGAGGTGATGGGCAGGTTTGGTAACCAGAAGAGGAACGCAGAAGGACAGATGGTGGTTGACTGCAAAAAGAATGGAAATAGCTGTCGTGAATACTTTCTTCCAGAAGAGGCAGGGAAATAGGGTGACCTACAAGAGTGGAGGTAGGAGTACACAGGTAGATTATATCTTGTGTAGACGGTGTAATCTGAAGGAGCTCAGTGACTGCAAAATAGTGGTGGGTGTGTAGCCAGACAGCATAGGATGGTAGTGTAGGATGACTCTGGTGGTGAGGAAGACAAAGACGGCAAAGGCAGAGCAGAGGACGAAATGGTAGAAGCTAAAAAAGGAAGAGTGTTGTATGACTTTCAGGAAGGAGTTGAGACAGGCTCTGGATGGTTAGGAGGTGCTTCCAGATGACTGGACAACTACAGCAAATGTGATCAGGGAGACAGGTAGGACAATCCTTGGTGTGTCATCTGGAAGGAAAGGAGATAAAGAGACTTGGTGGTGGGATGAGGAGGTGCAGAAGTGGATCCAGAGAAATAGGTTAGCTAAGAAGAAGTGTGACACTGACAGAACTGAAGAAAGTAAACAGTGTAACGAATATTGCATTTTGTTGTTGTTGCCTTTTTAAACATTTCCCCCTGAGGAATGTGTGTGCGTGCCTTAAACCTGTGTTTTCTCAAACCAACCAGAGACAGTTCAAAAAGAAAAAACTCTTTGAATTTCTCTCTAGTAGGGACTGGATTTCAGTTTTACAACCCACAGGAAACATACCTCAGGGCCTACCGAGACCTAAAAGCCTGTTTAGCAAGCAAGTCCCCAGATCACTAGCGATAAGACTGCCTATCAGTCCCCAGAACACGTTTATGGTCTGGTCTATCTACAGGAATCAGCCATGTTTTTGGAAACAACACCCCTTGGAAATTATACGGTACAACAGTGCCCCAGCGGCCACTATTGGTATTATCCTCAAGAATCCTGCCGCTCGTAATTAATCTGAAATCTACCTAATTCGGGACATAAACGGACTCTTATGTACTTGACTGACATCAAGAGACTTCTGTTGTTTATCTTTGTACACAACCTGTATGTCTATCTCAAATGAATGATGTGTGTAACTTCTGCAGCCATAAGTTTAGCTAATTGGTAAGCTTAGTCCTATTCAATAACTTTATGATCGCGGTAATGTTTGAAATGTGTTCAGAATGATAAATGAAGCATCTGGCTTGTCAATTCTGATAAAAAATTATCAAATGCTGTCCCAAAAGCTTGGTCTCAGTCGACCAAGTCTGCTTCATTTTTATTTATTTGTTTTTTTCTTTTTTTCTTTTTTTTCTTTTTTTCTTTTCTTTTTTTTTCTTTTTTCTTTTTTTTTCCTTTAAGAGCTCAGTATTGTTCATTCGGAAATGTCATCATCATTGCTCTTTTTTTTTTTTTAATATATATATATATATATATATATATATACATATATATATATATACATATATATATATATATTATTTTATTTTTTTTGTGTGTGTGGGTGAGTATGTGTATGTGCGTGCGTGCGTGCGTGCGTGCGTGCGTGTGTGTATTTGTTAGCTCACCAGAAAACCTATTAGAAAAAAATCTCATACCGTTACATGATACGTCATACCATACACCAGGAGACCCGAGGGGACCGAAGAAAACCAAGGAAGGTGAAATCCAGCACCGACCAGACACCCCCCACCAGAACTCCTCCCCAGCCCAAGAAACATCCAGACCCCAACAAATCCAAAAAACATAAAATCAGGGAGGCCTCAAGAGACCAAAGGAGAGACCGAGAAAAGGAAGGAAGGACAGACGAAGCCGCGTGAGATCCGCAGACACCAGCCTCCACCGATTCAATAACCTGAGGAGGAAACAGATTGTGTCTGAGTTTCGGTAGATGCTGGTGTGGTGGATCTGGCATGCATGAAAATCTCCACCAAAGAGGGGAGCCGTCGACCCCCACCGGAACAGAGCAAGCGCAACACCTCAGGGCCCCCCAGGCCGCGGCAGCGCCAAAGGACGACCCCCGGGCCCCGCCAGGGCCACCGGCCGGAGAGCAAACCCAGGAGCAGGAGCGCCCCCCGCCCCAACACGGCCCGCGCCCCCGGCCCAACGCAGCAGGACGGGGCACTGCAGGCCCACCAGGCACCCCACCGGCCCCCAACCCCCGCCCCCCCACGACCCCCCGCCCCCCATCCACCCCCGCCACCCACCCCAACCCAGCCCCAGCCGCCCCCACACCCCCAATCCCCCAGACACCCCCCACCCCCAGCACCCCCCACCCCGCAACCCCCACCACCGCCCCCCCCCAACAAAGCCGCCCCCCCCCGACCCCACCCCGACCAACCGGCAGCCCCCCAACCCCCGACCCCCAGCCCCCGGGGACCACCCGCACCCAGGCACCGGCGCCGAAGAGGGGCCGGACAGCGGAGCGGAGAGGGCAGCCGCGCCCACCCCACCCCCCGCCGTGTGGAAGGACGGAACACCGGGGGCAGAAGGGGGAGATGGGGGCACCGGAGGGCGGCCGACACCCCCGAACCCCAGGCCCAGCGGGGGAAGGCCCCGGTCGTCACCCCAGCGTTCTTTGTGAAAATTAACCCCTGTTACTGAGTCCGCCAGCTCGCGGACTGGCGAACTCTACCCCTAAACCGTGAATGTGACCCCACCCAGTGTATATACAAGTGTGTGTGTGTGGTGCATTAAAATTAGGAGCAGGTGAACCGGAGCCGATGGAAATGATATTCCCACGCTCCGATCCACCCGCCACCCAAGCATGTTGCTGACTGTATGTGGTGCATTAAAAAAAATAGATAGGGCGGGGGGGGGGGGGGGGGGGCGACACGGACAGGGGACCGCAGCACTGCTCTATACTGCGGCCCCCAACCGATGGCACCCCCACAAGCCCCCCCCCCACCCACAAGTTGTGTGGTGTATTAAAATTGGAGGGGAGTTGTAGGGTGAAGACGGTGTTTCCACCCTACCCCACCCCCCAAAGTGTGTTATGTGCCCTATATGTCTATAAAAGTGTATTGTGCAAACCTAGTGTAGTGAGTTAAGAGGTGTGACCAGCGGGCCCCCCCCCCAACCGGGCGGGGGCAGGAGGCACACCGGCCCACCAAGCCCCCACCCACCCCACCAGGACCCCGGCGGGCATATGGGACCCGTCCGGCGGGGCGATAGGGCTCGCCCCCCGGATACTGGGTCCCGCCCGAGGTGTCAGGACGCCCACCGGAGCGGGGCGGGCACGACACCAAACCCCAGCCACCCCCGCCGGCCCCCATAGCACCGAGACCCGGGCCATGGATGGAGCCCCCGGCCCAGGGGAGGGGAAGGAAGGCGTACCGGGGAAGGGGAAGGGAGGAGGGAAGGGGACGACAAGAAGGGCAGGGGGCAGCGGCAGGGACGCAAGGAGAGGGGGAGAGGAGGAGAAAGGGCGACGAGGGAGAGGGGACAGGGAGGCGGAGGACGGGCGGGGAGAGGCGAGGAGGGAGAGGCAGCAAGGGGGAGGAAGGGGGAGGGGAGAGGGAACCACCGGGCACCCCGGCGGCCCACAGGCCCCGAACCGCGTCGCCGGGCCCAGAGCGACGGACCGCGCCGGAACGGCGCCACCCCCGACACCAGGGAAAGCCCCGCAACGCAGCACCCCCCAAGAGACCCAGGGAACGGCCAAGACGCAGCCGCCACCCAGCAGCCAACAGAGGGGCAGACCCGCCCACTCCCCGCCAGGGGGGACAGCACCCACAGAATTAACCCACTGGCATGCCGTGAATCCGAATATCAACCCCTGGTGCCCATCGGAGGTGAATCCGCTCGATCCCGCTGGCAGCAGCCGGGTTCCTGACTATAGAAACACAACCATTAGTTACAAATTGCCTAATACAGAAACATCAATGCAAGTTATAACGCTGCTGTGGCTCTCGCTAACAGGCAGAATTTAAATCCAAGTTTAGGTTAAAAAATTCTATATACGTAGACCATGTTTCTTTAAATTTTGACATTTGGTTTTTATTTGAGGCAGATATTTTTTCCATTAAAATATGATTTATGAGGTTAGACCATTGGTCGATATTCAAAGTTTGTTTATTTTTCCAGTTAACAAGAATTGTTTTTTTTGCGATAGTAAGGGCTACAAGTATAGATTGAAATTGTTTATGTGGTAAGTCAATTGTTGTTAAGTCACCTAGCAAACACAAGTTTGGAGAGAACGGTATCCTACAGTCCAAGACAGCGGAAAGTTTTTCTAAGACTTTAGTCCAGAAACACATAACCGGAGTACATAACCATAAAGCATGAAAATAAGTGTCTGTAGTGTTTTGTAAACACTGGAGACAAATGTCGGAGTCTGAGAGTCCCATTTTCTTCATCATATATTGAGTAATGTATGTTCTGTGAATAATTTTATATTGGATAAGTTGTAAATTTGTGTGTTTTGTCATTTTAAAAACATTTTCACAAACTTGAATCCAAAAGACAGATTCCGGAGCTATAGACAAGTCTGTTTCCCATTTTGAGATGGGTAAAGACGTTTTATCCGTATATGAAAGTAACTTATATATTTTTGAGAGTTTTTTTGTTGTTGTCGGAGAAAGCTTGGTAATATCTTTAGCTAAAACAGGCGGTTGGAGCGTACCCTGGAGTGTTGGAATTTGTTTCTTTATCATACTTTTAACTTGCAAATAATGTAAAAAGTTTCCGTTTTTTATTTTATATTTTTGGAGCAAGGATGTATATCATATAAACATATTATCTGAGAAGAGATGGTGGAGATGTGTAATTCCTTTCTGCTCCCACACATTCAAATAAAACGATTGGTTGTTAATTTGAAAGTCGGGGTTATGCCATAGGGGAGAAAGCCCGCTGGGCTCCACGTTGGCTTTTGTCATTTCTAGTGCCTTCCACCAGGCAGTCAGGGTGGCGGAAATCATTGGATTTTTAAAGCAGTTATGGCGCTTAATCGATGTTGTAATAAAGAGTAAATCTAGGAGTCTGAGGTTATTACAATCCTTCTGTTCTAGTTCCAGCCAACAGTTAGTATCTCTATTGGGTTGTGCCCATAAAATAATATATTGTAGCTGGTTGGCTATATAATAGTGCATAAAATTTGGTGCCTCTAGACCTCCTTTGGATTTATTTTTCTGAAGAGTAGATAGACTAATCTTTGCTTCTTTTTTTTTTCCAGTAAAATTTTGTAACGGCTGAGTCCAACAACTGGAACCAGTTAGCCGTAGGTTTAAATGGAATCATTGAGAAAAAATAGTTTATTTTGGGTAAAACTTTCATTTTAATAGTGGCTATTCGTCCTATTAGAGAAATAGGAAGATTATTCCAGCGCTCCAAGTCACTATAAATGCTATCCAGAAGTGGAGTGAAATTTAAATTAACTAAATCAGTTAATTTAGGTGAGATTTTTATGCCTAAGTATTTTAAATTACCTATAGGAAATGAGTAGTATGGGTCCTGGCTTGCAGGGTTCCATGAATTTTCTGTAATAGGTAGAAGTGTTGATTTTGTCCAGTTAATAGAATAGTCTGATAACTGTGAGAATTTAGTTATTAAGTTAAATACTTCCCCTAATGAAATAGCAGGCTTTTCTAAATAAAGTAAAATATCATCGGCATATAGATTAATTTTATGTTCTGTTACCCCAGAGTGAATTCCTTGAATCATTCTTTCCTGGCGTATGGCTAATGCAAGCGGTTCAATAAATATTGCAAATAATAAAGGCGACAGTGAGCATCCCTGTCTTGTGCCTCTCTGTAGAGTAAAACTCTTAGATATAATCCCATTAGTAGTAACAGTAGCTTTAGGAGAATCATATAATACTGACACCCAGTGAATAAATGACTTCCCAAAGCCAAATTTATTTAAAACAGCAAAGAGGAAGGACCAGTTAACTTTATCAAAAGCTTTTTCTGCATCCAATGATATAATAACTGCCTTTTTATCATGCCGCTGTGACATACTAATAAGGTTAAAGAGCCTTCTAATATTATTAGTAGAGTGACGCTCTTTAATAAAGCCTGTTTGGTCGCTATGAATGATTGTCGGGATTACTGTTTCTAATCTAGATGTAAAAGCCTTAGTGATAATTTTAATATCAGTGTTAATTAGTGAAATCGGACGGTAACTTGATGGAAGGGTGGGGTCTTTTTCTGGCTTTAATAAAAGTTTAATTGCTGCTGTATTCATGTGTGGGCGTATGTGACCATTAGTTTTAATTTCTGTTACTACTCTTAAGAATAGTGGAGCAAGCATTGACCAGAAGTGCTTTAGAAATATAGCCGGATAACCATCCGGGCCGGGTGCTTTGCCATTTGGCATACTATCTAGAGCACTGTACAACTCGTTTATAGTAAGTGGTGCATCTAACATATCTTTATATTCAGTAGTTACCTGAGGTATACTTAAGCTACTGAGGAATGCCTCAATATGCTCTGGGTTAGGTTTATTAGTTTCTGAGTATAAGTTGTGATAATAATTATAAAAAATTTGATTAATTTCTTCTGGTGATTGTGTACATTCACCAGTTGTACCTTTAATAGCCGTTATAAGCGATTTTTCCCGATTACGTTGAAGTTGGTTTGCAAGAAATTTACCTGATTTGTTATTATATTCAAAGTTGTTGTATCTCAATTGTTGTATTATAAACTCTGTCTTTTTAGTTAACATATCGTCTAACTGTATTTTTGTATTTTGTAAGTCAGTCCATATTTGGTTATTTGGGTTTATTGCGTACTCATCCGTCAGTTGTTTAATTTTATCTTCCAAGTCTTTTTCTAATTTTTGATCCTGTTTCTTTTTATAAGATGAATATGATATAATTTTACCTCTAATTACTGCTTTCCCGGTTTCCCAGAGAAGAGCTGGAGATAGGTCTGGAGAGTCATTTATTTCCAAAAAGTCCGCCCATTCTTTTCTTATAATTTTGTCAAATTCTGCGTCGTTTAGTAGTGAGATGTTAAAACGCCATGTAGGTGGTGGTTTAAAGGTATAATCAACTTGTAGGGAAAGGGAGACTGGTGCATGGTCGCTAATAATAATAGGATGTATTTTTGTAACGGTTTTATCAGCAATAGAATTATTTGTAAGAAAAAAATCAATTCTTGAAAAGGACCGGTGCACAGCGGAAAAGAAGGTAAATTCCTTCTTATTTGGGTTTTTAAGTCTCCAGCTGTCGACGAGGCCAAAGTCATCCATATATTCCCCTATTACTTTTGTGGATTGTGATCGCCTTATACATGTTGTTTTATTAGAACGATCTATTAATGGATTTAAGGTTGTGTTAAAGTCTCCTCCAATAATAATAGTAGAGTTCGCTGCTAATTCAAACAGTTTAGAGAAAAATTCATGGAAAAAAGCCGGATCATCATTATTAGGGGCATATAAATTACCGAATGTATATATTTTATTAAATATAGTCACCTGAATAATAATGTATCGGCCCTCTGGGTCTGTTATTGTATTATTTAGAGTAAAGAGTAAATTCTTATGTATGAGTATACAGACTCCCCTTTGTCTACTGTTATAAGGGGCAGAGTACGCTTGGCTAAAATTTTTATCAATAAGTAATTTTTCTTCAGATTTTTGTAGGTGGGTTTCTTGTAGGAGGCAAATATCTGCTTTTAATTTTAAGAGATGGTCTAAAGTTTTTATTCTTTTTGCCTGTGAGCGAGCGCCACAAACATTCCAGGAAACCAGAACTAATTTATGCATACAAATAATATAAACACAGTCCTATGTATATATCTGTATAGGCCATTTGCCACCACTGGCATGTTATAGGATAGAATCAAAGTGGTTAGGTGATTTATATAGTTTGTATAAAATATGAGGTAACGTATAAGGTAACATGTAAGGTAATGTGTAAGGTAACGTGTAAGGTAACGTGTAAGGTAACGTGTAAGGTAACGTGTAAGGTAACGTGTAAGGTAACGTGTAAGTAAATAAAACAGTGCAAAAACGAGTAGGGCGGTGAAAGTGAAGGAAATTAACAGGGGATTAAACATAACAATACACCAGTAACCCCAGCGAGATTATTATTTTTTTTTTTTATAAATATACTTTAGATATAGTTGTGTATTAATATTATATTTATAATATAGCCTAAACATAATAAGTATTCATGTTTTTGGTTTTATAACCACATATACAGTATATGTATACACCTAGTAATCAAACTAAGTTTAGTTCCACCAATGCTAATTAGAACAGCCAGGGAGTGGAATTGGGGTTCCGGAATAGTTGGCCATCGATATATAACTTATCAACGGCTATCGTAGTCCGTTTACCCTCCTGCCTATTTTGTTTCATTATAGGAAACAGTACCTTTCGCCGCTCATTGATCTCTCTCGGGAATTGATCATTCATTCCAAATGAGGTCCCTTTAAGCTCCCGTCCTTTACTTTTAACAAATAATTTCTGTTTAAAATGCTCAAACTTGGCAATAATAGGACGGGGTTTGTTGCCTCTACGGGCTCCAAGCCGATGTACCCGGTCAAAAGAGATGTTATTTACCGTCTCCTGAGGAATTTTTAATGAATTCGTCATAAATTTTTTTATCTCAACCTCTGGGTTATCAGAGGTATTCTCAGATATACCTGAGAATATTAAATTCTCCCGCATACTACGGGATTGTACATCTAAAACTGTTTCTTTTAGCGTTTTATTCTCTTTTTTCATAGTTTCCAGCTCGGCTGAAACAGTCGTGAGTGTAGAATGTAACTCGGCATTTTCCTGTTTAAGGACACTTACCTGCTGACTGATAAATTCCATGCTTACTTTTAATTCTTTGACGTCCTCGAGGATGAGGCCGAGGACGTCAAGTTTTTTATTTATGGACTCCAGCACACTGACCGAAACGTCCGTAGTGGTGGTGGTTAGGTCGTCCGTGTCCGTCGAAGAAGGTTTCTTCGATGGTTTCTCGACGGAAGGATCCTCCATCGCGCAGCTGTAAAAATATCCGTCGATGAAACGTTCAAGGTCCTCCACGTTGGGTGGTATTTCAGATCTGCCGGATGAAAGAGAGAAGAGAAAAGGCAAGATATATGATGGTTAAATTTGGATTAGTTTAGTATAATAGAGCTAGTTCTATCTTAGCAGCAGGGCGCCGCCATGTTAGGGTTTCTGGTCTCGCTGTAGGTCTCGCGATAGTCACAGCATCTCGTGAGCGACTTCCTCTGTCGTGAGCGACTTCCTGAAAGATTAGAGTCTCTTCTTTCATCAGGAAAACGTATATTTATATCTGTTTCTGTTTTTGCAGCAATTAGCATTAGAATTTAGCTAAGTTTCATCATTATTCACAACTCTATTTAGAAATGTGAGTAAAATAGCTTTTTTTTCCAACATGGCCCTGGTTGATCCCTTTTGCTCTGCTGCCACCTGCTGGCCATTTGTGTAATAACTACAATTTCTTCAACCATTCTTTGTAGTTGAGATGCTGCATCAAAGCCTTCTGTATGCTCTATTATAAAAAAAAAAAAAAAAAAAAACGTATAAATACGTCTCTGGGACACAACATTTAAAATAGAACATATTTATAAGTTTTTAGGAGCAAATGAGTTAGAAAAGAACTCTGTGTATTTTTTTAGCGTAATCCAACCCCATTTGTTATGAGTATCTGAAGACAAATTATCCTGCTTAAACGTCTCCTTACCTGTCTCTTAGTCTTGATTTTCAACAAATCTCTTTTCAATCTTTCAGGGATTATGCACGCATGAAACCCCTCCTGATTTTAAAAATACTTAGTATTGTTCATTCGGTAATGTCATCATCATTGCTCTATTTTTTTATTTATTTTTTTGTATGTGGGTGAGTATGTGTATGTGCGTGTGAGCGTGTGTGCCTGCGTGCGAGCGTTTGAGTTTGTGTGTATTCGTTAGTTGACCAAAAACCTATTAAAAAAAATCCCATACCGTTCACCTAAACCGAACACCGCCGTCAGGAGACCCAAGGAAAGACCAAAGAAAACAAAGGAAAGTGAAATCCAGCACCGATCAGACACCGCCCACTGGGCCACCAACCAGAGTTCTTCACCAACCCCAGAAACATCTAAATTCCAACAAATCCAAAAAATCAAGGAGACCTCAAGAGACCAAAGGAGAGACTGAGGAAAGGAAAGAAGGACAAACGAAGCAGAGTGAGATCCACAGACACCAGCTTCCACCGATGCAATGACCTGAGGAAGAAGCAGATTGTGTCTGAGTTTCGATAGATGCTGGTGTAGTGGATCTGGCATGCATGAAAATTTCCACCTAAGAGGGGAGCCGTCGACCCCTGCCAGGACAGAGCAAGCGCAACACCTCAGGGTCCCCCAGGCCGCGGCAGCGCCAAAGGACGACCCCCGGGCCCCGCCAGGGCCACCGGCCGGAGAGCAAACCCAGGAGCAGGAGCGCCCCCCACCCCAACACGGCCCGCGCCCCCAACCCAACGCAGCAGGACGGGGCACTGCAGGCCCGCCAGGCACCCCACCGGTCCACAGCCCCCGCTCCCCCACCGACCCCCCCGCCTCCCATCCACCCCCGCCATCCACCCCAACCCAGCCCCAGCCGCCCCCAGGCCCCCAAGCCCCCAAGCCTCCAGACACTCCCCCCCACTCCCAGCCCCCCCTCCCCCAACAAAGCCGCACCCCCCCCCGACCAACCGGCAGCCCCCGGGGACCCCCGCACCCAGGCATCGGCGCCGAAGAGGGGCCGGACAGCGGGGCGGAGAGGGCACCCGCGCCCACCCCACCCCCCGCCGCGTGGAGGGACGGAACACCGGGGGCAGAAGGGGAGATGGGGGCATCGGAGGACGGCCGGCACCCCTGAACCCCAGGCCCAGCGGGGAAAGGCCCTGGTCGTCACTCCAGCGTTCTTAGTGAAAGCTAACCCCTGTTACTGAGTCCGCCAGCTCGCCGACTGGCGAACTCTTCCCCTAAACCTTGAATGTGACCCCACCCAGTGTATATACAAGTGTGTGTGTGTGGTGCATTAAAATTGGGAGCAGGTGAACCGGAGCAGAGGGAAATGATATCCCCACGCTCCGATCCACCCGCCTCCTAGGCATGTCAGTGAGTTTAAAAATGACAGTCTTTTTTTTGTAGCGGTTGCCAAGTTTTCAAACCAATTTTTCGACTGGATACTGAGTTTTTAACATTGACTAAATTAGTGTGTTGCAATTCTATATAATGTCTTGTTTGTCATCGCATTTTGAAGACCAGATCATAAATACCAGTTGTCTGTCCTTGTCCGTTGTACACACATGCACAAACACTCATCCCCAGGTGTCCTCTGTGCTCCAAAGCTAGTGTGGCGGAAAGAGCCGGACTCATCTGTCAATTACGGTAAGCTCCATCGGGCCATTGTCTAAACTGTTTTCTCACTCGCCCGCTGACTCCACTGATTTATTGTCAGCTGCCTTGACATCAATATACAATTGGGAGACACTAAGCTGTGACGTGTGAGCACAAACTGTTGTCAGACTATCAGCACAGCACACATTATGTGCCATTTGGATTATTCATTGCAGCGGGCTGTGTGAAAGCCTTGTTTGGATTCACTGCTTGTAAAGAAGACGGACATTATTGCACATGCTGGGATTTACTTGGGATTTAAACGTGTGAGAAACTGAGCTGAATCAAACATAAACACGGTGCCTCATTTTGTGGGCCTACTTGTACCGGCCGGACTTAAAGGCCGTTTATGTTGAACTACCAAGCATTTCCGTACTGAAAAATATAAAGGGTAGCCACAGTTTGAGGACCTTGTAGGTCTTTTAAGGTTCCGAGCGGCTTTCGGACTGAAAAGAGTGAGGTCACCGAAAATGATAGCGAGCCCAAAACAACCTTTTAGTCTGTCACTTCGATTCCACTGATTAAGCCACTTTAAACAGACAGAGCAGGTTTCTCTGTCACGATAATATGGGCTGACAAGTTATTTCACCGTCATCATTTGATTTGTGAATGCTTTCTGGCATGCTGTGTCACTGCAGTGCGAGACGAACGGATTGACTGAGTCATTTTTGGTCAGAAACGCATATGTATCCCAGATTGTTGTGATATAAAAAGCTTCCTTGTCCTCCCACAGGACATTTATGCATGTAGACATCATCCCTTCAGTTTGGTAGCCATCAAACCGTATCATGTCGAATGGCAAAGAGATGTTATATGTAGTTTGTAAAATTTGTTGAGCATATGGGCTGAGAATTTTGCACAAAAATGCCAGCCAATCAATGTATAACTATTCAGAATGGCTGAAAGCAAGTTGTTATGATACAAAAAAACAGCTCTAGCTATTTTAAACCGAGGCATGTGCCTGCAGAGCCTCACAAGAAAGCTAAAATATGTGTCAGTTTGACACCATTAGCAAGTGTTAACACAACCTTTGGCAGCGCCCGACGACCACGCAATACCGTCTCGGTTTTTATCTGCGAGTTAAGGATTGAGGCAGTTGGAAAACAAAGGCAATGGAAGGGGGCATACTATTGGACAAAAAGCTTTTCACATGTCTAGCAGTGCTCTTCTTTATTTGTACACTGTGACCCTGAGATGCAATGTCTCTGGGCTAGCCGACTGTTTGTTTCACGCCCTATGACCCAGTATGATTCTGGCTAAACTATATATATTCTTTTGTCCTGAGCCTTCTAGTCTCAGTGAGGAAATATATGTTGCATTATCTCCCATGCGTTGCTTTATGTAGCAGGCAGTAGATTGTAAAAGTGCAGCTTGGAAGGATGATATTAAGATAACCTTGGGAGGTAAGTGATAACAACCATCTGTCCTTCAAGCCTTTACGTTTTACACTGGAACCGCCAGAGCAGAAGGCAATCCACAATGGCGCCGGTTGACTTGATTCAGAACTCACATCGCCTCGATTGCTAACCTGTAACCTCTATAGTAAGTATAAAAATGTCCAATATTTGTATGAAAAACATGATTACATCATAAATATAATATGACGGGAAAACAGCAAGTAAAGAGAACAAATCCTTACCTTTACTCCTGTGGTTGGAACATCAGGGACCGTTTTATAATAGAAGTCACCCTGTAATTAGTTACTGAGTCCAACTGTACGCATCAGAAATGTTAGCTATAGATTTAAAGTAGCAATTTAGCATTCCCAACGTCATACAATCATCCAAACCCTTTGTTGTGCCTGAAGTCCCAGTTGAATGATGAGTGAACTCCAAGTTTGGTTTGTCTTTAGAGGGATACCCACCAAACTGGTTTGAAATTAGGGTGACCAAATGTCCTCTTTTGCTCGGATATGTCCACTTTTTTACATGCAGTTTTTTTTTCTGTTTAAAAATAATCATAAAAATGGTCGGTTTTCATTGCGTGACAACTCGGAAGTGGAGTGCACTGTGTTACGACTGGTAGACTGCTCCCAAGTCGATCACGAGTGAAAAAGAAAAGGTGTTTTTTGTGTGTGCATGTTATCATTGTTCTATATTAAAAAAAACTATATATTAAAAAAAATAATAGGTCAGCCTTTTATGTACCTCACTTCCTGAGTGTTCAAATACGGTCAAGAGCTGTGTTGGTTGCCCTGAAATTTTGCTCACTGGTAACACTGCTCTGCCAAACCAGAGGGTGCAGGTTTGATCCCATCTCGCCCCATTAAAAAAAAAAAGAAGAAGAAAAAAAAGGTCGAGCCCCGGAAGAAAAATTATGAATTATGTTATGAATTTATTAATTACATACAGAGGAGAGGCATACGTTAAAATAGTTATAATTAATAGCATTTTTGAGTAAATTTTGAGTATCATTTAAGTATATTGAGGCCGGGCTGAGCATCCTCTTTTTTGAAATGAAAAAATGGTCACCGAAGTTGAAGTAGTTGGAAGTTCTACTGTATTGGTAGCTTCCTTACACAAAGCCTTCTTGGCCAACTTGCATAGTGATATCCTATAGAAGCCACTAGCCTATGACATGGCACTCCTGACAAATCGCTGATCTTAATGCTGTGATGTGCAGTCGATAATATTTGGCTTCATTAATTCCCGTGACCTGAGAAGACATGGTGGCCCTATTAGTCCTGAAATCTCATCCCCGTCTCAGCCATACCTCAGCTGTGATTCAAGCGAGCAGCCAAGCGGATAATATGCTCTGAGCTCTGAAACATGTACCATTATAATTAGCTTTGTCAGGTCTGAGCCCCTACAACCCTCATGCAGATAATATGATAATATGTCTTCATAACCAGCTGACCTTACATGCTCAATATTTCTCCCCTTATGAAGATTACATGTCAATAAAGTAATTGAGTCCCGGGCTGTGCGGCGAGTGAAGATTTAGGTTATTGGACTTTTCGGGGGCAGTGATGTACGAGCATTATTATTCCGCCTGTCAGGGGACGCGCAAGGAAGGCTGAGGACAGTCCGAAGAGTGTCATGGGGGGAGGAGAGAGAGAGCAGAAAATCATTTCTCATGAGGTGAGACGGATCAGCACTTAATCATGACCTCATAGCTTCATCTCTTCATGTGAGCACTGGATATGCCTTATCAATTAATAGTCGAAGAGATGCTGTGGAGTCATCTGTCTTGAGTGATGACCACCTTTGTTAGGGGAAGCTATGTACCATTCTTGCTTCGATGCCTCCAGGCAGCATAATGAGCAAGGCTTCTAACTATCTATAATTGCTTTCGCGATACACTGCCCCAGTGTGTTAGTGAAATTTTGTGTAATATATTTTCAAAAATGTGTTCATGCAGTTTCAATTATTAATAAACAATAGTTTAATTTTGTTACAATATCAAATACAGTATTTTTTAATAAAATTACATAAAAATAAAAATAAATTGATAGTTGTCAGTTAAAATAATGAATGATGCATTATTATTAGTAGTAGTAATATTAGTAGTTGTTATTGTAGTTTTTTTTTTTTACAGACCGTTGGTAATAGTGGCTATTTTTCAGGATACACATGGAAAGGTCAGGAATAGCTGCTCTTGTTTTACTTTATGTTTCACTCTTTGCATCTGGGCAGTTCCTGTTGAACATTTGATCAACCATGCCTCTCATTGAACTTCGGTGATATGCATATTCATTAAGAGGGCGGACTTGGACAGTTTCATTGGCCCACTCTAACGTGTTTTGGTAATTTCATTGGTCAGATGTGACAAGAGTATCTGTTAACATGAATAAATAAACTGTCATATTTAAAGCCAAAGGGTTGAAAGCATGGGTGTCAAACATGCGGCCCGTATGCCAGAACCAATCTGGCCCATGAGAATACAACACAAACGGCAGTTTTACACAGGTTCATCCCACTTAAGATCAAATTTGGGTAAAAGTGGCCCCTGAATTAAAATGAGTTTGACACCCCTTGTTTAATGTTTGGGAAAAAGTAGTGGCTTATTACATAATATATGTACGAACGTGTATCGTTATATTAAATTAAGTATTAATTTCCTTCACTTTAACAGTCCAACTTACTACACCTAGATGATTGGGCATGTTCATGATGTTCGTAAATGTTTATAAAAGATCTCACATTTTATTTACATTTTTCCCTTTGTTATTATGGAGAAGTGTGTGTGAAATACTACAGGGAAAAATAATTTCATACATTTTGGACCGTGGCTGACAATAAAACCGAAGATGGGTATTCACTCACCTTATTCACCTGGTGCTGTATATGGTTTTACAAAAACGCCACAGTCACTATCAAACAGACCATGTGACCTTGTCCTATGTTACATGCCTCACAAGAATTGCGATAAATACCATTTGGTCCGTCATGATTTGACTGTCAGCACCAGAGGCAGAGGTAATGACATGTGAAAACAAGTACGAGCAAACAATGGTGCTTGGACACATTTTCAGCTGTGAGGGGAGATGGAGGCTGGAGACACACGCACAGGCGAGCTGGGACAGCAAATGTTAAAGGATATTTTAGTGTGTCCTCTCAGATTAGGCCTCGGAGATTGATATCTTCCAGTCAGATGAAGCCTTGACGTGAGTGATCCTGCCCTTCCATCATTGTGACAAGTGGCTCTCGGCTAACGCTCACCCGTGTTGATGGGCACGCGCCATGCGCCACGAGGGCCCTGGCCAACGTACCCGCCCTCCTCTCACTCTGCCTCGCGCTGCCATCTCCGATTTCTCTTGCCCTTCTCCCCACCGTGTCACGTCCAATCACTGTCTGGCTGGCCTGGCACCCGGTCGGCCAGGCGGGGAGTGGGAGCCCTAGGTACAAGCTACTTCACAGGCGTCAGGTTGGACTCTGAAATGATTCTAATAATGGGGTGTTACAAGGAGCAGGATGTGGAGTAAGAAGCGGATGATGGCTGATGTGTGAGGCAGGACGGCCATCCATGGACACTGGAGGGGATCGGGTGGAGCCTGCCAGATTGCTGACCGTTGAACAAGACTTCAGTTCGTATTGATCCCTCTGTGGGTTGTTTAAAGCCATGAGAACAAGGCCACAACAAACTAAATGTGTAAATTGCTGTGTCCAGACATTATGGACACTATTGTGCCCACTGCCCAGCCACCACACAGCTCTCCCTTATGGTAGTGTTTTTAGCCTTATGCTAACAAACGTAGACATGCTCGACTGGACTAGTCACCAGCCAATCACAGGGCACATATAGACCAAGTTGACCAACATTTGCCAACATTACAGACAATTTAGAGTCTTCAAAAATCTTGTGTTTTAACCATGCAACAGGTGAAGAAAGTAAATTTTTTACAAACATTTGTGTTTGAGCAATGAAAGGTTGCTCATGCATGGGGAGCAAGATTGGATGCGTATAAAACCCCCAGTGCACTAAATTTTGCCCACCATTTTTGACTTGATGGAAATCGGTGGTGACAGGTGGTGAGGTGCTATTTTGTCCAACGATGCGTGAAGTCCATCATTGTGTGTGCAGTTTAGTTAACGTTGCACTTAGCGACTGACATTGTTCGGGAGCCGGCAAAACACTGTCATTGTCACGTCATTTGTCTTTTTCGGCGGGCCAATTTGACACGTGTCGCATGCCGAACGCCCCACTGCCAGCTTCTTATAGTAGGGTTGTTTGCCCAGACGCATTTTCCATGCACTCTGAGTGTTATTTCTGCGCCAAATCCCCTTCTCGGAGGCCACTCATGTCCTTGCGCCGTGGCCGTGGACTTACAAGCTACCTTCCTTTGAAGACTTTTATGTGGTTGTAATTGACCTGACAATGGGGTTCATTACGCAGTCCCTTTCATGCTGTTTTGCCTGATAATTATTATTTAATGTGTTCAGATGGAGAGCATCATTAATTCATCCCTTCCTCCAATGTCAAAGAGATGAACAGTGAAGTTATCACTCTCTGGTGATTAATATTACGCTCTTTTGTTATTGAATCCTGTCCCAGTGATTAAACCTTCATGGAGTGACTCACCAGCAGCTCTTATTAACGGCGACATTACCGAGCACCAGCGAGGCTCTAATTGCTGTTTTCACTTTTTCCCCCAACTGTCCTGGTCAGAGGTTTGAAACACTTATCTGTAGCATTTCTTTTAATTAGAAATCCAGGGCCTAATGAATAACATAATCGATCAGCGTCACGCCGGCCGTGCGCTGGTGTGGGATTCATATGTTGACGGAGAAAATGAGCGCTGGTGATTAGTGGCATCATTAGTGGCTCCATGCGCCCTTAAGGGTAGACAATGTCATTAAGTGACTGGCGCGGTAAGTAATCGCCTTGTCATTGTGGCGCTGACAGAAGATTTTTGTAATTGTTTTGCTGTGAGTGTTGCTGGATGACAGCAGCGAATGCCTCGTGAAAGACGCTGCAAGGAAACTTCATAATCTCTGAAAGCGCCCTCGTCTTATCTCCGCACTCCAGAGCTACTGTAACCACTGTTCTCTCCTGGCTCCATGTGGAATAAATGTCACTAAAATTAATTTCACCATTTTTTTTTCATTAGAATCTCCTTCCACCTCCACTCACACACCCACAGACACACAACAGTGATATCATACTTCAGTCAAAATTGATGTTCCCCGAAATTCAATTTCCTTTCTCATCCTCGCGGGTTGGAAGTAAAGCGACTGATAGGCGTTTATCCGCCTATAACTGTAATTCAGCCATCAGTGAATAATGCCGCCCTCTATTTAAGGCATTTGATTATGGCCATTTAATCAAATGACCATGATGGAGTCTCATGTTATATTGTTAAAATGATACCTGTTTCTGTGTTACATTGCATGGAAGTCATTTAGAATTTGCATGATTTACACTCTTTAGGTAAATCTACACCATCTCTTGAAAACAGTATCATAAATTACGGCATGAGAAAGATAATCATGGTCTGTTTTCCATATTTCCTCAAATAGTGGCATACACTGTGCACTGTATGCTTCAACAAATAAATCTGAATAGACGCTATATATATATATATATATATATATATATATATATATATAACTTCACTTCACAGCAGACATGGTATTTGTACAGCAACTCGTTGCGTACTGATTAATGCAATTGGCTACCTGTTTGATACCAAGCTGCTAAACATTAAAATGTTTTGGCACATTGAAAAAACTGGCAGTCAAAAAACAAAAGAAATCTACTAGTAAAATATTTCAGTACAAACACAACCAATAGTGTCAAGAATAATAATAATAATAATAATAATAATGTTGGTTAGCAATAATAATCGGTGTGTTGAATTAAAACATTATTTAATACAAAAACAAATATATTATTTGTCTATCCATCCATCTTCCACCGCTTATCCGAGATCGAGTCGCGGGAGCAGCAACAGAAACCCAGACTTTCCTCTCCCAGGCCACTTCAACCAGCTCCTCCGGCGGGATCCCAAGGCGTTCCCAGACCAGCCAAGAGACATAGTCTCTCCAGCGTGTCCTGGGTCATCCGCAGGGAAGCGTCCAGGAGGCATCCGAACCAGATGCCCGAGCCACCTCAACTGGCTCCTGAGTCCCTCCTGGATGACCAAGCTTCTCTAAGGGATAACCAGGACACCCTGCGGAGGAAACTCATTTCAGCCGCTTGTATCCGGGATCTTGTTCTTTCGGTCACGACCCACAGCTCGGGATTATGGGTGAGGGTCGGAAGGTAAATCTTCGCCTTTTGGCTCAGCTCCTCCTTCACCACAACGGACTGATACAGAGTCACTGCAGACGCTGCACCAAACCGCCTGTCGATCTCCCGCTCCATCCTGCCCTCACTGCCCCAAGATACTTGAACTCCTCCACTTGGGGCAGGATCTCCTCCCTACCAGAAGAGAGCACGCCACCCTTTTCTGACTCAGGACCACAGTCTCGAGGTGCTGATCTTCATCCCAACCGCTTGACACTCGGCTGCGAACCACTGCAGTGAGAGTTGGAGATCACGGCTTGATGAAGCCAACAGCACCACATCATCTGCAAAAAGCAGAGATGCAATGCTGAGGCTACCAAACCGGACGCCCTCAACACCTCGGCTGCGCCTAGAAATTCTGTCCATAAAAGTTATGAACAGAATCGGTGACAAAGGGCAGCCTTGGCGGAGTCCAACCCTCACTGTAAACAAATATGACTTACTGCCGGCAATGCAGACCAAACTCTGACACCGGTCGTACAGAGACCGAACAGCCCGAATCAGGGGGCTCGGTACCCTGTACTCCTGAGGCAACCCCCACAGGACTCCCCGAGGGACCCGATTGAACGCCTTCTCCAAACCCACAAAACACATGTAGACTGGTTGGGCAAACTCCCATGCACCCTTAAGGACCCTGCAGAGGGTGAAGAGCTGGTTCATTGTTCCACGGCCAGGACGAAAACCACACTGCTCCAGAATCCGAGATTCGACTTCCCGAAGAACCCTGTCCACCCCTGAATAGACCTTACCAGGGAGGCTGAGGAGTGTGATCCCTCTATAGTTGGAACACACCCTCCGGTCCCCCTTCTTCAAAAGGAGGATCACCACCACAGGATGGACCATCACTGTCCCCGATGTCCACGCAATGTTGTAGACTGTAGAGGCGTGTTAACCACGACAGCCCCACAACATCCAGAGCCTTTAGGAACTCCGGGCAGATCTCATTCACCCTACCACCGAGAATCTTTCCAACCATATATTGTTTGTAAAAAAAAAATGTAAAAAAAAGAAAGAGAAAATAAACCTTGCCTATAACAGATGCCTGGTACAGTAAATAGACTCCCTGGTCACTGAAAAAGTATATCATAATACAGCGGGTCCCCCCCATTGGCATAGGGACCAGGCTGGCCAGAAAATTATGAAAATCCGCCTATATTGGACACACATTGAAATGCATTGGATTTTTATTATTATTATTATTATTACTATTATTATTAAAACGCTGATAAAGATTCAGTAGGCTGCACGGTGGGTGACTGGTTAGCACGTCCGCCTCCCAGTGCAGAGAACGTGAGATTGAGTCCGGGCTTCGGCCTTCCTGGGTGGAGTTTGCATGTTCTTCCCGTGCTTGCTTGGGTTTTCTCCGAGTACTCCGGTTTCCTCCCACATTCCAAAGACATGCAGGGAAGGTTAATTGAACGCTCCAAATTGTCCATGGGTGTGTTTGTTAGTGTGGATGGTTGTTTGTCTCTGGGATTGGCTGGCAACCAGTTCAGGGTGTACCCCGCCTACTGCCCGAAGCCAGCTGGGATATGCTCCAGTGCCCCCCGTGACCCTTGTGAGGACAAGCGGGTAAGAAAATGGATAGATGGATGGATGGATGGATGGATGGATGGAGATTCAGTATGCATTTTCCATGAAAAGCGGGGGTAAATCAAAAGTAAAAACTTACAGTAAAAAATATTGGAAAAAATTTGGTGGGGAAAAAATCTGCAAATATGTGAATCTGCGGGTGGCGAAACACAAGTATGAGGGGGTCCACTTATATATATATATATATATATAGTCAGCAATGGTGTCCTGCGTCCCAAAAAAAGAATCAAATTTATTTTTCACGTTTATATTTTCATATTATAATGACAATATTTTCAATTACTGTCATTAAAAGTGTTGTCTTGAGGACAGCACAAGCAACGTCGTATACCAAATCTGCTAGCCTACTTCTGCTCAACATTGAATCATCTCATGATTGCAATTTTACAATTGTCTCCAGTTATTTGGAATAAGGCATTCCAAAAATAGTCTTGCTGAATGACCAAGTCTAAATATAATCATATCTGATCACCTGTAGCAGCCTGCCCTGGACTCAAATGAATATTTTTTGATGATCAGTTCCTAATATTTGAATGAGGCTGCTCAAGTTAATTGTCAGTGTTATTATCCTGCATGGCTTGCTATGCATTTGTTCTTCTATTGTAGGCAAGCCTTCTCTTTCCTGCCTCCCCTCCCTCTCTGCCGTCGTCCTGGCTTCTGCTGGGTGAAAAATGGCCCACATTTCCCTGATAGCCTGTGTGGATGTGGAGAGTATAAATGGCTAATGAATTACAGATGAACATTGACGCAAATTAATCTCCCTGATGTCCCAGGGTTATATGGCAGCTATTTAAAAGTGTAATCAATACGCTGAAGTTGAGAACATGCAGCGGCTGCAGTTGTTTGGCCGCAGTAAACAGTCGGGAAGGCGAGCGCCAAGGAGCAGGCCCGAGCTGGGACATGCATCATGACGGCAGCTATTTGTGTTTAATGGACTAAATATTTTTTATTGCAGGAGGGTAAATGTCACTTTACTTCACGAAGTTGCACACGGGAGTTTTGTTTGATTCCCCGCAAGGGAGACAGCTGTTAAAATGACCAAGACAGCTGTTAAAATGACCAAGTGCACCACGGTGCAGCATGCACATCATTAAAATGGCAACATGCACCCCATGATGCTCTTCACTCTTCAACCAGCCATGTTTGCTGTGAAAATGCTAAAGCATGTTGCATTTTCTCCAAGTTTTAGAAAAATGTCCACTTTCACCCTAAAGGTCGTCCCTGTCCTTTCTTTTAAAGCAGACTTTTCGGTCCATCTTCTACCTAGCAACAAACATGTGTGACCAGGAAAATTAATTTGAGCTGAAATGTTCTTCAGTTGTGATGTTTTAGAGTATAATGCATCAAATACAATGAACCGCACCTATTCATGATTCACCATTTGCAAACTGTGGAGAGTAGCTGGTATTGGCCACCAGCTCATAGCTTGACAACAAATAGGAGGGTAGTGAAGATTTCATTTAAATTAAGGCCAGTTTACGAAGACACGTTTGAAATTATATTAATGTGTTTTGAGTTCATAGTTTGGGGTATGCATACAGTAGAGTTTGAACTCTTAATTAGGCAAATATGAAAAAGTTAAGAAGGGCGTCAATCATTTGTGAAATTTTGCTATTTGCGAAGGGGCTTGGTCCCTGGGATTGACTGGACATTATTATATTAATATAAAAATAAATAATAGTCGTAACAAATAACAATAACAAATAAGCAATACTGTACAAATATTGGTTTCCCATATAATAATTGTGCTGCCTTCACAGTGCTATTAAATAGAGATTTTAATCATGTTGGCGTGATGAAGACAGTGGCTCTGTTTGAGTTATCAAGACTATCTATTTCCAACTTGAAGAGTTAACTTTCCTGTATCACCTAAATTAGTGGATTACAATGTTAATGGATCAGCCAAATAGCTCTGAAATAAAGTATGTATGTTATGTTGTATGTTAGCATCCAGGAAGATTAATGGTGGGGTAATGTAATAGCATTGTTGCTAAGGTTAGGTTATTGCTGTGTGTAGCGCTTGTCCAAACTTGGTTAACACAACGCCAACATTTCTGAAGAACGTGATATCAAGCTATTAAGATGATTATGGATTACACAAACACAACTAAAAGCACAAAGTTATTGTTTTGACCAACAATTCTTAGTTATCAGAATGGTCTTTACAGACCTACTATAACTAAAAGAATGTTGAGGATGTAGCACAAAGTTTGATGTAATGTAATTAGTGCTGTAGTATTGTTGTAAAACAATGTGTAACGTGCAGACGTACAATTCACGAAATGTAACCGCACTTTGGATAATAATGAAAATGTTTTGTTTTCATGTTCATGTATCACCAACATCCTACATCATTCTCCTTGATCCAGAAAGGACAACAACAAAGATTTTCTGCCACTTGAGTCGCGGTGCAACTCTCCCCCTTCATCCCAGAATCAAACATTGTAAACATCTTACATTATCTTCCATCTACAGTTTACAGACCTGTTAACATAGAAAAGTACAAATAGAAGATTATTTGACTTTTGTTATCAGGTAAAAAGCTAGCATTACATGGTAGCTTTGTGTCACATTTCCACACTGCGACGCAGCTTTGTGACATATGGGACACACATATCTGGAGTATATTTGTCCTGTTGCCATTTTTGAGGTGATTAATGGTATTCATTGGTCATTTGATTTACCTCATTGTCTTTCATCCATGAAATGAAAAACATATCCAATATTTTTAGGGGGAACATGCTTTACGTGCCATAACAAGCTACATTACAGTCCAATGGCTGTTGGGTTAGGGGACTCCGAGAGGTTATCTATCTAGCTGCCCCCACCCATACACACTGAGTAGCGGGTAGGTGCCGACTGCATCTCATGACGTTTGGACTGAGCTGATAAAAGGGTGACTGGAGATGGATGGTGACCACAATAATAGCTGTGGCTCACAGCGGCATACACCTCACGCTCATAAGTCACTCATGCAGAGAGCTCGGACCCCCTCTCTAAGCCCCCATATGAGCTCCCCCACCTGCACGCTAGCATTTTGTCACTCCTTAGAGATAATACCGAAAGTGTAATTGCCTTGTTAATTGCCCCCCCTCCCAATCCCCCAGCTCCTAGTTGTGTTTCCCCCCTGATGGATGGCAACACTGATGGAATTGTTGGCTAAGTGGCCAAACTGCAGGGTGGGGTTGTGTAGAAATAAAGTAATAGAAATTGGTGAAAAGGGGAAAGAATGGTGGAGAAAATAAGAGGCAGGCAAAGGGGAATAAGTTATAGGATGTGAAAAGGAGACAGCAAGTGGTTTCATGCCAAGAATAGATAACCTTGATGTTAAAAGCTACATCCGTCGGATGTGTCTTGTCTGTGACATATTGATGGCCCTTGAAAAGAGTCAAGCTGATTGTATGCAGGGAACAATCATTTAAGCCTCCCTCCTCTCTCAGTTTCTCTTATCGCTGCATAATTTGTGTGTGTGTGTGGGGGGGGGGGGGGTGCGTGTGTGCGTGCGGGCGTGCGTGCATGTGTGTGTGCGACCTCTAATGAATGGCCTTTTTTAAAATGTGTTACAAACAGGATCACTCTATTAGTCGTCATTTAGGATGCACCAGGTATGAAAAAAATAACATGAGCTGGTAAATGTTTCATCTAGAGGGAATAAAGCAGCACTTTTCTTCCAGCAGCTTTACAGACGTAATGTGATATGGTAGTGCCAGTCAGTAAAGAAATTCAAGACATCTGTTGCTTCATTTTTTGAAATTGGTTGTGGACCCTGCAATTAATTTAGCCATGGCGTTCATTAAAATACTTTTACATGCAGTCAATATGCGGGTTAAGGTTAAAATTCGGGATAACATTCGGGATAACCTGTTTACATGCTTGAGCAGACAATTACTCCCGTGTACATGGTCATTATACCCCGTTCGAAAGGGTGATGCACGGATGTCATTACGCAAATAGAAGTGTTTTCTGCTTTTACTATATGTTGAGAAAAAGATGTCATATGTGTGTCACTTAATACGCTAAACAAAATAACTGGTTTCCTCCTGGCTCCAAAAAGTGTGGTTCTTTGCTGTGTTATGTTTGTTTACCTCTGCTTGAGTATTTCCAGTAGGTTGCATGCCAGAAGCATGGACTTATATACACGGATATATGTGTACATAGATACACACTGTAAAGGAGGAGGAGGAGAAGAAGAAGAAGTTGGGTTGTTAAAACCCCCCAAATAAGAGCATAGTCAGGTTTTGCATATGTTTATATGGCCTTTCAAAACCCGAACATTGCCAGTAATCAGGTTTTAAAAGGGATATTGCAAGCATGTATAACGTACGCATTGTCAATGAAACAATAAGAACGGTGCAGAAACAAGGACATTAAATACTTGACGAAGAATCAAAACACGAGGGAGCTGTGAAGGACAAAGTGTGGACCTTATCGGATGAAACTTTAGAATGATTAAAAATCTTAGCTAAAACAAACAATAAACACACCACACAATGGAATCATTGGAAAATATTTATAACTAAACCAGATCATCAAACCAAGAACAAGCCAACAACAAACATCAGTCTACATGTAACATAACAAAATATTTTTCAAAATGTACATATATTGGGTTATTCTGGTCATTATTTTTTAGCTCTGAATCTGAATCAACTTTGAAAAAAACTATTTGCAATGGTTGATGCTTGGACCACAAAAGGTTGGAAAAAAAATCGACTCTAAACGAGCCATCCCATTTTGCATCACATGTATCTGGCTAGGAGTGAAATCAACCTAAGCTAATAATGTTTGTCACCGAAATATGTTGCCAACAACACTCTTGAGGTGCTGCGACAAATCCCAGACATCTGCATGGTCGATCATGGATCCCCACGTCTTACGTTTTACCTGAAAATCTTGGTCAAATTCCGAATTGTATGACTTTCAACTTTTGAGTTTCTACTGGACATCTTGTTCACCCAGCAAAGAGAGATGGGAGCCCTTTAAATGAGACTAGCCGCTGAACAACCAAAGATTTCAGTAGACACGAGCTTGAGGGTATATATTTGTAGACTTTCATGGTTAACCTTCACAGATGAAGGAACTGAAGCTGAAGGGCCCTGAAGCCTTCACGCTCTGCTGAGTTCACCGCCTGTCCGTGAGGGACTGAGGACTGAAGGGATCCAGTTCTTAGGCACTTATCGGGAGAAACTTCGGACAGTTTGTGAGTGCTGATGCAACAACAGTTTTGAGGGGAGAAAGACTAACGCAGAAGAGCAATGGGGAATCTTGGAGTTTTTCTAACTCAAGTTACATCCCAGCTCCGTTTTCATTAAAAGGTACATAAAAACAGTCCAACACGTTCCCTTCACAGCGAGAGCTTGTGCTTATTACCAGAGAAGATGGACAACGATGGCAGACAGAAAGAGAGCAACTATGCTACACTTGGCTTTAAGTGCTTGTGACGCCTTTGGGACTCTACCTGATGAACTCCTGCTTGATAGCAAAGTGCCAAAGTCATCCTCAGTGGATCGCATCCCGTCACTCCACGATGGCTATCCACTTTTACAAAACCATAACACACAGCGGGGGCGGCCGTTTAAAGTGACAGATTCACCAAGTAACAAAAGGCTTAATGTTTGCCGAATTACAGTTTGGCCTTTCTGCTGCTCGTCACTTAGCACCTGCACATGTTCTTTAAGCTCCTTTGCTCTTTATTATGTCCATATCCAGTATTGTGCTCTTGGTGAATGCAACAGTGTGCTTCCATCATGAGTGCATCCACTCAACAGGGGCTTGATGTCTTTTTAGCATCATGAACAATGCTACCTGTAGTTGCTTCTGCATTGTAGAATTGGAGGAATTCCCATCAAAAGCCTTGCGGAAAAAACAACCTTTTATCTTTACCAGGCTTCTGCTATTTGAGCTACCGGTGGCTAACTCGGTCAACGTGACCGCAACACACATACATCGAAAGAAATCCCAGCCACAAAACTCTTTAAGGAGATGAGTACAGACCTGTTGCGTAGTTTATCAGTTTAGAAATAAAGGGTTTGATAAACTAACTCATTCAAACCCAAAAACGTGTCAACATGTTTTTTTAATACTTCACTCCCAAAAACGTATTTACACATTTTTTATATTTGTTTTTTGAGCATACTGAAGGCTTTGATCCGGCTTAATTTTCTTTTCTTCATTTCTTTTTCTATCTATTTTTAAGTATATGGTCTGTTAGCTTTGTTTTTGCCTTTTATTCTGTTTTCTTCAAGTGTTTAACTGGGAGGCGTTTGACTGTTTTTATTTTGTTGTTGCTAAGTTTTTAGCTCCAGTGTTTCCTCTTGGGGAAGCCTCCAATCTGGGAGATATGGCTGGTCTTCCCGTGGGCCCCTTGGCCCCGGGGGGGGCTCTGGCGCGCTTCACTCTGTGTGGGGCGGGCCACGGTCTCTGGGATGACGTTGCTCCCTGTGGTGGTTGGCCATCATCCCTCTCAGTGTGGATGAGCTCCTCCTGGGTGCCTTTCCTCACAGGGTTTTTCTGTGCCCCGCCATGTTGTGGTTTGCGTGTGTGTGTGTGTGTGTGTTTGTGGGTACGATCATGGGGATGTGGGGAAGAGGGGAGGGTTTTCTTTTTATTGTATTATGGATGTTGTAATTGTTCAGCACCTTGAGTTACATTTTAATGTATGAAAGGTGCTATATAAATAAAGTTTGATTTGATTCGATTTAAAGCAATGGTAGTTATTTAATGAAACGTTCAGCAGGTGGCAGCAGAGCGTAAGAGATCAGCCAGGGCCATGTTGCAACAAGCTCTTCTTGTCAGTGTTTTCCCATAGCTGTGTGCCCTACTCCCTACATAGTGCCCTACGCAATTTTGTAGTGGTGTCCAAATGTGCAGGAAGCGAAAATGTAGGGCACTCAAAATTACCCACAATGTACTCAGAAAAGTAATGAACATTGATGTTCACTCAACCAGGTTGATATAGACCATAATGCATTGCGAGTATGAAGAAATACATGGCGCGAGCCACAGCTAAGCACGGGAATCACAGTGATGCATTAATATATACTATGGAAATAATTAATGTGTTTTAGTTGAAAATATTTACAACAAAGGAACTACAATACACTTTTACAACATTCTCATTCACAATAAATAGTCAGAGATTTATGCGCCGGTGCGTCGTAACAGTTACGGTGTCACGTGATATGCGAGGAGAAAGTAATGAGCTGGCTGTCCGAATCACCTAACAGAATGAGGGCACTACATATTAGTCCACTATATAGTGCGTGGCTATGTAGTGATTGAGGGGTTAGGGGACAAGGGTGGACATTTGGACACAGCCCAGGAATGTGAATATTGATTAAACTTAGCTCTATTCTAATGCTAGTTGCTGCAAAACGGAAATAGATATAAATATACGTTTTTTTCCTGATGAAAGCAGAGACTCGAATCTTTCTTTTAATAGGTTAGGTTAAAGCAATCGAACACAATATTTTGTGGGCCATGCAAAATCAACCAAAATCCAGTAAAGCAGCCGGGAGTGAAGGGGGTTGCTTCAGTGAAAATGGCTGGGAGTGAATAAGTTAATGTGCAAAACCCTGACTAACTTGAATATTTGGTCATATAAAGGCATTTTGAGATACCTCAATTGAACGAGAAATTGGTTTAAGTTCTGTGCATGCTCTATTTGCAAGCAATCTTGGTCTTGGTACAGAAAGTACTTCACGTGCTCTACCTATCCAACACAAGGAGACATAAACAAAAATGGCGAAAAGTTTGACGCACTTTTGTAGCCAGGAGGAAACCGACTTCTTTATTAGTGTGGTGAGTGATATGAAAATACTGTTGTTTATCGACTGTAGAAAATAAGAAGCGGGAGTGACGTCTATTTGCAACATTACGCTGTCCGTGTGTCACAGTTTAGACGAGGGTCGATCACATTAACATGTAGGAGGAGTTACTCTACTCACGCGGGTTATTCCGAATCCTTCAGAAAACCGGAATTTTGACCTTACCTTGAATATTGATGGCTCCTAGTAACTGTCAACAATTGAATTTTTTGTTTTTGATTATGAAGTGGCTCAATGTTGAGTGTACCTAAGTGGGACAGCAGCTCCCATGTTAGTCAGAAGAACATTGTGTGTTTGCTCTGCACAATTTCTCCTCTCTTGCAAGACCAAAATTAAAAGACAACTCTTGAAATAATACAGAAAAAATATTGCTGCAACAATTACTTTATACAATTAAGAATATTAAAATGTTACCTGACATCTCACCTTAACGGTTAGCAATGGTTTTCTGTTGCTGACAGTTTGACTCTGGAACGGCTTTTAGAGGTATCTCTTGTCAGATCCACTGGGAACAATTGTTTCCAAACTCAACAAATGACGTGTTTCTCAGCGTCCGTGGAACAGATTGTGTTACAGTGTATATAAAAGGGTCCCCCGTCCGGTGCCTGTCTGATCAGAGCCCAGTAAGACGCCCCCGAGTCCTGTGGTGTCAAGCTCAGTCTCCAGCCATGTTACCTTTGTCCTCGGGCAAAGTGTGGCAGCTGGAATTTGGAACCTCCTCACTGCCAGCAACACACATACACATCGAGTAGAGACTGATGAGCATATAGTATATCCCACTCACACACCGGGGGAGCAGGCATGGAGCTGGTCCCGGATTTTATCGGAGGTGACAGCTTCTCACACTTGAGTGTTTGGATCACCTCACGTAGTTGGGCTGTGAGGGGGGGAAATGAGCGCTGCTCCACTACAAAGTCCAGATTTAGATTGACTGAGCTTGTCCTCGGGCCCGTGGGCTGCTTCTTCTACTGCTGCGGCCTGACAAGAACACCCACTGCTGCCGCGAGGGACTGGTGTGCGCACATCTGTCTGCATACTTTATATATATATATATATATATATATATATATATATATATATATATATATATATTTGTGTGGGGGTGCGTGTGGGGGTGCGTGTGGGGTGTGTGTGTGTGTGTGTGTGTGTGTGTGTGTGTGTGTGTGTGTGTGTGTGTGTGTGTGTGTGTGTGTGTGTGTGTGTGTGTGTGATCACTTTGAGGAGAGCGGCGTGTCAGGTTGGCTTAGAATTGAGGGTGGCATCAGAATATGCTTGGCACTAATATGGCACCAGTATCTCTGTCCCCGTCTCTGCTTTCTGTCACTTAGTCGCCATCTTCTCACCGCCCTTGACAGCGTCTCTTTGGATTACGTGATTGTACTCGGAGCAGCCCTCATCTCGCCCCCGAGCGACGCCACCTTCCCCAACCGGGCCCTCCTCTTTCTCCTCCTCTTCCCATTCTCCTCCTGCAGTGCACTTGATGTCGATGTTAAAAAGCCTAGTGAAAGACGTATCTGTTCGCCTGTCAGAGGATCATTGACAGCACTAATGCCACTTGTCCTTGCCTCAATTGGCGAGAGGCGATACCAAGCCGTGGCCCGCCTGCCTCATCAAGTGGCAACGCGTGACTCGAGACGCGATAGCCCTCTACGAGGACGGCCATCTTGTTTGTCTCATGGCAGGGTTGGGAGGGGTACTTTTAAAATGTTTTCTGTTACAGTAAAGTAATGTAACTTGATTACTTTGGATTACTTTTGGGTTACTCCAATACCAAGTATGCTCATGAGGACAAAATAAAAATAAATATCACCACAATATATATTCTATACAATGTGCCACTGCTATTTGCGGGTCATAGGGACCCGGGCAGCCAACAAATAGAAAATAATCCTTGTGTAATTAAAAAGCATGTAGGCTATAGATAGGTTGGTTGATTGATTGATTGATTGATTGATTGATTGATTGATTGAACGCCATATTCTGTTTTCAAACTGTCACTGAAAGCAACCACACCTCACAGTTTAGCTAGACAGACAGAAAGACAGACAGACAGACAGACAGATAAACGTCGTAATATAAATTAAAAAATATGAATTGTTATGAATATACTTATTCAATGACTAAAAATTGCAACCATATTTCTATTAGGTTAACGTTTCTTCCCACTTTTATGTTAACAAGAGTATGAAAAATTAGAAAGAAATATTGTACACTTTATTATAAATTGAGATATAAAATGTGTGATTGAATTGTGATTAATCGTGAGTTAATTATTGAAGTAATGCGATTATCTACGATTACAAATTTTAATCGACTGACACCTCTAATATCTGCGATTGGCTGGCAACCAGTTCAGGGTGCCCGTAGCCAGCTGGGATAGGCTTCAGCGTCCCCCGCGACCCTTGTGAGGACAAGCGGTTAAGAAAATTCATCAATGGATGGATGACACCTCTAATATATATATATATATATATATATAGGGCTATGTTAAAAATTAATGCTGAATCAGCATATTGTCGTGCATCAGAGGAATGTTAGTGTTTAGCAGGAATGTTTAGGAATAAATTAAACAGTTAAGCAATCAGTCAATAAAGTCCAATCATTACTTACTGTTGGCCTTCGACGCCATCCTAGCATGAAGGGAGTTTGCCAAATTGGACGTTGCATCAAAGAAACAAACCCTCTCAGGCTAGCTTAGCGCTAGCTGGCTGGTACGACAATACGGATGGATTTAAAACATTCGCAAAAATTAAAGAACATGTCTTCTGCTGTTGGCCAGTGTATGGCGAGGGTCCCTGAATGGTAAATTATTTTAAAAAGGAAAACCTTTATGTAGGTTGACGAAGCTGCGTGGTTGAGTAGTTGTGTCTCACCCAAAAAGGTTGTGGGTTCAATCCCCATCCTTTGTGACCATGTCAAAGTGTCCTTAAGCAAGATACTGAACGTTGCTTCTGATGCTGTGCCTACAATGTGTGTAATACAAATGGCTCAAAGGTGAATTAGGTTCGAAACTTTTTTGACATAACAGCTAAATATATCGGATTATGGTGTGCTTGCATCTTCAATAACGGACTCTCCACTGGCCGCCATCTTGACCATATGACTCTTCTATGGTTTTTTCAGTTTAGAAACGGTTGACATTGGCCAAACACACTCTTCTTCTGCTTGAAGTATTCCAAATGAAGTCATTTTAAGAAGTCATTTTTCAAGGGTATGAAAGACTGGAGTTCAGGCGTTTTTGCAGGGAGCAAGTGGAATAAAACATGAGTGCAGCTTGTTAAGTAGTTAAGTCCACCATTGGTTATCATGATGTCATGTGTTTTATACGCCTGTTAAATGCATTAACAAATGCACTTTGACATGTCACGCTCCTGCCTTGATGGTACAACAGTCTTGTGTGTGTTTGGAAGACTGTGCTTGTCCTTGTGGACATCTTAAAGGTCAAAGACATTCGGCCCATGTTCTTAAGGACAATTTCACACACACTCTCCTCAAAACTGCTCTGAGCTTTGACAAGCTTAATATGCATAGTGTTTTTGCTTATTTGATATTTAGTGACCCTTGCCTACGCATGTCCCGTGTTTTTTTTTTAGCCGTCTTCGCCAAGTGCCGCTACATCTACTACGGCAAGCATTCCGAAGGCAACAGATTCATCCAGAACGACCAGCTTTGATGGCGCCGTCAGGTCCGGGAGCAAGAGGGACATCGGAGAACGTGGCTGATAACGCACGGGAAGAGAAAAAGTCTTTATTTATTTACGTACCGCTGATTATCATCAGCACTTCAATCAAATGGTTGCTTTGACTTTGTAACAACAAGATGTTTCAAGACAGTATTGTTGACTTCTGTGCCTGCCTTCTGCGAACACACACACACACACACACACACACTCAGCGTGACAAACAGGTCCAACCTATTGCGTGTCTCGCCCTGACAGCCATGATGGATCACCCATCCACTGCTGCCACTAATCAAGGGTGAAAGGGGTGACAGTCACACACCTGAGACCTGACATGGACTCATCTCATACACACACGCACACACACACACACACATATATATCTATATATATATATATATATATATATATATATATATATATATATATATATATATATATATATATATATATATTTGCCATTTTCAATCCTATACAGTGATTGTTTACATTCCCCTGTGATTCATCTCAATTGAACCATAAAACATTACACCAGACACAGGCCTCAAATGTAATACGCATTCCATATCTCTAAAATGTTCATATTATTGTAACACGTGCACTATCACTAATAGCATCAGGCGTGCTGCCAATGTTATCTTATGTCCCTAATTACTGACATGACCTGGCTGGTCCGATGCAAAGAGTCAATTTAATTTAATGTAATGCCAAGCTCTTATCAAATAGTCGTCTCAAGCCTGAAACATGGTGGATGATTTTCCACATGATGTGATCTGCTTCATCATGAGATATACGGGATGTCCCCACAAAAATGTCCGCGCCCCCAACCCAACGCAGCAGGATGGGGCACTGCAGGCCCACCAGGTAAAAAGATGCAAGTACTGATTCAACTGAAAAGTATGAAAGTGTGGAACTTCCAATGTGGAGTAAATAGTTTTGACTGGCCTATGTCGTTCGAACATACTGATAAAGTCATGCGAACATATTGGTGGACTAAATGCTAAAAACATTCCACTTTTTCCCATAATGGCACATGGTTTATAACGACATTGTCCAAATACTTCTGGACCCAACAGTCTCTTATCTTTCTTAGCAGACATACATACAAAGGCTAGCGAAAGACCCTGCAGGGCTTCTAATGCAGAATGTCACTGATCTGTTCTGATGAAGTAGCGTGCCATTTTTGCTCAAGCAGGAAGTTCCCAAGCAGCCAGCAGCAGTGATGCTGAGTTCAGTGTCAAGGAGGTCACAGCCTGCAGGTGAATGTGCATCTCTTATACCTTAATTAATCCACCAGCCATAATAACGCATACGTTGGAGCTTGGAGACGAGCAAACGTCAAGGCGCCGCTGCGCCGGCGTCCGTTCCTGAGATGTGTTTTGCGCTCGAGTGTGGCAGCTCGCGAACGAACGCACCGTTGACGAGGATGTGAAGTGACACACACCAAACTCGGTGTGTCCTCCAGCCAGCTCCGGTGGCTCAGCGCCTGTCAATTCCAGCTCTGTCACCGGCACTGGCTCAATGGCAGCGCCTGTGACACATGTCACAAACTTTTAAATGTCTGCTCTTTTCAGCAGGATGGCTGGGCGCATGCTTCAGCCAGGGGAAGGATGACATTTGTAGCGTGTGTGTGAGTGTATGTGTGTGCGCACGTTTGTGTGTTGTTGTGTGGCCCTCTTCTTCCTGCCTCCTCAGGCTGTCAGTCCCGGTTTCCTGTGAGCATATCAAAACGCAGACAAATAAACCTTGTCATTTTGAAACGCCACCACTAGTGACCACGCTCCTGAACGAGATGTCAGCTGGAATATGGTCATACACACTCCTGTGGGAAGTCGGCGCACACGACACTGTGAACGACCACACAACCGCAGTAGTATAGACCCACACAAGAGTGCATGATCTCTGACATTTCTATTGACTATCTGAGCATAAGTGAGACTCAGTAGCGTGGCGTAGATTGCCACCAAGGAGTTGGGTGGATGCACTTTTTATCTATTATCAATTTAGATACAACCTGTTAAGTGCCAAACAATCACAAATAATATTATTAAACAGACTCTTTTTTATCTTGTTTGTAGCTTGTTGCCAAACTGTCTGCCTATCTAGCTAGCTATGTAGCTAGCGAGCTATGTAGTTAGCTTTGTAGCGAGCGGGCTATCTAGCTAGCTAGCCATCTACCTTTATAGTTAGCTATTTAGCTATCCACCTATCTAGCTAAATGTCTGTCTGTCTGTCTGTCTGTCTATCTGTCTATCTGTCTGTCTATCTATCTATCTATCTATCTATCTATCTATCTATCTAGCTAGCTAGCTAGCTGTTTACCTATACAGTACATGTTTTTGTTTGGTTTTGAATTGTTGAATTTTATCATATTTATTTGTGCAATTTGGCACAATCGTTAAGATGCTTCCAGCCTCTGCTTATTTACTTCCTATGTGTAATTTCACAGTGTAATAATTAGAGGCTGTACGTGTTTCACCTCCCCAAAAGGCACGCTCTCTCTTCTGTGTGACTCCCTCCCCTGTCAAAATCACTAAAGGCCAATCATCCCATCACAGCAGTTAAAGCCCACAGCCATGATGGCTGATTGACATCAGCTAATGCAAATATACAAGGAGCCAAAGGAAGAAAGGGGACTCGTCTTTATGAGTGACAACTGGCCACTGATAGCAGAGCAGCCCCTAAAAAAATGAGTGTCCCTGTCACTCTTGAAAGGAAAATGAATAATACTTGAATAAAATCACTTAAAAGGGAAAACAATAAAGTTAAGCGTGTAATTTTTTTTTATGGCTATGATTATTTTTTCATGGGGGGGGGGGCTGATTTTGTATTGATTTTGTGTTGTTTTCATCCAAAACGTACTTTGCTTTTGTATTTGGTATACCGTACTTAAAAAATAATAATCCATTATTGTGAAAAACACATTTTGAAGGTACCAGCTTTTTGATAGACATCATATATACAACAACATCACCATTCTTTACATTGTTTCAGAAAAGAAATATATAAGTGTGGCCCTTATTTCCATCGTGCCTGCTGTTGCACGAAAAGCATTTGTCATTGGTTGTGGGACCGAGGGGATGGGTGGGTGGCGGGGGGTTCTGTGCTGTTCTAATTAGCTTGTCAGGGGGCCTCAGGCTGAGCGGGCTGCTTGTGCTAAGAAAGATGGACACACTGACACGCGAGCTGACAGCCAGTCGATAATGTGGCAATTAATGTCATAAATAATTCCACTGCCAATTATGTCAAAATGGACTTTCACTCTGCTACTCCCTTATCATTTCCTCTGATAAGATGAACAAGCGTCTTCACCCCCCTGTAATTAAACGGCTTTTTACATGGAAATAGAATATAGCCCCTTCACATGGCGCTGCAAGGAAAACATTGTGGACAATAATGAATCAGCTTTTTCTGACCTTTACCTCAAAGGAGTCATGTGACACAACCTCCAGGCTCTCAAAATGTCATTGGCTTGTTTGCGCTACAAAAGATAACTTCACTGGAGAATGCAAAGACAATTAGGAGCGAGTGATCGATCCTCACTGATATTCGTAAAAGGTTGCAAATGCTTAACCATCAGTGGGAATATTGATCGCAAAACCGCATCGCTCGCTGGGAAAAAATGATAACCTGGGAATGTGAGGCCGATCAATGGTGGCAGGTGAGAGGTGATGTTTCTCAGAAATGAATTTGTTGTTCTTACACCACCATTTGTTGTCATGCTAGGAATTATGTTAGTGTAAGTTAGCGCACTGACTTGAAAGGGAACGAGAAGAGCCGCCTCCATTGGCTGGAAAGCTTCACAATGACTTCCCGGTGGCTTGTTTGTCTCTCCAAGCGGCTCGGCGGAGGTGAACAGCGAACACTCGCCATCCGACTGACACTAAACTCCCCCTGCCAAATGTATGAGCAAATAAAGTGAGCTCAGTACATGTTAAGGGCTCCTTATTGCACTGTAAAACAATGTTAAACACGTCACCCGCATCTCGGGGCCCTGATGCTAATAATATACGGCCAGTCAGCCTCAAGGTTGTGTCACGTGCGACTACGCCGCCAAAGGCCTTGAGAGGACTATTTGACTAAGTGAGTAAATCAGCCGCCTGCTTGGCATTTCTATTACACCTCCGCGAACAAGGAGAAATAATAACACGTCCTAACAAATCACACTGGCTGCACACAGGCAATAGAAAACCTTTTCTTTGTTGTTGTTTACGTGCACTTGGTGGTTTATTAGATGGGCATGCCACCCGTGCTCTTAAATGTATTTTTTGCATTCTAACTATATAAGAATTGTTATAGGAAAAAAAAAATCTACTGATCAAATTTTCTTTTCTTGTAACATTTTACTTAATTCTCTTAAAATTATTTTTCCCTCATTTGAATAAAAAAAATGTATCCCAAAATGTTGTTTTCTTTTCTTGTGTTAACTTCTCTGAAATAATAAATGACTGATGAATAATAAATTCCTTGTAAGGTTAAGATTTCATTTTAGTGTAGGTACATAAAAATTCATCCTTGTAAATAATTTAATGACTGATATAACTATATTCTTGCAATTTTATGACTTTTAAACTAGTAACACTATAATTCTGAATATTTTCACATAATATTACAATTTCATCCTTAGAGTATTCTGACTCATTGTGTTAGCCTTGGTTCCTCTGAGTCCCGCTCTGCCACTGTCGTATGGTGTTCCACAGGGTTCCATTTTGTGGCCCCTGCTGGTTTCATTATATTTACTGCCCTTGAGTTCCACTTTTGGAAAACAAGGTTAAAAAAAAAGAAGAAGGAAAACAAAGACAACAAGAATCTCCGGTTGTTTCAATATGCTGATGCTTGCTTCTTAATTGGTGCTCAAAGGAGGGAGCACATAACTCTGGCCTCCACTTTGAATATTTTCATAAAATTACCACTTTTTTTCTCTTTAAGACTATTCTTTCAAACGTGCAACTTTGTTCTCACATTTACAATTTTTTCTGCATGGACTATATGCACAAAGCACTTCCGCATTCGATGCGGAGACTTCAGCGAAGCGCACTGTTGTAGTGATGTAAAACTCTAAGCCTAAATCTTTAACTCACTGAAAAAGAACAGGAGTCGCTCCTTGCTTTAACAATATGTCTATCAGAATTTTAAAACTACTTATTAGATCACCCAGAGCCGTAATTTTAACGGCTTGAGCTCTGGTAAATATGTCAATGCTTAAAATTATTATTACACGTGAATACAAGCCATTTGAGTAGCTACTAAAGCTAATTTGTTTGTTAAATTTTTTTATGTAAATGTAAATTATGTATTGTAGCTCCTCTCCCTTGACTACTGTAGCCTCCTCTTCGTCCAAGTCTTCTTCTCTTCGTCGACGAGATCTGACGATCTCTGCCCCGTCAATATTTTGAAGCAGATGTAATGCCTCTACTATTAATTTTTTCATGGTGACATTTCTCTTAATGCCTTGGTGAAAAGTGGTTGTTATGGGTGCAAGAATAATGACTCATGTAAATATTTTCATGTTTTTTAATCCAATAAAATGACAGCATAGGCATATTATAATATACATACGGGCACATGTAAAGTCAAAACGCCAAAAAGGCAGAAACATATAGATAATCAGTGTAATGTTGTCTCTCCTCTTCTTCGATGCCTTGACAAATGCACACAACCACACTCAAAAATAAATAAATAAATAAAAAAGACTCCAAAACGCTGACAACTGGTCGAGGTTCTCTGAAGGAAAATAAACGGTGATGGCCACTACCGGAAAAGGTGGTGCAATATGAGATTTTCCCGGAAATAAGTCACAGCGCTTTGTGCTTTGTCCATTGTGACAATATTCTCGTAATATCACAACAATTTGCTGCTTTTTTTTCAAGAGCCATTTCTCCTTTTTTGACATAATTATTGTGTCATTTACTGGACATGCATTTGTTGCTTTGAATCGAGCACTTAAATGACACTGTTAGCATAATTAATGTGAGTATCCTGAGGGGGCCTAATGAATATTCATCATTGGCAGTGTCAGGCACTGCATTGCTGACTTTTATTCTCAAAAAATTCTGCTTTATTTAAAAAAATCACATTGTAATAGCATTGTTTTAATAAACAATTGTGAAAAGGTGTTATTTAAAAAATTATCATTTCAGTGTTAAAATTTTGACAAACTTATGACTTTACTTATGACTTCATCCACACAAAATTTTGTTCACAAAATTAAGATTGTATTCTCGTAAAACTAGCTAGATTATTCACAAAAATGTATTCACAGTTTTTTTTATATAGTAACTTTATCATTAGTGATGCACCGAATATTCGGCCACCGAAAATTTTCGGCCGAAAAAGGCAATTTTATGGCATTCGGCCAAAATAAAATTAGAGCCGAAAGAATATGGCCAAAATAGGATGTTGTGGTGACGCTAGCAAAAAAAACGCTGTAAGCAAGCGTATGTTTGAATTAAACAGCGAATGCGGGTGTGTGTGTCCGCCTCGCTTCTCGCTGGCTTTTCCACCGAATGAGTTTGCACCGGTCATTCGCAGGGTCATTGCGCACACCGGAGGAGAGGGGCGTCGTTTGGTGTACAACATTTAAGCGGATTGAAAAAAGACAGTTGTGTACTGCAGTACAGGTCCCGCAGCGCCTGTGCGAACTACATTGATTATAAAGTGCAAACGCACCGCCAGGAAATGCTCAACCCTCATTTGGTGTTTAATGTACCATTAGCCAACATGTCTGCGGTGTGGGCACATTTCTATTTATATTGTGCTTGGTTAAAATTGCAGTGCTAAATAAATACTTTATAATAATATTATAATTTTAATTAATTATAATAAATGCAATGATAGTAAAAATTGAAAAACATTTTTTTCGCCGTTTCGGTTTTCGGCCAAGCATTTTTCATTTTCGGTTTCGGCCAAACATTTTCATTTCGGTGCATCCCTATTTATCATCATGAAAATATGACTTTTTCTTGTCGAATTAGGTATTTTTCCTCACACTGTTGCCTTTATTCTTTATATTTTAAAATACAAATTATCTTAACATTACGGCACCATGAACCCAACATGTTTGGCTTTTGTGTGAGACCAAACATCAAAAAGTAAAATCCTCCAATGGGTGCATCTTGCATGTTATATGAATATTAAATCTGACACAGTCAGTGTCACGGGCATCATTAAAACAACGGCGACACGCATTTTGGCAGGAGAAATGCGCTAATGATACAGAATTGCAATCGCACAATGAGGCACGCATGTAATGTTTGCATGTTAATGTTTGCACCCGGAGGCCCTGAAGGCTTTATTTAACACGACACAAAGCATCAGCCATTGATTTTACACGCTTGACTTCATCAATCAAACATTTGAACGCACATCCCAGGATACATTGACATTTACAGCTTCTTCCTGCACGGCACAAGGATGTGGGTGTGTGTGTGTGTGTGTGTGTGTGTGTGTGTGTGTGTGTGTGTGTGTGTGTGTGTGTGTGTGTGTGTGTGTGTGTTGGACACACAAACTATACATTATTGTGACATGATGTGGGGTTTTTTTCACCTGTAACTGTAATTACACTTACAAAAAAATCCACTGAAAAAATGTTGAATTGTACAAAAAAACTGTTATTTTTGAGAAAAGTGAACATAAATGTAGTTGAAGAGTAAACAAATTTCCCACATTTCATATGAATACAGTCATCAGTGTGACCTGAGGGATATGTGTGTGTGTGTGTTTTGTTACTCTGCAACCTTCCCAAAGGGAGCAATGGACGAAGATGTTACGATGACAGTGACGCACACAGCTTGCCAGCTTGCTAACACCAGCTGGTGACGAATGGCCGGGAAAAGGAGTGTTCTCTTCAAGACATGGAAATCCCACCTGACGCCCCTCTCAGGGGGTGGGGCATCTGCCAAGGCACAAATTAAATCCTTGAATCATGAAAACTGTGCAGCGGCAAATGTAGTGCAATTTATGGAACTCATACTGTATTGAAGTGGTCAGTACAATGTTGTTCTCTGCAGAACGCAATGTTAAGGCAACATATTGAATTGCATTTGTCTTCTCTACCATCATGTACTTTATGGGAAATGAAAACATTCGATGAAATAACATGGATTCTAAACTACACAGATAGCACAGAAAATATGTATAAACAGCCAGCGAGCTCGTAGCTAGCAGTGCCAGATATAGCTACCTAGCTACCCCGGATGGATGGATGGATGGATAGATGGATAGATACATAGATAGTGATGAGTTATTAACATTGTTTTTTAGTTTTAATTTATATTTTAGCCGTTTTGGATTTAGTTGACTCAGTGTAGGCTCAATGAATTGTATTCTTGTCTGTGTTACTTTCATGAGGAAGGGCAACGGGTTTGTCTATTCATTCGTTATCTAATGGGAGGGCCGGTCTCTGCTGTGTCGGAAGGGAGTCAGGCTTATTATTATTGTATTTTTTCTAATCTGATTTATACCCATGGGAACAGATTCTCTTGTATTCACTGTGTTGTAACCAGGTGTGTTGTGGGCTGATGGGAGGAGACTTCTAGTCTCCCACTTTTCTGAATAAGTATTGATGCCCCACGGGGGACGAGAGAGACAACCTGATAGAACACGGCTTCAGTGTCATCAGCTTTTTGTCCTCAGAAGCTTCTGATAATTATTTACCTTTGCAAAGGGACTTCTTCACCAGAATCTCACCATTCAGTTAATTGAACACGCAAAGAGTACAATACTTAATATTGTCTACTCTAACAATAGATAGATAGATAGATAGATAGATAGATAGATAGATAGATAGATAGATAGATAGATAGATAGACTGAAAAAACTAAAACTATTTCCAATTCAAAAAAAAAAACTGCTACTGTAGTCATACTCATCTGCTGCCAAGCTAGCTAGCTAGCTTGATTTACTGACTAAAAATGGAGAACAATACAATATAAGTATTACTTTCTATAGTACAAGAAAGTGTTCCACTATAACCTCTTCAGACATTGATGTTTGAGATCCTTGGTACAATAGTTCGTCATAATAAGAAGCGCATGATGATTTGATGCCAATAGCACACATGTATTGATCACTCAAAGACCGTTAGTTTGGACCTGCTTGAGCTTCAGGCTTATTATTGCTTTGTCAGACTTGTTTGTTTTTGTGAGTAAAGCATAAACCTTCACATGAGGGTATTAACAGTTTTTTTTTTCATCAGGCAGGATGAAAATTCCGACCTTGTCTTTGCAAACATATTGATCAGCCAGCGAGCCTTTCACAATGAAGGGAAAAGTTCATATGCATATTTGAACACATAATAAAGTAAGAAACATATTTATGGTGGTGCTTGTGATTTTACCAGGTTAAAGTTATTGTTTTACAATAATAATGCAAATAATAATCAGAGAATAATGTAATTTTGTGAGCATGTTTATTTTTTCTCCACATAGGCGACTACAATTACAGAAAATGCAAAACAAATATTGCCAGAAAATATTGAAAATACAATTCCATGAAAATGATGGTATTTATTTTAATGTATACTTTCCTCTCTTTAATGTTTAAGATGAGGGTTTTGGTAAGACCGAGTCAAAGTCCAGACATGAATTTGATTGAAATGTACTGGAATGCCTTTAAAAGGTAATTTGCTGTTGCTGAATTAAAGCAGTTCTGCAAGGATGAGTGGGACAGAAAAAACTCCACAGAGATGTGGAAGACCCATTCATTGCTCGTTATAGAAAAAACCCCGCTTGGTTTTGGTTGTTGCGCATGGCGGCTCAAGCAGTTAAGTGGCAATCACTTTTTACACAGAGCCATGTCGGTTTGGAAACCCCCGAAAAACTGCATTTTGTGTTTACTTGTGTTGTCTTTCACTATTATTTATATTTGCTTGATGATGGGAAACTACAGTAAGTGTGACAAACATACAAAACAAAAACAAAGGGGGCATTAACTGTTTAGCACCACTGCATTACTGTCATATAATTATGACATTATTCAGAGAAAATTCCCCCCCCCAAATTCACTTCTTACTTTATTCTCTAAAACAATATTTAGAAAACTTGCCTTTCTATGACTTCTTGCTCACAAAATTACGCCTTTACAGTTATTTTTGATCACCATTGTTGTTATGTTATGTTGTTATGAATTAAGTTTTACTATGTTGTTGTAATATTACCCCCCAAAAAATTTGTTTTAGTTTTTTTACATACATTTAGAACATTACATCAATAAGAAGAATTACTATATTAACTTTTTTACAAATATGTACCCCCGCTTTTACAAAAAAAAGAAAATACCAAAAAAGGTGTTACATGGATAAGCAAATTGTAGTCCAGTCACTTCAGTTAGACTACAATGATGGCCGACTGTTTTGTCATGTGTAAAGGAAACCTCCTCCCTGTTGTTTTGTGTCAAGATAGAAAAGCATGAACAAGAATGAGAGTGAAGGATTCATCAACATCAACCAAAGCCAAATTACAAATGGCAGCAAAGAAGAGAAAAGCCCCGCCCCCGCACCTTTCTTCTTCCCCTTTAATTCTGTTAATCGCCCCCAGGTAAAGATTAGCTGCTCTTGCCAATTACATTCAGCCTCAAATGTTGCAGCTACAAGGTCACTTTTTCCTTTTTCTTCATCACACACACGTACGCACGCACGCACACACACACATTTGTCTCCTTGTGAGCAGGATTGACTTGTCATGTACTTCTAATAGGCAGCACGGGGAATCATTAGTCCACCTCGCCTCCCTGACTGATGGCTATTTCACTCCAATCATCTGAGCCACGTGCACGCGCGCGCACACACACACACGGCCAAGCCTCACACCACCTCCTTCCCACTATTGACGGAGCGCGTCGGAGCTGAGCAGAGACGTCTTAATCAAGTTGGACACAGTGGGCATTGATTTGACAAGCTGCTGTAATGACCTCCTTGTTTTGCTAAAGGATCACTGTTTATCTGGGCCACGGCTCATGTGCCCGGCATGCCTCATCGTCATGGAAACGTTGATCATGGCTGATTGGCGGGCCTGGCTGTCTTTGGCCGATGCCTGTCACACACCGACAAATGCACGTATATTGATATGTTTACGGTGGCACTGTTTTGTTAGATTTTCCGATCGCGCTTGAATGTGACACCAGTCAAAGTCATCAGAGGTCAATGGTGTGTCAAAATGTCGCACTTGGATTTGATGAATAGAGTGACTATGTTAACATTCTAATCACTGCTTCCGATTGATGACCCAGTTTGGTTGCTATTTGCTATTGTTTAGATATTCCTAAATTTGGGTTTGGGGTTGAAATTTGTCTTTGGGTTTGGCTAGAGATTAGACAAGGGTCAGGGTAGGTCATAGAGCTGTCAAAATTAACTGATTAATCAATTATTAAAATAGTTGTCACAACTCAAAATAAGACATTTGCAAACATCTGTTTTTACATGGGAAAACAATGGCTGAATGGGGTACAGCACGAATGCTATTTTTAGACCGCAAGGTCACGTGACCTTCAGCAGCTTGAACTGGAAGGAGGTCAAAAATGAAGCCGGCTCTTTGACTTACAGACACGACTCCAGACACTACGACCGTCCACATATGAATGATGTATTCTTTATTCGTTTCCCGAAGCCAAAAATTCAGAGGGATTATAAATGTGAATACGGATCAACTTATGCGGACGTCCAAAAGAGCAGTTGAACGCCAGCAAAGTGAAGCCTTTCACCTTCGTATGTAGTAAACATTTTGTTGGGGGCCATCATGACATGCATGCTCCTACCGATGACAATCCTGATCCCTTGCCGGCCACCGCCGTCCCGAAGAGGTAAGGGATTGTCTTTATTTATTTATTTATTTATTTTGCCGTTTGATACTACCGCGACTGCCGGACAACAATAATTGATGACGAGGAAAAGTATTAAAATGGCGTTGCCACTGTTGTTCGGACCTGTCTTGCTTACCGCCTGATTTTTTATTTTATTGCCTTTCGTGCAGCTGTGACATGTATGAAAATGTATCTGTAGGGCCTTTTCTGAATTAAGAAAACTGGTTTCTAAGCGGGAAGGATATAATAATTGAAAGAATTGAGGTAGCGAGTTTTGTTGGTTATGCCCAAGAATTTCTGAGTAGATTTGCAATTGCTACACACACAAAAAAGCCATTAAAAAAAAGGCGTAAGACAAATATGACAGACAAGGCACATGGTGCTAAAGGAAGAATAGCGTGTTGAAACTGGAGCATGTCAGTGTCAGTTGTGTAGGACGATGTTTTGAGTGGTTAAAATTTATTTTTCAGCCATCGAACGCTCAAGCCATCTCCTTAATTGCACATTTGTTTGTTCCTCGACACTTATACCTGTGAATTTGGCACCAGGGATATCATTCTTGGACAGAATTAGTAGATTTAGCGCAGTAGACTGTTTACATACGTCTAGCATAACTGGCCGGCCGAGTTTGACCCCCTCGCTAGACTCATGAATATTAACTCTTTGACTGCCAGACGTTTTCAGAAAAGGGATGCCGCCAGTGCCAGCCGATTTAAGCATTTTGACTGATTTTCAAGGTCCACAGAAAATGTTCTGTTTGGACTATGGAAACACACAAGATTGGACTTTCATCTTTCATCAGAAAAAAAGAGTTTGTTTCTACCTTATTCCGTTCTTTAGTAATCAACAATAGAAAATGGTTAGTTTGACCCAATTTCGCCTGTGTTGGACCAAAATACGGAGAAATCAAGCTTTTAGTGAAACGATATTATTTCATGCATTCTAGTGAATTTGACACTTCTTTTTGTCCATGAATGATGCCACAAACACCTAAATAGTGCTTTACTTCTATAAAACACTACCACCAAGAATGAAAAAGTGTTTTTTGATAGCAAAATACGTTTATTTACATTCAACAGTGTAACAATTTGACAACAATTTGGCAAACTATTTACAAATGTGTGCAACTGTGGTGCTATTTACAAATATGTGGATGTTTCAACGACAGTTTTTCTTTTTGTAACACTCTCCTGCGTGCAAGGAGACGCAACAGCATTTGCACAAGATTGCCTCTTCGCGTGCGCCACTTTCTTGCCGGCCGTTTTTTTCCGGGGAATAGCAAGTATATACTGCAGTGTGTCATCAAGTCTAATATCAGGATCATGCTACGGTTACGTTACGGTGGTGTTACGTCTCGCTTCCCCGTGTCCTTCAGTTGCTATACCGGGTTGGTAGGAGATGTTCTGATCCATTTTATCCACTCCATTCATGGTGGCATCGTAGTCCAGAAACAGTGTCTTCTCCGTGATCAGACTGTACCCGCTCCTCCGATGAATATGCATTGGACTCGGGGTACTCTTCATTGTCCGATCGAATGTCCGCTTGTGCAGCTCCGCGTTTTCCGGCCTTAGCAGCGCTAGCCGCGCTAGCCGCGCTTTGCCGGTGGGGCTTACTACGTGTTCATAACAGTCACGTTGGCGTAGAGCTTCATCTTCATCATCATCATCAATCTGCATTGGTCGATGCCAACTCTCCATCGCCCGATCGAATGTCCGATTGTGTAGAAGTACCCGGCCGGCTATTGTGCGCGTTTTCCGGCCTTAGCAGCGCTAGCCGCGCTAGCCGCGCTTAGCCGTGAGGCTTACTACGTGTTCATAACAGTCACGCCAAAGCTTCCAACTTTGGCGTAGAGCTCGTTGTCATCATCATCGTTGACATCAATGCGCTTTTTAGTATTGATTGATGCTTTCCGTCTTTGAAAAAAATGCTCAAGCTGAGCTGCTTGTAACCGGTTGCTTGGTCAAGCCATTGTGGCTTGGATCAGCCATTGTCTCCTCAACACTCTAGCTCCGCCTCACGTCTTCTACTGACGCCCACGGTGGGCGGCCCATCCAACCTTGTGCAAAGAGAGTCATCGCTGCCCTCTAGGGGCCAAAACGAGTCTTTGACTAATCAGATCAGCCTGATTCTTTCAGCACAGCTGCCCAAGGCTTTCCTGCACCCGTTTTTGAAAAAAAAAAAAAAAAACATAGGGGACGTCTTTTAACGTCCTCGGCGCCCTTCCCTAGGTTTATGCTAAACGTTTTATAACGTTTATGGCAGTCAAAGAGTTAAGTGTGGTGAATCCCCCCCCTTTAAAAAAAAAATCACTATACAAATATGAAGAACGAAATAAAAAACAATCACTGGTTAATTAACAGTAATCAGGGGGGGGGACTTTTGTAATACACTTTAATCCAAAATTAAAATGAATCCGACTAGTCGAATAATCGATAGATTAATCGATTCTAAAAATATTCAATAGTGACAGCACTAGTTGGTCACAAAGCATGAGACGAGTCGTCTTTCAGGTTTTTGTAATATATGTTGTATCCTGTTTGAGACCACCTGCTATACGAGCACGTTGCATCCTGCGGAACATAATAACGCCTCCCTGGATGATTTTATTTATTCATTTTTTTGCAAGAATTTCACATCGCCGACATTAAACTTTACTGGCGTGTCATCCTGCGGCTGCGCCCAAACGTGTAAAACAGTTCATAAGGAACAAGAGGGTGTTCTAGGCAATTATTGAAATAATAGCTTGTTTTGCAGCCTGCTGGAGACTGGAGAGCTTTGTTTCCCGCCACAGAGGTCACACGGTCGGTGTCGTCCCGCACCCTCGTGTGCACTCTTTGCAGACGAGGCGCGCCCTTTAAATTATGTATGATCGTCATCTCAAGTGTGCTCAAACAGGCAAAGGGCGCTGATGTATCATCTTTTACGTACGGCTGAGAACGCTATTTGTTGGTATGAAAGCAACGCCATTGGTTATTTCAGCGACCTCCTTCAGGGGGAGCCTCAATGTGACACCGTGATAAGGCCCAGAGTGCTCCTCAACAACCCCCCTCGCCCCTCGCACAGAGCAGGTAAGTCATTACTTTTAAAGGCGCGCTATCTCCAAGTCACAGAAGGACACGTTGATAGCAGAATAAAGTACACAATCGTAAATGTTTATGCAGTATTTCTTGCCGTATGATTGCATTTTTATGGTTTGGATTGTGATATGGCTTGTTTTTGCCTGTGCAATGAAAAGAGACGCCGAGGGGGCATTTGGCCGTCGCTTTACGGTGGGGGGGACGAGGCGGAGGAAGAGGCGGAGTCTCCCGCTCGCCCCCGCGCGGTAAACACACGGCCGAGCTAAACGGCTGATCAATCAATTTCAGAGAGATCGATCGGCATCAGTTCTGGCTGCATGCGCACACCCCCAGACACTTTATTGTAAATCAATCATTTTGAAAGCATCTCACACATGCTATGAGTGTGTGTGCAGGGGTGTGTGTGTGTGTGTGTGTGTGTATTAAAAGGTGGGGGCCTCATTCACAAACAAGCCTTCAATTCCTACATAGAAACCTTATCAGAGCACAAATCAGCAACCACGCAAACATCTGCTCCTTCTCTATTCCCCCCCTCTCACACGCACACGGTTGATTTTCCCTAGTCAAGTACACTGTGTTGAAAGCTGATTAATTGGTCACTGATAAAAAAATAAATATTTTTTGCACCACTGACATGGAAACCACTAAACGTTTGCTAATCCACAACCAGCAATTTCCCATTGTTGCAGGCCCCTGCAGACAAAAACAAAACAAAAAAACTTTACCTTGCTAGCTGGACATTTCATTGCATCTATCGTGATGTTGACTTTAACGGACTGTTGAGTCCAAAGTCTTCCATTAATTGGCTGATTGGAAGACAAGAGTATTGTTAGAAGAACAGCTTTGTCTTCCGCGTGTTCGTTGTCTTTCGGGTAGAGAGAATGTTGATTATCCGAATACAGGCTGGAGATCGGTGAACAGAAGACCATCTTCAGTATCCACCTGGAAAAAAAAGGGCACTACCAAATATTGCCAAAGTTTTCCGTTTTACTGTTAGGTTAGCTGGCAATCAATTTGTTTGAGTACAGATTCTATAACTGCATCTTTATACTGTCTACTGTTCAAAGTTATTTAGTTAACGAAAACTAGCAAAAAAAAACCAACTAAAACTAAAATTAACAAAATAAAATAAAAAACGAAAATGCTCTACCACACTCATGTTTACCACACTAACTAAAACTATAATCATAGCAAAAATTCCTTTTTAATAGATGAGCCTTCGGGGGATGATTTTAAATATATTTATTTCGATATTAACTCTTTGAACTGTAAAAATGTTTGAACGTGTGTCACACAGAAGTGATGTCATCTAGCAGCAGCCATTAGAAAAGCACCTTCAGATGATGTTGCTCTTAGGTGACAAATTTGCCGCTTGACTTTTGGCTCCAATGATACTGGCTCGTCTGCTTTTCCATTTAACTTAGCAGAAAAGAAAGGTGTTACTTTAAAAAATATATATATTTGACCAGGGTGTTTATTAAATATTTTACACAATACACATAAAAAATAAAATAAAACTAATACTGAAACTAACTAAAACTAAACTAAAAATAAGAATTTAAAAAAACAACAACTTAAATTTTTTATTTTTTTTTAACTAACAGAACCCTGGAAACTAACTAAAACTAACTAAATTTAAAAAACAAAACTCAAACTGAGATAAAAACTAACTAAAATGAAAATTTCAAAACTAGATTTTTATCATTCAAAATCAACCAGTTTGTTGCTTTGCTGCTTGACATCTTCTGGCAACCAGTTAAGAGTTGTATCGGCAATGAATCGCTCAAGCTAGTGATGGACAAATGAAGCTTCATGAAGCACTTGTGGTATTTTTTGACTCCTCTAGATGGCACTCTCGGTTTAAAGATGCAGTGGAAAGGTAATCAATTTCCATTTCCAGATTCCTTTTTAAACCAAGAGCACCATCAAGAGGAGTCAAAACATCGCAAGTGCTTCATGAAGCTTCATTTTCCCATCACAAGCTCCAGCTGACCTGCAGTCTATTGAGGACTACGCCTATAGAAAAACGGTATCCTACATCCCTTTAAAAAAAACAAATAAAACCAGCTTCTTCCTCACCCCTCACTTATGTCCATGTCTTCATCACACACCTTCCTCCGCCTTGTGTTGTGACTGCTGCTGCTCCCTCGCCACTTTGTCCACTTGCGACGCTGCGTCTGGCAAGTGGACGAGTGCCAAGCCCCCCTCCCGACCTCCGTGCACGCTAACCTGGGGCTAACCGTGTTTGCACATGAGAAAGAGAAATGAGGACAAATGCCTGGCTGGCAGGCTGGCGTGTGAAATTGCCCACAAGATGGAGGAGCTCCTTGTACGGGGAATCATTGTAACACCTCCAAATTGGGACTGCAGGTGGCGTTTGAAGAACTCCAGGGAGATGAACAAGTGGCCTTGACACGGTCTGTCGTCCTTGACTGGTGCGTTACGTCTACAGGCGCCTCATCTCCGTATGACAACAAGGTGAAACATCCATTGCCATTTTTTTTTCAAGTTTAGCAACCATCTTGGACTCATTTAGTTCCAATGTAACTAAAGTGAAATAAGGTCGGGCACCGTCTCACAATTGTGTTTATCATTCTTCCAATGAATTCATCTTCCTTGGTCACAAAAACTCACCAATGTTCTCAAACATATGTATCCTAGTGAAAAAGTATTTTAGTGAGTCACAAAGAAGAACTTACTCAGCTGTTTCTAAAAATGCTCATATGTAAAGCCGATGCACGTTCGCCATCTTTTGCCGCAATTCCCAAACAGTCTCCACACTGTTGATCCATGGCCTCATCCCTTGAGATCCAGCAGGCGATGTGGTCGCAATGTTATTCCTCCAATTCTATTCGCAGACATCACAGTGGATCCTCGCTGACTGACAGAGTGACAGGACAAAGTGATGGAGCAGCTAATAACATGTCACTATACGTAAATCAAGACTAATGCCGCAACAGCGTCGGTATTGGCGCTGGCTCGGAGGCGAGGGGTCACCAACGGGCTCCTGCGTCCTCCTCCCTGCGGGCTGGGCTAAGCCAATGATATTTCATATTTTACATTGAACATAGTCAAGGTCACACAGTGCAATCTGTCAGCACCTGTCATTTATGGAGAGTCAGTGTGAAGGTGTGCTCTGACATTTCTCTCACCTTCATAAACAGATACCACGCCTGGATAGGAATTCATAATCCTGTAAGCCATAACGTGCAGTAGATGGACATATTATACATCATCAACAGAAAGCTGCTTTCAAAAAATAAATAAAATCATGATTGTTAATAAATGAATCAAATAACTGAACAACTTATAATGAATTAAAAAACTCAAAAATGTGCTTCATTAAGTATTAATAGTATTAATACTAAAAACTATGGTTGGCCAATGGAATTTTAATAAAATAATATGATTTTAACATTTCAAAATTTCTATTTGGGAATCAGACAATCATAGCAATTTTTAGAGTTCAGTATGAATTATTATTAGATTAATAAAATGATGCAGGAAAAAGTAAAAACTGAATCAAAAAATGTGGCCGTATTGATTTTTTTTGGGAGGGGGTGTCACGTAGTATATGTTAACTTAAAAATTTGCATTGTTATTCACGTAAATTACAGCTACTTAATTAGAAAATCCATTTTCTTCTTTACCGTTAAGTCTTGGCGTCAAAGTTACTACAATGGATACTAGTTGTCTGCCATGTAAAGTGCTAAACAATATAAAACAAGATCGGTGGCTGAAGTGCATCTGCAGTCAGGAGTCTCTCTCTCTCTCTTTCTCTAGATAGATAGATAGATAGATAGACAGACAGACAAATTAATAGATAGATAGATAGATTTATATATATATATATACATACAGTATATATATATATATATATATATATATATATATATATATATATATATATATATATATATATATATATATATATATATATATATATACTATATAGATTAGTCTCAAAAGACTCCAAGAACCATGAATATCATGTATCACAAGGTGCGAGGTATTTCAGAAAAGATCCAGGACTGGTGTTTTCCAAACCCATCTTCTCTTTCAACGTAATCGCCTTGCATGGAGACGGTCACTGTGACCTCAGCCCTCAGCAGGCGCTGACTATTTACAGAGGGATGATGAGACAGATAATAATAATAAAAGTAGACTGGCTTGAGAGAGTCATCACCAGTGATGAGTCATGGATCTTTTGTGGAAGTGTCCCGTGTGGCCAAGGATGAAAAGGCAAGACAGTCCAAGTCCAAAGTTAAAGTCATGTTGATCACATTCCTCAATGTGAACAATAAGAGTTCTGTCTACAGGGCCAGACGATCAACCAGAGATCCTGCGACTTCATTTGTTGAGCGCAGGAGAAGAGTTATATACTAGAGGGTTCTTATTATACTTTTGGAATTTACATTTTAGTTAGTTTTCATTTCGTTTTTGAGCTTTGATTTTTAAATTGAGTTAGTTTTAATGAGTTTTCAGGGTGGTTCTGTTAGTTTTTATTAGTTTTAGTCATTTACCAAAAATATTTAGTTTTCGTTTTTGTTTTAAGGGTATTACTTGTGTGCAATATAAAAAAAAAACACCATGGTAAAATGAAAGGAAACCCCCCGAAATGTCTTAACTAGCGTTGCATTTCGGCTGAGTTAAATGATAAAGCAGACGAGCTGAGCTATTGGAACCAAAAGTAAAGCACGTAAAAAAATTGTCAACTACGAGCGACATCATCTGAACGTGCAAGATGACGTCACTTCTGTGTGACACACTTTCAAAGGTCCTTATTCCAGTTAAATAAATATACTTAAAATGACATTTAAAATAATCCCCAAAGGCTCATGCATTAAATGAATCACCAAAGACTAAAACTAAGGACATTTTCCCTACAATTATTATTATTTTTAGTTAGATGTGTCAACATAAAATGTAGTTTCAGTTAGTCTTCGTTTTTTAAGAAGTATTTTTGTTTTTATTTTATTTCATTTACGAAATTGTGTTTTGAATTTTTGTGTTTTTTTCATTAGTTTTTTTAACTAAAATAACCTTGATACTATAGAACGACAAGTGATGGCTGCCTCACTATAAAACGTGTGGTCACAAGATGTATCTGAGCATCTGACAGTTCCTGGCCGAGAAGAACATTGCCATGCTGGAGCAACCTCCATTCTCACCTGCCGTGGTGACAAAATCCAATGGGACGACATAGAATGCTGGGAAAGTGCACGGGGAAACATTCTATTTTGGATTGGTGACAAGTGTCTTGGAATTTTACTGACACAACTCATGAAAGAACAGAAAAGTCAGGTTTTCCGCTTTAGAACACAAATACATCCATTTTAATTTGAGAAAAATACAAAAAGAAACCATGTACAATCTATGTACAAACATTTTGTACAAGACAGTATATTTATCAGCAGATTATATTTGACAGAGTCAGGTAGGTCAACTCAGCACCATCAAAATAATCCATCATGTCTAGAACACATCCAAAACAAAGAGACTGCTATGTCAAACTCCCGATTTGCTGTGGCGGACGACGACGACGTGATGCCTGAAATCCTCCTTCAACTGATGAAAATAACCACACACAAAAAAATGCAATTTTGAATGCATTATTTAAGACTTGAGACCCAACTCCAGTCTCTGTATGCGTTATAGATTAGAATATCTCGTACAAATAAATTATTCTATCCATTCCTTTACAGCAAAAATCGATCAACTCATGAAGTGCAACATATGATGCGTCAGATGATTGTTTAAAGTGCGCATCGTTCAGTCATTCAAACAGTAACTACCACCGAGGAAATCTGCCACTTGTCGCGATTAGTGGGGCTTGACGCGGGCGGGCCCTCCGCTTGACCTTCGAGCACTGCCTGGCACTGCACCGCCCATGGAGGCGTTCACGGCTTGGATGTTCTCCACACCGGTGCAAGACGACGACGATACAGTGAGAAATAATCAACGGATTAAAAAAATATATATACATAAAAGCGAGCTTGTGTCCCTGAATGACTGAAGGATGCTCAACTACAACTCATCATGGCACTTCAAAAACAAACAAAAAAGAAAGCACGTTGAGAAACGCAGACAAGGAGACAAATTGCAAAAACAAAACAAAAACTAATCAGACAAATATTGCATTAATCGGTGCGTCGTGTTAAAGCCAGTTTGCAGCATGAAGCGTGTTATATGGTGATCATGTTTAAAGACCTGAAACGTATCGTCTGTAAACAAAAAATGGAATGTTAACGCTGGGTCATAAAAGGCAGGAAAATGAAGGACGTTCTTTCGGTTTACCGCATTGGTGCTACCTTTCCATCTTTAGCTTTAACCATCAACAATCGGGATTCCATAATCAAATAGTCATTCAATCTGGAATCGTTTGTTTTTCTTCTCTTTTTTTTTCTCCGTGAAATCTATTTGCTACAAGTGTGACGACGATGTGATCACAGTTCAAAGTTCACTTTAGGACAATGTGCATGAGGCTTCAGTATAGTTGCACCACACCCAATAGACGGACATGAAAGCTTTTCCGACGTGCTTTTGAGCTCCGATGAAAGAAACGAGCATCTATACTGCCGAAGTTAAATGGGCTCGAGTTTACACAAACACAGCACTTTTCCACGTATGACTTCTTTTACAGCCTATAGACGAGAGACGCGGCAACATGTTCTCTCTTGGTTTAAAATTGTATTTTGCCAAATGAACAAAAAAACAAACATACACACGCGCACACACAAAAACAACCAACATGGTCACACTTTGCAATAGTGTGCGCTCTCTTTCGTCTTCACACTTGGGACCTAATTTAGGTCAGACACATAATAAGGTCATTCAGTCGGAGGAAGCGACTCTATCATCTATTATTGTTATTATGACAACTATTTTAGATATATATTTATATATAGAACTCTTGAAAGCATTTTATCAGTCCGCCCATCCTTCGTTTAGCTTATTTGTCCAGCTAAGCTTCGGTTTTCAGAGGCGAGCTGCCAGGCTGAAGATGGCGTTTAGTGAGTTAAAAAAATACTCTTTTGATTAAGCATAGATGTCGGGGCGGAAACACAACTTGAATGATATGTACTCGTCTGTTTTTTTGCCTTTGTTCTTGTGAAAGTGGGATGTTTGGGCAGTCCTGACCAAAGCAAAACCACAAGCCTACTGGAAATATTCCCGGTTGCATTTCCGCCCAACCAGGTTTGAGCTTTTCCTTAAGCAGCACAGCACAGAGCAGCTTCACTCCGGAGAGTTTCTTTGTCTTGTTTATTTGAGGCGATCGACATCTGGGATTGGCGACGGCGAACATCCAAACGCCTCCGTGCCAACCCCGTGCCAGGCAGTCTCTAGCGGTCAGAGGAGGACCCGTTTTCGCCCACTTTTACGCGATATGTGGCAATTTGAACGGCCGTTCTTTTTCTTTGTGATCCCGAAAGCTGCTGCTGCTTTTTGCTCAAACGTGGTTGGGTTCCGGTTCGGATGCAACGTCGTTCTTATCCGAGGCTGTTTCTTCACTCAGGCTACCCTCCAGATGAAATGATCTGCATGAAAGGACCCCTCCTAAGCCCACAGTTCCTTGTCAACATAACTGCGTTATTGTTTTGTTTTGTTTTAGTGCAAATAGAACAGAAGTACACACAAGATGGAGAACGGTGAGCCCGGCTGTTTGGAAGAGTCGTGTCCGGTGAAATCTTTGGGGCGATGATGCGAGCCTCCCCCTCCAATAAGCCGTCACTCATTGTCAACCATTGCAAAGCATTACAGGAAGTACTCGCTCTCTCGTCAAATCTTCAAATAATAATTTCCAAAAAGTGCTAGGGGGTATTAGAGGGGCTGTACAATATGTTATTTGATTGTCATTATGTACATCTCCATTGATACATCAATAAATAAAATAATGTTCAAAGAGCATGGAAGTAGCATTAAAGGTATACACATAGCAGGTCCAGTTTGGATTCCTGTCCAGTTCTCGTCTTAGAGGACTGAAGCACGTCCTATCGTCTTCATCATCATTATCTCTCTTCCAAGACGTCTGCTGAGTGAAAACGTAAAAAGCGGTTCAGCATTCGTCTTCAACTTCTCGGATGGGTGGAATCAGACTACTGGTGGATTTGTACTGGTTGACTTGGTTGGCCATGTGAGTGCTCATGGGCTTGATCTGAATGTTCCGTGGGTACGCGTTGTCCGGTTCATCTGTAAACCATTTCTTTTCTGGAGACGACAAACAAGATGACAGACACAGAGAGACCAGAGTTAAGTCGGAAGAAGAAGCTCGGTAGGATCTATATTATAACGGTCATCTGTGAGTTGTCGCTATATAAATAAAACGGAATTGAACTGAAATGGAATTCTTTGTTCTGATGGGAGAAGTGAGTTGTCTATTTGAGGCAGGTGTTAATTTTATTGTGGTGGATGACAAACCAGGTGACATCATTTTGACAGCAATATATTGCTTTTCGCTATTCTCTGTAATGTGAAAGAAGGAAACTCATTCATTGCCATTGATGGTGATAAATGTCAAAGATGACATTTTACTGTGCTGGCAATGAATGAATGAATTATACAAAATTCTTGAGAGTGGAAGAGTACATTTAGTTGTAGGGATGTAACAATATCCAAACATCATGATATGATATTATCACAATATGAAGGTCACGATATGAGAATTATCACAATATTGTGGGGAGGTTGGCGATATTAAAAAAGGTCACAATATTGTAAAAAAAAAGAGGTCATACTAAAAAAAACACAATACTGTGCTTTTGCACATAACAGCAATGCATATAAACAACCTACAATCAACCTAATAACACTTAATATTGAGCCACTTGTTAATGACATTGAGTTCCTCCACATATTGACTCTGTTCACAAGCATATATTAGGTTCCCTCTCGTCTGACCATTAGTGTGGATTTTAAACACAGAAGGGCCAAAACAGTTCGATGATCGACTTTGCGGCCACATGTTTTGAACACTCGGGTAAAGAGAGGGGCAAAGCTGTCAACTGATCACCTCCTGGTGGTGTGTTGGCTCAGATGGCGGGGAAAGATGCCGGTCAGTCCTGGTAAATCCAAACGTATTGTAAGGATTTGCTGGGAACGTCTGGCAGAATCTAGAGAGTTTCAACGCCCACCTCCGGCAGAACTTCTCCCTTGTCCCGGGGGGAGGTGGGGGACATTGCGTCTGAGTGGACCATGTTTCGTGCCTCCATTGTTGATGCGGCCGATCGGAGCTGTGGCCGTAAGGTGGTCGGTGCTTGTCGTGGCGGCAATCCTCGAACCGTCTCGAACTTGTAGGAGTCTTATCGGGGGCCTTCTTGGCCTGTGGGACTCCGGAGGCAGCTGACAGGTACCGGCTGGCCAAGCGGAATGCATCTTCAGCGGTCGCTGAGGCAAAAACTTGGACATGGGAGGAGTTCGGTGAGGCCATGGAAAATAACTTCCAAAAGGCTTTGAGGAAATTCTGGTCCACCATCCGGCGTCTCAGGAGAGGAAAGCAGTGCACCATTAACACTGTGTATAGTGGAGATGGGATGCTGCTGACCTCGACTCGGGACGTTGTGAATCAGTGGGGCAAATACTTTGAAGACCTCCTCAATTTCACATACACGTCTTCCTTTGAGGAAGCAGAGTCTGGGGACTCCGAGGTGGGTTCTCCTATCTCTGGGGACAAAGTCACTGAGGTGGATGAAAAGCTTCTCGGTGGCAAGGCCCCGGGGGTGGATGAGATCCGCCCGGAGTTCCTAAAATCTCTGGATGTTGTGGGGCTGGTGGTCCCCCTTTTTAAGAAGGGGGACCGGAGGGTGTGCTCCAACTATAGAGGGATCACACGCCTCAGTCTTCCTGGTAAGGTCTATTCAGGGGTGTTTGAGAGGAGGGTCCGTAGGGAAGTTGAATCTCGGATTCAAGAGGAGCAGTGTGGTTTTCCTCCCGGCTGTGGAACAGTGGACCAGCTCTTCACCCTCTGCAGGGTCCTTAAGGGTGCATGGGAGTTCGCTCAACCGGTCTACATGTGTTTTGTGGATTTGGAGAAGGCGTTTGACCGCGTCCTTCGGGGAGTCCTGTGGGGGGTGCTTCGGGAGTACAGGGTACCGAGCCTCCTGATACGGGCTGTTCGGTCCCTGTACGACCGATGTCAGAGTTTGGTCCGCATTACCGGCAGTAAGTCGGATTCGTTCCAAGTGAGGGTTGGACTCCGCCAAGGCTGCCCTTTGTCACCAATTCTGTTCATAGCTTTTATGGATATAATTTCTAGGTGCAGCCAAAGCGTTGAGGGGGTCCGGTTTGGTAGCCTCAGCATTGCATCTCTGCTTTTTGCAGATGATGTAGTGCTGTTGGCTTCATCAAGCGGTGATCTCCAACTCTCACTGGAGCGGTTCGCAGCCGAGTGTGAAGCGGTTGGGATGAGGATCAGCACCTCCAAATCCAAGACCAGGGTCCTCAGTCGGAAAAGGGTGGCGTGCTCTCTCCAGGAGGGTGGGGGGGGGGGGATCCTGCCCCAAGTGGAGGACTTCAAGTATCATGGGGTCTTGTTCACGAGTGAGGGCAGGAGGGAGCGGGAGATCGACAGGCGGATCGGTGCAGCGTCTGCAGTGATGCGGGCTCTGTATCAGTCTGTGGTGGTGAAGAAGGAGCTGAGCCAAAAGGCAAAGCTCTCGATTTACTGGTCGATCTACGTTCCTACACTGACCTACCGAAAAAACAAGATTCCAGATACAAGCGGCTGAAATGAGTTTCCTCCGCAGGGTGTTCGGGCTGAGAAGCTCGGTCATCCAGGAGGGACTCAGGGTTGAGCCGCTGCTCCTCCACGTGGAGAGGAGCCAGTTGAGGTGGCTCGGGCATCTGGTTCGGATTCCTCCTGGGCGCCTCCCTGGAGAGGTGTTCCGGGCATGTCCCACCGGCAGAAGACCCCAGGGACGACTAAGGACACACTGGAGAGACTATGTCGGCTTGCCTAGGAACGCCTTGGAATCCCTCTGTCATGTCTGGGAAGATCTGGTTTTGGTTGAGGGTCCCGATTGGTCCTGAGTGGGTTACAGCCCTTCCGCGGGTTGACCAATCCGGACCCTCAGCTACTTGTGCCTGGCCCCAGGTGTGGCTAGTTACCCAATTAGTGTGGGTGTATTTAGTTCCCGGGTGGTGATCAGTCGGCGTGGGATCATTGCCGCTTGTCACGGTCACCCCCGGAGTTCTGTCTGTCATTTTGATTTTGTATCTTTTCAGTTTGTTGTTTAGTTAGCATTAACCAGTACCCTGGCTAGTGTTTTCTGTAAAATAAAGCACGCCAGTCTCGCCCGCACTCCTGCTGTGGTTCTCCTGCCTCCCTGCATTTTGGGTCCTCCACTTCACACGCCGACAGACACCACGCCGCTCTGTGACCACACCGTAACACCCTCCGGAGAAGCTGGTTGAAGTGGCTGGGGACAGGGAAGTCTGGGCTTCCCTCCTAAAGCTGCAGCCCCCGCGACCCGATCACGGATAAGCGGTAGTAAATGGATGGATGAATGGATGGATGGAAGGGCCAAAACATGCCTGTGAAAATTAAATTGCACTAAAAAAAACTAACCACCAGAGGCTGCTAGAACTGCACAAATGGAAATCAACCTGACTTTTTTAAACAAATGTGCTGCTTTTAAAATTGTGACATGATGACAATATTGTGGCAGTTTTAATATCACTATATCACAATATTAACATTGTTGTTACATCCCTATTTATTTTTATTTTTGGGGATGGCGCATTCCAGTAGCATACCGAGTACCCACACAGAACAAGTAACAGACGGTGTGTAATTGCCTCACATTTTAGCCTTCTTTGTAAAGAAATACAGAATAGCTTAGGCTCTATTCCAACCAGCCACTTAATTTAAACATAGCATCTATATGAGCCAAGATTGAAACATTTAAGCAAGTATTTATGAGTTGATAGTTTCTTGACTTTTTAAGTATCTCCGAGCATTTTCCAGGTCACTTGTTAAAATTTTATTTCAACTTTTTGCACGTGCGTCGCATGTGTGGAGATTCATCTGCGCAAAGTCTGGGTAAATGGGCAAGATTTTGGGGCCGGGGGCCGCATGCGCTACATTTGATGTGTGGCGTCGCGCCCGCGGTGGGACAAGATGTCTGCCGTCTCGCTGTTTCAGATACGGCCAACTTGTTGCCTCAAAGCAGCACATCAGGAGTGGAGATACTCATACGAACTCCAATTTAAGCTTCCGATCGGTCACGCCTCCCACTTTCTCAGTGTGACTAATGGCGTGAAGCTGGCCACACTTTTTTCCACCCTCCTCACAAGCAAGTCCTGCGGCTGCATCAGGAGGATTTGAATCATGTGACCTACATGCGTTGTTCACCCCATCAAGTCAAAGAAGGAAAGATGCGCAAACACACAGCCCTCGCTCTCACACAATGCAAACCATCTCAAAGTTGAAAGGAAATGATAAGAGGGAGCGATAGATGGCACAACAAAGCCACGATAGCAAGGAGAGGTGATCGGAGAAACAAAAGAAAGGTAGTGTGTCAACATCATGCATTGCAGAGATGGGCTTTGGTGGTGAGGAAGAGGAGGGGTGGAAGGAAGAAGGAGCAACAGCAGTGTTTGCTTTCAAGCAAAAACTGAAAGTGAGGCATGTTCTTAAGTGAAGGTCGTAAACAAAAGCAAACTCCCCGCATCATAAGTGCGTCCGCAGAGGACACGCTTATGATGGAACGTCAAGGTTGCCAAGTCATGCAGAATCGTTAACTTGCGTACCTGGGCCCATTCTATTCATCCTTGTTGCACTTCAGAGAGAGAGGTGAGTAATCTACTGTAAGTAAGTCAGGATTTACAGTCTACACACCAAATAAAGTCACATTATACATGATCACTTTAAGGGCAAACTACAACTACTTTTACAATATAGCGGACTAATCTGCATGCTTTTCACAACTGGATCACAGTTGTTCATTTAGGCTCTTGTTTAGTTAAGTACCAGGGCCACACTAAAAAGAACACACATTTTCATAATATTATTATGAACAACAAATATATATATATATATATATATATATATATATATATATATATATACTAGATTATAATATTGTATTTAAATTGGGAACTTTTGATCTAGGAAATACTTCTTCCGAAAAAAGTGTTTTTTTCATACTATTTAAATATATACATTATTTTATTTTTGAAAGATTACATTTTGTTGGGAAAAAAAGTAAATACATAAATAAGTAAATAAATAAAAATAATCCTTTTTTTCTTTTTCTTTTTTAATTACATTATACGAATTCCCTTAAACTGCCCATATTCTTGAGACGTAAAAAAAAAAAAGTTTAGGAATTGTTTTGACTTTATTCCCATAACATTGCAACATTTTAGCTTGGAATTGTTATTATCCCTCCCACTCCCACCCCCACCCCCACCCCCTAGAAAATACAGGACTTAAATTATTATTATTTTTTTTTTTAAAACAAGTATACATACTTCTACTATACTATACTATAATGTATACATTATACAAACAAAGAAATAAACTAACAAATAAATAAATATATACAATTTTGACTTTATTCTTGTGCTATAATAATTCAAAACTTCTTTTCAGTGTGGCCCTAATAGTCCATTGAATGCAATTTTAAAGGGGAATAAGACATATTTAACAAATAGGTCAAACTCTTATCTCTTAAAACAAAACAGGAAGAAGTGCCTGCTAACATGCAGTCAAGCAGATGCACCGTGAACAACAAAATGTCAAACACAGCTCATGAGGGATGACATTTCGAGCAACACCTAAGGTATTGCTTCTTTTGTCCTCATTTAAGCTTGTACAAATTCCAAACATTCCGCGAGTAAAGGAGAATACAGACAGGTGATATCATGTAATCCCCGCGAAGTGATTGCTGTTCAGGCATAGTGAGGACTACTGGATGTCAATTACACACACCAGTACCCACTTGCACTGGCACTAGTCAAGTGTTTTCATGTTTTCACATTTTATAGTAGTTAACGTCTTTCTACACTTGTGTGACAATTACAGAAAGAGAGTATACATTTTCGACGTCTAATATTGATAAATGTTATTGATTCTACCAGTTAACGAGGCTCTTTATTTGAAATATGTTTGCGTCCTCAGTGATGTGGTACACTAAAGAATTACTGAATTAAAAAAATAAATAATTAAATATGGACAGATAAAAAAAACAACTTTGATTGTTTGTTGTTGGTTTTTTTACACTTAAAACATAACATTTAATCAGTCGTAGTGGAATAAATCTTGTAGGTATGTAGCTTGTTTGAACTTTAATCTTTAAAAAAGTCCGGTACAGTTTTTACTTTTCAAATACTGTATGTTGAAAATTGTAAACTGGAGTAGGTAAAATGCTGAAGATGTCCCCTTCTGCCTGGATAAGTGACAATAATCCTTAAAATTTGGATTGGGCCTTAAGCTTCGCAGGGAGTACAATAACTCCTACACATATTAATAATGATCAAACCATTTGTATTAAATGGCCACAATAGGACAAGACATCAACACCAGGTACACGACTACCAACAACCATCATTGTGTGTGTAGTTTTGCACTTTCAGGCTACTTTCCAACCGCAGTTTGCCAAACTGCAGTCAGTTTTAGATTGTTTAAAAATGACTCGGCAGTTTGTCTACACACAGACTTTGTCAAGTGAGTTAATGTAATGTTGTGATGACACAGTGAAGATAATTATGGAGGAAAAGCATAAGCAAGGAAGCAGAACACAACACGCGATAAAACTCACAACATATTCACACACCACGCAGCGAATACAGACAAATCACACGTATAAAAACACTGAGCTTGCATGCACGGGAAATTCTGTTGAGCGCTCGTACTTCTGTTTTTCTCGGGCTTCCCGGGTTTTACTGCTGCGGTTTTGCCGGTTGGAGGCTGGGACGGAGTGGACGGACGAGCTCTTCTTGCTGGAGGAATGAGAGGAGTGGGACGAGTGGGACAAGCTGGTCCGCGACTGGCCCGCATTGTGGTCGAACTGCATGAGGCAGAAGATCAAGTCCGTAGGCACCAGCTCAAACTCGTACGGTGGGTTGGTGATCACGTATCTGCACGGACGACATGTTTCGGAAATGGTAACAAACAACAAGGCTGCCAACGGCCCTCAGGTCCATACATCCCACGCTAGTTGTAAGGCAGCTAAAGTGTAGACATTTGAGCCAGGCTATCTATTTAAAGTGGAAGTCAATCTCACTAGTCTAAACATGAGATTCTGATTAATATTACATTTGTGGAATATGAGTTAAGGAGCAAAATCCAATCGACCAATCACAGCTCACCAGTTTTCTGAAGCCGTGCTGTGATTGGTTGTTAGCTGAGACCTGAGCAACATTGATGTCATCTTCAGTCGACAACAAGTGGCAAAATGGCCGCCCCTGATATGGATAAAAACGGCTGGATTTTGCTGCTCATATTCCACTAACGCAATATCAACCAGAAAACCATATTTAGACTAGTGGGCTGCAGAGAACATATTATTGTCACACAAAGAAAAAATAATAATAATGGGCTGACTTCCCTTTAACTCATTCACTTCCAGCCATTGCTTTAAGCCACCTCTTCATGTCAGAAGCGTAAAAAACAATTACAAAAACAACAACATATAATACGTTTTTGGGGGTGCCGGACAAAATATCAAAAAATGTACTAATACATTTTTGGGTTTGAATGACTTAAGTGTTAAGTGAAATTTTACCGTTTTGTACACTGGCTTGGTGAATTTAGATGAGCGTCTCTCAATCTGTAGATTCCAAAACACAGCATGTTGTACGTCTTCAGTGCTTTGCAGAACAAGTCCCCGTAGCAGCCGCCATCCTGGTGACAACACAAAACACATGGGTGTACGTTAGAGGAGTCACACGATACAACATAATATTTACAAATCATTGGCATGGAAAAGTGTTCTGCATCCACTGCTTTGCGTGATCGCTGTTTTTCACATTGGATTAAGAGCGGCGACGATGCGAGGCGTCCAAATGCGTGCTGCTGGCGAGTGCCAAAATGTGTCATCTCCGCTTAAACTTCTTCTTACCCCCAAGTCGGCGAAGGGCCCGTCGTAGAGAGCGAGCTGGGCAACGCGACACCTGTCTCGGTTGGCCAGCGTCTGCGGCGTGCTGTAGCCCCCTCGCAGAGCGTTTTCCTCGGCCAGGAGGCCCTCCAGCTCGGGTGTGGCTCCTCCGGTGACCAGCGTCCTGATCAGTGTCAGGATGTTGTCATTGAAGTATGTCTGGGGAGAAGAGGTAGTAGGTTATCTACAATTAGATACTTTGCGGAGTTTCACATTGAACCACCAGGATGCATTAACACTGTAACGCCAAATGTATCATATTAAATTAAGGCTGTCAAACGATTAAATTTTTTAATCAGATTAATCACATCTTAGAATTCTGATTAATCACGATTAATCGCTGAACAAAGAAGGCTTTTTTATCAATTTTTTTTCCCAGCCAAATTTGAAGAGCACCGGTTATGTGTTAATTATTTTTGACATTTAATATTATGAGGACGTCTTCAACACGCTCATCCTCCTCTTTTTCTAATCAGTTAATTACTTGCATAATTTAAAATGGGAAAAAAATGACCCCAACATTTTGACATGGACAAATATTTTAAATGTGATACGTAAACATTCATTAAATGCTTTACTTTAATGCATGCAATTATGTTTATTGCTCAAACACAACCTGTGCTACCTTAAACGTAGCCATCCGCATTAGAGGCCAGTATCACCCAGGTGATGGCTTTTCAGTGACCTTGCAAAATCGCCCCAATTGAGAAAGGAGAGACCTATGCTTATTAATAGTGGGAAATGTTCTTTCTGTTTTTTGGAAATACTAATATGTTTGATATGTCTGTTTATTATTATATTTTTGAGAGTATGTATGAATTTAAAGCATTATGACTGGATGTATTAAATATGACACAAATCAAAAGTCATGTATGGAAGTTGGTTTAAAAAAAAAATATATATATTTTTTTTGTTTGTTCAACAATTGTTTACAAATAATCAGAATTTTCTCTCATACATTTCATTGCTCAGGGTTTATAGGGTTACAACTGTTGACCAGCACCAAGAACACTTTTGCGCCGGTTGGGACGTAACCCAAATTTCTCAATCTGAACACACCGTAACCTAACTTGTGCCAACTGCAAGTATTATTAAAGACGATATACAGTATGAAAATACTTCTAGATCACAAATATAAAAAAGGACACGTGTAGGGTAAGCTGGGTGAGTGTTCCTTCTTGTGCTGTGTGACCACGTGGGTGAAAAACACTTTTAAGTCAAAAATACAAACATGGTTTCCCCCAGTTCTTTATAGACCTGATGGGCCGCCAGGCTTTTCTTACTTTTCTTGTCCCCCCATCAATTAATATTAATCGCCTGCGGCCATACGCAACGGCTTCCCCCGTCGACAAATGACAACTAGTAATCGCTAGATGTTGTCTGTCGTCTATAACCCCTGACCCCGTCGGCAAATATGATTCGCCGTGTGTCGTTAGTTATCTGCAACCCCCATCCTGCTTTGACGAATATTTTTCCCGGGCTGAATTTTGGTCCCAGTCCGTCCCTAACTAACAGGCTTAGCAAAGTTTTTTGGGGAAAATAAAATAAACACAAAACCTAAAAGGGTTTTTAATTTGTTTTACTTACTCAATATTACATATTTAGTTGGAAATTCGGGGTTATTTTGGTCATGGTCTACATCATCCCCAAATGTCATCCAATTGTGTGTTCATTTTATTCTCCAAAAAGAAAACCAAATAAAAGGCTCACAACGGCTTTTATCATTTTGCCAATTTTTATCTTGCAAATTTCAGTACAAATTCAGGATCCTGCGCTTGTCATCTCCGCTAATATGTGAGAGAGGAGAGCGCCGCTTTCCCCATCGCGAATGCCTTTTGTAGTCTCGAGGTAGGTTGGCTTGACTGGTCACTGGAGGCGATTTGAATCGTGCAGGGTTCAATTGATCAATCAATATTGTCATCTGATGGGAGGCCTTGCTTCTCGCTCCGCCATTGGTTTGGATATTCTGAGTCACTTTGGTATAAAAGATTCAAGTGGCCGATGTATACTCTGCAGAATCCATGATTAACATTTAGAGCTAAATTATGCATTACTATTAAAAATACAAGTAATAATATGCCCATTTCCCAACAATTTTCAATCATTAAGGTAAAAAACAACAACAACACACCACCAGGATGTATTCTGATGCTGTGCTCGAGTCTAACATCACTCTCCCTTCACAAACATGGGACTTGACTGCACTCTGCGGGCGTCAGCGTCTCCTGTCCGTCAAGCGGATCACGTGCCGCTTTTGGCGGCGTGCGAAGACAGTCGGTGTCAGTCGGCAGACGATGCCGAGTGGCAGCTCCTCTCGGCAGACCCCTGACAGGCCTGCGGAGCCTCATGATGGATGAGCACTGTCCATTAGCCGCCTTCACCTCTGACCGCCGCCACGCTACAGCTGATGCCCACTCGACTCCCTCGGCTCGCCTCCGCGCAGCTTCTCTAACCCCTCGCTCACTAAGCGAGCCGCTGGAATGAAGCCATCACGGCACCGAGCGGAAAAATACACTTGGCCATGAGTGGGAAAAAAAACGAGGTGTTGAAGGTTATATTTTCTTCCCGCTTGCCTCTTCTTCTTTTTTTTCCTGATCTTTGATGCGGTGGTGGCATTGTCAGGAGATGAAAGAACGTTCGCGAGGCCTGTTAAAGTCGAGCTGGTGTCAGCGCCATTACGCTAACATTCCATACTTACTTCATTAAAAGACTCTAAGTTGAATTGAGACTACTTCAAATGAGGAGCCATGCCAACTATCTGGCTTTGATGTCAGTGAAGCTGGCAGACGTGTCGGATCAATGTACCAGTACCATTTCCTTTACCGGCTCCTGCTTCTTGGTGCAGGCACGAAAAACTTGGAAGCTCAAAAAGCTCAGCAACGTATTCTCACTTTTCCAAACAGAAAATTGTGAATTCCCTCGCTTATAAAACAAACATTATCAACAACAAAAAGGCTTCTGTCAGATTCGGCAGGATTTATAGCTTTGTCTCATTATACAGTTGAACCCTGTTCCCTACAGGAGATACGTTCAATGGGTGAAAATCATTGATAGTGATAGAAAGCGCACATAAAAAAACAGTTCACCATCTCAGCCACGGACCTGAAACATGATTAAACTAATTAAAACATACTTAAAAAAAACAACAACATTGTATATTGTTTAAGCACACAAAAATTACAGGGTAATTTTTGGGGAGAAAATACTTATTATAGTGTTAGATTAGCCTTTAAGAGGCCCGGCATAGTTTAAGTAATCTTCAAAATGTCCTTTTTCAAAATTTTGGGGGGCTCAAATGTCTGGTCTGCTCTTGCATGAGTACAGTCATTTTGTTCATTCAAAAAAATGGCTGAAAAGTGCATTGGTGACTGAGGCTACGGTAAAACCAATAAGGAATGATCACTAGAAATTGTGGATTATTGTGCTATACTGTAGCAGCAAATAGTACGTTCCACACAAAAAACTCTGCGATGTAGCAGGGCTGTGTTCGGTGGCATTCAATCATGGCGAGCATGTTGTGGACTCACGGCACTCATCAAGGAGTCGAGGACGCTGACGGCGAAGGCGGTGCCACAGGCGAAGGGCTGCGTCAGGTACAGCTCGGTGTCGGGATCGTCGTCGTCATCTTGGTCCAGGAACTGAACGTTCGAGTCGTTCACTGGGAGGATGCAAAAGCAGCGGAGTTAGCTGGGACATGCAGTGAAGACACAAAGACAACTTTGAGATTTTTACGCGGCCTTTTATAGGGCAGGAAATCATATGAAATCAAAATGGACACCACATGTTTCTCTGTAATCAGAAACATGTGATAAAGTCCATAAAGCAATTATAATAATGCAAAAGTTACACATAAAATATAGTGGAGTGCCCTATAAAGTTGCATAAATGCGTGATTTTGCAGTTCATATCAACTCTTGTCTATGGTGTCTTAATGATAATTTCACCTACAGTACTTAGCTGTAATTTTGTCTTCATTAAGGTATGAAAACACCTGAAATCATTTGAATTGCACGCAATATCTCATGCAGGATGCATATCACACAATTTGAAAAACCATGAATACATTTCAAAAATTATTTGCCAGTTGTCATAACCATTGTAGAAGTCCATTTTGAAGAATTTGATGTTAACACATGATTTAAAGCAATAACAGACATGCAAGACTTATTGTCAGGATATAATGAAAACCAATAATACAATCCAATATTTCCTTAATACAGTTTTTTAAAACGAGACTTCAACAATGGCCTTTAAAACGTCCAAAATCCATGCAGACTGGATGTCATGCTAGTTTTTTTTGAGCCGATAGATGCGTCTGTCACATCATCATCACTCCTCACATATTTACCTCAGCCCTGGAAATGAATGTTGCACTATCATCACAATTTCCATAACAATAACAAGAAGCAAACAGTAATCACTTTTTTCCCCAGTACAGTGGTTCAAAACCTGCAATGTCTAAAACAAGCGTCACACAAGAGCTAAGGAAGACGGTTTGAGCTTGAGTTTGGTTTTTAGTTTGAAATCTGATTTCTTTGCAGGCTCCCTGAGTGCTGGGGATGTCAGTCAAAGAGACAAGAGGCTGATGCAAACAGGCCCGGGCCAAAGAGTGAACTGGGGGGGTTTGGACGTGTGAGCGTGTGTGTGTGTGTGTGAGGAGGAGGAGGTGTTGCTATGAAAACAGCCACAAGGACAGAGTGAACATGATCAAAGGCCTTTGCGATGCTCTGCAAACGCAACTCGAGGGCGGGATAGAAAAACAAAAGCAAAAAAATAATAAAAATCATTAAAAAGAAAGAGCGTCAAACAAGACAGTCAATTTCAACAAGAAGGAAGAATAAAAATGTGTTCAAAGTGAAGCCATGGGAGCCGCGTGGGCCTTGACTGCAGCCAGATAAATCAAGAAAAGCTGATGAGGAGCAGGGCGGCGGAGCGTGGGGACGGACGCACGGACGGACGGGCAGACGGCTAGCGGAGGACAAAGGCTCATCTTACCCAGCTCTGTTATCATTTGTATGTTGGTCCCACTTTTTTTTTCCTGACTGAGTGAAAGCGATGGCAGCGGTTTGCCCGGCTTATCTAATGGTGACGAGGCAGTGCAGAGAGGGGAGAGATGGCGTCGTTATTGAAACACTTTTCACAAGACGACATTAAAGGCATCTCACTGTCTCCGACGCCAACAGTCGTCTTGCTAATGGCCGGCCGGCGTCCGAATATAAAGCAGCTTGGATCTAAGAACTATTGGAGGGCTAAAAGTGGCAGTCAAAGGGCTATACAAGGCCCTACTTGGTCTGCACATGGCTCAGGCATGTCCACAAGTTCATTCATGGGCCAGAACATACAGTAAAGTACACTTGCACAATCTAGTGATTAAGTCATTTTACAACAATACTTAACTACATTCATCATTTCTTATGTACCCGATGAAATAGTGAAGCCCATAACACTGTGGCCACAATGTACAAAAGCTTACGTACATACGTTGCGCACCAGGTACAGTTAGTGAATTAGGGCCCGGAGTCTCTTAAAAATATCCACATGCCGTTAGGTTTGTTTGAATAATGTTTACACTGTAGTAAAGACGCTTCAGTATAGGACAGGGGTCAGAAACCTTTACTGCCTATAGAGCCATTTTGGGCCAAATAAAACATTTGAACATTGTGTGTTAGTCTTAAGTACTGAGGGCCCAAGAGTTAATTTTGAAAATTTTTGCTGTCTTTTTTGCTACCAATTTTCTGACATTTTGGACAATTTTGTGGCCATTTTATGGTCATTTTCAAGATATCTTCTGTTTTTTTGGATACTTTTTGAATGTTTTCTTGTTTGCTTTTTTTTTATTTTTTTTATTAAATTGTCTGACATTTTTGGCAATTTTATGGACATTTTATGATAATTTTTTTGCGTTACTTCTTCCTTTTTGGACATTTTGAGTTTTTATTTTTTTATTTTTACATATATAGGCTATTAATGAATAAATATGTGAAAAAATATATTAATTACTACAATTATTTTTTGGGATATTCACAAGGAGCCAAAGGAGAGGGACATGTGGCTCCAGAACCACAGCTCATTCAAGCAAGTGTACTTAATAAAGTGTCTTTTCCTGTAAACTCTCTAATTAAAGGATGTTGCAGAGCTTTAACTTTTGCTGTGTGCAGCGGCGAGGAAGTGGGCGATGCTGACACGGAGAGAATGGCGCTTTGGCGATCACGTGTGCGGTCAAATGGGAGAACCTCTCTGCAGGTAATGGCCGGCCCGGTTACAAGTAACATTAGGAACAGCTCCTTTTTTTTGCTGGCCTTCTCTTAGCTTGCTCTCATGCTCCATTGCTCCCTAATTGGGTCAGGGGAGACAGAGCAGGCAGTCTCTGGTGCTTCCCAAGACCCCTCGGAGATCTGAAAGTTTCATGAGTCCCGAGCACCAGTGGGAATACAGCCACTGCCATTGTTATTAATAAATGGACCCATTTTGCAACCAAGGCAGTTTTCACCCCCTTCGCTCTTTTTTTCTACCACCCTTCTCTTCCCTTCCCTCCTGTCAGGCTGAGTTGCTCTTGTGCATTAGTGGACAAATTGCAGAGGATGTGGTGGCGGTCCTTTAAAAAATGTGTTTGAATCATTCACGGTAGAGTTAGTCTGTACTGTTAAATTAGCACTGCAAGACTTAACAATTGATACGTACAAACATTTGTGTTAGGCGAAGCAAAACCACAACAGTGAAGTGAACCAAAATTCCATTTGATCTTGAGTTGGAACTTTTGGTAGCGGAATGATATCTTGTGTTTGCATTCAAGCACAAAGACAAAAATGTGAATGTGGGGGTTTGTGTTAGGTTTCGGAATCCATTTTGAAAAAGTGAGATGCGTTTACTTTGCAGACACTCATTCTGCGATCATGACTATTTTTAAGTTTTTCCATTTAATACACAGCAATTAACGAGTAAAGTGACATTCAAGGTGTCGCTGTCCAATGAAAAACTTGTCACTTCAAATGTTCATGCTTTCATTTTTATCCAAAACACAACATAAATAATGTTCATCGTGTTTCCGATAAAAAGAAAAAACTCACAAAAATTGGACTTACACGCTTTTTGTTGGGCAGCGACGATAATTTGTTGGCAGTTACACTGGAGGTGAATTTTACCTAATTCTGTGATGATGGGGATGTTGGATCCGGTGGTGACGGAAGCCTGACGCACGAAGCCATGTACTGGACTGCTGTCTGGAGATGACCTGTCCATTCCAGGAGGCGTGAAACCTGCACATGACAACATATTATTGGAAAAGCTCAGTGAAGAATAAAGTTTGGTGTCTAAACATCTTTTTTGGTGGACAAATACGTCTCAACAACTTGGAGACAACTTATAATTAAGTTTATAATTATCACAAAATTCATGCTAAATTCTGTTAGCCCGTCTATAGTGTTTCATAATATACGTTCAAGCTAGCAGATGAAATTATATATTCTTTAGTTGAACATTTTGATATTTACATATACAATTATTTCAGATTTGCAGTTTCTAACTTCAACTGGGAGTGACAAACATCATGAAGCAAGCATACCGTCACCCTCTTAAAATAATTGCTAGTCATATTTTGCCCAAAATTATTATTTTTGCCTAAATCATCTCCTCATGATGCAAATGGTTCATTTTTTTGGGGGTGTTTCCTGAAAAAATTACTTATTTTAAGAAGGCCAAGCAAAACCACAACAGTGAAGTGAACCAAAATTCCATTTGATCTTGAGTTGGAACTTTAGCGGAATGATATCTTGTGTTTGCCGGCATTCAAGCACAAAGACAAAAATGTGAATGTGGGGGTTTGTGTTAGGTTTCGGAATCCATTTTGAAAAAGTGAGATGCGTTTACTTTGCAGACACTCATTCTGCGATCATGACTATTTTAAAGTTTTTCCATTTAATACACAGCAATTAACGAGTAAAGTGACATTCAAGGTGTCGCTGTCCAATGAAAAACTTGTCACTTCAAATGTTCTCCAAATAAGAAGCAATACATTGCTTCTTATTTGGAGAACTGTTAGCTAGACTCTAGAACAGGGATGGCAAGATCGAGGGCCGGAGTCCTGCAGGTTTGGGATATTTCCCTTCTTCAACACAGCTGATTCATTATCAGCTCATCAGCAAGCTCTGCATACGCCTGATAACAATCCTGTTAACTCATTCACTGCCATTGACGTCTATAAATGACAAAAATCATTTTAACTATTTCTATTAGTTTGAAAAAAAAATCCACTTTTGTTAACAAGAGTATGAAAACCTAGAATTGTTTTTAAATAATCTTTAAAAAACAAAAAAACAAAAAAAGATTATTAAAAATTAGGGACATCAGGCAATTAAATGTTTTAATTGTAATTAATCGCATGACTTAACTCACGATTAATCACAAATTTTATATCTGTTCTAAATGTACAATAATTGTTTTTCTAGGTTTTCATACTCTTAACAAAAGAAGAAACAAATAAAAAAAGAAAAAAAGAAAAAAGAAAAAAAAACAACAACAAAAAAACAAAAACAAATTTTAAACTAATAGACATAGTTAAAATGATTTTTTACGTTTATAGCTGTCAATGGCAGTGAATGAGTTAATTGGAATTGACTGCTGTTCGAGTAGGGAAACCTCTAAAACCTGCAGGACTCCGGCCCTCGAGGACCACATTTTGCCGCCCCTGCTCTAGAACGTAAGTCGTATGAATAGTTGCTAAAAAAAAGAAGAAGTGTATTTTAATGTGTTTAAAGTATATGCAAGGTGTATTTTCTATAAGGTCTCTCTTTAATCTGAATTTGCAATCTTTTGGTTTTATTTTACTATACAGTAGGAAACTCTTAACATTTAAACTTTTTTTTTTTTACTTTCAACATCTTTTAATTCTTCTAAAGATGTTTTAGGGTATAAATGAATTGACTTTACATTATTCTATGTTTTGAACTTAGAATGACTTAGGTCAACTAACATTACGTCAACTTTGGAAGTTCCACTGTAGAGCAAACATCATAAAACATGGATGAGAGTATTGACAGCATTACACGTAGTGCATGTCAGCCAAATCAGCATGAAGTTGTTTGGCATCTTTCAAACATAGCGACAGTGACAAAGAAGAAGTGGCGGAAGATGACAGCAACCTAAAAAAGTGCAGCCGTGTGGATACAGTGCTTTTAGGGGTCAGCTAGGACATATTTAGCATTCATGGCCCTCCATCAGCAGCCCGGCATCAATTTTACATGTCCCTCATTTTGTAACAATAAAAGTGGGCGAAGTGGATAGCAGAAAACCTTTTATGGAAAATGGCGTGGATCGCGACGACAAGTGACAGCGGCGCAAATCCGCATGACTTCACATTTTTGCATTGCCTCAAAGTGACAAGTAAACACCTTAAATTGGTAATGCAAGATGCATAATGCATCAGCTGTGTTTTGACATCCATCATTAAGTGCTGACTACAGCAAAATGCCACCAGCCAGGAAATATACAATACATTCAGGTCACCGTTTTACCACCGCGCGTGTCTTCCCTGTCAAGACGCTCAATGAGACGCTTACATTACGAAAGAGAAAAGACCCACACAGTCGTCGGTGCAGCTTGGGTAATCATAAATCTTGTTATTCCAATTATTGCACTTGAACTGACACTCCAAGTCATCATGTTGACTTTTGTCCATGAAGGACAAAAGGACGACGTTATCCCTTTTCTATAGTCAACTTTATCTTCTCTCTCTCGTCGTTGTGAAGACTACGCTGCTGGCACTCGTTAACTACCACAACGAGTCAATGTCAGCGAGGGAAAAAGACAACATGCAACTTGATGCTGCTGCTGCTGCTGCTTTTAAAAGCTGTTACAAACCTTGGGATTGTGAGCTGGAACAACAAAGATTATGTCTATGTTGTGTCGTACAGAAAATCATACAGCATGTATTAACACCGCCACTAAAGTTGAATGAAGGCAACAAGCCACCTTTTGCCTTGCAAATAGAATCCAGAGAAGCGGCATATTTTACGCTTTTACACAGCAAACACATTTAGACGAGGGACCACGTCAGTGAAAGTAAAAAATACTTTGCCAGACAGTGACATTTGCTTTCAATGCAATACGCTGGAGTAGTCAGTTAAGTGTGAAACTTCAGATGGGGCCTTGTCAACATCTACGATTTACATTAACACTTTAACGGGTCTAAAATACACACTGGAAAATCTACTTAATCTTTCGCTAGTCTCTTTTACAAAGTGTTCCCGTTAATGCGCCATAATGGAATATGCAAAACTCAATGAAGGAAGCATATTGCAATTACATTTGTGCCTTGAAATATAATTTTAATTTGTTCCATGATCATGCTCTTAACTCAAATCTTTCCTCTCTAAAATCATCTTTCCCCCAATGAAATCAATGGAAACACCTAATAATCCATTCCAGCCTCTCCCCCAAAAAAGAAAAGAAAAAAAACCCCTAATTTTGTTGTTGTTTAATTGAGAAGTAGTACTTTATATTATCAATATACGGAAATGCTGTACATGGATGTCTTGCAACACCGCAACTGGCTCAGTGGGTAATACCACTGAATTTGGACATGGGGGTTGCGGTTCACATCCTGGTTAGGGCAAATGGCAATGCTAAATACCAATTCCCAGCCACTACCTGTCCGAAACATGGATACAAGTGGGCGGATAGTTTCTGTAAGGGCATCTGGTGTAAAAAATGTGCCAACATATCATGTGAGTGACTCGTTGTGGCTGTGGCGTCCCCTTCGCGGTGAAAACCCACTGTGATGAAAACCCACTGTGATTATTGAATGTCTAAATGTGTTGCTACAATGTTTGTGCTCAAATATCAGTAATTTAGGATTACAGTATATACAGTTATGTTAGCATTAAACTACTGGACTCAAGGCATTCTGTGTTTCATAGACAGTGTGTTGACGACGTTGCATTATTTTAGCTTGAGGCCTCTTATTTATAATAATACTGATAATAATAAGAATAATAATGCATCGGCTTTATATAGCGCTTTTCTAGACACTCAAAGATGCTTTACAATGGAATGGATACATTATTCATGCACTCACACATTCACACTGTGGTGGCAGTCAGTTACTTAAAGGGACTAAACCATGGTATTTTAAGCCGTTCCACAGTTAACTATATGCATATAATATGAAATCTTGCCTTTGACACAATCGCAATGTAATTTCTTATGAAATATGAGTTATTTTGGTGGCTATTTTTCTTACCCGGAAGTCAAACGCTCGGTTCAGTAAAACCCCGCCTCTCCCCCTGCGGCTGCCGCGCCCCTCTCATGACATCGTCCGAGCCGGCTGCGTCGCGCAACGGCCGCAAAACATACAAATAGGTTTTAAGCCGATTCTAAATTTCACAGGCTGCTCGATCTCTACGTTTGGTCCATCAATTCTTGAATAAACATTTGAAACAAAATGGGTCCTTGCTGCAATAAATCGTGGAAGAGGAGGGGAGCAGAGAAGTTAGAGTAAAGCAGGAGGAGCACCACAGCAGGCCACGAACCCGTGCCCTGTTGCTTATGGGGCAAGCACACTATCCACCACACCAACCATTCATTTAAATTTGCTAGCGCAAATGTTTAACTTGTAGTTTACACCAGTGTCAGCCAATGGATTTTAAGACAGCCAATTGTCATTTCATTGCACTTTGGCATTGCAAATGTGAAGAATAATTGATTTCTTTGAATTCATTTGGACAGAATATTTATTGATAAAGGCTACTTTTGTCATTATCCCATGGAGGGAGGTCTCAGAGAAAGTGGGCGTGCGTTTAGTCCGCAGAGGCGGTGAAGGGGTGGGGCCGAACACAATGAAATCAAACCGTGCCAACAGCTCATTTTCTCAGGTTGGGAGGGGCTGGTGCTCGGAGAGCAGAATAACCTAGAATTTCTCATACAGGGGCAAAGGGAGAAAAACACGACTTTGGTCATGTTTTTTGGTGAGGAATAAGCTTTTTAACATGGATAAAAGCTCCAAAAAGTTGATTTTTCATATTGCAGTTACTTTAAGTAGCGACAGCTGCCCTGGCAGGCTGACGGAAGCGTGGCTGCCAGGGTGCGCTTATGGCCCCGCCGACCACCACCAAACCTTTCATACACCATTGTGAGTAGCACTGGAGGAAGTGTGTGTGAAGTGCCCTGCCCAAGGCCACAACGACACATTACTTGGGGAGAGTAGGGATGGAACAGCCAACCTTCTGGTTACTGAACGACCGTCTCTACACCCTGAGCCATGGCCGTCATTTGAGGAATTCTTCACAATTTGCCAAAGTGCCGTTTTTTGTGAAGTTCACTCACATCTCAAGCATGCGCTCGCAAGTCAAGGCCAGAAATCGACAGAATGACAGATCACATCTTCAAAAATGTGTTTGTATCAAGACAACACCCATCGTACGATTCAAACTAGGGGTGGCAAACTCTGGGCAACTCACGATACGATACAATATGCGATACAAGGCGATTTGTGTCTTTCTTAAACACTAATGTCATGCAACATGTCAGTCAGTTACATAGTGAATTGTTTAATTTTAGAAACTGTGATGATTTTTTGTGCAACATTGCAAAAGTAAATAAATAAAATAACTTAAACATTAAATCCAATTAAATCAATATTAGTATTCCTCAGAAATTGTGTGCTTCAAAAAGTCGAACCATAAAATATGTTTAAAAATGTTACGTATGCAAAACTGAATCAGTTGCTGAACAGATAATAAATGTCTTACACAAGTAAAAGTAAGCTCATGAGTCTTCTTCACCTGAAGACTTCCATACATTTTCCCGCCACTCTTATGAGGCGTTCCCCCTAGCGACCTGCCAAGTAATTGCTCAATAAGTAATGAACAATGCAGCAGTTATAGTGGCTGTATATTAACTACAAATATCGCGGTACTTGAGTAGGCGTTTCAATAATCTATCGGGAGAGAAAGTATTACGATTTATCGCGATATCGATATATCGTCACAGTCTTAATTCAGACAGTGACACAGCATAACAAAATTAGATGATTAGATGTTTGCCGAGCGTCATCAGCGTGTCAGAGTTTGGTGCGATGTATACAACCTGCTTTCAACACAAACTGAATCTCTAGTGTGAAACTTCACACTCCTGCAATGGCATCAAATCAATTACTTTCAACTGTCTTTGTGAAAGACCATTCAGTGAAAAAAAGCAACCCCCCAAAAAATAAATAAAAATGCAGCTTCACAGTATCTAGCTGCCTACCTGTCCGTGGAGTGATTGTGTTTTTAATACACACAACATCTCCTGGAGGCTGGCGCTGCCTTCAAGTGTTCGGCAGCATGTTGCAAGAGTCAAGTGGGATCTGGCTTACGTAGCCCCCACCCCTCATCCCTGTAGCCCCCCGGGCACGGCGATGCTCTGTGGTTGACTACGGGCTACAGCCGCCGTGAGAAGCTCTCCCCCAGGAAAGACTTGTTTACTTATTCATTTGCGCCTATCTTGTTTTCTATTCCGCAGACGGCGCGTGAATGGGAGCGTCGCTGGGAGGAAGGAACCCCCCAAAGCGTTACTATGATACAACACAAGCGTCTGGGTATGTGTGTATTTCCTGATGTATGCATGAGTGCATGGCGCTAGTGTTCTCTAAAGTGAAGTATTTTTCACTGAAATGAGTGTTTGATATAAGACCCAATTATTGATGACAATGGGCCCCATCCATCGACCCTGGGAGAAGACACGGCAAGTGGGTTTTCCATATTGGGGTGGCTTCCTGCGAATAGTGCTCCCCAGAGTCGCCCCCTTGCTGATTTACCTCTTCTTATTGTTGCTCAGCCGCACGGCCATCGACGGCGCATCAGTCACTCAAGGCTGCAGGAATAACATTGGCATTCTCCTAAAACATGTGCAAGTGCTCGCCTCTAAAACCCTTCCACTTTGATTTGTACTTACAACTGTAGAACTAAATAGTCCCCAGCTTGAGCCACGTCGTCTTTCAAGCTAATCATAAAGTGTGCATTGACATTGACCATGCTCGCGGCCGCGCCATCCATTCAGGAAAACGGTGCTGTTTGCTCGTGACTAATAAGCGGCAGATAAGTGGCGCCGCACGCACGGTGATTTGTATTCGCCGCTTAATGTTGATGAGGCCTGATGGGAGGCCCAGGTCGCACGTTTGTCAGCGAACATCTACAATCTGTTCCAGACGATCCGCCAGACATGGGATACAACAACATCAAAAATGACACCAGCATGTTGATATCATTAAAAAGTATTAGCGGGGAGTTTTAGCAGCTTGTAATTATCAGCGAACAAGACTGGGTCGATTAGAAAATGATCGCGTGAACACTCTTAAAGGGATACTTGACACTTTGAGAAATTTTTAACAGTAAGAAGATCATATTTTGTCTATAATTAATGTGATAATAGTGATATAATTAATACATTTAATAACTAATTTGACCACTTACTGAAGATGACATCACCTGTGCTGAGGAAGTAGGTAACAACCAATCATGGCAATAATATGTTATATGTAATGTCACATGACATTCTAATTAATATTACATTTGTGGAATATGAGTTATGAAGCAAAATCCATCCGTTTTTATCCATCTCAGGGGGCGGCCATTTTCCCACTTGCTGTCGACTGAAGATGACATCAATATTGCTCAGGGCTCAGGCAATGACCAATCACAGCTCACCTGTTTTCTGAAGCTGAGCTGTGATTGGTTGCAATATTAACTGGAATACCATATTTAGACCAGTGGGAATGCATAGAACATATTATTGTAAAATAAAAGTGGGGGGTTAACTTCCCCTTTAAGTACTGGTACACTTTATTTATATTACCTTGTTGAAAAATCTATTTTGATCAATTTATCAAATAGTTTTGTTATATTCGAGAATCTGCACAATGCTTCTAACAACTTGCAGGCCAGCATAAGCGGTAGCTTTTAAAACCGAGCAAATTATCACTTGAAGTTTAAGAAGAAAGGAACCAAACCAAAATAGTTATTAATTTACTCATGTAATGTAAAGACAGTAATGATATACTTAGAAAGTGATTACTGAATAATACAACGACGTATTGCTGGAATTCTAGTTCACCTTCAGAGTCCGTGTGAGCCGAGTCAAGTGTCACACACAAAAAAATCTGATGATACTTAAAAATGGGAAAGGCATCAAATGGACCTTTTCTAACTCATCCCTGATTGATTTTTCATTTAAACAATGTGATTCTTAAAGTGCCTAAAAATACAGTCATGGTGACTGTCATCCTCCATTTCCCCCAATTCTTCCATTTAGTTTTTTAAACCTTCGACTTCCCTTCTTTCAACAACCTGTCCCCTTGGGGGCAGCAGTACAGCCAGAGTCTGAGAGGACTCTTGCTTACCTTGGGAATTAGCCTGCAAGACCCCAATGCTGTCATCAAACTGCATAGACTTGATGTTGAGTGACGCCAAGATGCATTCTTTATCTTGCAGCGAGACATCCTCGATATTGTTCTGATTGGCTGACAGTATTACGCACATGTCGCAGAGGTTGATGTTGACAGCCCTTAAATCTGCCCGACTTAATGGCGTACCCTTTGGGGTGAGGTGGGAACACAGAGGGAGGCAGAGCAAGAAAGAGAGAGAGAAACAAATTGAAGAAGTGAGCAATAGCATTGTGCACACGTTTTGAAGTGAAGACATTTCATTGATGCAGCTGCGTCATCAAGTAGACCAGACCTAACGAGCGCAGAGTGTTGTGGATCAGAACAATTCTTCAATTAAATTGTATGGCGTCCGTGTGAATGGAGCATTAAGAAGCCACTGCTCCATCTGAGATACTCACAGGTAAGATGGAGACTTTGGGGAAGTTGTGTAGCGTCTCCCATTCTCGCCGCAGATAGTCCAGCGAGCCCACAAAAACGATGGGCTTGAGTTCATGATAATGGAAGTTGCTGGCTCTTAAAGGCATCACCAAGTTTCGCAGCCCCACTAAAGCGGACGTGACATCCCCAAATATACAGACCACCACATGGCCGCTCAGCACCGTCATGGAGGCTTCACTGCGAGTCTACAGACACAAGAGGGACGGGGGGAAAGCACAGAAGAAATAATGAGATGGTGCATGTGCTGTGAATGGAAAAAGTGGGAATTTAACATCAAAATAACAGTTTTGATTACCAATAATAATAATGTCATACTCGGATTGTTGACCAAGAGCAGCTGACTCATAGTCAGCTGCTGATGAACGCAGTTTGTAAGACTTTAGGCAAGTTGGGTAAATATGAGAAGGACCTTAACTAAAAGCACAAGAATAGTAATAAAATATGATATTGTAATTGGTAAAGCCGTGCAAAGAAGAGTAGCTACATGATTTAAATAATATATATATATATATATAATTTTTTTTTAAAGGCTTCTGCTCTATTCGCACAAATTTACCTTCAAGCCTTCAACAATAATTAAAATAAGTAAAATCAAGGATTATTGAGTTTGAAGGATAAAAAAAAACATGTTACTGCCATGGCATTTATTTATTTAACTGCAGAAGTTATGAGTCTATTCGAGAGGAGGCACTGTATTCTAGAACATGTTTGACGGGCAATGTCACTTGCGTGTTCTATTTATGTGCTCATTTAGTTTTGCTTCCTATCAATAATGCAGTGCAGTTGGAGGGGGAATTCATTGTTGACTAATTATGTTTTCTCATCTGATAGATACACCTGCCTGTAAAATGTTGTAGTTTTAGTATGTAGTAGTATGTATTTATGCGAGATAGAAGGTAACAAAATGTCCCACAACATATGTATTGAAGTGAATGATGCACATGGCCTCCATTCCAGAAAACATTACTATTTGAGGAAATATGGTAATTTTGTATTTTCTTCAATAATCACCAACTGTTAGCTAGTGTTTTTTCAAAGAGAATTGCAATTCATTATTTAAATTGAGCAGCACTTATTCCAAAGGCAGGCCCCTCAAAGTCAATAAATATCTACTGGTGAAGGTACATGAGGCAAATTATTGTGGTCTTTGTGACGACACAAATGATTGATGGGTCCACCTAAACGCTTGCAAACTGCCCAGTTGCAGAGACATCGCCTCAAAGGCATGCGTGGACGACTGCAACGCTGTTCACTTCAGCCTTTATGCAGATATATAAAGAAAACCATAAACTCACCTTGAAGCAGAGAGGCAGAGAAATAAATGTCAATACATATTAGTATGTGATCGATGACTTGTGAAGGAAGGGAAACTCCTGTGGATACTTACTTTACAGTAGTTTCTCAAATATTTTGTATGTTTTTTTGGCTTCCATTTTACAGCACAGAGTGATAAAACTGAGCTCCACTCACCAGTATGACTTTTTCGATGTCTTTTGACGGGGACCAGTGAAACATTCCGGTGGAGTCATACCTCTTCACATTCATGTCCATGTTTTCCATTTGTTCGTTGCCAGGTATTAGAAGAGGGTCGTGTCTACTGCAAAACAACAACAGATTCATGCAAAAACATTATGTAGAGGATTTGCATAACGTCTTCAAAACTATGCCTAAAACGTTCCATTTTAAACAAAAAATGTATCTAACACAAAATTGTTCCAAAACTAGGGGATACAAAAACAAATTGTTCCGATTTTACATCATTCACACGCATAATAATTCAGTCAGATGGATTTAATCTCACTTCCTATGTTGCTCACAATCTCTGGTCACTTTAAATGATTACTTAACAGGAAGTCAGACTCTTGCTCCACCCCTCACTAAGATTTGAAATTGGCGCTCAAAGTGGGTGTTGCGTTGGGTTGCGAATGGGGAAGAGGGTTGGGCGTGGTTTGGCTGTGATTAACAACAGCAACTCGGTAAGAAGCCGTTTAAGGAGGCGTGTACGAGAATGAGCCGGTGGGTGGCGGGGGCGACTATGTCATGCAAAACAAGTGACGAAGTACGTATCGTTTTGTGTAATGAGAGAACAGCCACATTGTGTTTATCTCAGTGTTTGACCTTAAGATGGCACCAAACACACGTTTTTTTGCCCCAAATTCAAGCTTTAAACAAACATGTACTAAAATGTAAAAAAATAATGACCAGGACATGTAGATAGCATTTGTAGACACCAGATCATACAGTTTATCAGCAAAAAAAAAAGTTGAATAATTGTTGAGTTATTCTTTAAATTGCATACAACAATCATCGTATTATAATTATTGAAAATTATTAGGAGTGTTCGGCGAATTAATTGTAATTAATCGTAAGTTTTCATACTGTTGTTAACATAAAAGTGGAAACATTTTTAAACTAATAGAAATATGGCTGCATATTTTAGTCATTGATACAGCAATTTCAAAATAATACATAAAATGTAGTTAAAATTAAAAAGATGTTTTGTGCTGTAAAAACAAGTGTAATATTGATTCGTGTTGAGGTCACTTCTCTGCCACTCGATGGCATAATTGTATTTGTAAGACGTTAGTGACAGCTCAGTGCATTTTATCTTTTTATATTAAGAACTATCTAATCTTTAAGATGAAGTAACTTGTGAAATTCTGCAATTTTTTTTATTGTATATTCTCCAGAAATATATGCATTATTATTAAATATGTTACTGCAAAATTTTGACGTGGACGTGTCTGTTGTGTTGCGACTGGAATTCTCCCAGTACAGGCTATCCCAGTAAGGGGCGGTCATTAATCGTGTATTAACAAAATTGGTGGTGTTAAAGGAACTTTATATTAACTCAAAATTAACGCGCTAATTTTGACACCCCTAAAAACTATTGAAATTATTTTCACGTTGTTTTTGCTTGATGACGCTACATCATTTGCACAGTTGTCATTATTCAGTACTACAGCACCAATGGCACACTTTTCCTAAAATGTCCTAAATGTTGTTTGTTGTTGCTAGTTTTGCAATACTTTAGTACTACTCCAGTATTACTTGTAATACTAGTATTACTACAAGAGACACATTTCTTGTGTGTTTGTACATGCTTGACTAATAAAGATGATTCTTATTCTGATGTTCTTGGTGGCTTATAAGGGGGAAAATTGCTGTGATCTATTTATCAGCGTTCGATTCTTTATTTCTTTTGTTGCAATACTGCCTCGGCGACAGCGTTTCTCAGCGCAGACACGCAATTTCTGAGAGAATTGCAATTTCTACTTCTGGTCCTTGATGTCAAGTCATCAGGAAGCTCAAAGGCGCAGGCAGACGCTCGCTCGCTCGCAGCGGCAGCGAGACTTGAACGTTACAGACTGACACGCCGCACAACACAGCGCCAATTACCAGCTTTTAGCCTCTTTTTCCAGCTCCTGACGCCACGCCGTGCAAACAGTAAAAGGTGCCAACAGGCTCCCACTTTAAATATTTCAAGCCTTTGCCCAATCAAATTCCGCCTCCCCAACTGACGGCCATGAATGTTTCAGCAGCGTGTCACGAGCAAGCGGGCTAATCCACAGCAGTGGGGCGTTGAGTTTTATCCAGTGTAACACTGACCATGAAAGGGTTTCTGTCAGTCCCGCTTTAACGCCGCTCCTGCTCTTGCGCTTATTCTACAAGACGTCTTCTCACAGTTGCTACAAAGGCAATGCGGACATTTTGATCCACAACACTGACTCGAGATATAGAGCAGAAACAAGCAGCACAGTTCTTCCACATAATAATACTCAAGCTTTTTTTATTTACTGATTGAATTCAGGGTATTTGCAAGTTTAACACTTGGAAATCATCCAAGGAACATTTGGCGTCAATTAGTTTAGTTAATTTAGTGTTTAATTTTCTTGAATTTGATTAGGTTTAATTTGCAAGAGAATATTTATAGGTAAAAAAGTTTTGAATTTTCATCTGTCTTCTTTAAATTAGCCAAAAATGACAAAAAAGAAGCCACTAAAAAATGACGATTAAAAAAAAGTGTTCCCCAGCATACTCATAGATCCTAACCTGTTTTTTTTTTTTTTTTATGAAAAAGGTATTGTCATTGTGCTCAGGTCAAAGTGTCATCTAATACAAAAGTATTCATTTGGTGCCATCTTGTGGTGTTTTGGCATCAAGGAACTATATTGAGGTGATTTGAGGCACTTCATGTAGTGCTTTGCCGCCATCTTGTAGCATCTATAAGCAATTATAAAACTTTTTTTGGGAAGGGGAGTTAGTTGCGGATTTTTCATTATTTGTGGCAAAGATCGGTCCCTATCGCTCTCAAATAGCCGGTGAATACAATTCTTTATGTTAAGATTCCAATTTGGACAATTTGATTTACATTTTTCTTTAAAATGATCTGTCATTTTTTAATTAGAGGCGGCTGACTGATTAGCATGTTTGCCTCCCAGCGCAGAGGACGTGAGATCGAGTCCAGGCTTTGGCTTTCCTGGGTGGAGTTTGCATGTTCTCCCCGTGCCTTTGTCGGTTTCCTCCCACATTCGGAAAAACATGCATGGTAGGTTAATCGAAGTGTCTAAATTGTCCCTAGGTGTGATTGTGAGTGTGTATGGTGGTTGTTCATATTAATTTCAACACATTTTGTAACAAGTACTAAGATGTATTGGGTTAAGAGCTCAGTATAATTAAGTAAAGTTAAATAGAAAAAGTTAATACAATTACTATTTGTTTCAAATTGGTAATCATTTCATATTATTAAGATTGACTAAATAGGCAATGGCTATGACTTAATTACAATAACTACATCTTACTACATTACCATAACAAACTTTATAATTACGTTTGGTAAGAGTTACTTAATATTTTCCTACATGTAATCTTTATGTGGCATGTAAATGTTACTTAATTCTGGTGAGTGTGATATACTTGATATTGAGCAGTAGAATTTACTTAACTGAAGTGAGTTATTTTTTAATTAATCTTACAAGTTGGTGTTTACAGTGATTGTGCAGTACCTATAGCAATTTCATAGACTAATGATGCTATTTATATAGTTGCGGTAGAGAGTTGGGAGGGGTGCAAAATATTTTCTTCCTCTTGAGGGGGCGTAACAAAAAATTATTGAGTAGCGCTGGGATAGTGGTATGTATGTAAAATAAAGTTGGCATGCATGTGTGTATCTGTCATAAGGTAAATCAATAATAAAGGGTTAAAATCTCCCAAACACAATGAATATTTGATCATGTATATTTCAGGCTCAATTCATTCAGTATTCATCTGTAAGTATTGAATCCAATGGGGAAGTGAAGACAGATACATTTGAAACATATAGGGAAAAACAGCTCGGGAATTTGACATACATCTCTCTCAAATCATCACTCTCTCTATCATCCATCAGCGCTGTCATTCACTGACAAGGCTTTGATGGCGATGCCGCCTTCACTTTACATTTGGGCTTCAGACAAATAGCAGAAAAATAAGGGGGAAAAAACTATCAATTAGCCACCCGCCTCTCTGCTTCCCTCTATCAGTTAGTGCAGGTGATAATAACACTGACAGCATTTAGTGTTTTTACACTCAGCCTAAATCTTTCATTCGGAGCCGCGTGTTGCGCCAATCAACCTCCGCCGCGGCGCCGCCGTCACTTCAATCTGCTCGGCATCGCTCGCCTCCTCACTGGGGCCGACTGGCGCATGCCTCCACCTCCCTCTCTTCGCTCGCTCTCTTCCTGTGTGTCAAGACAGCTATCTTTCACGCAGCTATCAGCGCCGTGACTGGCAGCCTGTCACTGACGCCGCACACCTCCTCATCCTCCCCTCTGCCTTCTCCCTGCCTTGGCTTGAACCTTCTGCCAGGCTCAGGCAGAGCAGACAGCGGTGCCACGCCCAGGGGATATCGCTTCGAGATGACACCGTTTTTGTCATTTGGATGTGCGGCGTCACTCACGGGACCGTCACAAAGGTTGGCGAAGACGCTGTTAATGCAGCGGTGACAAATGCACACCTCGTTAGTGAGGTGAGGCTCGGGATAGGCTGCTGGGAAATGAATAACAGCGACATGGCCAGGTCAACTCAATTGTGACGAATTGATGTTTTTGAATATGATTGGCAGGTGAGTTGTGTCCAATCCATCCATCAATTTTCTATACCACTACTTTAAATTAGGACTTGTGCCAAAGAGGTTCAGTGTTCAGAAAGTTTTGATGATAAAGTTACGATAAACTAAAACTGCAAGATTCTTATGAGGGATGTTCCATACCACTTTTTTTCAGACTGATAGCAGTACGAATACTCAACTCTTCAGCATTCAGCAGTTATTGATTGTAAAACAGCCACAGGAGGTCAGCCGAAACTGATTACTGATACTGGTATCGACCTGATACCGATACTGGGTATCAGTACTGCTTATAAATGTTTGAAACTCATGAAAGTTTCCATGTGGGCTGTTCAGGTTTGACAAGGAAAAGTGCTTGAATTTTGTGCTTTTGGACTTGAAAAGATCCGTAGAAAAGCACACAATGTATTTGTGGGTGAAAAAAACTACTTGAGTTTTGGACAGAGTGCTAACAATTCAAATCAGTCTATTACATTGGGAAAGAGATGGAAAGTGCTTGAGTGTTCATGTTTTGTTTTGTTTGAATGCTCCTGTAGAGTTTTTAATGTTAGTGCTAGAATTGTCATGTTGTGCTTGGTATGTGTGAAAATGTATTGAATTTTGGACAGCGTTTAGACATCCTACCATGTTACTTTTAATGTTTTGTATGCTCATGTTGTGTTTTTTTGTTTGTTTTGACAGTTACTTAAAGTTTATGTTGTGTTTTTAGATTGAAAAAGTGTTTCATGTGGTGTGGTTTTTTAGCTCTAAAAATTGCTTGGTGTTTAGACAAAATGCTTAAAATTTGAAGTGTTCTATTATTCTTCAACCAACTATCCCCATGTTCCCATTGCCAAATCCAAACCAATTTTTTGTTTTATTCCGATTATATCGAGATAGAGTTTATCTGGTCAGAAGAGCAGACAAGCACATCTTCAGACCGGGCATAGCAACTATGCATATAGTTCATAGTATAGCACTCACATTGATGCAGATGCAGAAAATCCAAACTATTCACTTTCAAATGGGAGCTAGGACATAAAAGCTTTAGGATCCGTATTAGGTTCCAAATCTGATCCACTTGCAGTATGAATAAGAGACTGATCCAAATTAAGATTGTCTGGCCATAGAGAAATATGGTATCATTCTTTTTGCCCTAAGTCCTTGTGTGATGAATCAATTTTGATTGTTTTTCAGTATTTCACGGGGGAAGAATTTATATAGGACAAGTATTTCCTTTATAGTATGCCCCCACCCCATGAGTGTCTTCCCCCTCCCTCCGTTCTTCAGCATGTATTTCAAACAGTTGAGTTATTCCAGTGAACCACTCTGCAGTCACAAACTGGGGATGGGTTTGCCGCTCCCCCAATGCCTCCCTGGCAGACTACGAAGGCAGCCTGGCGCTTTGAAAATTTTCCCCATCATGCAAACTGACAAAGGCGTGCTTTTCAAAAGCCCACAGCCAATCTGTTGATCATTATTTATTTACAAAGGCCTCCGGGCGGCGAGTCCTGTAAAAACCATACTCGCTACGTATGCTGGCCCTCTCGCTGCTTCGCACCACCACTCCCTCCTCTTTCCTTGCTTGTAGAATAAAGCATCCCTAAGGCTACCTCAAACAATCACTTTTCATTGTGCATAAAACCCACCTTGTAAAGCACAACTGTTTAATATAAATGCCGTTGTATGTTGACAGGGGCAGCTGAGGGAAAGGGGGGTGATTGGGCTGTGATGGGTAATTTGATGTTGTGCTGTGGGCTAAGACTCTGAGAAAACATCTACACCTATAACAGAGGACCTGTCATGGCAGTACCCAAGAGCCTTCAGAACACCGAACATCCCTAAAGCAGAGAAAACTTTAACGCTGCTTTGAAGCCGCTTCCAAACTGAGAAAGTAACTTGCGCAAATGATTATCGCTGCGAGATCAAAGCCAAGAGGCATATCATATATTACGTGGCAAAAGGGGACCATCTTTAAAGCCAAAAAGGAAGAGGAATAAAAGGGTTTAGTGCTGAAATTTAGGCAAACGAAACAAACTTGGCTGGAAAGCTGCCAGGCTAAACTTGTTTTTGTAGCATACTTCTCCCTCTGAGCAAGGGCATCTCAAACGATACTGTTGACTGAAGGCTACAACTCTTGTGTTTGCCTAATGGTTTTGGCAAGTGCGGCGGCTTATTAAGTGCTTGTTTAATGGAGAATTGAGGGGGAGGCCCACAAGTACGCTAGATAAAAACACACGCACACAAAAAAAAAAAACATATAGATGTGGATGCTGCCTAAGGGAGGAAGACCTACAAAACCACTTGCTCCAAACTCAAATGTAAGAAAAATGAAGTGCAAATTAATATAAAGTAGGGTATAACTTGTATAACAATGTCTGTTGTTGTAGGACCTTACCCAAGTAGTGTAAAACTTTTTTATCGTTAGAGAAGTGAGAAATATATATGGATGATCTTGCACGTATTTGGCAAGTGTCCCTATGGTTACAAATGTGGTAAAAATAAATGATTGTCTTATGTGTTAGGCCGGGGGGCATTTATTTACTTAGCTGCTATTAGTAAGGACACAATATTATACAGATTTTTTTCATCAATAACGTAAGTGAGTGAAAGCAAAATGAAAAGGACTACTGGAACTATTCTGTGGCATTGTTATATAAACAGTGACACACAGTCTACTAGATTGTCACTCACAATTGCCAACTCCACATAACGGAAGATCAATTCACTATTTAAATCTTACTATAATTAATCTGAGAGGCATGCTTCAATAGGTGCTGCTGTTTGGGCAACCAACAAACAAATGGGCTCTGCAGTTAACGTTTGAAGAATTGTGTGTTTGAATGATAATATCAATAAATTGAAGATATTACACTTTGACTGCTTACAACATGCAGCATCATTTTGCAAGGAGGTTCTATTTGAGAGAGGTTTTTATTTGTCTAAAATTGTACCACATCCTGTCAAAAGTCAGACCTTCAGAATAAAAGTATACAGCATAATAACAGTTTCAACAAACAAAATAGTTTGTGTAAATAAATAAACAACACCATACGGTTAAATAAATGATAAGAAACTGATAATATAATTGTATGCTTTTATTTTGAATGATTGATTTTTAACAGGATGTTACACTGATGTTTCTCCAACTTGTCACCGTGCAGATCGGGAGGCTTGTAAATGGAACTTCCATTGTGGAATATTCCTTGCTGTTTGCTGAATCATTTTTATATAACACAACAGAACATTTCAAATTGCAGATATTTAACAAAAAATAGGGGTGGGGGAGATTATGGAATTCAATAAAGAACTGGGAAATAAGAGTATTCAATACAGGTAAAAGTAATGATAGCTTTTCATTTACCGTTTTAAGTCAGCCGTCAATAATATTTATTTCACAATAAAGATGTAGTTATTCTGTTTAAAAAGTATTTTGCTTAATATTTTTGGTTGTTTGGAACAGATTAATTGGAATTACATTATTTCATATGGGAAATATTGCTTTGAATTTCATTTGAATTGATTTGAGTCAGACATTTTGGAACATATTGATCACGAAAACTGAGATACCACTCTGGATTTTATTTATTTGTAGAAGGAAAATTTACACCATTTGACTGTGATTCTGAGCATGTTATCTATGTAAATGCAGACTTTTGTATTGGGTCTTATTCAATTGTCCAGAGTGTATTTGGCAGTTGTACTTAATAAATACTGACAAATGTGTCAAATGTCTTGAACCACACATCTCTCACCTCACACTCATTAAGACACAGCCCGCATCGCTATGAGTGTTCCTGTCCTGTTAGATCTTCGCCACTGCGGCCTCTCTGTGTTTTTCCGCGCTGTCACCAGGCTAACCTCCGCCTTGTAGTACGAATACCTTATTCCCTTTTATCTTTCAAAATCAATTAAGAGCAATTTAATAGCACAGGACAGGATAAAAGGAAGTTAATATTTGAATTCAAATTTGATTGTGACAATACAACACGCATATGGCCGTTAAGTAGCAGAAAAAGTACTCACAGGGGTTCCCACAATAGAGAGGTAGCCTCGGGGCAAAGTAACTATGCAGGTCCTTCTGATTGGCCGCCAGTGTCATTAGTGTCAGCATTGTTTAAGGACTACATGTAGACCTGACCGGAGGAGGTAACAGCTGGGACTTTAAAGGCAGCCAAGGGGGGCTCGTGCATTTCAAACGACTCCTTGCTGGCGTCTTTTTGTGACAGAAACATTATTTTCGGCTCTGTCATTAACAGCTGACAGCATGTCAAGCTAAACAGCCTCAGCCTATCACAACCTACACCCCCCCACCCCTCACCCCTTTCCCTAACAGCCATCCCAACGCCCACAATCAGCAGCATCCCCTCTGAAGTGTCTGTTGTCTCTCCATCCCTCCTTCCCCTCCCCTGCATCTGTCTTCCTCCCCGTTTGAAGGCGGTGAGGTGAACGCCAGCGTCTCTTACCTCATCATTTTGGGAGAGCAGTTGGGCGAGTTCCGCATCCCTCCGTTGCGCTGCTTTTTTTTGGGCGAGAGCGTTGACGGATGCTCGTCTTCGACTGCAAACACACGCACACAGTGTCAGAACAGAGACAGAGACGGATGGGGAAGTGAGCTGGACCTGACATGAAAATAAACAAATACATCGTCAACACTCAATCATAGCAAACACAACCAAAGCGAACAGAAACAAAGGGTAAATTAATAACTTGAAGAAAACCAAGATAGATTATTAGTAATGGGGGAATCTTTAAGGCAGGAGACAACCTCGGAGAAAAACCAATTGATGACCTGAAAATGACCAAGGGACGTAAGGGCCTTCAGTTGTTTTGTTTTTTTGCATTACTACAATCTTTGCATACACCTGGCCAGATGCTTTTGGACCTCTAGCAGTCTGCATCAGAGTGACCATGCCTACCTACGCCATTAATTGCCATGTGATGGTAGAGATTGTCACTGTCAGTGGGTCGTGGGCAAAAGCAATGACAATGAGATACAGTATATAGAGGTTATGGAGATGGATCTTATGGTGGCTCTTTTTTGGGACTCTTGCTAAAAAAGCCTATCCGGCCCATTATTCCAGTTCTAGCGCAGAAAATGGCTCATCTACTGGTCTACCTCCATGCCAAGAGAACACTCCACACGCATTATGAAGGACACGCTAACGGGGGGATGAATTAGTGGGCTAGACATGTCAGAAGCGGCTAGTAAGGACAAATAACCCTCCAGCAGACGAAGGTCAGGACTAGCTTGGAAATTAATGATCCTTGTAAGATTAAATATTCAATTTTGGGGGGTTGACACTTTGGTCGTAAGCACTTTGCAAGAATTTCCCAGACTGAAAGGACAAGGAAGAGCAGCCGGAGTGAGGTCGGGCCCGGCACTAGTCTGAGCTTCACTACTGTCTGCGTTTAAGAGCTTCAACGAGACTCTTCTGGCTGCACCACTGCACACCTGTATTAGTCCTTTGGTTAGAATTCAATAACACCACCAATCAGAGGACACAAAGAAAGACTGGCGATTCCAAACGGATGGAATTTAAAACCATGTCAGACAGGCTACAGAGTCTAAAAGTTATCTATTAGAGATCGACCGATGTGTTTTTTGATGGCCGATGCCAATACAGATTAATAGTAGTTAAGAGGCCGATAACCGATATTTCAAGCCGATATTAATTTCAGTAATTACAAAAAAAGGAAATTATTGGTTATTATTGGTAAAGCAATACAAACTAACTTTGTTGAAATGTATTTAAGCATATTTTAATTGAACAACTTCAGATTTGCAAAATGTTGAGTTTTTTTTTTTTAGACGATAGACATCTTTGTTTAAAAATTCTAACAAGTTCAGGGACATCCCAGAGTCCTCAGCATGTCATAAAAAGTTTAATGAAAACTTAATCACGTGAATAGCTCCCTGTAGTTTTCCACAATAAATAAAGTTGTTAAAAATGTCAAAATAACCAAAATGTTAAACTTTCGCTTATGGTATCTTAGTTTTAATTTCAAACAAAAACTAAATTTGCAGTGTCATCAGAATATCTTAAGAAGTCAACAAGAAAAATAAATAATACCTGAAGTTAACAGTTTTAAATTGATCTCCAATCGGCCTTCAGATTAAAAAAAAAATAATTTTAAAGGCCGATGCTGATGTTGACGTGAATATCGGCACCGATTATCAATCTATCCCTATTATCTATTTTTACTTACTTTGTGTCATCTGTTACTGCTAATTCCACATCAACTTTTCACTTGTTAACCATCAATGTAGTGTAGCTGAACCACACAAAACCATACCAGCCCAGCATAGAGAACATACTAAGGATGGGCAGGATAAACAACATTGTGTGGTCGCAATGGATTCCCACTAGTTGGATGCACAGTTAATTCAGACCCGACTAGTTTGCTGCCTAAATGGGGTGAAACAGATAATGAACAGGAAGATTGAAATAGTTTGTCTTGGACCATTCTGAACTGGAATCAGCAACACAAAGTGAATGGAGTGAAGTTCTCCAAGCTGGCAAAGTTAGCATCTTGCTATGTCTGCATCCCCTCTACCTCATCTATGGACTTACTTATTTTGGCTTGTGTGTTTGAATATACAGTATATAAAAAGGTTCAGCTCTGAGCCTCAGTTTTCCACTTTTCCTTTGTGCCAAACCAATAATTTTCTTTAATGTAAACAACGTAAGAATATTTATTTTAATGTGAGAAAAATCAGAAAAATCAACAACAAAAAATTCTTAATTTTCCCAAACAAGAATAGCTCGTCGACTGCCCATCCCTAGCACATAGTAAGTAGAAAAATGTAATATTTCAACACCCAAAGCTCAGACTCCAAGCTACGGGCTACTCACTACCCCTCAGCCTGATCGCTGCTAAGACGGCACTGGCAGGCAAATCCGTGCAAAGAAGCGAGGAGCACAAGAGAAGCAGCCCCGGCAGAGTCAACCATCATGCAGCAAACAGCACAGGCAGGCTACTGATTGATGCATCCCGCTAAGGGGGCAACCTACAGTGGCTACTGTGACTGTGCAGCATGGCATTACTGGGGTGGTAGCGGTATTTCACCGGCAGACTGCGGGCCCGGTTCAGCCGACTCTCCGCCAGGGATCTGGCGTCTTCTGGCACTGAGATACTGAGGCGCAGTTTGGAACGGCGAGTTGCAGGCGCCGGCCCCGTGGGAAGCAGACTTCCTTTACGGTTATTAACAAGGGGGATGTTGATGGCGCCTGGCTTAACCGAGGCGTCCTGGTTGCTTTGCAGGGCGTTGGGGGAGAAAGCGTTTGGGGTGATGGCGGTGGAAGGGCAGCCGCTGGTTTTAACGGATCGGTTTTGAAAAGACGGTCTAACGTCATCCGTTACTGTCAAACAATGAAGAATACAAAGTGTAAGGATGCTTTTAGATAAGCAATTATAAATGAACATATTGACATTATTTATTAATTTAATCACATAGTCTTATCTGGGATTTCAGAGAAAAGTCAATGACTAAGAAAGAAGAAAGACAGTTTAAATATCTGACAAGGCTCATGTTGTTGTGCATACAGTAAGAATAAAGAATAGCTTAGCTGACGTACAGGGCATTTATTTCAGTTTTTAAAAGCTAAAATAAGCAGACAATAAAAGCACGATCATTTCTTTGTTATTTCCCATTCCTTATCGTCTTGTCATCCGCCCGCAAGTGACGACATTTAGTTTTGCATTTGTGACAAACATGAATTAATTACAAGGGCCACGCTGGAACAAAGCACAGAAACGCAGCTTGGCTGAAGCCATTCAAATCCCTTCTGATGTTTTGTCATGTCAACACACACGTGAACTAATCAATTAAAAGTATTGGGAAGGGACCATTTTGGATCAAAATTGTGAGTTTGCTTTAACTCATTCATTGCCAGCCATTTTCACTGAAGCAACCCCTTTCACTCCCGACTGTTTTACTGGAGTTTGACTGATTTTGCAAGGCCCACAGAATATTGTGTTCTATTGCTATAAAAACATGGAATATACCAAAATAAAGATTAGAGTTTCCTCTTTCATCATTTTGTATCTGTTTCCGTTTTGCAGCAATTAGCATTAGAATATAGCTAAGTTTCATCATTATTCACAAATCTGTGTGGAGAAAGAGCTTTTTTTGCAAAATGGCCCTGGTGGCTCTATTATACTCTGCTACCACCTGATGGCCGTTTTTCGTAATAACTACCAATGCTTTAGCAACCTTTTCAGGTCAGGGGCTTCATCAAAGCCTTCTGTATGCTCTCTCATAAAACAAACTCATAACAATGTATAAATACTTTTTTGGGACCATGGCAATATTTAAAATAGAACGTTTTTATATGTTTTGGGGAGCAAATGAGTTAATATGGCAATAAATTGTCACATACTCAATACACGATCGCATGTACTAAAGAGGTCAAGGCTTTCTACCAGAAAGCGAAGCAAGGAGACAAGTCAAATCTCTGCTTGTAAAGTCGGCCGGCAGAGGCCTTTTCCTGCCTTGGGTGGGAGGGTGGCTGGTTGGTCCTTTTGGAGGACAGAGCATGCTTGGGTGGCCCCGGGCGATAAACAGACGTTTATCCCAGCAGTCAGCTGCCTCCTTGATTTACGGGGCGCCACCGATAGCTCCTGGATTCATCTGGCCCTTGTCAAACATGTACAGCATTAGAGCACGCTCAGCCGCCCTGGCAGCTCCACTGTGCTTTCTGAACAAGCCAGACGGCAACTGTCCCTTCCTGAAATGCTAATCACATGACGCTAGTGCGCCGCGTGCAAATGGATGAAGAACAACGGAAAATGTTGACTTTAGCATGTGAGGAAAGCTGGCTTTTGTCTTTATTGCGTTGCTTGCGCCGGCAAGCGCTTTCTCTTCATCTGCATTGCGTCTGCACCAAGAAACTATATTCCCACCCCACCTTTGCACATGCTTTTGGTATATTCTTCAGTGAAAATAAATTATTAAATAAATAATATTGGCATCATGATTATTGCAGATGATTAAAGCAGCCTGCATTTCAAGGGTAAACAAACACCTTATACAGCTTATGTGCTTTTATATGAAAGAACAAAATGTCAACATAAATTATGCATGAACTTATATAGCATGTGACACTATATATTTTACTTCTTAGCCAGGAGTAATAATAATTTACCTAAATTGCAATCAGCTTTGAATCGAACACCAGTCTCTTTTTGGCTTCCACTGTTCCCTGGTGTTGTAGCGCCATCTGCTGCTACATGCAGCACAATACAAAAAAGAATGGTTTATAGAACTACGTTATTATTATTGAACACAAAGCCATTTCTTATACATTACACCATAAATTGTGTTTTGAAATACACAATCTACTGTCATTATTTATATAATAACATTATTTATGATTACATTAGATAAAACAGTGTTTTCAGAGTTATACTGTTGGCAACACTGTGAGAATAAACAATTGGTCTTAAAGTCACAAGACGACAAGGTTACATGCTAAGGGAACAGTAGACAAAGAGGAAACCATCAGTACTAATCGTGTTACATTAAGAAAGGCCTATAGAGCAAAACGGGGAAAGACAGAGAAGCACACTTACGTGATCTGACATATCCATTATACTTATATTTGGCTGAGGAGAATGCAAAGACAAGTGGCAGGTCACATGGGGGGAGAAAGGATACCGTGATGCACACATTAAATAAGAGACATCAACGTAAGAGTGTGGCATGGAAACGAAGTGACTAATGGAAATGGTAAATGTCATAAATGAATAAGAAAAAGTCAATTGGGATGATTTGTGGGATGTGGCACAAAAAATGGGAAATTAAATGATTTGTCCATTTTCAGGATGTGCTGTGATTTAAGGCAGTACATCTACAATGAAATGTAAAGAGCTAAATACATTACATTTTAATAAAACTATAATGACTATTGATGTAAACAATTAGAAAACACTTGAATATGACAAATGCTATATGAAAATCTGTGGAACAATGTAAGACAGTGAACAAATGTTGCAGTCTTTAACTGATAAATGATATTTTAGAGATGGGCATTTGATGAAATTCCAATTGGGAAAGGTCATTATATTTTTTCCCCTCCAATATTATTAGATGGCAGAATATACTTGTGTAACTTTTTACACAAAAGTACCATTACTTAGTACCAGTTCTGTCGTTCAGTTCAAATAACTTATTTGTACTTTTTTAGAAAACAAACTAGTTGAGAATAAATAACAGCAACCAATTCCACGCAACCAACTAAAATAGTTTATGATGCCCATCCCTAATACAATTCAAAGGAAGTGGATTTCCTGAAACTGCATGCCCCTTTACAATGCCACCTTTTTGAAACTGTTGCGTATAAACAGCATTGGCACAGATTTGGGGCCATGAATCCACATTATGTGGTAGTATCAGGAACAGGACGGTAAATGGTGAATGCAGCAACAAGGATCTGAAGTTTCCTGTAGCTGAGTTTGGCGTACAGAGCAAATTCACAGTTGTGATGCTTATGTTTAGCATCCTAAATTAGCCAAACCTATTATCAGCTGACCACAAATTCCAAATGTTTCATCACTTTTAGCTGCTAATGCAACCCTGACTAAGGAGACACTGAACAAACATGGTGGACACTTTAACTCAACTGGGCAGTGCTGACACTCTCGACTCAGAGTCTCTTCCATCACCAAAGGTCACAATGAGCGCCCAAGGCTGGCCTCTGACACAGATCCTCATACAGCAACCCACAGTGGCCCTGGCATCTGTCTGTAGCGATTTGCCCGCGCCACCAAAGCGGCGAACTAACTGCCCAGCATCTGGGGCGTAGCGAGGCATAGCGGGACCGAGGGTAGAGCGGGGTGGGGAGGGTTTGTTGTGAGTCTGCCTGGTGGATAGGAGCCGTCAGGGCAAGTTTGGTGACGGACCAGAAGGGCAGGGAAAATGAAAACATAATTTCGGTGTCAGGAGAGATAAGGTCTCCAGCAATGAGACGCAGGGAGAGGAAAGATGCATGTTGGTACATCCTAATGGAAGGCCACGGGATAGCATTGGATCCAGCCAAATACCGATTCAGTATAGCGTCTAGCCAACCTTCCACCATGAATCCAAAGTATTCTGTATTTTATTTTGTTACTTTTTCGTTCTGCTGATCAACTGCAAGGGGTCCTTGGTCGGAGAGAGTGTTGTTCCTACGGAAGCCTGAATGTCTGAATGCAATATACTCTTTTGCTAACCAATGCTAATGAGTAAAATCCTACCGTAATTACAATAAACATAACAATAATAAAACCATCAAACGGAAATCGGTAAATAGGGTAGCGGCTCTACGTATGTAGTTTGTAACCTCTAAATGTACGTTAGAACTGTCGAAAACGTATTTAATCAAGGAGTGGGATGTATTTTACAGACTTGCCTAAGAATATTCAGTTCCGATGTGATGTGAATTTTTTTTTAGCTACTGTTTATTTTGTTGGGCATCTTATTCACTTTCATACGGGAAATTCTAGTAGGAGAGGGGAAACTACTAGTACACACCTTCAATCCAAACAAGTAGCAACACCAAAAATCACAGAGTTCAACAGCAACTTAGCTCATGTATCGACAAATATGCATCAATAGTGCTATATTTCCTAGACAAAGAAAATCTAGTCCAGATGAACAAGAAGTCATCACGTATAAAGATGTCTTATCTGGTCACAGAAGGAAGAACAGGAAATGAAGAGAGGAAATCCAGTAATCCTCGACTTGACAAGCACTCCTTCGCTAAACTCTTTCTTCAGACAAACGAGGGAATAAATCCAAGGAACGGGAGGCTTTCCTGAAATCCAACAGGGGGCTCAAGGGAGAAGTGAGATCAGTAACCATGTAATGGCCAGTAATTGGTACCAAGGGATACTAGCGCAGTGCCGAAGTACACGGGGCCAAACTAAACTCATCATGGCACGTTTGACATTAATCTAGGCTGAGTCGGCCGACGTCGGGAGAATGCTGAGGAGGAAATCAGATCTGCACGTCTGAGGCCCAGGCTTTGATAGCCAGGCCTACTGCTACCATGTCTAATTGACAGACAATTTACTAGTTCCAACCCACTCAAGTGCAAGCAGCTACGAGGCGATTCACCCGCGAACCTTGTGCGATCACAATTTCTCTATCGGATCAACACTTTGTTTTGTTTTTAATTTAGTCTTTTCTGCTTGTGTTCTCTTTGTAATGGTCATATTGTTAAAACACGGAGATAGACAGTGTGAACCAACTGTGATCTGGGAGAATAGTGACATAACACCATAACTTAGGGCCAATCATATAATTTTATTGTCCTAAAACTCTTATTTGAAGTAATTTTACAAAAAAAAAAAAAAAAAAAGATAGAAAAAGCTAACTGTAACAGAAATGCAAACTTAAAAAAAAAAAAACTCAGGGGCTGCTCAACCAAATGTATAGTGCATATTGCATAATAATAATAATAATAATAATAACAAATATTTACATTGCAGTATAAACCTGTACGATGAAACAATATGCCCACTGTTCATGGTCACACATCTTACCTTAAATAGTCAAAAACCATCAAAAACACAACACTCAATCTCCAGTAGTGATTATTATCACACAACTGCATGACGAAATGCAGCATGCGAGAGCTAGCTAGCCACCTACAGTACTTTACAATACAGCAGCACCACAGAGCCACAACACTACGCACCCACCAAAACACACAATACACTGAGTACAACAAAAATGACTATGATAAATAAATAAGGAAGACGGGGGAAACACAATAAAAGAAAAATATACATAGATATGTAAAGAAAGAGTGCTAGCTAGCAAGCAACATAAACTAAAGATTAGATAGATAGATAGATAGATAGATAGATAGATAGGTGGATGGATGGATGGATGGATGGATGGATGGATGGATGGATGGATGGATGGATGGATGGATAGATAGATAGATAGATAGATAGATAGATAGATAGATAGATAGATAGATAGATAGATAGATAGATAGATAGAATTGCTAGCTAGCTAGCTACACAAATAGCCATAAAAACAGTGATTGTCATTTAAAAATATAAATAAATAAAATGTGATTTATGCCAAAGATCCACACCTAACGAGACAACCACAGCACGTGGACGACGTCACGGCTACACGTGTACAACACGTTACGGTAGCGCACGTTAACGGCACACATGGAAGCGCTGACGTCACAGACAACACGGAACAACAGCATGTGTTGGGCGGTGTCACTTACAGGCACGTAACGTGGTTGCGCAATCATGAACAGACACAGAGGAAAGTGGGTAGGCCCTCTGAAGGGTGTCCATGTTACTATGTACACTGCCTGACATGCAAGAGCAGTCTCGCTCTGAATGGCCGCAATCAAAACAACATGCCAGTTTCATTCGCTTGTAGACGGACATCTTGGCTACAGTCACGTGTCAGGATGAGAGGAGAGGAGAAGCAGCAGGTTAATGGCAAGAGGAGAAAATATTCATCCAGGGAGGAAGTCGGACGGTCACTTCATCAGAATGTGCAGGCCTTAGCAGACTTGAGCCCCCGTACGTGCAATAAACATGCCCAATGTAGTCACGTTCACACTACATTTACACTAAGTTGTTGTTGTGACTTTAAGCTTGTACCATCAAAGTCAAGTGACAAATATATCAACTGGCGTGGTTCGGGGGGGTCAAGCTGCATGCTAAGGTCGAAACAGGTCAAAAAGGCAAAACCATAAGAGTGGGAAGAGGGTGAGGAGAAAGAGGGGGAGGCATTCAGGGGGAAGGAGGGGGAGAGGCATGAGCAATGTCTTCAGCAGCAAACTTGTCAAACATTTTACATTGACATCCTGCAAACCGGTGGGTCTGAGAAGAGCGGAGCACGTACCTGTATCCCATCATGCAGCAGCGCTATGGAAGCGCCTCTGTCCAAAAAAGGCATGACACTATTCTACGGGCAACTCATGCTGTCGTTTGCACAAATGACGTTTCACTGCTCCACGCCCAAAGGGAAGCTTCACTCGAATGTGTTGTTGCATGCGTGTGTTTCTTTTATGTAGTGACGCAAACTTTTTAAAGTTGTCCTCCTCCAACTGAAACTAGATTTGATTTTACATACCAGTAACTTTATATACATACAATTAAAACTGACTTTTACACTGATGGCCTACATTACATCAGTGGTGTCCTCAAGGAAAGCTCATCAGCAAGCTCTGCATAAGCCTGATAATGATAGTCTTCATTGGAAACAGAACCTGCAGGACTCTGGCCCTTGATGACAGAGTTTGGACACCACTGACCTACATGCACATTAAAAGCAAAAAAACACTGTTAACAAACCAAAACATACTGTGCATGGTTTTCAATGGACTGCAAAGATAAGTAATAGAAAATATTGAAATATTAATTTATAAATGTACAGTATTAAAATATCAATATGCTGTTTATTGTTGTTCTTAAATTAATTACATTTATTTTATCTGTGTAATCTTACATAAATTTAGAAGCACAAGTGTTCCAAATAGAATTGTATATTTTTATGATCAAATCTAATGACATTTTGTACAGTAAGTAATTAGAATAACCATATTAATTATAAAAATGCATATGTTTATACAAATTGTTATGTTAACATTATAGAAAGTGTATGTCTGTATGTGAAATTATAAAAAGCTGTATCTTAAAAAAACAACTATTAAAGCCTTGTCACTTGACTTGACTTTGACTTGAATTGTTCAATTCAACAATAATAATATTTTTTTTTAAAAGGGGATGGATGGATGGCTGTTTCTCTAGCGTATGAATAATTTTAATCTTTAAAGTAGCTCAAAATAGAAGAAAGCCCATTCAAATACTATTGTTTAAGCTTGTTTATACAAAAAAAAGTGTTGCATAATAGACAGTGAATACCCTTGCAGCCAAAATGCTGTTATGCTGTATGGTCTGCCTGGGTGTGAAGCCTTGAACCCTGAGGGAAGCGGTAGTGAGTAGTGTCTCTAGATTGCTGTGACTGTGCACCAACAGTCCCCGCTCCCCATTCTCTCATTGGCCAGTTGCAAACTGACAGCCGCCTGACACCGTCTGGCGCCTTGACTCTCTGCGGCCATCTTTTACTTGACTTTGACGCACGTCCGACAATAACATCCCGAATGGAGTTTCCGGGCCGAGGAGAGAATAGGGAACACAGGTTTTCAGGGACGGTTGTAATCCCGTGCGTGCATGCATGTGGGCTTGGAGGACATGCAGAAAAAAGTCGTTTGGGTCTCAGCGACAAGGGGGAAGGTGCAAAGATAACTGTTCACAGTTATGAAGCAGTTTGGAGGGAATGGCAGACAAGAGCAGCAAGGCTATCGGGTCATGCTGGAACTTCTGCACTTCAGAGTTTTCACTCGGGGTTGGGGTTGGGGTGGGGGTGGGGGTGGGGCACTGGGACCACACTCAATGTATGTTATGTTCCAATGAGTATTGACACATGGTAAGTGTGTTGTGGAGCAATGAAGAACACGGCACAGACACGCTAACAATGTCTTCTGACTTCTAACAAATTCACAGATTTCTGCCTAAAAGATGATGACAAACTGAGTCGTCTGAGGCTGGGATTACACTACACGTTTTTAGGTGACAATTACCCAGAGATAGCAGATCCAGGTCCAGGTAGTAAAAATACTTTCACATTTTAGCTTTAGCCACAGGTGCTTCTATTCAACTGGCAGGTAAACAAGCTCAATTAGCTGAATTTCACATAATGTGTCTGCTTTAAATTAGGAACATGAGCAACTTCCAGGTTATGTGAATTTAATCAAATGTGCGTAGGAACCCAGACCAACTAAACAGTATGTCAAACTTGAATAATAGTGAATGCTCGAGCCTGAGGCCAAGCCCTGCATCCATCTCTAAAAAACATGAAGAATTGACAACCCCTCAAAAATGTTTAGAATAGCCTATATCAATGCTGCAGTTTAAACTGTAATTATATTGCAAATTATTATATCAAAACATTTTAATATTATTGCAAACTCATGTTAGGAAATTACCCATAAAAATGTCTTTCAGATTACTGTGTTCCCTCGCTATAATCCGGTTCACTTTTTGCGGCCTCGCTATATCACAGATTTTATATCATAAAATGTATGAAGGTTTGAACATTGAGAATGTTTAAACAAGAGAAAAATGTAAATGCCTCGATGAGAAAAGCGTATAAACTGTGTGGTGAGGAGTTTTAGAGCCTTAAAACATTTATAATAAATGTAGATCATAAAGCTAACTAATTTATAATAATAATTTCATTTATTGCAGGTATTTTTTTTAACCTAACCCCGGCGGAAAATGAGGAAACACTGTACTGGATTTTTTAAATGCACTGGAAAACACTCAGCAAAGATGCTGTATCTCTTTATAATAATAATGATAATAATGATGATGATAATAATAATAATAATAATAATAATAATAATAATAATAAATCAGTTCATTTATAACACACTTTTCTTTACATAAAATCTCTTTGTTTTGTTTTGTTTGTTTTTTTACATTTTGGCTGCATAAATGTAAACAGAGTGATATCGGACATAAGTCACTGAATGTGAAAAAACACATAGAAGCACTAAAATGGAATTGGACATGCAGTGTAAATCCAGCCTGAGATCACAGTTGCTATCAGGGATCTATATACATAGTAATTTAAGAAGCCGTAGTGCAAAGAAAATGCTGGCTCTTTTATTTCACTTTCAGTACATACTTGATTCATGCTGTTTTGCTGAACAGAGTTCTCGGGAAGGGGTTTATTTCCTGGCACGCCACCACCATCTAGTGGCAGTCTATTGCAACGACAAGTGAAACTGACCCCAAACGACAGAACCTGAGATCACAGGGAAGTGGGCTAAAGTGCAGTCCAGATTGTTGTCATTATGTTTTGGCAACCTGGGTGTTTTTTGTGGGGTGGGTGCTTGGTGGGATTTAAAGAAGTTCCCACAAAGCACGATCACATACACAAAACTTCCTCTGACAGAGTGAAACCTCAGTTAATGGTTTAGGCCTTAAGTGTACATCTCACATGTGCATTACATTTCATGAGGGCTTTCCTGGAGCGTTTTGCTATGAGCGGGTTATTGAGTGCGTGCGTGCGTGCATGTGGGTTTGTGGCATTGGGTCACGCTCTTTACCGCTGCCCGTTTAAAGCCTAGTCAGAGCACCGGCTGAATGGAGCAGTGATGAGAAGGCTCGCTTCTGCTGGTTTGAGCACAGTGTCAAAATGAGAAGTGAGGAGTGGGATGCAGAAGTTACACTGGTACATGCAACAATGATACAGTGTGCTATTTGCTGAGAAAGAGAGGAGGAGTAAAAAAACACTTTGGATAGATAATAGGACACCCATTTTTTTTTTTTTTTACTCACAATAAATCACTAGCAGTGAGTAGTTAATATTAAGTGTTGTTTTCCAAAGGCAGCAAGGGGAGGAAATACATCAAACAGCGTGTCACTGGTCATAAAGAAACATGGAGAAAAAAAAAACAACAGAACCAAATATGATAGAACAGAACTTTTTTTTTTTTTTTTTTTACCTCACACTTTGTCTAAATGAGGTGTGTAAAGGTCAGCCAATTCTACTGAGTGGGCAAGGTATACAATTCCATGATGAATGGAGGTGACACCGACAAAAGCGGGAATTAGTGACTCTCTATTTTAGAACGCTGCTTTGTCTCACTAATGGAATTGTTACTGACCTTTTAGCTTAATATGTGCTATTCACTTGAGCTATTGGGGGCTATAGTTCATATTCATATTCATTATTAATATTTACAAAATAAACAAATTCCACTTTCAAAGTAATTTAATGTATTAGTGAAATTATATACGCTGCAACCTCTAGGGAACCAACTTGTTTAGATTTCTGGAAAACAGCAAAAATCACTGTGTAAATATTAACTTAACAGTAAAGGCATTTATTAGAGGTAAAATTTTAACCAACGAACTAAACAGTTACAAAAGTGTTTAAAAAAACAAAAAGTAACTACTGCTAATATCAAGATGTAAAAAGTCAAGTACAACAATGGCTTAATGCAGATGATTTTCACAAACCTGGCAGCTGCATTTCATATTTTAATATTTCTACTACTAAGTTAACCACTGCAAAACAATTCCCCCAAACAAAATTCTACCATAACTTTGCCACACCTGAAATCCGCTCAAGGTTCCACTGTTTTACCGTTACACTGTTTATTAAAAAAAAAAAAAATCTATATGGCTGACCTATATACTATGTGTATGATTAATCTAATGCATGCATTTTAAAATAAATAATTCACAAATATTATCGAAAAATTCAATTCAAATATTAAATTCAAATATTCAAATGGTCTTAATTTATCAAATACTGATACTGACCCAATACACTGTGAAATATTTAATGATTTAAAAAAATTATAATTTTGATTGTGAATAAATTAAACCTCAAAGTCTGCAACTCAAAAAAATTAAAAATAATATTACCCATGATACAATCAAAATTATTTTTGAATATGTGGCTTTCTGACAAATATTTTCCTCTGTGTTTAGTGAGTTTTTATAATATAATCACCTTTTAATTTGTACTTCTGAAATTAATGAACTTTTCTACCATATTTTAATTCATTGAGATACACCTGTTACCATAAATTAACGTACTAACTTCCAGTATTAGACTAACAGTAGAATATTATTTGTGGAGTGACACAATGGTTAAATCAAATAAATAACTAAAAAGATGACATCAACTAAGTATTTACAAAAATGTCAAACGGAAGATCATACTGGATGCTATATACAGTAGAGCAAACCATTTGAATGTTTATTTACCTTTAAACACAAACTCAGTGACACAGTACAGTATTGAGGAGCAGCGACGCAATGGGAGGAGCAATCGCAGAGTTTAAAACATCACAGACGGACGGGCCCACGGATGAATGTTGGGGAATGAGAGGGAGGGAAGGAGGGGAGAGGGGTGAGAGAGGGGAGATACTACGTAGAGGCCAGGATACTCACGTCGTTTGCAGCCGCACTTCTTGATCCGCTTGGGGTCGGTGATGTCATCGTGACAAGCTTTGCAATAGAAAAAAGCTCTGAAAAGACACATGTGCGCGCATCTTCAGTACACATTCACAAGCCTCCCATCAGGGAGTCGTCAGTGTTCACCTCTTGACTTCTTTTGCGTCGCTGGCGATAAAAAAGCCCAGCGTTCCTTCCTGCATCTTGACGTGGTTGCCCGGGTTGATGAGGATGCTGGGGAAGGAGAGACATAAGGGGACACCAGACGTTCATTAACTTTGGCGGACAACGCTCATGCTCAAGCTGACACCATGTGCTAATCAAGAGGAATGGTACATACACGCTTTCATCAGAAAGTCAAGATTTCAACTTAATGGAGCACTTTTTGTGCTTTTTATCATTTAATTTAGCAATATAGTTATTTGCTTTCTTGAGGAGATATTTTATGTATTTTTGTTATATTTTTTTTATTACTATTTATTTAGTGTGTGTTTTAATATTACAGTGACGTGATTTGTTATTTTAAAATGCAGTATGTGGGCCACTTCTGTTAACAAATATGGTTTCTTCCCTGATAAGAGTGAGTGAGCAGTGTAGTAACTGACAGCCCTCCAAAATTGCTTATAATTGTATAAACATATCACAAACACTTGAATCTCATTCCTAACTCATTTTACAACAGTGCCCAAAAGCCTAAAAAATAGCCAGTAAATAATATGATTTTGAAAATTTGTACTTGATATGCATGTGTCGATGTACATAGCGAAAATACTCTGTAATTTTCACTTACATGTACGCCTGTATTGATAGCGTAAAAATGGCAAAACTCTCACTAAATGTTGCCTTTGAAACAAAACATGGATCTTCCAACAACCAGAGTTTGTACCTCTAATCATACAGCCACATGATTTACTTAATATAATTTATATAATTATTATTTTAAGTTAACAAATAAATAAATACATTAAATTCATATAAAAAAAAACATAAGCCAAAAATGAAGATAAAACATTTTAAACAAATCTAATCCAGCTGTGCGTCATGTGAATACTTTTTCGCCGGTGATGGTCATCTGACCAGAGTGAGCAAAAGTGTGGCTACCACTAATTGCGCATCCTCACATAGTGGACAAAAACGGGCTTCGTAAATTAACGTAGGTGGCGCATGGAAGTCTATTAAATCATATATATTATAATTGTAATGCCTGTATTGTTGTAAATAAATTACCGGTAATAATACATGTAATATTTGAATCTATTCATAAAAATTTTACATAGATGATATTAATCTTAACTTTGGTGTATTGTTCCAGTCCTAGCAAGATCCCAGGCTAAACCTCCCCAAAAAACAAAAATGTTTATCGAGATGCATCACTTCACTTCAGTAATACTTCCTTGGCCACAATTACTACTTTCCTATTAGCTAGGGCTTTGATGGCATATTAGAAAGCATTAAAGAGCACACACAAAAACAGCTGAGTTTAGGCACCATAGAATAATGACTAGCAAACCGCAAATAGGCGGGTGTTTCTTCCTTCATGGCCAATTTATCACCCGTGCTTCCTGTTTTGACACATGCTACAATCCAGACAACTGAGTAATCTGGAAGCTTCGGAACACGAGTCCAAATCAAAATCCCTACTTGCCAAGATGAACTATGCTTTGAGGTACAACCATTTCCTACTTTCCCGACAGCCTTGAATGCAACATTATCTGTCAGCTATTAGCGGACTTGTTAATCATGTGGAGGGACAGAATGTAAAACAATATGAACGCACAATTCTTTCTTTACTGATCATCACTTGGACAAATGTGATGGCACTTACAGGTCGACGTGACTGCAGAACAGTATATGTGTATTATAGTAAGAATAATTAATGATTTGTGTTATTGTTGGACAGTGGGATGCAAGGGAATGAACAGTGCCTCATGTTATTGGCATATTCTATTTGCAATATATCTATATCTATCTATCTATCTATCTATCTATCTATCTATCTATCTATCTATCTATCTATCTATCTATCTATCTATCTATCTATCTATCTATCTATCTATCTATCTATCTATCAATATAGATAGATAGATAGATAGATAGATAGATAGATAGATAGATAGATAGATAGATAGATAGATAGATAGATAGATAGATAGATAGATAGATAGATAGATAGATAGCTATACACACACACACACATATATATTTTTTGATTCACTGGTGGCAACAGCTTCCTCATTTAATTACAATTACAACACGGGGTAGAAACTAATTTAAATGTTGACTATTTTCACTTTAACTGAAATATGAAAATAGAACAGGATGTGAGTGTGACCCTTTTTGTTATGAATGCAAATGGATGTATCATTCCCCATTAATTAGACTGACATGAAGAGGAAACATCACACACACGCACCTATTATAGGCTCACGCGCACCCCCCCCCCCCCCCACACACACACGGGTCATTAATGGTTACCTGTGGGCAACAGTCATCAATGATGTGAGTGTGAAATCAAAAAACACACAATCCACAGACCTTTGAAGGTCACACTCCTCCACAACGTGAGCCCAGATGAAAGACTAGACATACTGATCAGATTTTTTTGATGTTTCAATCAGTGACTCAGCAGTGGAATATCTTTCCTCTGGGCTCAGTCACACTCTAATAATCATATCACAAATATCAAGGGAGCAATTGAATCCATATCTCATCAAATTGTGCAAGTCATGAAGTTAAGATTTCAAAGTCCACATTCTTTCATCATCAAACATCAAAGGCAGAATTCACGCAGATTGAATAGCCCCCCAGAGAAATAAGCATGCTCATTAGTGGGGGGGAAAAAACAAACAAAAAAACAAACACAAAAAATGTAATTCAAACACTACTACAAAACATTGCTACCCCAATCTGAGATTTTCCAGGTGCACTGGTCAGGTGGCGAATGGAAACTTCCAAGATGCATCGAAACCTCATATTGTGAGCAACAAGGCAGGCAGTCCAACACCAACGTCATGTGAAGGCGTCATATTCAGAGCATGCAAAGATACCAAACATCATGAGGAGAAGAAGGGGGGGGGGGGGGGGCACTGCATTACAGGTATAGGGGACGGGTACATAGATGCAGACGGTTGCAGTAACTTCTGTGCAGTTGGATTGTTTCTCAAACACCAAACTGACAGGAAGTGACCTTACTTGAGGACATCTACTCCAAAGACACACACACACACACACACACACACACACACATATAAATGTGGGAGTGACTGGGCAACGCGGCTCAACACAAACACACACACACACATATTCGCACACCTCAACCCCTTCCCCTTTTTCCCTTTATCACATACATGCGCAGAACGTGAAGCATCGACAACATGAGAAGGTGATGGAATGCAAAAGTGAAATGCATTTAGGGAGGGGAGGAAGGGGGCCAAATTTCACTTTGGATGCACTTAATGCTATCCAAAATGTCCATGCCTTTTTCCTGGATGAATGCGTGTGCTGGTGTAATAAACCCACGTGGGACAAGAGTTGCTATCATATTAAGCACAATATAATCAGCGGGTCTCCGGAATGTAGAACAAGAGATTAGCAGCAGCACATCTGTCATATTTTGGTGCAAAATTCCGCAAAGATTGTAGGTAATTGGATCAAAAAAGATCAAACACAATAAGAGTTAGGTCACAACTGAAAGAAGGGAACTGAAAGTGAGAGAAATCAACTAAGCGAAGGAAGGGGCTGGTCGAGGACAAAATCAAATAAGAGGTAGATGTGGAGAGGGTGAGCGAGCGTTTGGCCTTGGTACAGCGACAACAGTAAAGACAAGAAAACAGCACTCCTACAAACATGTCCAATTCATCTAGTTCCTCTCTTTCTCTTTCTTTCCCGGCCTGCAAAGAAGTTAGTGCATTGAGCACAAGGGACACCATCAAAAAATAGAAAGTTAGGAGGAGGAAGAAAAAAAAAGAGGCCTGTGTGAGATAGCGTTTGGGGAATATTCCTTGGGGGGCAAACTCCCAAAGTCAGAAGCGTTAAAGTAGTGGCGGAACTTTGGGAGTTAGATAGGGTAGAGGGCATACCGCTTTCGGCTTCTGCAAACAACAAGAACAAAATCTCAAATCAAACAGGAGAACACAACCGACTCTTGGCAACGCTTGGATGATTGACTGATTGGCACGTTTGCGTTGCACCCAAAACAACTCATTCAAATCCGTTTGATTAAAAAATATGAGCATTTACATTTTCTTTACCAACCAGGGAGTTTGTTTGTCTATTATTAATTGTAAGCAAACTTCAACAATCTATTGGGACAACGACGGAATTTCTTAACATATTGTAAGTACATTTAACTGTTACGGCTTTTGGTGTGTTGAGCACACACACACACATACGCACGCACGCGCGCACACGCACACACACAACAGGATAAGCGTTCAAGGAGAAGAGGGAGTGGAAGTTCACAGAGTATTTGGGCCACACGGAAAAGAAAAAAGTTAAAATACTACAGTAAAGTCAGATTTTTTTAAGTTTGCATACAATGAAAATCACTTAAAAAAGTCTAAATATTGCAATCAATTATAAAAGTCATAATTTTACAAGAATAAATGTAAATCTAAATATTACAATAATGTTAAAAAATCAGTAAAATTACTACTTTTTGGACATATCAGAGTATACTAAATATATTTTTAGAAGTGATGTAATCAGGGTTCCTACATATTTGAGATGTCAAAATTCCATATTTTTAAGACCCTCATTTCCAGATTTCTGTGTAAAAAAATCAAATAAATTGTGACAATTGTGGAGGATGTTTGCATCCACTAAGTCCATTTATCACAGATAATTGCAAACCTTAAGAGCATTAGCCCGCTTAGATCAATTGCCTACAAAAATACATATTGAAAATACCGACTCATGATTTCACGTTTTATAATAAAAATAGAACGTTTTTCTATGTCAATATATGTATTTAGATGTGACGTTTGATGCAAGCTCACAGGCTGGCAACGGTGCATACAATTCACACACAGTCACAGCTACCATGCAAAACATTAACAGTGAAGTGTTCAGTTCATATTTGTCAGTTTTTGTGGCTGGGCGCATTTTGATATTTTAATTGCAATATCTCATCTTTTTGGTTCACTTATTTATGTTGATTTCATCTTTCTGGTCTGCAAATTGATTGAAATCTGAAAGCTAACTCTTTGAGCCGGTTCGGTCTCTTTAATTTCCCCTTCCCCGACCATCAAAGATGTTTTAATCACCAAATAAAGTAAATGATTACGTCACAAATTATTGTTTTAAAGTAGCTAATTTCTGTCCTTAGAGCACTTCACATTTAGTTATCAGATAATCGGACTGTGTCAGGTTGCTATGTTCGCTTATATGATCTTACAGCTAAGGGTGGTGCGCATTAATTTCAAACAATGGAATTTATTTTAGAGTAACCACTTGACACGTTTGAAGGGTGCACTGTAAATTATCAGCTGACAATGTACACAATGTCATTTCTTTGAGACAATCAGACTCAAGCATTCACCAAGACAATGCTGTGTGCTCTCACAAAAACATTGTAGCTATGCTTAAAAAACAAACAAACAAACAAAAACCCTGGATAGATGATCTACATTGTTTTTTTATATTCATATATTTTTGTTTTGAAAAACAGAGCACTTTTTACCATCTTGGAAACATGGGAAATAAGTCAAATATCGTTCCACACTTTCATACTTGTTTTTAGGAATCCTGTATAATATTAAATTAAAAAGCAACAAAAAAATTCTAAATGCAATGCAAAATTGGTGTTACTTGAATTCTATGTTCTTAAAATTGCAAGGAAAAGTAATCATTTCACAAAGAAATGTCAAATTGTGAAAATCAAGTTATAACTTGATATGCAAAAGAGGAAAAAAATCTTAATTTTATGAGAATCAAGTCATGAGAACATGGTGGGAAAGTAATTTTACCAGAAAAATGACAATTGCACGAAAATAAAGTTGAAATATTATGAGAGTCAAGTCAAACTGTAGAGTGTTCATATTGATATTGATGTTGATGAGACAAAATATTAAACGGCGCCGGTCTCAGACTGTTTTCTTTAAGTTTATATAAGAATTTTTACCATTAAAATAAATCAAACCTCTGTTATTCTCATAAATTTAAGACTTTTTCTCATAATTGTATTATTTCTTTTCAGTGTAGCCCTTATACTGATTTGCCAACTGAGATTACTGAAATATTTATTTGTTTGTTATTGACAGGGAAAGAAGAGAAGCTAAGGAGAAAAAAATGACATGAAATTGAAATGTGCATTTGATTATCTTGAAAATTGTCCCAAGATATGAAGTTTTGTGTGCATTCAGTAGGCTATTATAGCATCAGTAATCTATTTGTTGGTCCACTAGAATATAATTGAGCAGAAAGAATGGGTTATGTAATTGTTGGTGTGGTTCCATACATCTGTAGGAAAATCAAGAAGAGACCTTAGAGTGTTTTGTTGTGACATTTAGCCCGTTTGATTATTGGTTGCTAATGCCATCAACCACATTGTAATCTCAGTTATAATGGGAGTGTTTGTCACATACAAACCTGCTCTCTCTCTGCTCAGACTTGTACTCGATGGCAATAAGCAACAGCTTCAGCTTCACGTAACACAGCCTGTAAAATATGTGGAGAATATTAGGAGATTATTCTTGTTTTAAATGCGCATTTTCGCTCCTGTTTGACATAAAACCTACCGTGGACAGTCGGCTGGCCGAACAGCCAAAAAGGGGTACTTACTCGCACACAGTGGGGAAGGAGAGGCCCACAAAGGCACTGGACAAATACTCCGTGTACATCTCATTAGCCACTCCCTCAAGATAATATTTCTGCCAGGTGTCCTCTTCGATCTGGAAATTAATGGTAGACAAGTCATAGCATCAATGTTCTTCCTTGCCAATATGGTGTGCAGATGTGGGGGCTGCTCATTATGTATTGATCCATCATCTTAATGTCACGAGAATAGTCCTTTGATAAAGACGAGCACCTCTTCAGCGTTCAGCCACAGAAATAGATTCCAGATGAAATATCACGGTAAAATATGACGTGTGGGGACGCTAATGGGAAGTCTCTCTCGTTCTGGACGAGGATGTCTCGATTTACCGGGGAAGTGTTCTGCCTTGCATCACTCTCCCGAACACTGTCACCACGTATGTTCGCCTCGCCTCCAATCTCCTCATGAATCAGTTCATTGAAGCCAAACTCAACGTGAGCCTGGATTTATCTGCGTGACGAGCGAAGGAGTTACCTCAATGAAGGACCTCATGGAGAAGAGGTTGGCCAGCATGGTGGACAGGCCCTGAGCCAGGCAGCTCTGGGCGATGAAGCCCGCTTTCAACTCGGCAAGGCAGATGGCATCGTCGCCATCCTTCCAGTTCCAGCTCGGAATGTTCAGCAGATGGGCCTTCGCCCGGCGACAACATACAAACAGAGGATGTCATGAGAGAGTTTAATGAGTGAGACGGGAAGCAGGAAACACATCAGTTTCATCCATTTTGCCTGATGATAGCAAAACAAATATCACTGGCGAAGAAAAAAATCTTGAAAAAAATAGCTCTGACTAGGGGTTCATTTGGACAACTTTCCAAATACAAGCTATGGAATTAGCTCAAAATTTTGCTTAAAACTAAAATGCAGTGATGGACAAATGAAGCTTCATGAACCACTTGCAATACTTTTGACTCCTCTAGATGGCACTCTTGGTTTTGAAGTGGAAATTCAATCAACTTATATTTCCAAATTCTCTTTTAAACCAAGAGCATCATCTAGAGGAGCCAAAAAATATCGCAAGTGGTTCATGAAGCTTCATTTTCCCATCACTACTAAAATGGCCAACTTCCTAGTCAGTTTCAAGAATAACTCCTACAGACTTTTTATGAGTCCTGTTCACAAACTTAATAAGTGGCAATGCCACTTACTTGCCATTGGGAGAAGTGACGATACCAGCGGCTATCTTACGTTGCCACTCGCCAAGCACAAACAATTGAATATTGATTTCTCTGCGGCATTTTCACGTTATTTTCCGACTCAACAATGAAAATGCCACAGTCTGGGAGAAGCGTTACATTTCATGAGTAAGAATAAAATGCTACGTTGACTCTTATAAGGTGTCTCAGAATGCTCGATGCAAACAGTAAAGTTCGTTCTTTGCAAGGCTCGCATTACTCCATACAAGGACAGATAGAAGTTGCCAGGAGCATTTGCAACACAAGATGGCTGCCCTCTCAATTGAGCCCTCTGGAACCAGTTATTAGTTACATTCATATATAAGTCCTGGTATGGTAGATATGTCTCCCCAATTTTGTGTTGATGAAGTGAAAACGGCGGACAAACATTTTCTAACGTGAAGCAACTTCTGAGTTTTTGGAAGTCCTTGATCAGAAAACATATGCTTGTGAACAGATCTGCATTGGTTGAGGAACCTAAAATGGTAATTTATTCGTTAAAATAATGCGATTCCAGCAAGGGTCTTGCACCACCTGGTGTTTGGACCCTAAATAACAAACAAGCTGAAAGCAGCGATGAGTACACAGGGGCCGCCAACATGCTCGGGGTCCCTCAGAAGGTCTTCACACATCAACAACCCTGATTGCTGGTAATGTTTATTGGCTTTGTTAACAGCGTCTCACCTTATTGTGATATTGAAGCATCTGTGTTATTATTCTGATTTTAGGGTGGTAGTTCTTGATGGAGATGACCCTATAGGAGGGGAAAGAGATTTAAAAACACACACATAATCAAACAAAAAGGAACAAAAACTCATCATCAGGTCAAGAAGATGATGTGCTACCTCATGATGTTGGAGGCGTCTTCAGCATCAGGATCTGCACAGTATTTGTTGGCCAGGATGAGACAGGCATCTGCTGACTCGATCTAGTGTAGGGTCCAAACATATGCGTCATTGAAACACTTTTGATTCTGATTGTATGTGTTAGTGATGTTACGCAAGCCCGCACAAACCAAATGTACTTTATCTGCCTTTTAACTTCTGTCTCTATTCTTCAGATATTCACAAAGACATTAGTCATGTGATCGGCCATGGGATTTCCCTGGAATGGATTTTTGAAAGTGTATATCCGCAAGGGATGCATTTTTAGCATTGTCAAATATTTTTTTATAGAGAAATTTGCAACCAATATGTCTCGATAGTTAGGCAGATTTTTATTTATTTATTTATTTTTTACACATTTTAACATCAATACTTGATAGTAACTGACAGTCAGACTATTAGGATTATTTTCTTACTGAACAAGAATGAAGTTTCAATCATTTTAAATTAAAACTACTTTTTTTTTCTTGTAACAGACTTTATTCAGATAAAATTGCAATACAACCCAGCCTCACAATTCTGACAACTAACTTAAAATTTTACAACTGAAGCCAAAATATTACAAAAATTACAGTTAAAGAAGATTATTGGGGGAAAAAACAATTAAAAGTTGCATGAAATAAATACAATAAAGGTAAAGACAGATTATGAGAATACATGAAAAAAACAATATTCCCAGAATAATAATTACAAATTAATTAATATTTTTTTTTACGAGAGTCCAGATGAAATGTGATGAGAATAAAAGAAACAATTTGTTTCCAGAAGACACACAATTTGACTGAAAAAATGCAGTATGATAAAATGTCACCATTTTATGTGTATTATTCTATATATCTATATTATTAGAAAAAGTCAAAAATGTCCAAATATGTTTGCACATCATTTACACCCAAATATAAATAAAAAGTTGACTAATTATGGTTATTCTACGGAGCCCCTAAGATGACATCGCAAGGAGAAAAACAACAACTTTGCATTGCCTAGCAAAGATTGCGAGATTTTTTTGTTTTTCTTTGTTGCGTGGGAACGCAATTTTTTATTTTTTAAACGAGTTGATGTACTTCCAGGTCATCTTCGGTGTGACCAAAAGTGACGAGGATGGAGCATGTAGAGTAGTGGGAAAGCTTAATTTAATTTTATTTCGAAATGGGTTTAAAATACAAAGATATAAAATCGGTACTTGATATAAAGCACGGCTTCCAAATAACCGCAAGAACTGTTCAAGGTCCTACACCATAACTCTTTCCAGAACCTTGGAGACTCAAATTTACTATGGTGCCGCCGCCTTTCACAAGCGCATTTCAGGCAACATTATCCAAGCTGACCCGGAAGTACATCAACGCGTAAAAAAAAATAAAAAATTAAATAAAAAGGCGTCCACTAGCAAAAAAACAAAAGCAAAATAACTTTTGCTTTATCTCGCAAACAATTGCGAGGGAATGCAAATGTTTTTGCGAGGGAACGCAATCTTTGCGTTCTCTCACAATCTTTGCGTTCTCTCACAATCTTTGCAAGAGAACTTCTCCCTACCATGTCACCTTAGGGGCTCCATATCATTCTGTCAGCTTGTTCCACACTATTGTATTACATTTTGTTGAGTGATTTTTCTGGCCACGTCACTTTCCGTGGCTTCTTGCTCAAATACTTTACATGGACCTTATTTCAATTGAAACCCACAATTGAAAAGTTTGATCATGTCTTGATCATGTTAAGAGTATATTTTGTTCTGTGACTATCTGCAGCACATTTCAACTGATTAATATGCTCCAAAAAGTGCTAAAATGGAATGTACCTTGACTCGAGCCAGGTCGTGAGGATTGAGCACAGATCCCTGGTAGAACTCTACTTGTGTAAAATGGCGTTTGAACAAGGCTTCCAGCTCAAGATTAGGGGAAATACTGGCACACAAGGGGAGATTGGTGAATACATGAATGCACACTTCCGATACAGATCGCTTTTTTATGACAATGAAGACAAATAGGTGAACTTACTTATGAAGAAAAACAATTTCTACATTGACATCATCCCTGTCCTTGTGTAGGAAGTCTTTGAGGAAGTTGGAGACACTTTCGAGGGTAATATGACCACAGACCACAATATGCCTGAAAGGAGGGGAGGGGAAGAAATCATTTTGAGTGGGCAACATAAATTCTTGCAGACACTGGCATGTCTCCCAAACATCATCAGCCAAAACCAAAGCACCACAAAAAAAAAAAAAGTCAAGAAATGTATTTTCAAAGCAAACACATAATTGAATTATATTGTTTTTGCCATTAAAGTGAATATTTTCCCCCCTTGTCATGAAAAGTGGTTCAAACCTGCAGGACGAGCGCAATCAAACACTCAACTGTGAGCCACTTTAGCAAATCTAAGTTATAATCACTCGGCCCGCAGCGGTCGGCCTATCATCCGTTCTCAATATAAAAGTCATCCCTCCAGCCAAACCGCCCCCGTGTGAGCGGAATGGATGTTGACAAAGACATGCACATCAATATGATCGCACTCTTCTGCAGAACGCTGCGAAAGACGTTCAAAGGGATATGGGAGGCCTCTGTTTGACACTAAATCTAAACAGGACCCTGTGACAAGAACTTGGCAAGAGTCGGTGGCGGAGGGATCTGTCAGCCGGTGATTGCAGCAGCACATTAGATCCGCATTTGGATGTACGCACTGCAGGCTATAGTGATCAAGTGCAAATGTCAGATACACAGCCAAACAAAAGCCACACTGATGAAAGGGTGCGGCCTTCGCTTAATTCTTATTCGGCGTGATCGTCGCCATGTCGGTTGGATATTGTTGTCATTGTTGTCAGTTAGGTTATTCCAACTCACTCTGTATGATTGAATAGCCTGTGATTGAAAGTCAAAGATGTTATGTTCTGCTATTTTGAGTCCTGTAGATGCCAGAAGCTCGCGTTTTGTCAAATTTCTAACCAAATCAAGAAGACGGCCATGTTTCTCTTGGCCATGGTCTCGGAACGCAAATGGTAAAAACACTAATGACAAAAATGCTTCTCTTCAAATCAATTTGTTTTGAATCTTGGCTGAGAAATTCATTCAATCATCATATGATCATTCAGGAGAAGTCAAGTGAGTCAGTCACGTATGACCAGCTTTTCTTTGCTAAGCAGAATCACCCCCCACCCCCCAAAAAAAATACTTAACCGATTTCCAGCAACATTCTTGTATGAATGGAAATGATTAAAACTCTACTCAAGAACTAAAAATGAGTTTGTCCTCTCCTTCAAAAAGCATTCCTTAATCCTCCATTAACCAGAATACAACCTGCTAACTAACCATATTGAAAAAGTTGTAACAAGAATAAAGTTGTAATTTTATGATGAAAATGTTGAAAAATTATTTTTGTAACAGTCTGACCTACGTTTGCATAATTATGACAATGTCAGAACATTAGAATAATAAGGTCCCAATTCTACAATAAAAATACATTCAAAGAGCAGGGTTTCTGCAGATATCATCAAATCAAATGTAATACTTTTTAAATGTCATTTTTAATGCAACTTGAAACTAATTTAATGCCCACACTGTACTGCATATAAAGACACATGCACACCTATAGGTACTATATAAAAACATATCCATATACTGTATATATATTTTGGCTGTCAGTTAATTACAATTTGTAATCATGATTAATCACATGATTTCCATAGTTAATTCACGATTAATCATACATTATTCACACACTATAGCTGTTATAAAAGTGCAATAAAATAGCTTTTTCAAGTTTCTCATACTTTTAATTAACATAAAAGTGGACAAATATGGTAAACAAATAGGAATGTGGTTGTTTTAATTCATTGATTCAGTCAAGTTACAGTTAATAGTTACAGTTAACATTCACTCCCAGTCATTTTCACAGAAGCAATCCCCTTCACTCCTGGATTTTGACTGATTTTGCAAGGCCCACAGAATATTGTGTTCTACTGCTATGAAAAACATGGAACCTACCAAAAGAATGATTAAAGTCTCTTTTTTCATCAGGAAAAAAAAATCTATCTGTTTCCGTTTTGCAGCAATTAGCATTAGAATATAGCTAAGTTTCATCATTATTCACAAATCTATTTAAAAATGTAACAGTATTTTTTTTCAACATGGCACTGGTGGATATATTTTGCTCTGCTGCCACCTGCTGGCCGTTTGTGTAATAATTACTATTTCTTCAACCATTCTTTGCAGTTGAGAGGCTGCATCAAAGCCTTCTGTATGCTCTAGCATAAATAAATAAAAACATATAAATACGTCTTTGGGACACATAAAACATTTAAAATAGAACATATTTATACGTTTTTGGGAGCAAATGAGTTAGAGAGTGTGAAACATTGAGTCATAGATTTGTGTAGAGGTAATTTTCTGTCACTAGGTGGCATTAGTGCTTCATGACGGATGCTGGTGGCAGGAACACAACAGTTTTTGTTTCAAATTCAGAGCAATTGGTATTTGGAACATGAAGCAACTCATGGAATCCAGGCAATTTTGTTCATTGTAAATTAGAACTAGTCACTAGTCTATACAAACAATGAATGAACAACAACTATATTTTAAATTTTGAATGCCTCTCTGCATTACATTGAATACTTTGTAATGCCATTTAAATCCTTCATTTTAGCAAAATCCATTTGACTTTTAATGCTTGTTAATGACCCACGGAAACCCTGAAGAAAATATTTGTATTGTAAGCAAAAAAAATCTAATCGGAATAATTTTATATTCTATGAATTAATTCCTAATATTACACAAATAAAGTCATTATATGAAAAAATACTATATCATTTGCTTGTCACATTTCCGTAAAATTAAAATGTTTTTCATGTTAGATTCTGACCAAAGTTGCTGTATATAATGTCTAAATTTTGCATTGATTAAGTCAGAATTTTATGAGAAATGCTAATGTCGCGCGTGTGTGTGTAGGTTGGTTGACATGAAAAAAAGACTGCAAAAATCGACTTTGAATCTTAATGTATGCGAGAAATGATATAAAATTGGAATATGAAATTGTATGTCTAACACAATTTTCTTCACTTTTATGAACAATTCAGATTTGGTAGTTTAAAATTTGCATAACAGCCAAAGTATTTGGCGCATGAAAGTATTAGTGGCTCTAAGTATAGGTGGGGCTTTAAGCTCTCTTTGAATGGTATTTCTCTTGGGGTGGCCCCTTTCAAATAAACTGTTTGCACCCCAGATGTTTTAACTAAGGCCGTGATGAGACATTGTGAACTACACAGTTCTATGATGAAGTTAAATTTGAGCGTGATGGCGTCCTGTTGCCAACATTGGATCCAAATGTGCCCTTCTACTGACACAGATTAGTGCGGACGCTTGGCAGACACACTAACTACTCGATGGGCATGTGTAACGATATCTCATAATGACGATGGGCCTCATCCGCTACTTAGCGGAACGTGCCAGGAGACAATTGAGACACTTTAATTTTGGCCTGGCACCGAACACCTCTGCACTCACAACCAAAAGGATAAAGTTACACTTTCCTAAAATTAACTGCGGTTACAGTGTTCACCATTCATGTTCCTATTCATGGCCACAGATTTGTCATGACAGCTTTCTTTAAAGTCGTTGTTACGCTCTTGTACAGCAGGAGGAAACTTTAATAGTGGGCGTCCGAAATTGTATGGAGTGAAATCAGTTGGAGGAAATTCAAGTTGATGTCGGTCGAGAGCTGCGGTTCCAGATTGATGGGAGCGTCCGGTAATGGACGTTGTGGCGTGTGATGGTCTTCCCAGATGCCCTTTAAAAGAATCTAACAGGCAGCTGTTATGGCTAAGCAAAGAAGCAGGGCCGTCAGGTCTGATGAACCGACATATGTGTGGGCAGCTAGCGGCATTTGGCACAAGCGGACGGGAAACATCGCTTATGTTTTCCCTCATGCTTTCAGTGACTCTATGCCTTTCTCCAAGGTGATGACCGTTGAGCATTACTTGGTCTGTAGGCAAATGTTATCACTGCAGCTGATATATGCTACAATAAGCGGCTAATAATTAGACCTACAGAACGTAGACCACCAATTACGCGAGGGAATGTTCATCAACGTCTTTGCGCATCATTATGTTATTATAGTTATGCCTAATGAATTCGCTGAATATGCTGAAATCATGCCACACTCAAGTGTCAACTATCTTCTAGCATCTTTCTTATAGAAAGCTTTACGTTTGAGGCCTCATGCCGATACCAATCAAATTTAGGACATTTTGTTCACTAAATGTGACCATTCACAGTATTTGTCATTTTTAAGATACTTAGCAAATTCCAATCTCTTTATGCTAAAAGGCAAACCCCAATTGCAAATTGAACACTTAATTTAGTTTGAGGCTTTTACGAATTTAAGGATCAAATTAAGGCTGTTAGTTTAACGCGTTAATCTAAACAGAGACAAACAACTATTCACACTCACAAACACACCTAAGGACAATTTGGAGTGATCAATTAACCTGCCATGCGCTTTGGAATGAGGGAGAAAACCGGAGTACCCAGAGAAAGCCCACGCAAGCACGGGGAGAACATGCAAACTCCACCCAGGAAGGCCGAAGCCCCTGTGTTACTTAAAACAATTCTGTACAGTTAATAACGGTTTAATAGTGGATATAGTTGGACACATCTTATTATTTCCTATAGGAAAAAAATATTAACAAATGAGAAACCTGAGATTCTCAACACCAAAATTATTCCTTAAAAAAATTACTGGAAAAAAATACACTAGCAAATAAACGTCCTCTATTAAACTCCCAAATTCCAATTAATTTAGCATGACTGCACAGTTCAGATCCATTTTATATAATAATACATTCATGTTAGTAAAAATAAATAAATAAATACAGATTTGATACAATCATATTGAATACAAGCGGGTGTTACAGAACATGCACACAGAACATGCAGTAAAGGGCAACATCCCAGGATGTGGTCTGAAATGATTTGGAAATGAAAACCAAGAAAGCTCAAACATCAGCAATAGACACAAAAACTCGCTACGGCTCTAATCCTTCGCTTAGCAAAACATGTTTGCATTGTAAGGGGCCGAATGGCTGCTTATTTGGAACGGCATCTTCCTTACATATGACGAGGGCCGTTTATTTACTCAACTGAAAATTGCCAGGAATCTTTTAGGGCAGGGGTTTCCAAACTACTGCCTGGGGACCATTTGTGGTCCGCCGTCCATTTTGTGGCGGCCCGTAGCATATACTAAAAATAACTTTTGACATGGTATCCAACGTTATAAGTGGGGGAACGTGACTAATGGACACTACCACTACTACTACTACTACTACTACTACTACTACTAAGCTTTCTAGATATGCAAAGACAAAGAAATTTACAGCTTAAATAGTGACAGATTTTCTCTTACTAAGTTGTGGAGAACAAAGACAATTCAGTTACATAAACAAAAATGGTTTCCTCCAATTTAACTCAATACAGTGCTTTTCAATTATTTTTTGTAAGGCCCCCTTTCTCCCAGGAAGAATAAAAACATATAAAATATATTTTTACAAGAATCAAGATTACAGTATTATATATTTTAAAATAGTTTAAATTATACACATGACGAAGATTATTACTACTGCATTCATTCATCCATATATAACATAATCATTGTATATTATAACCTTGGAATTCTATCTTATTTAAAAAAAAAAAATAGATAATGACAGTCCACAACTGCATAAATAAGGTAGACATATAAAACTTAATGAAAATACCAAACACTTTCTCATCAATTTCAATATTTATTTTGAGTAATGGCTCAGAGTTGTTAGCTCTGAAAAATCCTTCCAAAAGGTAGATGTCGCATAGTTCGGGACCAGATTCTGTGCCAAGCCCTTTTCAAACAAACTGAACTCGGGCCTAATGGAAACCATAATGGAAAACACAGATCTGCCCCAAGAGCGGCGCTGCCAACTCAACGCCACGCTAGCCATTATTTTATCAACACACACAAGCCGAGCACCGTCGCTCATCTGGCGGGTGAACGCTACGCTGCGCAGGCTCGCGCGAGCATGAAAGAGAGAAATCCCTGTACGGCTTCCTCTCACGTTTTGCGGTTTCAAATGACAGAAAGATTCAATTAGAGCAACTTTTTTTTAATAGTTCACAATCTATCCTGACCTCAGCTCCGTAATCAGTCAGATATTTGTAATGGCCTAATTTTATTTCCATGAGAGCTTCTTTCAATGCATGTCAGTGGTGGCTAAAACTTGGCTTTGTGTATAATATGTAAACACTAAGCGCATACATACTGTATCTACTGTACGTGATCTTGTCTTTGCTTTGAGTTGATATTGTGATTGTAACCACATGTTTTCTCCGGAATGAAAGCGGAAGGAGAAAATAAAGTGCGTGGGAGAAAGTATCCTGGGTTTTGACAAGGGCTTCTCTCAGCACCCATTTGTGAGTCCAGGCTGAAGTTCCTCGCCAAACATAACATTTCATCAATCTTGTGCCACTGACAGGCAAACACTGTCAAACAAAGGCTTTTCTTTCTTTTCTCTGGCCTCTTGCTATTCTAACATCTGACTCGCTGAATTATTTCCCATTCGAACGGAGATTGGAAAAGAGAAGACGAGGCTGCATCACTGAAGATGCCGAAGACATCGAAAATAAAATCTGCTTTCTGAATATCAATGAGGTTTGAGCCACAAGGAGAAGGAGCACAACACTGTACAACGAGCACTGTGTACAGCTTCACGTGCGGACTCTCAGCTGTGAGAGCCTACGCAGACAACCGGCAGCAGACCAACACAGGAACCGGGCAAGCACTGGAACCAAGCAGGGTAAAAATAAATAAATAAACAAAACAAAATCAAAAGCAAAAGCAAGCCCAAAGCATTCGAGAGCCTCCAAATGGGAGCGAGGCGAACCGGCATTCAAGGGTGTGGGAGCTGACTGAAGATCAGGGCCAGAGTGGTGTCAAGCATTGATGATATCATGAGGCGAGCGGTGACAGACAACAGGAAGGTGGCTTTTTCACAGTGCATGAAGAAGTCACAAGTCTGCTGGGCATTGGCAAAGGACATGCCAGAAATGATGCAGTTGAACAATACGCAAGCACACAAAAGCATGCAAGCAAAATGAAATCAGAAGAGGAAATGGATCATTGATGATACTCAAGCAGACAACCAATGCAAATTCATTTGCAGATGTTTTATTTATATATTAATATAATTCAATACATAGTAGGGGTTTCATGATCATTTGCAGATGTTTTATTTATATATTAATATAATTCAATACATAGTAGGGGTTTCATGACTATTTACGTTTCATTTTATTATTTATATTACATTTACTATTATAATGCTTGTACTGATAGCTGGAAGTGAACACAGGATACATCCAAACACTGCACCGGATAATCAACACAAGTTTGTGTGTCGTAGTCATGAAAGCTCTATTGTTCAAATCCAAGTTAAACACTGAATATTTCAAAGAACAAAGCAAGAAAAGCACACCACACAAATGACTTGAGGAGTGTTAGGGCCACAATGAAAAGGAAATAACAATGAAATTACAAGAATAATAATTTCATTTTGGGAGGAAAAACGTTGCAATATTGCGAGAAAAAAGTTGGAATACTAAACTATACATACTACAGCAAGCCACCGCCTATTCGCAGTTCATTATTCACAAATGTGTCTAGTTATCTGTTGCTTTCTACTAAGGCAACCTATCCTCAGCTATCTGCTGAAATATTCACCTATTAGTGTCTTTCTTTTTTGATGCCGCTGAGCTAGTAATTTTTTTTTAATGAAATTTTACAGTACATTTTTAATGCCATTAAAAACCTTTGTGGGATAATTTTGACATGAATTCATTAAAATGATGACTTTATTCTTGTAAGATTTATTCCCATTAGAATTCAAACTTTTTTCAACTAACTTTTTTCCTCATAATGTTCTTTTCAGCGTGGCCCTCAGAGTGAGAAAGCATGAGCAAGAAGAAGAAGATGGTAAAGAGCAAAGAGCGTAAAGATGCATGAACATGTGAGTCTTAATGGCCGAGGTCTCCAGTCACGCAGTGTGACTTGTTACCAATATTTTAAGTGCTCTAAAAAGTGAGTTAACACCCCCCAGTGACTGTACTTTGAGTGAAAGGGGTTGGGGGGTGGGGTTGGGGGAGGACGCTCTTGAGTCACACAACCACACCTTGTCTGGGTTCCAACTTACTTTCGGCCTCGTGTCGAGTTATAACTCCCTCCGTATTTCTTCCGATTAAGGATGAGAGCAGCAATTTCTGGCACGTAGCGAGCAAACATGGCCTACATGCATGAAACAGAAAAAATAGAAAACAAGCATGCAGAGAGGGTTCCACCTCACACAGAACAACAGCAGAACCGTCTGGAATACTTACTTTCTCCCATTAACCGCACTATAGGAACCACCATATTTCTTGCGGTTTCCTATTAACTCTATGATTTCAGGGACGTAGCTGGCAAACATGGCCTAAGGAGAAGATAGAAGACAGAAGCAGAGGCTAATAAAGAGACTAGAGAGCCGGCGGTGGGGCCTGCGTGAACGCACATTTCTCCAAAGGAGAAATATACTCTATGAACTTTGCTTTTGAAATCCAGTAACTCTCCATGCGTCTATGTAGACGTGAGAGAGGCACAGGGGCCTAAATGTGTTCATTTTGGCTTTTGGGGCAATTTTATCACAGCAGGTTTACTTTGAGTCTGTGATAGAAGCAATGCATTTTGTCTCACTGGTAAGCATAATGTTAATAAAAACCTATGTGCCATGTTTTGTCCAACAAACACAGATTGATCGGGTAGGTTGATTTGAATAGGCCGTCCTGATGCCCCGCAGCTGCAAAACACATTGACACTCATTTGTCGGGGGTTTGGAGAATGAGCTGAATGCATTTTGCGGAAGCCTCGCCGACGCTATACTCATTTACATGAACATTTTCAGTTAAGCATTTCCAGGGGAGCCTGATACGAAACCTGGCGTTGAAACCATCTCCAGCCTGGAGTCATTATTCATGATGATAGAAAGCAGGTTAAGCAGCAAGCCTAAAGCTTTCCAGAGCTCTCAGCACTGAAGGGAGAAAAATAATAATACACAAGCTATCACCATGGCCACGCCACTGGACACGTTCGCACAGCTGCGGGCCATCACTGCGCTTGGTGACAGTTGTCTGGCTAGATCTCTCTTTTTTAACATTACATTACAACATTAGATGGCAGTCACACAGGAACTTACAATAGGGCATTTGAGATCAGTAATATCAAGAAACAATAATATTATTTTGCAACTTGATATCTGTTAAACACTTAAACATATTTGCAATTTTGCAGATTTTTTGGGGAACCTATCCTCTGTTATTGGCTAAAATAAACTAATCCATGCTCATTTTTTGATTGGGACAAAGCATTAAAAGTCTCACTTGGGCACCACCTTGTGCAATCTAGTTTAAATTCATCAATAATGTTTTTTTTGTCAAAAGTAAACATATACCTTTTTCTTGCACTATAAATTGCTTGGATTATAAATCACACTAGTCAAATAATGCATCATAAAGAAGAAAAAATATATAAGTCGCTCTGGAATGTAAGTCGCATTTTGGGGGGAAATTTATTTACATGCTAATTAATGTGGTTTTAATGCCAACAGAAAGAAGAAGAAGTAGTAGTAGTCATGGCAACTAATGTGCAACGTGTCGCTAGTTTAGCATACGACATCCGCCAACCAAGTTTGCTGCCGTCAACGCGATTAGGGAACAGGGATTTTGGGTGCCAGTCAAGCAATGTGATGGAAATTGTTTGAGCCAGGAATAAATTAATTTACGATATATTATTCCCTATTAGAATATTTGTATTAATTAGTGTTAAACAGTATCAAAGAGCTCATTGATCATTTGATGTTAATGATGATCATTTGAGCTCATTTGATTGTTCCACTGAGTATATGTAGCTTCTTAAAAGCCATGGAGCTTATTTGTCTTGTCCAAATTGCCTTCTTTCTTGATCCTTCATAAATGCACAAAAACATTGAATCGTTGATTCCTGATGATTATTTTCACAAATTACAGCGTGTGGCTCAACGAGCCTCTCTCTCATCATTAGCATTAAGGTGGTCGGACAGTGCTAAGAAAAACCTGACAGGAGGCTGCTGTTGCCGTGGTAACAGTCAGGCCGGCCTAAGCCTCATCTCCCTGCCCCTGTGTTTGTTGGAATTGTGGGAAGGGACACAAGAGGGAGGGTGTCCTGAAACCGCAACTGTGAATATTAACAATATCATTATACAATAGCGAAAAGTGAGACGCACAGAAAGGCAAAGGAAGAAAGGAGCACACAGTAATTACGATACACAAGAGACAAGAGGCTAAAAAGGAAGGGTACAGTTACACAAACATTTTCTCATATTGGAATGTTAAGGATTACCATTACCTTAGCATCATTTCATTTACATCATAATCAAGTCTATGCAGCATATTGAAATGGGCGGACAGATTTTAAGGTAAGAAGTTAGGGTGAAGGGAAAAAATAAGGGATCAAGGGAGGAAAGATTAAAGCCCGATTTTACCAAACCACCGAGGATGAAGAAGACCATGAACAGGCGTCCCAAGGTGGTTTTTGCATAGACATCCCCGTAGCCCACTGTGGACATGGTCACCATCAGTAAGTAGACACATTCCCAATAGGAGAGTGTCTGGAAGTTTTGGAAATTTTCCCAAGGATCCCCTGAGTTTTCCACCTAGGATGAAAGGAGGGGAGAAGGAATTTGTAAACATGTTCTCTGAGCACAAAGCCATCTAATCAAGTTGATGATTTCAAACTTGGAGTGGGCCAGCTTTCATCTTTGACTGGGGGATGAGTTCTTACTACAGTGAGCTTAGACTATCATCTAGTGGTAAAAATGGTTATTGCAGCAATGCTGATGAAAAACTTAAATGGGCGAGTCAGTCCACAAAATGTTCCAGTAATGTAACGTGTGTCTCTTTCCTGTCACATAAATATTATATTTACATACAGACGTGAAATAGAATGATAGCCAAATAGGAAGCAACTAGTTGTTTTGCCTTTTTTTTTTATTATTTTTTTTTTAATAACATGACAAATGATATACTGTATGAATTGATTGGAAATGTATTAAAATAAAAAGTAGAATAGAAGATGCCAGTTTGTCAATATATTGGTTTTACCCCCTTGTATAAATTACTATACTAACCAGACGAGAAGGGTCTTGAGGTCAAACTTGTTTAAATATTGTGTGACACGTAATATTATGCACAGATGGGTGGCGGCCCCGTGGGCCCGGGGGGCTCTCACGGTGACGGCGTTAATTAATCACCGGACCACACTAGATGTCATTTCTGTCCACTTACCAAATGTATGAATCCTGCAGCGGTGAGCCATGTGCTTATGAAGATGGAACACAGGTTCACCAGCTTGATGGAATTGCTGACGAGAAGAACCACAAAAGACAATAACTCATCAAGATGTTAACGGGAAATTGCCAGAGTGCAAACGATGTGTTATCATTTTGTACAACATTCAACAATCAATACTTGGCTGCAAGCAAACTGTTGATTCAATCTCATGTAGTTTGCTGTTTAAAGAAGCCAAACATTAATGACATTAGCTTTAGGAAGTCGAGCATCCATGCTGCATTATTTATTATTATCCATACTCGAGGCTGCATTATTTCGCTAAATCACAAAACCGGCGTGGAAACACAACAGACAATCAGACAGACGTTCTCATAAAAAAAATAAAAAAAATAGCTACAATAAAAAAGGTATTGATTAAATTGATTAAATTTTCACAATAGTTGACTCAGGAAGTATTCTTGAATTGCCAATTCTCAACAACTCCTCAAACATGGTGACCATTAAGTTATTAGACTGCAAGCTGTTAAGTCATTCTATTTTATTTGGAAAAAAATAACTGTTTCAAGTAACCCCAAATATATATATATAACATTTCTACTATTTACAGTGCATTGCTTTTTTGTACGAAATCCTACTAAATCTTTGCAAGAACAACCTCAGCATCATTTTTATAGATATAATCTGATTTAATGTCATTTATGTGTTTATTTATGTGGATTAAAAAGGGAAATTAATCACAAAGATTGTCATTAAAAATTATGATGTTGGAAAGCTTGAACTGATGACATTTTACAAAGCAGACTGCAAATCTTAACATAACCCATGTGAGCCTCCATCAGAGACTAATAATTAACACGTCTTTTGTAATCATAGCGTCTGTACTGCAGTAATATGGAATACTCTTATTATTTATAACTGCGCATGAAACCCTTAATTATTTACTGAAACATATAATATAATAACATGGCTATTATCCTTCAGAACAATATCATGATGGGATGGGCGTGTGAGTGTATACTGTGGAAGCTGGATGAGCTTGTGAGGAGAACATTACCTTGTTTTCAAGATATTCAAAAACTGTAAGATTTCCGAGAACTGTATCAATCGTAGTGCTCTGAGGAATCTTAAACCTGTGAGACAGAGAGAAGGGAAAATAGATGTTAAACCAAAAGGAGAGAATACAAAAACATGACAAAAGCACAAAAGACTGTTGATACTTGGCTGAACTCTCGATGATAGCTTTATACCTTTCTGCATCTTAAAATGGTTTTGTTCTCATGAGCCTCGATCTGGACCATAGAGCAGCTCCCCTAAGGATTATGATGCAACACCTATCTTGTTGGCATTTTAATAACATGAATATAATCCTACAATAAGGGTGTGCGGTTGTGTCCAACACTGTGTGTAAAGGGAAAAAGTGTACCGAAAACAATTAACATCAAAATTACGACAGCAGCCCAAAAGCTTATCGAGGAACACATTTTGCAATAACAATAATTAAAGCTGTGAGCAGTGACGAATGGGCGTACACAAAGTTTGAAAGACATCATAGCATCAGGAGCAATCAATCAATCAGGAGCCTCAAACTTTTCAGCATGCTCCAGCCACACGCAATGACCAAAACAAAACATTTACTTTTAGATTCTAGTTTTTGTGGCTCAAATATGGCAGCCACCGGATTAAATGTGTTTTTGAATCATTTCTGGAAATGGCCAAAATAAAATGGCTTCTTTGAACCAAAATGTTCGACTTCCTGTTTCTTTTTAGACATGGCTATTAGAGATGTATATAGCTGAGGTATTGTAGAAATGTGTGTTTGATGGCGAGTCATCAATCTTAGACACCATTCTCCACCTCCATGTAATGACAAAGACTCAAGTTTTCGCAATTTAGTCGCCCATCAGTCTAATAAATGTGGGTAAAAATTGGTAGACAAAATCTCTAGGACAGGTTTTGAAATGGCCAAAACTAGCCTAAATGGCTGATACCAAACAAAATAAGAATTTTTTTATTTATTTTTTGGGTGGGTCTACTTAGTTATGTAGCTTGGGTAATAGTGTTTTGCATGTAATGGCAATCCATCAAACTTTGCAGCAATGCTATGTCCACAATAACGAAAAAATCGAAATGTCTGTAGTTGAGCATTACCCATCTGGTTGACTAATAGAAGTGATTCAGATTTGGCATCTGAACAAAATCTCTAGGACAGGGTTGCCTTTTCCGCTTCTAACTAAATCGATAGACTCCCTGAGCCTGATTTACTAAGCTACAAAACATTTTGGCGTGCAAAGTAAAGTTTGAAGTGATGGAATTGGAAGTGTCAGTGGAAGAATCAAACAAACATCTTACTGAGTTGCAAAAATGAAATCAATGTTTCCGATAATTCAGGTCAGCAACATAAAAGCCATGTTTTCTTTGTTTTAACTCATCCTAACTGTGTGCCAATTGGATGCAAGTGACCATCTTGTGCCTCAAACTTCAATACAGCACACGCGGAAAAACTGCTCTTATAGCATTGACAGTCACAATGCGCTGAAAAGAGTTAGTCATAGGTGACATGGCATGACTCCTTCTTGCAATTGACTCCAGGTCAGCAGTCAGATCATTGAGAAACACCAATAATTGTTTGCACCCATTTTGATATGTGCAAACCTTTAGCAAATTTAGGCCCACTGTCAACAGCAATGACAAAAAAAAAAGAAACAAATTACAAGAAGGCCCAAACAACCAAGGCTTGACATGCCTCCGAAATAATATTTTTACCCCAGTTGGACAGGAGGCATAAACAGCAGCGGAAAGATTGGTACGCTCCGGTCTGCCTTTCCTGCACCTCCAGTGCATGGCGGCCCTGCTTCACTCGGTAGCCGTTCTGGAAAAGATCGCTACAAGACTTCTTCCGTCGAGGCGTCTCCTGGAGCTTCTCCAAATTAACCTCGCAGAGAGTGCGTCGGTAGAGGAGCAGCTTTGGCGGTATCATGGCTTCCTGCAAAATTTTTGCTCTCTTCAGCCAAGTTTGATTCTTAGGATTCCCGGACTGATTTCGAAAAAGCATAAAAAACAATAAACAAAAGCAAGTTCCAAAGGAGACAACGTCTGCAAAGGAACGGTCAATGCCGACAAACAAAACAGCTCTAACTGATAGACCTCTGAGAGGTTGTGTCTCTCTGAGCCAAATATCTCATTTTCAATTTTTTTCTATTTTGTAACAATGCTTTTAATCCCAAACACCCAAACAGTTTCATCTTTCATCAACCTTCATAATTCACCGTCCCCATCAACACACACTGCTTTGCCTAAAATCCTTTTTGTCAAATGAAAAATGAATTTAGCCGGGGATTAACGACGATGAAAACAACAAACGCTAACATTTCAGAGCAAAGAGCTGAACTAACTCCGACTGACTTCAACATTATTTTCCACAAGGCAAACACAATGAGCAGTAGCTCATGTGCAAAGTGTTCACATCAGACAGTTACGCTAAAATCAACTTCTGTCAGCCATGAAAAGAACCATTCTACTGTATGATTGCAGTATTAATGCAGTGCTTGTGCGTGCAAAGCCAGGAAAAAAAATATCTCAATGAATTTCCGGTGCCTCTGAAAACATGTGTGCTCGCATGAGGAAAATCTCTTTGCCACACACGCCAAAGCCTCTTGTACACATGGGGGTCGGACACACGTGTCAGCTGGCCAGATGTTCATCAAAAAAAAGGGCTTTTCTGGAGGCTTCATTGAGGCTTTGCGAATTGTTCTGGCATGGGCCGACATACCGGGGCCCTTTTATCAATCAGCAGTCTGCAGGATGCTTCATCTGGGATTATACCCTGCTAGGATTAGATGATGCCATGCTCGACACAAACTCGGAGTCATTCATATTGAAATGATGGAAATCACATAACATGTTTTCAGCATCCACAACATGTGTCTGCAAGAGCATTTCATCTGGCCTGCCATGCAGTTGCAAAAATTACCTCAAAGCAACTGCTTGAACAACAAATAACAGGGTGTCGGCCCCCCCCCTCCCAAAAAAAAAATGAGGGTGTAGCTATACTTACAATGGGGCAAAAAAGTATTTGACCAGTTTCCCATAGACTTCCAATTGGATTTTGACCAAATACATTTTTATCCCACTGTACTTATAATAAATTATGGTGTAGCTATTTTCTAATATAAAGCTTCATCAAATAGGCTTAAGCTTCTTGCAAATTTGTATGTCTAACCTAAACGTACACAGGGGCTTCCTGCCAGCTATGGAGGGAACTTAATCTCCATATGCACTCGTGGGCATGCATAACATCAACAAGCAGTACACAGAAGCACCACTGGGAGGCAGTAGTAGTTTGCATTATGAGAGCCAGTGCATCCATGACATTAGCTGCTTTAACCGACACAACTCAATAAGAGCATTATAAATTAATTGATTATATTTACAGAAACCAACAGTGTGGTGCCCTTATTGACTAAGAATTAAAGGTGGACTAGCTATGGAGAGTTAGCATATGCTAATCCTGCCACTCTCTTGGGAGCAATGCCAGTATAAATCAGTTAAAGGGGGATTCATTTCTGCATGGCCTCGTTCATTAGCCGCACATCTCTATTCTGCTCCATTGCCATGATCTGTGCAGAGAGGACAACTTGACATGCGTCTTGTTTGTGCTGGTGCACGGTGGGCTGGACGTCATGAGGAGACTGTGTGGCACTGTCATTATAATGATTATAATTATAACTTGCTGGGGTGTCTAATGTGAATCCCTTGGGCGTGAATGTAAACAAAAAGGATGCATTGGGAATGCACTGCAGGACAATGCTTTAACAACTCCCGTTAGCTTCCCCCCAAGGGATACAATACTGTAGACACAGAAAATTAATGGGGCAGCAATTACAGTTTCATGTATTGATTGTTGGGGAAAAAAATTACACCTCCACTTCGATGTTATTTGGCGAATCATGGCATGTTGACCCAGCAGCCCCCCCCCCCCTTCCCCCATAGGAAGGAAAAGACAATGCTTTAAGTAACATTACAACATTCTGAACCACCTTACAAGTATAAAGAGAAGTCAAACACTGTATGTTTTTTTGTAGAATCTATCCCCAAATACTCACTGAAAAACTCATATTTGCATTCCTTCTGAAATTCCCTTAAATGCCACAAGATGGTGGCAAAGCCCTGTCTAATAGAAAGTATCTGATTGGTGTCAATGAAGTATGTTGACATGATACATCAAGTCCTATATACGTTTCTCTAGTTATAATCATACGTTTCTGCCTCATCATGACTGCAACTCTCACAGTAAAAAAGAAAAGAAAAAGAAAAAAGAAAAAAAGCCAAAGAAAAAGCAACCTTTTTTGGTTGAGTTCAAAATAGGAGCACTTGACATTGCTTGGTCCCACTGCATGTGATTAATTGTGATTATTCAGCCGGCGCACAAGGGTACCAAAACACACTACATGACCTGTATATTAATCTCGACTCCCATCCAAACTCATCACAGCGTGAATATCAACGGTGACTCGGACTGTCTCATTAGTATTCGGGAAGCTTTTTGCCAGCCCGTTAGGCCACGCAACATGCGCCGGCAGATATGCATGTTGATTTCATAAGCAATACTTTGCAACGGTTTATGAAGCCTGTGGCATGTGGGGAAATATTACCCCCAGTAAACACACACTTAGCTCACATGCCACCAGGAGTTTTGTTACAATCTCCTCGCTGCAGTTATATGATGTGCAACATGATATAAATGAAACAGATATTCTAGCCATAATTCTCTTTCATAATAAATCTGACACTTGAAATTTCACTCGCCTTAGCTCCTGTTTTGCGCAACAACTGCAATGCAGTCCACTATCAATTCCAGTCTGAGATATAGGACGTACAAAAAGAGTCACAGGTAATTACACCGTACAGAATGTCAAGCAGAAGCCAGGCCGCCATTTCAGCGTCTTTCATCATCCTCATCAAGGCCCCTGTTGTGGTGATTTTCTGAGGAGGAGACGAGGGCACCTTGCATCATGAGCACCAAGAACCGGATTATTTGACCATCTCTAATTCATTACACCACTTGAACTCCTGGTGGGATTCATTAGCTACGGTGGGGCTCCAGAAACCCTCAACACCTCATACCTCGGCTTTATAATGCATCCATTTTGTGACTCAGGTATTTAAAAAGTCTGCATAGATTAGAGATGTCCTTAAATTTGGGATAATTACATCTCTGAAATTATGGGCGTCTTTCTAAATCTGGGTATCAATTTGAAATACATAATTTAAGGCCACATCCACATAAACTGCTATTTAAAAAAAAAGATTATGTATTTCTTCAGAGACAGTTACTCAGCAAATACTAGATATCAATTCGGAGGAAGGCATTTATTGGGGTGGGGCTTTATTTGCATGGAAACATTTTTATATTTCAAAATTTTTTTCAATTAGTGGCAGCAGATGATTATTTTGTAAACTGCAGAGAGTATTTGTCTTCTATTAGGAGTAAGGCTTTTATTAAGTACAATCAAATTTGGCCAATACGACCACATTTCCTCAAGTAGTGACTGAATACATTCCATTACTCATTTTCAGAGTGTAGTGCCAGGTGTCTAATTATGTTTTTTGTTTTTTTGGGGGTGGGGGGTTCTACAAACACATTCTTATAATAGAGTTTTTCCTCAAATAATGGCTATGAAATTAGGGAGAAAACCTTAGTTGTTCAAACACAGTTTTACAATACCATATTTCCTGGGTGGGTGTTTATTTATCCAACTTGAACAAATACCGGGTATCTATTAGTGGTCAGGCATCTAAGTATGCAGGAGGCATTTATTTGTACAAACATATTCTTGTAGTACTACTATTTCTACTAGTTATTACTAGTCTGGATCGAATAAGTACTCAACTGCAGCAAGCAGTGGGCATCCATTATGAGTAAGGCATTTATTGGGATGTCCTTAATTGTGCAGACGCAGTTTTATAATAATATATTTCCTAATATGGCGGCCAGTGTCATTGAGTTCAACTTCAGAGAGCAAACTAGCACAGGCATCTATTAAGAGTCAAGCGTTTATTAAAGGGGAAGGCCTTTATTTTTACAAACAAATTTAAATCACATTATTAATCATAAAGTGGCCACTGGTGTTAATTTGCTCAACTGCAGAGACTACCAGATGTATGTAAGGAGTAAGGCTTTTATTAAGGGCGAGGCATTTAAATGTAAAACATATTTGGATTCTTCAATATATCCTAAAATAGTGGCTAAGTGTGTTTATTTACTCGGTTGCAGAAAGAGTAGCAGGTATCCAGTTGGACAAAGGCTATTATTAGAGTGGAGGCATTAAACTGTACCAACACAATTTCATTTAGCTATATTTTATCAAAGTTTGTAGCTGCTCGGAGTTTTAATTACTCCATTGCAGAAAGTACCAAGCGCTTTGAATTGTAGTAAAGCAATATCATAATGCCATATTTCCACATAAAGGTATTTACTTACTCTTACAGGGTTTTGTATAATTAAATGTGGTGCAGGTAAAAAAAGAAGAAGTGGAACTATAATAAAATGTATTCCAAATGACTATTATTGCAGGTTGAGAAGTGTGTCTTCTACAGGTATCGTGACAGCATCATGGCTGAGGATCACGTACATAAGGCTGTATTTATGTTTTGGCCGAGGTCCTGAGGTACTAGGTAGCAGTATTATTCATGGTTTTACAAGCAGAGTAGCTGTGCACCCGAGCAAGACAGAGAGCCTTTATACCACAGTGTAATTTAGGTCACAATACTCTGAACTCGCAGATAAAAGTAGGCCGTTATGTAATACAGGTTAGGGTGTTTTCCAGACTGCTCATGCAAGACTGCCCGTTCATGTGTGTGTGTATGAGCAACTAACGCTTGTTTTTTGTGAATTTATCACCGTGATGGGTCACCCTGAGCTATTTCAGGTGCAAGGTTTAAACAAAAAGACAAATAAGCATAAGCAAAGTCACTCTCCTCCCCATTAGACACTCTGCTGTGCCTGTGCTCCTTGAAATATCAGAGGAGATTTCCTGTCACTTTCCATGACAAGGCAAAGAAGACTGCAGCCCCGAAGCCAGGGAGCCTCAGAGACAAACTCGCGGTAATAGCAAAACAGAGGGTGGGCCAGAAGAGGGGAGATAGTGATAGAGAGGAGAGATGCCAGGTAAAGATTGAAGACCAATGGTAGAAAAGAGGAGCGCTACGATGCCTGTGCTGAGAAAACAATTTTCAGACGGGAGCTGTGACGACTCACCGAGCCAGCTTCTGTTTAGGTAGACGGAGACGAAGACGGGAGGAACAGTGAAGAAGTCGACCACAGAGTTGACCTCCAGCCAAAACCACAGCTTGTCGTTGGCCGCTATAAACTGCGAGAAGAAAGAGGGAAGTCAAAAATCACAAACAGAAACACCTACGTACGTTCACAATAACATGCAGTGACTCCACTCTTGCATCACCCTACTTGCTGATTCATGCCCCGTGGTTGGGGGCATAAGTAGCTTATGAGTTGATTTTGTCATTTGTTAGGATGTCAGACTCGCTGCAAGACTTTTCTGCCATGACAGCGATGTAAAACAAAGCTCATTTGATCTATTTGCGCATGAAAATAATTGTGCGTTTGATACCACAATAAAGTGAATTCAGTGATTTATTTTGAAATACATCACACATGACACCCCTACACCCCAAATGTCCGCTTTAGACTGCCTTGTTGCCAGCCATTAGCGCACGCACCTCATAGAAAGAAGGAGGAAGAAGAGTCTTGCATGACAACCAGTGTGTGGACAGGGGATTTGCGCTGGTGTGGCTGCTTGTTGTAGCGCCATGGAAAATACCAGCAACAAATCAGTGGGATATACAGTAGTCCAGCTACCGGAGGATTTGAGCAGACATATTTCTGCAGCTCAAACGTATAGGGATGCGTAAGCATACAAAACATAATCCATTTTTCCAGGTTGTCGTAAAATGTGTTTCCCTGATATTTAACGGTTGCGCGTGGAATGCTTTCAGCATTCAGCAGACAGAGAGCAGAGAGAACGACTTGATTTTTCACAATTGTAAAGCCTCATTTTATATGTTTGACGTTTTTTTTTAATCTATAAAATTTGGCGGCAAGGCAAGGCAAGGACACATTATAAAAGCACAGTTCACATAAAAGGCAATTCAATGTTTATTAAATTTTTATATATATATATATTTTTTCTCCCCAAGGAATAATGGAAACCAAATTTGTTCTTAATTGCACTTCCGCATATTTACCATACTGGTAAATTTACCTGTTACGATTAGCGGACTTTTTTCGGAATATATTGTTTGTTTTTCGCAAAAAAATAATCACCTAATTCATGACAAATATCAAGTAAAATATGTGCTTCGTTCATCATTTTATCAAAATAAAAGTTAAACGAGGGTGGCACGATGGAGTATAATTGGTGCACGTGTTACTTACCCGCAGACCGAAATAAAGGAGGAAGAAGACATTGAAGGCCATGTCGATCTGTAACGTGAAGTCTTCGTAGAAGTTCTGGCAGGATTCTATAGGGCTGCAAAATAGAAAAGGGATAAACACATTACTCAAGGGACATATATGAATTGATGATTATGGTGCTCTATTTTTTTTAATATATATCCGACACAGACACACTCTCAGGATGAGTAATATGGGTGGAATCAATATCACAATATTAAAAATAATCTTATATAAGAAGCTTCTGTTTGTGTGTTTAGTCCTCCATCATGAGAAACTGAAATGGGACTCTCGCCAAAGTAATCTAGATTTACTTGCAAGCTGTTATTAAGGGAACAACAATGTATTGTATTTCCCCCAATAGAGTTTGTGTTTATGTTTAACTCAGCTGCAGAGTTGGTGCAGGTTTCAAGTAAGACATTTATTTGAAAGCTGAAAGACCACGTTGATTTGCTTATTGTATGCTTTCAGGATTTCTTCCTTTTCAACCCAGATTTCTTGGATTGGTATAAAAAAAAAATAACTCAATAAAACCCAGATTTTTAATCAAGACTACCACCTTTGTGCACTACTTTGGGATATTACAGATTTTATTTTATTGTTTTTGTTATGAACACATGCAATCACTGAAAGGTACGCAATATCCAATCAATGTAAGGTCATCTTTATAAAGGTAACTTTCCAACATGCGGTAAGACTTCACATTTTATTCTTCCAACAGGTGCTGCTGTTTTGGTTAGCAAAAGCTAGGGGTGTGAATTGCCTAGTACCTGGCGATTTGATTCACATCACGATTCATAGGTCACGATTCGATTTAATCCCGATGCGAATCTATAAATTGATTATTGCGATTGTTTTTTTTTAACTCAAATTTAGAAAATACTAATCAGTAAACTTGTGCATGTGCACTGTAAGAATTGTATAAAAATGTATTTAATTATCTGAAAATTCAGGCTTATAACTGAGTCACTGCATTTAACAAACAGGTTGCAGTATGTTTCATGTTTAAACAGAACCTAAATAAAATATTAAGGCATAATGTTCCATTAATATAACATTCTTCCATGCTTAATGTGTGAATCCTAACCCTAAGTAAGACGTTTTGTTGAATATTCCCATACAAAATTTATGTTTAAAAATCGATTTGGCCGCATATCGAATCGATTCGAGAATTGCGCGCTGTAATATCGCTATTCGATATTGCAGAATCAATTTTTTTCTAACACCCCTAGCAACAGCATTGGCAACTAATATATTTTGACTGTAGTTTGCTGGCTAGTTTGTGAGCAACGCCTGTTTTTTAAAGGTATTTTTGATATGTTATGTTTATTGAGTAAAATTAACAAACACAAACGCAACCATAATGCAAGATCATGCAGGTAACCTCAACATCCTGTTACTCTCTGATTACATGCTTCTGTAGGTGCTGATGTTTCGGCTAGCAACAAAGTGAACACCAATTGTATTTTGTTTCTCAGTTACATCGGTTACATACAAGTTTTTGTCTGTAACTGCACAAGCTGTCTATTGGAGTGTCTGCGTATTTATTCAAGTGAACAATGCAGTGATTAATTGGAGCACGGCAGCAATTAGAGCAAAGACCACCATTTGAGGAAATGTTGGATTATACGATTCATACAGAAAGAACAGAAATTCAGCCTGTCCTCCACTAGTAAAATATCTTGCATTGCATTTTTTTAAACCACAAATATCCAACACAAATATTCCCCAATATGACAGATGCTCCACTCTGCAGAATCTCCTGCATCCTCGCCTGTCAAGTAGGAGGCAGCAACTAACCAAATGTTTCTTTTGTAAACCCGTCATAATGTCCATCTTTATGTTTACCCTATGATGATTAACCATTAGTGAGTAGGCACAAAAAGCATTCGCAGGCAGTAACCATTGCATTCATCACTAGGATGTGTGCCTACAATCATTCCCTTGTCAGGAAAGAGGAAACGCCCCCAATTGGAAGATCATGAATATGCATAATGACATGCTCGGATAGGCGTGACCTGTGGGAATCTATAAGCTGACGAGGGAGCATACATGCATTACAAAAATACATAGTTGCATATGTTTAGAAACATTTAAGTATAGACTGCAGGGCTAAATAATTAATCAAATTCAAATCAACGTTATTGTTTATAACCATGTTATTTGCACAATAACAAATACATATTGAATTGAATTGAATGTAGTGAAAAGCAATTTTCAAATTGGAAAAGCTGCTAATTAATGTTGTAATTTAATTTACTGATTTATGTTTATGCCACACTTGTCTGGCAGAATTTTGTGAAGTCGTCATAGACATTTAAAAGACTACAAGTCAAGGTGTTTAGTAAGTTAAAAACTCAAATTTAAGTAGATAAACTGTATTTCATATTAATTCATTGTAGTGCTGTCTAGCGATGGCATTTTAAACTAATTAATCATATAATTAATTGTCTGTAATTAATCACGATTAATCGCATTTTCAACTACTATTTTCTACGTAGCTTGGAGCTTTGGCTCACATTATACCAATGTTTGAAAATTAAGTAAAAAAAACTTTATCTGTGAATTTTATGATTTATTATGTCTGTTATGTTTATGAGCTTTAGCCTGCAAGTACAGTCAAATGTATGTTCGAACGTACTTGCAAGTACATTTGAATGTACTTTAAACCTGTATTTACATTTGTGAGTACGTTGGAACATATTTAAATAAGTTCCAACAAAAATGCTTTGTACAAAATAATATTATAAACACATAAACATAAACATATTAAATCGCAATACTGATTTTTTTAATCGTTTATCCGAATCTCTCTGGTAGAGACTAATTATGATACAGAATTGAATTTACTTAATAATGATCACTAGATGTGGCTGAATGAGGCTTCGACATTTTTATCATCCATGAAATCGGATGAATGAGTCGAGACACTGATCCGAGAAGATGATCCATTTTTTAATTCACGCTGTCCGTCTCAGGCGTATCCTTAGGACTGCTCTGCTCTTTAAGATGATGTAAAAGCCTCGCCCATGTCCAAAGAAATTAGAACCACTCGCGGCTATTGTTAAAAATAAACGCTTTGATTTGGTTGAAAGGCAATTTCCTCATGAAGTGCAATCAGATTTTGGTCAGAGGTTAATTTGAGTTTGTCCCCGAAAAGGAGTGTACGCCAATGTTCTGAATTTTCTATTAAAGAGTCATGCATCAACCCAACACATTTCCATTGCCATCCTGTCATAAAAATAGCCTCCTTACAAGACCATGCGTGCTCACATACACACAGATGGTGCACAGTGAAGACACCATTTGGAGTGGTCACCGTGGCGTCTCCCCCCTTGGGCTCCGCTATGGCCTAATTCTGACTAACTGCTCATCTCGAGTCATATGACCCAAAGCGTTCTCGATAACCCCGGCGAGAGCATGGCAGCGTGCAGCACGGGCTTCGCTGGTTAGTCAGCGTGACTTTGCATCATGAGGAATGATCACATCGAAATACGGAAAGCTTTCATTTGGGCATTATTAGAAGTCAAATGTCATTACTGATTTAAGATGAGTTTGACTTTCTTGACTTTGGGTGAGAATACACCCTGAAATGCTTGCCAGCCAATCGCTTTGGCATCATATCAAAAAGAACGTAAAGTCAAATTGAAAAATAATGCTGCGAGCAGTGATGAATAGGCCCTTGATGAGAATTATAACAGGATGCAAAAGCCAAGCTTGGTCCACATGCTGTGATGAAAAAAAACGTAAAAGCTTGACTGATTAATGTCAGCCATTTGTCTTATATACCCTGTCAAAATGTGAAAGCATTAAAAACAAACTGTTATGGGAGCTTCTGTAAAGAGTTTGATGCTCAATGGCAAAAGCCAATCTTCGCCACCATGTTTCGCCCATACGCTATGACGAAAACTCTCACCCATCTGTTCACATTGATCCAAAGGTGGCTTTAGCTTAAAATATCTGTACATTTCAGCACTCAATTTCGACACAAATAGTGACTACAAACATAGCTAACAAGCAAACACAGCTTGCTACCAAAATTGGCAGGTTGACAAAAAGTGGAATTTCATTCTTGTTTTTTGTCATTTTCAAACATTTCATTAAATTTTCTATACCTCCTATCCTGTTCAGAGCCATTGAAAACTAAAGCCTCTCCCAGATAACTTTGTTGGGACGTTTTTGTACTCGAGGCAGCTTTAACCCTAGTTGTCATGGTAAGAAAAGCCATCCTCTGTAGGCCCAGCAGTAGCCTGCAAGAGGTTTAAACTGGGAAAAAAATTATTTTAAGTCTAAATGAAAGGAGGAGTCTCATGAAACATCACTGTGTTTGCAGTTCCCAAAGCAACATTGCCCAAAATAATCTGAACGTGTGAGCATTACACTGGATGCTGCTGAAACAATTATAGAAAAATGATGACAGAATTATTGCACCGGATTGCGTTATCTCATCCATGTGTCAGTGTTTCCAACAGGAAACGAATGTAAGACAAGACAAAATTCCGATTGCCGCGTAGGGTGTGTTGCTAGGTTGGGTGTCACACCACACAATCACATGGGATTTCTGGCCACGAGCTGCCAGCGTCCCGCGGAAAATAGACCGCGGCCCAACGCAGCTCTTATTACTCCTTTAAGTCCTGGCACAGCCCGAGGTTAAAGTGTGGTGATGGCAAGGAGAGAGACATGCTGAAAGAAAGGCAGAAAGATGTGACATAGCGACAGTCAGAGACATGTGTGTGTGTGTGTGGGTGTGGGTGTGGGTGTGGGTGTGGGTGTGTGTGTGTGCGTGCGTGCGTGCGTGCGTGCGTGCGCGCGCGCGCGCGCGTGTAGAAAAAATGCCAGTGTATCATCTTAGGCTCAATGGAAATAAATGGGTCTAAATCCAGAGGACTCCAACGCTTCTATAAAAAGCTCTCGTATTCATCCGCAGTTTATATTTGTGAATGCCCCAAAAAAGAAAAAGCAGTTACAAAATAAAAAAGTACATGCTGCGCTCAGTCTAACCCCCATGGCTGTTGCTTATTTGTGAAGCTGGGGCTGATGTACACACATTTGCATACGCACAAACGACATACAGAACACAGACTGCCCAAGGGGAACACCACAGAGCGCATTTGTCTATTTCAGGACCGAAATTTTTTTGCCGCATTAACCTCCTCTGACCAAAAACAACACACTGCCGCATATGTAAATCCTCATTTGCTCACAAGGGCAAGAACTTAGGCTGATTGTAAAAATAGCCCAAAATACCTTCAGTGAGACAATGGGCCTTTGTTTGCCCTACTGCGACCTTGACAAGCTGTGGGACTAACAGCGAGGGATTTTACCGCCTATACCATAATGCATCACCGCTAATGAATGTTTTGATTCCACACCCGCCAGCGCAGACGTTGAAAGCGATTTAGGCCTAATCAGTTAATGTCTGCCTCGAAAGAGTCTCTTCTAAGCGACTTAGCGGGGGAACGTCTGGGAAGCCAGGTTACTATTTAAATAATTCACTTAGGTCAAGGTAAAAATAGCACCAACAAGGGCGATGGATGAGTACATCAACAACCCAAAGGAGGCAAAAAAAGAGAACTGAATGTGAAAGACTGGAGAAAGATCTATTAATAGGAATAAGTTGGAAAGAAATAAAAATAGAACCCTCACTCACGTTTTTAAGAGAGGAAAACGCAGCGAACATCCCTTTGGCAACTGTTCGTTATAGTTCTAATTATAGTTCTAGATGATTCTGACAAAAAAAAAATAGACACATTACATACAGTACATTGACATTTACTTCAAGCAATGGAAATTTAAAAAATGGTGTGGTTGATTGCTTGCTTCCCTAAAGACAAACTAATATAGTTTACAACAAAAACTATTTATTGCTCTATTATTCATCTAATACACCTGTTTATTTTAAATATAATAATAAATAATATCACATTATTTATAGATAGATAGATAGATAGATAGATAGATAGATAGATAGATAGATAGATAGATAGATAGATAGATAGATAGATAGATAGATAGATAGATAGATAGATAGTAGATAGATTTTAAACTAAGTTGACGCCTCATCTGCATTTTTTTTAAGTGACTATAAAGCTTGGTAAAGCAACACATGGTGTAGATAAAACACTATGTAAATTAACTGCATTTGCCATTTAGTATTATGATCGAATTTTATTTTTTTATTTTTTGGGACTAAGACGTATTTTTCGGCAAAAGTACAATTAGTAATTCAAATTGATTCAGGATTTGGTGGTATTGTGTTAGTCATTTTTCCTAATAATTATAAATATCATTGTGAACAATTAACCTAAATTTTTTAAGGACAGTGAAAATAGTAATGGTTTAGATATATTTCATACATTATTGCGCACATTGTAATAAAAATACAAATAAAAAAGCTGAGTTGGTGTTTTAAAGATCAGCTCATGCTGCGCTCACCCTTTGTGCTAAAAATATCTCTTTCCCTCTGCATTGTGGGATACCAGGCCTCCTCCACATCGCCATGGTGACTTAATTTAGAAAAAAAAATGTCTGGGCCACTGAGCGTGGAATTGTAGACTGAGTCGACTAATTAGCAACACCGACATTCCTATCATTAGATTTTTAATTGGCATTTTCATGCATCCCATTTGCATTTAGCAGATAGTGGAAAACACACAAATCTCATTAGAAAACCATTTTTGGAGAACCATGTTTTACTAGCACATAATCTTACACGGTTTAGCTCAGCAGCACTTGATAAAATGCTCTGTTATCAGGTTTTGCTTTCATATCAAACAGAATACAAAAACGTTCCAGTCTTCAAAGACACAAACCGTCATCATAAAACGACAGTTACGTATGTAACTATGGTTCTATGGATTTCCGTGCTGTTTCAGCACCGCCACCTGGTGGTCGGGAGGGACGAAATAGAACATCTGATGCTCCATAATAGGCCATAAATAGGTCATCATTTATGTGATGTTGACTTATTAAGAGCAAATGTTGACAATAAATACAGCCATGCTGAGCCACCTTGGCCTTGTCCATTGATATATACTATCATCTCGCATACATCTTATATCACTGGGCTTTCATTTACTAAAAATTGAAACAACCCATTTGCAAAAAATATGTTCAAAACTAGCAAAAACAACAAAAACAGAAATGCAAAAATTGTGTTGCAAAAGTAAACAAACTGTATACGCATTGAAGCATCATCATAATTTTCTAAGATATGATAGCAAATTGAAAAAACGCGCACCTCTACAAACTTCATTACAATCTGTAAAACGATTGATGTGTAATTCATTCATATTAAAGACCCTCTGGCGTTGAATGCATCCATTATTGCTGTTTAAAATTTGTAGTCATGATTGTTTCATCCTGTTGTGCAAATCCCAATGACCGCTGTGTTCAATATAGGAGCAAAAATCCTAACAAATTAATTTTTCCAGTTTTAACAAAATCCAACTGTATTTTGGCAAAATGTTCCTAGCGATTCTACATTTATGTGGTTTCACCGTTATACCCTGAACCGCAGGTGGCAACCATAACGATGATCTGACTAACGATGAAAGCAAGTTTCACACCCCAGCTCTAAATTGTCCATTGGTGTCAATGTGAATGGCTGTTTATCTACATGTGCCCTGTGATTAGCTGGCGACCAGTTCAGGGTGTAACCCACCTCTCACTAAAGTCAGCTGGGACAGACTCCAGCTCACTCGTGATCCTAATGAGGCCAAATGCTTTAGAAAGTGGCTGGTTTCGGAATCCAGGATATCCGATTCCAAGCACTTTGCTTCACTTTCAAAAGCGGAGCTATATGAACTAGTGCCATCAATAATATGTTTGTGGATTGAAATGTGGGGAATGGTGTCAGCTACTAACAGTGTCCTCTAATGGTTACGTGGTCTACTCTGGTCCAAATGGAGGCTCTGGTATTCTGTCCTGACCTCACTGCCAGGTACTATCAACACCCCGCAAAGGAGGTCCGCATTTAGGCGAGATGTCGCAGCCACGAGGTCTGCCAAGCCTCACCTCACCCCTTAGCCATATTTCTCAGTTTACTCCATTAATTAGTCATTAGGCGCTGTTTCTGTTTCGGTGTTGACATTGGTTACACGCTAATGATAGAGTTACAGGTGCAGGTTTATGTGGCCTTGGACGGCATCTCGTCTGTTTTTGTGCCATCAGGTTAACAAGAGCGAGGAGTGGAATACGGAAGTGAAACAGGGACATCCGTTAAAGAGCAGCTAGCGGTGACTTTGTCCTGCATTTGTCTTTATTTGTTTGATGGGCGCACCCAAGAGGAAAATGGAGGCAGAGGGATGAACGAAGGTGTCCAAGCCGATGGCCGTGTGGACGGGGAGGGGAGGGGGGCGCAAACTACATCCTCCCGCTGACAACGCCATCATATAGCATGAGTGTGTGTGTCAGTGTGCTACAAGAGGAGCAGACAAAGGCTGAATTCAAACACGCCACGGGCACAGATTGGAGGTAAACAAGCTCTTTGCAACAACAAACAGATGGGCGGTCATTCTCTGTGCTTACTGAGGCTTCATTCATAAACAGACCTCTCAACAACAGCATGTTTGCCAAGTTAATGACTACTACACAAGCTCATTTGTGACAACAAACAATTAAACCTTTTAAAACAAAGTCTATACCCGCTTTTCAGATATGTTGTGGTTGTATGAAGTTTTTATTAATTCTAACATAGTCAAAACAGTAAATTGGAGGAGAGATAAATGCATACATTTGTTGACACCTAGGTAAAGAAGACCCCATTACATTTGGTAAGGAACCAAATAAATGTGTAGATACGTTGGCAATTGTCTTCATTGCATTAACTAGAACTATGCCCATCATCCTCCATGAACTAGGAATTAACCTCAAAACTATAAATAAATACAATAAGCTGCTATTTTTTTCCCTTCATGAACAGTTGAGACTTGTTGGTAGTTATTTAGCAAATCCAAATGAGCCTTAAGTGTTTTGCGCAAAACCGGATTTTAGGTAATCACCTACAAATTAAGTGGCAGTATATTTTTTTAGCTGAATCCTGATAATTTCTTCTAATTATTCCGAATGTCCTCATTTATCAACATACAATTAATCACAACGTGTCATCGGTGGAGTTTGGATAAATTGGCAGAGGTGGGCATTCTGTCAATGTCCGTCAATCCGTCAAAGCCGGACGCCTGTTTTGTTGACGATTGACAAATGACGGGAAACTTCAAAAATTGTCAGACTAAGCATTTCCGGGAGTGGGTTTTCGTCCGTTAATGTAATGTGTTTCGCCAATCCATCAATGACGAAATGCGCATTTTGCTGACGAGTGACAATTGACGGATTGATGATCACAATGCGGTTTGGCTTAAAATATTGTGGGATTGACGATCACGGAAGGGTGTCCGACTGTTCACGATTGACGAATAACGGACACTCAAAATCCATTGACATGCAAAGTAACTTGAAGTGATACTTCTCGACTGAGCGTATACATGTTGGGTATGAGCTAAGTTTAGCTGTAGGGTTTGAAACTATACTCAAGCCGTTTGGGATCATGCTCTGCCATGTATTTAGGGTTTGAACTTTTATAGGCCATTATAAACATTCCGCGAGGACCCCAATTATTATTTTTTTTTTTTTTTCTACTCACCACCCCGACCTTATCCCCTGCGAGTATCTAAAAAAAATGATTGGACAATTGCATTTAAATACATAAAAAATCCCAACGAACTCACTAACGTAACCACCATTTTTTCACCACAGCGTTGACTTATTAATACAAGGGCTACAATTACTGTTACAAAAGAAAGGCGAGCAGCCCCACAGTGACTGTAACACACAGCCGTCAATATCTAGAAGGGTAATTGCGATCATTAAAAGTGTGAGGTACAAGTCTGCAATCATTGATTTTTCTTCTGCTCTTGTTGGTGTTCATTTGCAACAAAGGTAAATGAGGTGGTCTATTTTTAGAAGGTGTATGAGAGTGCGTTAATTGAATTATGCCAGTGGGGTAATGCTACTGCTTCTTCTTCTTCACGCATCCACGCACATGCAATGCCTCCTCACACCAGGTAATAAGAAGTCAATAATTGCCTCCTTGTGGATCACGGCGAGAATACACTAAGTCAAAATGAATGAGATGCTGCAGGATTGGCGTGACAGCTTGTGTGTAGGTGACAAGTCGGAGTGATAATGGACAGCCATTTGTGCCTCCCTTAAGTGATGCATTTTGGATTCGTTTTTTTAGCTTGGCAGCGTGGGACGTCGTTGGCCAGCTGATACACATCGAATAGAGCATAAATCAGCAAGTTTTTATCAAGAGACTTCTGAGTTCCAGTCAGGTGTCTGGAGTGTAAAAATTACAAAAGCTCCGCCATGTTTCTAATGTAAAAAGCCCTCAGAGTTTGTGGAACCTGCTCTGGTTTGATAAGAAGTCTCCCAGTGAAGAAGCCTGAGTTAATCACAATGCCAAGCATAGAGGGGGGGATTGGGGGCAATATGGACTGCCGCACTGACGGATTAGGCAATGCCTCTGATGCAGGGAGGCAATACATCTCAACTGTAATATACTGTCCAATGTATGTTCACCCGCCAGCCACAATATTTGATCTGTCATCAAAGTGAAAGGTGTTTCTAATATCTTGGTTGCTGTAACAGAATTTAGTGGACCACAACAAAAACGTTCATGTTAGCGTGACAAGCATGCACGTCTAGCGTTCCAATAACAACTTATATACGCCACAATTTGAGTCCTGCTTCTAGCGATGTTTTTACATTTGCCAATAGAATATTAACTCACTTAGAAATGCAAGAGAATCTCATGAGACTCCAGCTCAATGATGGACTCCACACTTATTTTTAGTGTTTCTTCAGCTTTATATATTTTTTAATTGTTTTATTTATTTTGGTTCATTTTTTGTTCATCTATGTATGGCAGTGTCATATAGTGACAGGCAGAACAATTAAATGCTCTTTGATTATATGCTAGAAGTAGAAGGTACGTAATTGACCAATGTAAACACTTTTTGTGACATTTTTTGGGTGGTGTGCCCAAGATTTTTCTCATGCAAATTATGTCTCGGTTCACTAGATAGGGAAACACTATAATACTAATAATAATAATAAAAAGGCAGTTGATAAGATCTAACCATATTAGTTTTATTTTAATTAGTGATTATTTAAGTTTTTATTCACTTTAAAATGTTGTGCTTCATATACAGTGTTGATGGATGGCTATTTAAGCAAATATGGCAAGAAATTGAGTACTGTCTTGATGTGCTTTGTGCAAATAATGGTGCCTATATAAAGGTATAATACATGAAAAACTAAATATCTCAACAACTTCCTTTGCAACATAGACTTTATGTTCCCTACATGGAAATGAAATAGCATGGTGAAGTGTAATGTTTACATTCATGCATAAATGTTCTTCTTTGACATTAACTCTAGGGGCTAAGTCTGACAAAACTTAAAGTACAATTTGTAAATTATTACATACACTCAACAACCAATTAGTGGCTTTGCAGTAAATCACAACATGAAGTGTCTATTGCACTCAGCACAAATATTTAAACAGCCAGCCAGATAGTGAAAGATTCATCAAGCATGTTCAGATTGCTGCCATTTCGAGCCCACTGCCAAGTTTTACCGTCAATCAAAACAGCCTCTTATTTAAACCTCAAAGGAATTCAAATCCTTTTTTTTTAGGGGGAAAAAATAAGTACTTTTGGGAGTGGATAGTGCTGCAGTGGTTGTCGGAGGGCTGCCAGGCCCGCAATGTGACGCTGGGTGACTGCCAACCAGGGAGATGCACAAACTGACAACGCACGCCCTTCTCACTTATTCACACACACACACACACACACACACACACACACACACACACACACACACACACACACACACACACACACACACACACACACACACACACACACGCACACGCATACGCACACACACACACACACACACACACACAGTATATCCCTGTCTCTGTTGCCGTGGAAACTGACTTGCCTTCCATTGACAAGATGCAGCCCGTGTGCACGCACGTGTTTGAGTGTGTAAATACGAGCATTTGCATTTCAGAGACGTCACATATGATTCATTGTCAGTATGTAGGGCAATGTCAACGCAGGTCATGTTTGTTTTACTTCGCTTGGCTTAATAAGCAGGAAAATGGTTCTAAATATCTCCAAGGAAATTTGAGATACTTACTCTGAGGAGTCTATAAAGTATATTCCAAGGGCCCCGATGCTGAGCGCAAATACTAACACCACCTGAGGAGACAGAAGAGAAGAGCAAACGATTAACAAGTGATGCTACTGTACATCAGGATGTTATATTCAGATACTGTTGACGCGACAAGTAATTCAACATCGTCTTGTCATGTTCCGCTTGCAGAATGACGGACGTCTTAACAAAGTCGGTTCTAAATAATGAATGCTCGCCTCCATGTCAGCAAATGCAGTGTATTTAATGCTACCAAGGTCCTGCCGGTGCAATCACGCACATAAATCATGTCATACTATCAGGAGTGCTGAAAGGAAGTACTTTGAGGTGCTATCAAGTGTTGACATAACTATTATTGCACTGCTGGATTAATTGTGTCTGTATAAAGTTGCAGATGCTATATAAAAATGCTAAGGTAAAGTGAGGTGATGCAAGTAGCAGCACAACATCAAACCAGGCCTTGAAAAATATTCACACCCAAATTAGTGCACTTATCATCACCACAATGTCAGTGCAATCATCTTAGCAAGAGCGGAACACGCTAGTGATGCACAATAGTCTCCTATTCAGCCCATTCAACAATAGCAGCCGAACTGTGCCATTTATTATTGATGATGAAGCTTGATTACTTTCATGTGATGGCCCTTTAGATTGATCTGACGCATTGTGCTAGAGGAATTAAGCACTTGGCTTGCATTTTTAATGGGTTTAAGCCGCTTGAATGCAGCACGATGGCCATCCTGGGCGGCATTGTTGCGCAGGGCAGAATGACCCTTACAAGCGCAACACATCATTGACTTCCCACACAAAAGAAGATGGGAGGCTCAAGATGAAAAAGCAAGAAAAAGGCGATTAGGAAGCTAGTGGGTGGCACTGCAGGATCTGAAAGCTGTTGTGTCATTCGTAAAAACCAAAAGGAACCCGCTGTCACTCAAGTAAAAAACATGTCAAGATGTCCATCTGCCAAACTGACAGCCGTGCTAATATTGAGCGTGCATTTAAGTTGTGGGCGAATGTCAAAAGGAAGATGACATCTCAATGAGACTTGATGTCGAAATACGTGAGTGTTTCTTTTGAGAAGCACTACATGTCATATGATTGATGTGGGAATACTGTATAGTAACCTATCTAGCTATGGGCAAAATCGGATGTACAGAGATCCCTCACTACTTCGCGGTTGACTTATCGTGGATTCACTGTATCGCGGTTTTGTATTTGGGTCCAAAATTCCTATATTATGGGGTTTATCTGGGGTTGTACCTCGCTAGACTGCGGATTTTTCCGATTATTACCCCCTCCAGCCCCCAGCCCACCCCTCCCGGGTTTACTGTATTTTTTATGTATGCTGCTATTTGTCTTATTATATTTGCAAAGTTAACAAGTGTTTAGAAGAGTGGGAACTGTGTGGTTGCTTCATTATGGCTCAGTAGAAGTGTAACTCGCCCCCAAAAAACAAAAAACAAACAAAAAAATATCTTTTTTTTTTATACATCCTCTACTTTGTGGAAAAAGTGAGGGAACACTGTGTTCTAATGCATAATAATTTGTTGCATTGCTGACACAGCAATCATCTTAACTCTTTTACCGTCAAAATCGCCAATTGACGTTAAGGACACACACTCTGTACACTGCCAATAACTTCAATTGACGTCAACAACGTTTTTTGTTTTTTGCCTCAATGGGCAGTGTAACGTCTTGTGCAGCACTCCTTTTGTGAATGGTGTTGGAAAATCCAAAAACACCCACTAACTATGGCCAGCAAATGGCAGCATTGTATCTCTTTTCAATGGGCTCCCGGGTCACAAATTACATGAAAACATGGAGGATCTTAGGAAATAGAACGTTTTCAAGGATGACGTGAATGAAAAAAGCGTTTGTCACATTAAATCTAATTCACAGAGCGTCACTAAACAAAAAATATTAGTGTCAAAGTCACTGTTGTGCAGAAAATGTATATTTTCACAAAAAGCTTGTTTTCTCCTTATCTTTTCAATTTTAGCTCAATGTCACTCAAATGACCTGTTCTCAAATGGTGATGACTAAAGAACGGAATAAGGTAGAAACATACTTTTTTTTTTTCAGATGAAAGAATGGAACACGATCTTTCATATGGCCAACACCATGTTTATGTAGTCATAGTACACAATTTTCTGTTTGCCTTGAAAGATCAGTGAAAATGCTCGAAATTGGCTGGCTGGGTTGTTTTTTGGATAACGTTTGGCAATAAAAGAGCTAAGATATGTGACTTGGCTTGACTTGACTTACAGCGGGCACAAAACCGTCCAACAATGGGACTACTCACTCAGTGCACACACCCACAGCCTCTTGTTGAAGTGGTACCTTGTTACCAAGCAAATCACCAAGTTGGGCCAAAAAGTCACAGTTTGGTAAATTTCACGTAAAAAAAAACAAAAACCATACTATTGGTCAGTCCACACGTGTGGGTGTTCTCTAAATATGCTTTGTATGATATCCATGAATGGGCAAATGTTAATAAATGGTTTAACCATCCATAATAAGGGATGGGTGTAAAGTTTCTACTTTCATTTGAGACACATCATCTTTGCATCTCACATTGGCTAATGTGTCTTTGAATTTAGGCCACAGTGTGAGTATAAAGGTCACGTTGGGTTGATGAAGGGAGAGACCGGAGGAAAAGGAACAATTGGTGCTCGCCATTGTGGTCGCTTGCTAAAAAGCCAGCGACGAGCCGAGGAGATAAACTGACCTAGTTATTCAGCTGTGAAGAGCCCACCTCACCATCCCCCATCGGCACATTCACTATATTTTGCAAGCACCACTGAAAAAAGGGGAAACCTATAAGTGTATTTTAAGGCAGAGGGGCATCCCCTTCACAGATCAAACTCAGACATCATGTATATGAAAATAGAAGCTGTCGTAAACGCCTTTGTCATCTCCATTGCACAGATTTACGTGTGATGAGATTCCGCGGGTGCTCCTACGCCGCAGTCCAGACAAACGTCATGAGGATTCTGAGAAGACGTTTATGTCTTCTTCTTAATAACGCCACACGTGCCGTTTATTAGTGCATGTCACGCTATATTTAAAGTGATAACCTAAATCTGTCAGATTTTTTCCGAGGTGCACTTTAGCAAACGTTACCCCAGTACTCCGCCTGTCGAGAATGGCGGCGACAAAGGTGTACATTAGGCGCTCATGTGTCTGTGTGGGTTTCCGGTTCTGGCATTGCAAGCTAATTGGCTAAAGGTGGCGGCTCTCGTATGACAATAGTGGAATTGTATGTGCAAAATAACATCTATTAAACACACATGAGAGGCTGAAGCTTTCACTTGATTTGGCAGTGTCCGGCATTATCACGTCTTTCAAAATTGCCGAAAACGGAGTCAGCATAACACTTTGTCCTCCAAGATCAATCTTATTGAGTCATTCTTGGGCTCGGGTTCTTGAAACTTTCTCGTGGTTCTAGTTTTGATAGACAAAATTCCATAAAGCCAAACAAGCTTCAAGCACTGAATAAAGGCACCACAACCAAGGTCATTACTAGCCAGCTGTGTTGTTTTAGCACCACACATCTATTTCAGTGGCTCCAGCAAACAATAAAGAAGGGGCAAGTGTGTGTATTGAGGATACAAAACAATTTAATGGCTTTTGTGCGTGTGACTTATATATTTTATTAACAGCACCATACCACATAGTGAGTACATCAGTAAGGATGGGGCAGCGAGATCAATAAAAGCTTCCATCTTTTCCTGATCCTTTGTGTAGAGCTAGTTCATTCTACAGCTGGTGGAAATAATAAACATTTTACTTTTATGAACATTCAAAGTCTGGGCTGTAGAACATATATAGTTCAGTTGTGATGTGACTAGCATGCTAATTTTCAGAGATCCTCAAGTTTAAAAACAAGGACACAAACAGAAAGTAGTAACAAAGTAGTAGTAACTGTAGTATGAGCTGGGGGGTTGGGGGTGGGGGTGGGGGTGGTGGGAAAGCCATGTTCCGCGTCCATCCTACTTTTAAGTGACATGATCTGCTTTTTTCGGGAAAAGATCCAAAGCCACTTTCGAGATTGCCAAAATGCTAATGCTAATCTGTACATCTTGTTCCTGTAATCTGTAAATAGCTAATGCTGTGGCATTTACAGTACTTGATTGGTTGGTTGCATGTTGGATACATTGTGTGGTCATGTAAAACCTGCCTTTCGTCACTGTCCTGTAAAAAACACTTTTTTTTCTTTCTTTTTTAAAATTTTTGGGATGTCTGAATATACATTTTATCCCATAAACTTAAAAAAACAAAAATAAGACAAAAATAGACATAAGTGTTTTTCACAGGACAGCGACGATTTGTAGTCTAAATTTTATTGATTGATTGATTGATTGATTGATTTGTGTATTTATGTATTTATTTATTTTTGTGGTTGTACTTTGCAGTGGTGTATAACTGCATGGCAACATAATAAGGGATGGGTGTAACATTAATGGTAACCTTACAAAAGCTACTCTAATGTGGTGTTGTGATGCACCTCTTATATAGATCTCATTAGAGGGTGAAAATATACTTGTTGAAATGGGCTGTACTTAAAACAATTATTTCATAACATCAGAGGTGGAAGTTAATAGTAAATCAATATTTGCTCACAATCCATCCCGATTTTCAGCAAGTACAGACTGTTGATTTGTGCTCTCATTAAATCGTCACAGTGTTTGCACCGCTTCCATTTCGTGTTTGTGTTGTTTTTTTCTATTCCATAACAAATACTACTACATCATCAGTGTGCTGTCAGAAGCACAATAGACACAATCACACGTCCACACACATACACACACACACACACACACATGGTCAACGACAAGAATCTCACGCACAGCAAGGAATGAAACCTCCATTAAATGTTGATGGTGCGCATCAGCACACACAGTTTGAATTTAAATGGCAGGAGGCTGGAGAGACAAGGTGAAGCAATGACCTGACAATGCTGTTATGAAAAGCACACTTTGTATTCCGGTCACACGCCGGCATAACTCAAACCTTCAACTGCGGATTTTTGCTGTGCAACGCAAGAAGCACAAGCACACCAATGGATAGCAGAGTGCCGTTGTTGACTTTAACAAATAGTTCCTATTCCATAATAAGTACATCTTTGGGAAAGTTAAAGTAATTCCCTTGGAATCAAACACTGATGACAATAAGGTCCCAGGCTGTTGGAGTGCTGCATTTAGTGTCTTTCTGAATGCTAAAGCTCCACTTAATTGTGTGATTCTCTTCCAAGTAAAACATTTTAATGATGCATAACTGTCAAGTAAAGAGGGCCCAATTATATGCCGGCAGCTACCACAACTCCTAACTAATGAGAGGAGCAAACAATGGCAAGACTGCAATGTAATGCTAGAATAACAGTCACTTTTTTGGTCTGCTAACAAGCGACAAATGGAAATGCTGAAATCCACAACGGTTCATGATATTAATTCCCTTTACTCAGATCTGACATGTTCAATGCCATTCTTTACCCTTCGTCTTGACATTTACAATATGTCCTCAAATAGTGTCTGTCTCTCCTAATAGTTATTAGAAGTAACTGTAATTATCTCAGTTCAATAGGCCAGGTTGAACAAGGCTGCTAAAAAAATCTTGGGCATCTCTCAGATGTATCCAAATAATGTTCCATGCATAGTGTCTTCCATTAAGTGAAAATGGCCTAGTTAGCAGTGGTAAGCGTTCCAGCAGACGGCGATTTGATCACTCCTCAAAGTGAGCTATGTAACTAAATTTGTTTCAATGCATGATTTGTCTGCATTTCTACATAAAAGTCAATCATCTTACATTTCCTGACTGCTCAACTACAATTTAAATTCTAAAACATGTGAGCATTGTGCATCTGGTAAGGTAATACCGTTGGCAGAAGGCAATGTTCTGATGCGTGAAAATCCAAACAGTGGTGTGAAATGCAACGCCGTCAGCGCGCTGACACTAATTAAAACAAACTTTGGCATCAGCATCAGGACAGGTGCAAAGTGTAAAGCCAAATTGTGAAGACCTGGGGAGTGCTATGCAGCCAGTTGTAGTCTTTCTACTGTCTGAAAGTAAATGTTATGTTTTCAAACCACTGACTTTTACAGCTTTAAAAAGTACCAGTACCATTTTGGAAACCAACATTAAAACTCATTGGAGTCAAATAGGACAACATCAGGGATGACTGTACCTTAAAGTACATAAATCTTCCTTCTATACCCTTATTTCTGTCAGCGTACAACACCTATTATATGCACAACCGTAAAATAAATCACAATCCATCACTCAGCTTCCACTTCAGACATCAAACAGAACATTACTATCCAAGCCCGACAGCAATGCCATCATATAAAGTGACCATTATAGTTGAACCCCTGCAATTTGCTTCCTTTAACCCTGGTGGCCTCAATGAGACAGACGCCAAGTTATTGTTGTACCTCGGCAACAGTGCCAGTGATTGATGGGTGGGATGGCGCAGCGGCCCGGTGAGGAGGGAAGCCTATCAGGTCTGACAAGTTGACAGTTTCTAAAATGAACATCTGTCAGCCAGAGATGGCTGAGGGTGAGGGGAGTGGGGAGGACGCAGACAGACAGGACAAGCTCTCCTCTAAAAGTTACTCCATCAGCATCATTTATTCACATTCCAGAAATGTTTGCTGTGTGAGGTGAAATACTGCAAGATTAAATAATGTAACAAAGTCGGCTGGTGAGAGCTTGTACTATAGTGAGTGCCCGGCATGATCTCCAGATTTATTAAGACAACGTTTTGCTAGCATCTACATATAAAGTGGCCCCTTTGAACTCAAACTGCTTGAGTAACTCACAAATTTACTTTGGTGTGGTAAACATCTGTAGTGTTTTTGTGTGTATTTCTGTTTTTATCTGTGATGATAAACCAAAAAGAAAAATGTTGATGATGCGGTAACAAATAACTAAAAATAAAACATATTGGAACAGAAAATGTATTTTAACACCGATAATTTACATAAAACATCATCCAGGTTGTCTTCCGTTAATTCTTAAAATGACTGGATTCCAAATCCCTAAGAAAATCCTCAGGTACCGATGGAATGACTTTGCATCAACCACTCAAGAGTTATTTTCCGTACTTGACCTATCCGTGAATAGCTGTGGTGTTCTACCCAGGGGACAAGATCCAAATCTTGTGTCAGCAACTTTGTCACAGCAACTAGCCGGAAATTCACCTTCGGCATTGCGATAACTCCGCACAGAAAGGTTTGTGTGTTCGGAGGTACAAGCTAGAATGTCAACATGGCATATTTTCTAGAGAATGATCCGAATGATGCATGCACATGAGACATACTGATGGATAGTTTGTCAGAAGAGCTGGACAACCAATGGTAGGATGAGGACCACCTGGCGTTCCTTCAGGTTCTTAATTGACGCTGTAGTGTCTTTATCTTTTTAAAGTCTTTTGTCTTTTATATAACTGTATGAATAAATGTGTTTTAAAAAAATACATTTGTAAGAATTCTGCATTCCAATATAATCAGATGAACTCCTGTTGAACCCCAGAGGAGTGCTTCACCAAGGGAAGAGTGACACAATTAAAAAAAAAAACGTGACATTAAAAATAATCACAAAAATAAAAGATGGTCTTAAGCAGAACACCAGTAAAAATAAGTGACTCACACACTGCCAAAACAACAAAGATGATATTCATGACACCTTTAAGTAACCAACCAAATATGAGCAGTTCCATGACACGATTGAAGATCAGAATATCGCAGATTGCCAATCAGAGAATGTCAGATGTCCTCAATCTCCATCTATAAGCACATGCTTTACTCATTTGACCTCAGTCTCTCCATGATGCTCAGGAAATTGTTGTGCTTTTTGGAATAACTTTCCTGTTGAACTTTGATTTCCTTCCTACAGCAAGGGACTTAGGAAATGTAACTACTGGAACAACATAACCAAATTTAGACACCACAAGAACTTCTTTTTTTTTCACCCGAGCAGCCCCCAACTTCTTTATCTAGCCCGACCTGGGGACCCTTTCAGTCTGCTTTGCATTTTTTTCCCAAACAACAATGTGACAAAACACGAGTCCCAAAACTGTCATCATCTGGTTTCTTATTGGTAAAATATCGAAAATCATCGTGGAATGGCTTGTATTTGCATTTCATGGGTTGACTCTACATCAAGTTTATTTTAGTTAATGAAAGCTAACGAAAAAACAAAAATTCAAAAAACTAATTCCATCTATCTATCTATCTATCTATCCATCCATCCATCCATCCATCCATCCATCCATCCATCCATCCATTTCGATATTAAGCGGAATAAGGACATTTGAAAGTGTGTCACACAGAAGTGACGTCATTTAGCAGCTGCCAATAGAAAAAAACTTCGAGATGACGTCGTTCCTAGGCGCCAATTTTGCGTGCTTGACTTTTGGCTCCATTGGCTCGGGTCGACTGCTTTCCCATTTAACTCAGTCGAAATGCAATGCTAGGTATAAGAAATTAGTTACTTTTTTTAGTTTATCATGGTGTTTATTAAATATTGCGCACAGGTAATACACTTTTTTTGAAAAACTAATACTGAAACTAACTAAAACTAAACTAAAACAGAGCATTTTTAAATAACTAAAACTAACAAAAACTAACAGAGTCAACCTGAAAACAAATTAAAACTAACTAAATTTAAAGAACAAAAGACAAAACGAAATAAAAACTAACTAAAATGAAAATTCCAAAACTATAATAACCTTGCTCTACATACAGTATATGCTCAACAACACAACATCTATGAATCCAAGACAGAAAAAATGTGTTTGCTCTCATTGAAAAAAGCCTACAACATTTACATACATTACATTGACAGAACTTTGATGAGAATTCTAAGGTTGGGAAAAGCAGTATTATACACTCGAAGCAAAGGTTGACCTCCCTCAAAAGCACCCTACAATTCAAATGTTTCACTTTCCCAGGCATTAATTGTGTGGTCATGACCTTGAAGGCTCCAAAATGACAAAAAGAACTGAAGCAAGGCCACGAGAGGTGAGAGGAGATAAAAGTTGTAGATGACGGCGGGAGATGGAGGGATGAGGGAATATTGGAGAGACGCCCCCAGTGGGATGTGACGAGCATGAAGAGGTAGCAGAAAATGGCTCGTGGCAGAGACAGAATGAGAGCAGCTGAAGAGAAAGATGGGTGGAGAATATTAGAGCATGTCCTCTAAGGCACAGCGAGAGCTTAAATGCCACAGCGTGTGCACGTCCGCGTGCACGCTCTCGCTCTCTTTGCGTGTATATTTCATGCCTACGTCTTCAACCATGCCTTGGCTTCCACCTTTGTGCCGCGTGAATCTGAGCGTTGTGTCCGTGGGACAGAAGGGAGGAGGACCCCTGCCGCGATGATACCAGCACCAAGAAGATGAGAGGATGCATGTGACCAGCCTGCAAAGAGCTGGCTGCTGCCACGACACGGAGCTGATATGATGCCATTATGCAGATGCACTGTAGCTGCGGGCTTCTATTATTTCCAGTCAAAGTGTTCAGCCGTGACAGCCAAGCCAGCTCAGTAAGATAGCGATGTATTAAAGACTTAACGCGGGGCATATTTCAAGGCAGTTCAAGGGCTAGAGCTTGTCAACAGTACAGTCGTTGCTGCCGGGACCAAAATCCTTTACAACTGTATTGTTTTTAGAACTACACTTTGGACAATATTCTATTGAGCAAACTGTCCTTTACTTTTGAACATGTTTTTTTTTTTTTTACTGAATGAGATTTAAAAATAATAATAATTACAAATCTAGAGTGGCTAGTATAAGCATGTTACTTTTAAATAATTTGTTCAAGATTTTGTCAATCAGATTTATTGAGTGTTTGTTTTTCTCAAGTTTCCTGGTGTCTTAATAACATTACTATGACATGCTTTTGTCTAAAAATAAAGAATTACACTACAGTACACTTTCTCCCCTGTATTTTAGCCTCACTGTGATCAGCTTCTGTGATTGACTGGCAACTAGTCCACGGTGTGCTCCGCCTCTCAACCGATGCCAGCTGAGATAAGATCTAAGTCTCGCAACTTTAAAAAAGGATAAGCGTTATAAAAGAGAAATTGATAGATGAAATTGGAATGTTTGTTTTCAAGGGGTGATCTGACCTCCTACCCCTTCTCCCGTCGACTGCGGGGCAAACACCAAATACAATTTCATTACCTTGGAGGCAGTATTAGCTCAGTTAAATCTGACACAACTTGTTAGCGGCCTAGAACGGTTGCCGAAGAAGAAGTTAACCTTAAACATTTCTTGTTAATAATATACGAGACCTCACTAGTCTAAACGTGACATTCTGATTAATATTACATTTGTTATGCAGCAAAACAGCCGTTTTTATCCATCTCAGGGGGCAGCCATTTTGCCATTTGCTGTTGACTGATGATGATGACATCACAGCTGTTCAGGGCTCAGGCATCGACCAATCATAGGTCACCTGTTTTGTGAAGCTGAGGTGTGATTGGTTGTTACCTGAAACCTGAGCAACTGTGATCTCATTTTCCATCAACAACAAGTGGCAAAATGGCCACCTCCTGATATTGATAACAACTGCTGAAATTCGCTGCTTAACTCATATTCCACTAACGCAATATTAGCCAGAATATCATATTTAGACGAGTGGGGCTGCATAGAAAATATTTTTAAGAATTTTTGGGGGGTTGACTTCCCCTTAAAAATAAACAAACAGAAAGTAAACAGCAATTGAACCTACCAGTGTCTAAAGAAAATGCAAATACTAAAAAATATAATAACACCTCCAAATACTTTAATGGACAACATACTGTTCTTTAATTCATGATCAGAATAAAACCGCAGTAAGCTTGGCATTTACACAAGAAGCACCGCCTCTCATCCATTAGCAGTCGACTCACGCAAAGAAAAGTGAGGCAGTGAGAGGAAGTTTGGTGTCATTGTTTAGTGGTTTTTGTCTCCATCTGTTCAGTTGGTCATAATGCATTCAGGTCACTCCGCAGTTGTCTAAGCGACATTACTGCCCCGCTATCCTATTATGTCGCTTTAATCATGCCATAAATCATGCTGCCATACTTGATGATGTCAAATTTTTATCACACCGATGCCATTTATATTACAATGCAATTACTTTAGCTGATGCATATTGCAGAATCCAGCCGTGCATTTGGTTGCGAAAAGTGCAGCCACATTGGATTAAAAACGTCATTCCTTTCTTCCAGCATTTTCCAGAACCTTTTCTATCTTCGCCCTCCCCCAAGGGAGGGTACGTTTCATCTCGGCGGAGAAGCGGCAGTGACACTATCTTTATCTAATTAAACCGAGGTTTCGTTTAATTTCCTGAAGGTTAATGAGAAGTTTATCATCCGCGTCAAAGCCCACTTTCGCTCGGTACCGTCATGTATTGGCTCCTGATAAGGTGGGCCGCCCACTCCCCAAGCAGCAAGGTTAAACCTGAGACTAGGATCTGCAAGGAAGGCAAGGTTGTATTAGTATTCCACGCTTGTGCACCTCCCCTCTTCTGTTGCCACATCAGAGAAAGCCTTATGTACAGCTGTCAAGCCAACTTGGTCAATACGGTGGGTGGGCGGATGCCCGCGACCTGACATGAATGACCTTAACTCATCTTTGATGGCACCGACCAGAGGCACGAAGCTTCTTCCTATCACCAAGCTTCCAGCCAAAGGAGCCTCGAATTGAGCTCCTTCATGACATATTAAAAACAAAGCTGAAAGATTTCACTGCAACTAATCAGGCCCTCCATATGCTCTCTTAGGCTGGAGATATGAACGGAAGGTTAATTTGCAAACTGTCTTCTTTGCCCGTTGGGTTATATATTGTATTATTAATTTTGCTTTAGTCACACGCTTATTAATTCTGTGGATAATTAATAGTCCTCACTGGCAGAGCTAATTCCAACATAAATTCTATTTTAAACCAATTTTTTGTCTTCAAAGAGAGCCTATCATCAAAGGAGGTTATGACCGCTCACAGGCAAGTTTTCGGACCTCCATTAAGAGGACATTGAGCCTAGCTCCACATCTGTGTCCATCAGCTCCACCTCTCACCTTTGCTTTGGTTCTGGCGTGATTGATTTTTGACCAGCGGTGATGCCAGTGATCGCTGTTCGATATCCAACATGCTCGTCAGTGGAAAGTTCAACTGTCTTGCTGCCTGAAAGGCAATTAGTTCCTCTGAGACGAAAGGATTTTATAGGTTTAGCGTCAGGCCAGCGTGACATCAACAGGGGGTGCAATATTAAGTCATTATATATGCTATACTCACAGCACATAATAAGATTCTGATGGTATGATAACTGTAAGCAAAAATTCTGAAGTACCACAGTATTAAAATTACAGCTCCAAAATGACCTTATTTGAAATATTTGTGTAATAAAAGCAACTTATTTTTTCCAGGGGAACACAATCTATTTCATTTTTGCACAAACTATAGAATACTGAAGAAGTACCATGTTAAGTTGAAATGTTAACATTTGTATTCTGTTTAAATTCTTCTTAGTAAGTCACAGTGTTCAATCACTGTTGAACTATTTTTAAAACAGACCCATGGGCTTATTACATTGTTCTTGGGGCTAACTAGCACCCACTGGAACCTTTTTTTTCTTCTTCCTTTTAGCACATTAATCAACAGAGCAAAAGATATCCATGTTTACAGTGTCTTTACAGTGAAAATATTTTCCCCCCTCAGGTATTTCTAAAATAAAATATGTAAATGACCCTGCTATTATTTTTATTTTTGCATTTTTGTATTGCAGAATTGTGTTGTTTTATTGTGCTATTATAATATAGTTGATACTTTTATTTTGAAAGATACAGGAAAAGGTCTCATAAACCGGTAGGAAATGACGTAAGTAACCGACGTACTGTAGTGCTGTCTTCCAAGTGCAGAGAAGACGTGTGAGCGCCACAGGAAATCAGAGAAAACTGAAGTTTACAACTAATTCAGTGAACGATTCTTTAGCACCTGGCTGAGAAGGGAACGAGGTTCGTATTGGAGCAATGTGTCATTGTTTAACTAATGTTGCTATATTTCATGTTGATTGTGTAATTTACTGCATAGTAAAACGTTACCGTTTTCGTCCACTGGAGTGTGCTAACGCTCCTTGGTAAATATTTAGCAATGCTATTGCTCAAGATTTTGTTTTATTGACTAAGAATCTGTATTTCTGCATGGTTTATTTTGTTTTAATGTATTTATAAAGGCAACAGACAAGGTTAAATGTTTATTTACAATATGAATTGTACTCAAGAGATTGTCAAGGCTATAAAAGGTAATAATTTAAGGCAATTAATTTATAGTATATGGTATGGTGAGGACAGACCATTTTCTTACGTCGTGTTGGGGCGTCCGGGGTTTTTATAAATTCATGAAAATGTCCGGTTGGTATTGTGTGACTAATAGGAGGTGAAGTACACTGTAACTTCAACCAGTACCTCAATTTCAAGGCCGGGGCAAGTGTCCTCTTTTTTTGGAAATGGGAATATGGTCACACTAGTATATGGCCTAAATACGGTAAAAGGATACACAAAACATACCGTTTGAGTTATTGATGGCAATTTTTCTTTATTTGTATTGTGTACAGTGTGTTCACACAAAGTAAGGTTTAATAATAATAATAAGTTGTGAACCATCAGTTGGAGAGACCACCTTTATTTCAACCAAGGATGCTACAAAAAGTTATAGAGCATACATATTTTATTTATTTTACATTATTACATTACATTATTTATATGTTATATTATACCACATATATATTTTATATAATAAAAAAAAAATTGTGACTTCTAGTCCAAATAAATATGAGATCATGACCTGGCACCCTGAATCTGACCCGCTGCTGCTGTTTACAGTAAAAGGTAGGGGGAGAAGTCGCGCATCATCTCAGAGTGTTAGCACTATTGATAGATGGATGGCTCGTTAATGCTGTTGTCTATACATCAAAAACATTTACAATGAAAAGGTCCAAGCCCTCAGGTACTGCATTAAGAAAGCGGCGAAAGAGGGAGGAAAAACGGGCCCAGTGTAGAGGCATGTATGTCCGTCAATCAGAATTGTCTAGAAAAATAAACATCAAAATAGCGTTTCCCGTCAATTGTTAACAAAATGGGTGTCCATCATTGACCTCATTATTTGTATTACTTTTCATATATATCTTACACAAATATATTGTACATAGTTTGAAAACATTTTGTAGTTAATAATGTCAGCACAAATTGCACTAAACAGTTGTATTGCACTGTACTTATACTATTTATTTGTATTACTTGTAGTTGTCTGAGGGGGGGGGGGCTAGAATCTACACTTTCGCCTAGAGCACCAAATCACCTAGGGCCACCGTGCACGGCTGTACCACAGGCCTGTGCCTACACACTCAGGCGGGCTACTACAGGATGCCTCTGCAGAGCTCTAAACGCAGCGGTGGAGACAAATATGAGACCGTAAACAATGCCTGGCATGTACAATACCGTAGCAACATGATGGAACAGCAGGAATGTTACAGAGGAAACTCAATTTAGCTGCCTTACGGTCACAATACAATCCTTGTAAACACGTTTTTTTGTCGATGATTATTACATACGATACAAAAGCATTCTTAGAGTATATACTGTTCCGACACCAATGCACAAAAACACACGCTCCTCCAGGAAAGAGAGTGCTTCCATTCAGTAGTTTGGTATTGGTTTTGTGCTTGCAGATGACATTGAGGAGCCAGGATGTGGATTTTAGACTCAGTGTTCATTTTGGCAGAACAGAACATTGCAGTCGCCCCTGGTCCCTCTGATTGACACCTTACTCCAATTAGTCACTGCTTACCTCATCCACTTGAAGAAAAAAGGTGCCTCACTCAAATAGACTTTTCCCATGAGGAAAAAAATATGTACTAACTATAATTACCTCAGCTCATAAACACTATCATTCAAACATGGACATTAGAGTTGAAGGCAGAGGTCAATATAACGTTTGCTAACCAAAACAGCAGCACAGATGCAATTAAACAATTTCTCAGATCAATCAAAGTGTGGAAAACAAGTTTACTAATGATGATTTCACATTTCGTAAAGTCAGCCTATTTAACAACATTTACTTTTCCAGAAGACCCTAACGTGATCCCTCTAAAATGTTGTGTGTGGCCATTTTTATGCTCTGGGCAGCTAACTCAATTGCTAACTTATTTGTTCCACCCAGGCATTTCTCCATAATAGTCCTTTTAATCTTGTTTAAAATTCCAGTTTCACATTCAACACATTAGATCTATTGTGAAGGCCTCGCGCAGGATAGGCAGTTTCCACATCTGCATTTGACTGAATAAAGGCTCAGGCTACTTACAATTGTTATTATGTTTGGTATTTTTTCTCATTTTTTGCCCTAGATAGCTTCTTGTCTGCCACTGCCACTTGCTAATACTCATGTAGAGTTTGCATTAGAGGTCATCAGCCATGGTCTGTGTTCACTTCCATTTCAGAATCAATTCAGAAGTCAGCCCCAATACATTTATCCATATAGTCTCAGACACAGCTGAGCCTATTACATCAACGCTTATCTTCCTGCCAATGATCGAATGGAAAGTATGAACAGCAGGGCCGGTGGCAGAGGTGAAATGTTTTGGGGAGGCTGAGAGGCTATCCCGTCCCAGGGAACAGCGTCACAGCAGGGGTAAACGGATGTGAAACCTGGCTAAGCAGATGGTACAAATTTTGCTGACTTCACCGATTAGCACTTCATAGAGCCATCAGTGACGTTAGCATATACTGCACAAAATTGGAAATACTTTTACCCCAATGTATAACGGGAATACCATAAAATAAAAATGAAAATAATAAAACAAAATAAATATAAATTATATATATATATATATATATATATATATATATATATATATATATATATATATATATATATATATATATATAATAAAATGCATTAGGGCATTAAAGCAAAAAAAATTAATAAATTACCAATTGAGATAAGACTTTAATGTAACATATATGCAATTTTGCTACGGACGTTTGAGAAAAAACACATGTGTTCATGATATGAATCATAAATTCTAATGAAGGAGCATTGAACTGAACCGACCTGTCAAGGGTGAACACAGCCTGAGACTCTGCAAACACAGCTTATCCCATCAATATAAACTACATTGATAGAGTTGGTTTTGGCTGCCTCCATTGTGCGTTTTATGTGAATTGGGGCAATATATCTCCTCACTGTTGTTGCTCCAAAAATAACCTGTCCGCCCTATAAAGAAGAGGTAAGGATGAAGTCAGCCCCATCGCCATGCGCCCAATCCCTTCACTCCCACACTGCCTCTCTCTCTTTGCGTGACTCAGACCTGCTGATGTATATAGAGGCTGAGCCAGACGGAGAAGTGGAGGCAGCAGCTGACTTGCAGCATTATAAAGCCTGCACCATGGGAATTTTTTTTTGAATATTAACAAAGTGGTGCTTAATCAGTCCCCAAAGGGATTTTTTCTTAAAGGTTTACACACTGTGGGACGATTGGAGCTCTGACTGAGTGACAGTTGCCAGACCTGGGTTGAGCTGGAAGGGATTTCTTCCTCAAAGAATTTCAAGGTCATTTTACAGTCATTCAGCAGAAGTGGATAATGAAGAACCCAGGAAAAAAATATTCCCTTCCCATTTCCTTATCAAGGATGGGAAACAGTGCTTGAGGGAATATCAGAAATGTTGTGAGTGGGTGTTCAGTGGATGAGTTTCTCAAAAACATTTGCTGGTGACTGAATCTTAAAAACAAGGACAGAAATTGTTTTGTTGGTAGTAATATTGCAGGAAAAAATAAATAAATCATCTCACTTTACAGATATTTTATCGCCCAGCGTGTGGCATCCCATTAGAGACTAAGATTATGAATTTCAATTTAGTTTTGATTTATTTTTCAACATATAATAAAATTATAGTAATGTAGACTACACAGCAATTTTTTTGGAATAAATTTTACTCTGACAAAGACTATATTTAGTCCCAGTCTAAACAGTAAACTTTATACTCGGAAGAGAGTAAAATATTCACATACAACAAAAACCTCAACAGTTGAGGAACAATCACAGAACCTTCAGGTTGGTAGACAGCCAACCTAATCACTGACCCACCCACTCATACTCGGTGTCAATATATCGCAAGTGTCAGGTGGAATCCTTGTATAACTCCATTTTTGGTCTCCTTTGGGACACATCAGCAATATGTTAGCTCACAATATTTAAATTTACTCCATAAAATTTACTGTGTGCCAGTCAAAGGTTTGCACACACTTTCTAGTGCTAGTGAATGAGAAACTGCCCAAACATTTGACTGTAGTGTAGTGGGGGGGCGTTTTGTAGGTGTGCGTTAGTATATTTACATTTGGAAGAATTTAATTTGGCATTGCAGTAAAAAATCCAATACCAATTTGAAGCACATACAGTAAGTAGAACCACCAGCTACTTAATTAAACTGTTTCCATTTAACTGCTTGTAAATGCAAATATCTAATTAGACAACCCCAAGGTAACAATTTGGTACAATGAGGCCTGGTGGTCAAGATAATCTGCTCTAATATATGTTTGAATTGAGCAGCACAATAGGGAACAAAATATAATTTAGAAACTGCAAATGTACTGTGTTTAACAAACCATCTTTTGATACTACAGACAATTCTAAGAAAATGATAAAAATGTTTATCAAGAAAACCAAAAAAGCCTTATTGTATAGACTTTAAACTTAAAGTTTGAATCAATAGGCTTTTCAGTAGGAAATTTCGAATAGAGTTTTGCACTTTGTACACCAAGGGCAATGTCAGAAAGATTATGTAAAACTGAAACAACTTCTTCCTCTTTTCTTTTCGGCTTTTCCCTTCAGGGGTCGCCACAGCGAATCAGTTGCCTCCATCTAACCCTGTCCTCTGCATAGTCTGCTCTCACAACAACTACCTTCATGCCCTCTTTAAATACATCCATAAACCTCCTCTTTGGTCTTCCTCTAGACCTCCTGCCTGGCATTTGGATACTCAGCATCGTTCTGCCATTATACTCACTATCTTTCCTCTGGACATGTCCAAACCATCTCAGTCTAGCCTCTCTGACTTTATTACCAAAGCCTTTAACATGTGCTGTCCCTCTGAGACTGTTTCCAGCACCTTGTTGGACAACGTCATCAAGAATACAGTATTTCTGAAAGGTTAGCTATCCACTGCTTCGACTTAACGCCACTCACTCAGCAGCAGGGAGTTCACTTAGTGGCCTGACTGGCTTTACATTGAAGTTAATTGACAGTCTGTTGTGTTGTACAGAGAGCCCTGTGCCACCCGGGTGAATGCCAAAGTCGATAATGTGTTTGCATCATAGGTCTTACAGAGGGCAGTGACACTGTTAGAACAAGTGTGGCTCGAGCGACGTGAACCTGGTCAGGCAAATCTGCAGAGAAAGCACTTCCTGGGTGTCTGAACTTTTAGGATGACATACAATGTTGTATTTTGGAATTCATTAAAAGTCTTACAGAGAAAAATTAATATTGCTGACTAAGAGCACTATCGCAGCTAAAGCCATTTTACTTCCTTAATATTTCTACAAATACACTGTGTCCCCTGTAAAGGATTGTGCTTTTGGAAAGATTTACAGTCTGTGGCTGGCGGCGACAGCGTTCTTGGATGCAAGTTGGATCAACGTGACAAAGCAAGTTGTAATGATCCATTAGGTTTGCGTCATACTGGAGTCAATCAAGCGCTCATCCCCGAGGCTACACCCAGCCGTCATGACAATCACAAGCACTTGTCTCAGAGGTGACAGGAAGTTCCAAAACTGACAACACACCCAAAAATACATGCATCGTCAGGCCTCCATGTATATGTCTGAAGCCTGCAGTCTCATGTGCTTGTATAATCTAATTTCTGTTCACCCTTGCCATTGCCTCGGTTTCAGCAGCATAGACAAACTACTGAAAAAAGTCTCGGAATAGCATTGCCACCATCACCTATAAAGAAAACGGTCATATTTTAATTATCTAATAGGAACAGCCAACTGCCGGGGCTTTCTTGCAATTAGCTAAGTGATTCCTTAGAAGACACTTGGAAAAAGTAGTGCAACCACAGCAGTTGCCTTGTGAGTAATATAAAGAAAGCTACAAGGTACAATACAGCAACACATTTTTTGGGGGGAATTACCTCCTTAAACTTGACATTTTATGATATTCTTCAACAATTAAACTGTTCCCAGGTGTCTGAACTAAACATCAAATGTTTCATGCTTTGGTCAAAGTTCACCAATAATCAAGAAATACTGCACCCCCCCCCCCCCCCCCCACACACACACACACTCTAAATAGACCTTAAAGTTGCCAGTTTTGTATGGTTGTCCTGTCTCAGGCAAATGAGCCACTGCGAACCTTCACTGCCATCAACCAAAATGAGCATAGCTTTGCGTTAGCCTTGACAACGATTGAGCATGGGAAGTCCAGTGGTAAAATCACATGGTTTTGAACTGGCGTCAGATTCAGAGTTTAACACAAGTGTTTCCATGTAGTCTGGTCATTGCCAAGTTGTTGAATTAGTCCGAATTCCAGTATTCCCAATGAGGGCCAAAATCTGAATGTACACAAAATGTACTTGACATTAAACACTTAGGAGGCACTTCTGAGACACAAATGTGTGAATGCAGGCCATTAAGTCAGTTTTCCATAAATAGCTCTTTTAATATTTACAGAATGTGCTGAGCCTCTTGTCTAGCAGGAGCTGAATGATTCAAGAGTGTCTGAGACTTTTTATGAAGGACAGATAATAAGAATCACAGCTGATCTTCCACTCTTGACCTTGCTGCCTGAGTGAAGGTGGGACAGACAAGGTACACAGGGGAGAGCAGAAAAAGAGAAAATAAGCACCGGCCGTAGCCTCTCAAGAAATGGAGGTCTGGCTGGTAAATGGACTGGTTAATAGATGGGAGCGAGAGAGAAACACTCAGGTGTGATGAGTCATCGTCGCAGAAAGCCTTGCGGCGTTATGACGGGCCTCGACTGGGGGCACTAGATAATTAATTTATGGGGTTAAACTCAAGACTTGCCATTTGAGAGGGAAGGGTGAATCAAATAAGGGTAACTTTGATATGTGGCGGCAGGAAGGTGGGGGGGGAATACATACAACTTCTGGTTAATTATAAAGGAACTATAACTAACTATCCCGGTGCTTCCCAACCTTGACTATGACTTACACTAGAATACTCCAATTAGAGGCCAAGCACCGAAAGCTAGTTTTAATGGTAGAATATATTTTCAATCTGTCTCAGTCTCTGTCCTGGTTCCTAAGTACAAAATAGGTCAATAATAAAGTAAAAATAAAAATAATTAAATATGGACTGGAAAGTAAACAGTGTCTTGAGACTCACCTCCAACAAGAAGCCGCAATCTTCAACTGCACGTTTGTCACCTACACGATTTATTGTTTTTAATTTTTACGATTAACGGTGGGTAACTTCTTTTTACACATTGGACGACAGTTAATTGGCCTGTACAGTGAATAAAGAGTTTACGGTGGCAACAGTGAGCAGATTAATTTTATTTCCTATGGGAAACATTGTGAGTGTGAACCTTCCTATACCAGTTCCATCCATTCCACTCCTCCACTATCCAGTGCATGGCTTTTACACTTTTTTTCTATCTATAAAACATTACCCCCACAGGATTAATAAAATACACACATCCATCCATATATCCACATTTCTCATTCGGTAACTTCCCAGAAAAAGCAAGACTTCACACGGACAACCCGTGACCATGGCAACCATAAATCATCAGCGACCTGTGCTTGTAAATCACATGCTGGGAGCAAACAACAATAATATACGGCCAGTTGATTGCATGAAACTATTAGATCAAATGTGTACGTAAACACACTCGTATATTTTATCTATGTTAATAAAATGCCAACCAAACAAAGCCTGAAGATGTAGATAATTTAGGCTTTATTTGGCACAAATAAAACTGCAATGCTAACAACAATATGCAGTCTGCTCCATGCACAGGATGACCATACTGGGTCCCCCTAATCTAAAAATACTTTGCATCAAAATGAGAGGCTCAAATTGATCAATGCAAATGAGATTATATGCAGAGAGAACCACATCCCTCAGCGCCTCACTGGAATTGAGCCATCAATATTTCATAGAGATCATTTATGAAAAAAACATGGCTGTCCTTTAAGGCAATGTTTTTGTGAATTTTCCTTCATAGCGAGGAGACGTTGGCGTGCACTTTCTCCCACCCAGTCACTCTGCTGCAGGGTTGCTTCCTTGGGCATAAACAGCTATTCATCACCATCCAGAGGATCCAGGTCTATGCCAATTGGATTGCTATTGATTGTGCTGATAAATGACAGCAAATGACAAACGGTTAAGGGGGCTAAACAAAAGAGCAGAAAGGAAAAGAAGGAGTGGGCAAGGACACAGAATTTGAGTTAGGGAAATAAAAGCTTCACGGCTCAGGTGTTGACTTTCATTACTGTGGAACATGCTTGCGAATGGCGAAAGGAGCGGTGAGAAATTGATAGATTTGTCCATGTCCACTGCTGTTAATTTACGGAGAAATTGGCTCGGGATGTGGCAATCGATTGTTTATTTCACACAGCAACATGACTGATGCGCTTCCAGAGAGCTCTTTTTATTTTATTTTTTTTACTGGACAGCCAATGACTATGAGAATGGTGTGTGTGCCATGTATCTATCAAGGCTTGTGTTATACTTCTTTATATTCATTCATTCTTTCAGGCCTTAATAAAGTTATAATGTAATGTGATACACTACAAGGGATACAGTAAAAAAATTAATAATAATCCTCTCCTTTTCGACACAGCTAGAGAAGTAAAGTTCAGTATATTTGGTAACTGACTTAAAATCAACCAAATGAATGGGCATGTTAAAGACAATTGTTTTATTAAATTGAAAGAAAGCAAATTATTTTACAATTGTTAGGTGTCAATCTCGAGGCCCGGGGGACAGATCTGCCCGCCACATAATTTTATGTGGTCCACGTCAGCAAATTATGTGCATTGACTTCATGTTTCTTGTTAAAATACCCAAATTACAAATTGTCTTCACTTTGAAAAATGTTGATATCGCAAGCATTTATTGTTACCAATTTTGAGCAAACAGTGTTACTGGTCTGATTTCAAAACTACTTAATTTGGTTTGCATACAGTATGAGTCGTTCATACATTTATTTGGGTTCAAAATCTTAACGGCTCACCAAAGGAAACAAAAACTATGATGTGGCCCATAACAAAATTGAGTTTGACAACCCTGCCGCAAAGCATTTCAGAATAACACAATCATTAAAGAAATTAGCAATACAGAAAATAAGATGTTCACTGTTAGTGTGCTGTCCCAAAAATTCACATTTTGCTAGGTTATGTAAACTTATTAAAACCACTTTATATGTGATTATTGTGTTGGTTTTAACTATTATTATTAATAGTAATTGTAGTAGTAGTAACAAAAGTATACTTAGAAATATTAGAAACTACTTAATCTTATAATAATACGGGGTAGGAAAAAATTTCAAAAAGGTTGTGTCCATCTTCTGTTGGGTCCACTTAAAAATAAAAAACAATGTGTTTGGTTATTGTTATTATACTTAAATTATGAATAGTGTAAAAAATGTTCACTGCTAATTGTATGTGATTTTTCTTCATTTATTATTAACATCGTAATAGCAATCAGATTGCTTGGACACAGGATCTCATTAAACAGAGGCAGCAACCTATGTGTCATAACTTCTGTTTCTTTCTTTCTCCCTGTCCCTTATGTGTTATAGAGTGACAATTTACATTAATGAACATTTTAACAATAAAATGTAAATGCACCTAATTACAACCCAAAGGCTCATTGCCATTGGTAGTCTCCCTGCCACAAGTTGCATGGCAATGATATTTTTTGTGTTTCATCTCTCAGTCATATTTGTGTGTGTGTTCCTTTAACATGAGGGGGTGAGTGGGTGGATTTGTTTTGTTGTCCAACTAACTTACTCATGAATTCCCTCACATATGCAGGGCTCCCTTTGGCTGGACAAAGCCAGTGATGCAAAACCCTCAAGTTTGCAACCGGGCAATATATGCAAACAAAGCGGCCCTTCACGGTGCAGGAAGCCGCCAGTTATTTTCATGCGGAGGGATGAAACTGTTGTCACGACGCAGGAGCTGAGGCTGTTTTGACAGCTGTACCCATGCTGAGGAGTTTGCTGACAGCAATAAATTAGTTACACACACTCGACGGGAAAGCGTAATCAGCGAGGCTAAACAGACATACACACACACACTCGCAGTCGTGCGTTTACACACACCGGCATGCAAACAAGTATGCATCCGCTTGAACACACGCACATATACAAGCATACAGAAAACAAGTGCTATAGAAAAAGGTATCAGAGGCATGCAACAAAATGTGTCCAATGGTGTAAAACATTGAGGTAAACACAATGTACTAGCGTGGAAAACACAGTAAATGACAGCTGTTCTCGGACCAGGAAAGAGGTCAATCCCAGGGAGCAGGCAAGAACACTTTCACACTCATTTTCAACACAACGGGACGTTTGAGGACAACAAACGCACGCATAGTGGCCTTGCACACTTTGCTTTGCTGTCAACATGAACCCAATTGCAATTTTGTTCATTTAAGGACATGAAGTGGGCAAAGCGTGTTCACTACTTCCATGTTTACACTGACGTAAGTTTATTTATAAAGAACAGGAAAGAAATATCAGCTATGAAATCTGAGTCAATATCACCATAAGGTGCCTTTAAGGTGTCCGCATGCCACCCAAAAAAAATCAGAGATTTTCTACAGAATGTTATATTAAGTCAATGTTAATCTGTTAAATATATTTGTCAAACTTTTTTTATTTTTGTTGAATTAATATGGGGACGGTATAATGTCTATGGAAACATAAACATCCATGACGAGCTGAACTGTAACACTTGCCAAAAACATACTTATATGGGGAATAGAAAAGGTTTGTGTTTAGACTCTTGTCCATGTAGCCTTGGACCAGCATTTATTTGCCAAATTAGGAAATTGCATGCACATCTTGGTTAAACCTTGCTTGTCACTTGTTTATCAAGTGCACTGATTTGATTCAGACGAATACTGTGTAGCCTCAAACAGTGGCAACCACTTCATAAATTAATGCTTCTTGCCAGATAGATAGATTTCCTTGTCAGGAAAGAAACAGGGAATAATTCGCTCTACCTCAAACTGCACTAAATTATTAATAGGGCCCAAGAATAGACCACCATAATCCTCCCATAGAGGAGCATTTGTACAAATGAAAGCCTTTTCTCAAATAGATGCCTACCTCAAATACATTCTTAATAATATTATATTACGGAACTAATTTTCACATAGAATTGACTGGAAATGTATCAACTAAAGATCATAAATGTAGAGCAGAATGTCCTCGAATTAGGCCGCTAGATGTATGTACATGTTTACAGTCACTATTCTGACCAAAAAATAATAAATCAGGGAGGTGAACATCTGCAGGGTCAAGCAATAAGGTAATTTGAACTTTTTTATGTGCAAGAATGCACGGCTAAAAGCGAGACAGATGTGTTGTATTTGATATAATATCAAATATGAGGGTTGATATGCAATGTTTGGGTTGATGGGAAGGCAGAGGGATGACCACGGGCTTTGTGAACAGATGGTCCCCGGTTGCCGCCCAAGATCCCATTAAGAAAGATGGCGGGACCTGACCTATTTGTGGAAACGACCATGCCGTGCAAATCCACCGTGCAATATCTACATTGGAAGTTTATAATCCCTGTTTTTCTTGGACATTATGAGATTACATACATGATCAGTGTAACATTAACACAGGAATCAATTAGTCAAGAGTCCAAAAAAATAATTTCAGGCCACTTGCATTTCCAGCTGTCCGACGGGAAATTTCCTTGGACGGTGTGCCCTTGGGTGCTTAATGAGGTCTATCAGCAAAGCAACTGGAGTGATTCCCCTGTCAAGAGCTTGATGAGCCATCCAGAGGTGCCGTGCCTTTCACCTACATGCAGCCCCTTTTGAGTGAACAGCTGCTCACAGAGCTCTCAGAGACACTTCCTCCTTAGACTGCAAGTGGCACTCCATTGCTAAGTTCCTTCCTGATTTGCATAAATCCACATGAATGACACTTATTCACCTATCGGCCCATTTCCTTCTCCATTTCGGAGGTCACATGCTATTACTTTTATGACTCTTGATGTCTTTCGATATGACCCTGAGCTCAGAGTGAGCTGAAAGCCACACTACAGACGCTATTAAATATTTGATGTGGTGCTATTCTTATAGGGAATAGGCGAGAAACAAAGACACCCATAGACAGGGCTAGCGTTAACATCAATCTTATCCCTGTGCCCATAGGGTGACGGTGCCTTATTGAAACAGGATATATATGGTGTGTTTTTGTGTGACACCAGACTCATAATGAGAACTTTGTCATACGACCAGTCACTAGTCATGTATTATCAGTCAAGCAATATGACACGAGGCAAAGATGGACTCATAAATTCAAACTAATACTGTGAGCGGCCGAGTACATCTTTAGCCCTCTCTTTATTGGTGCTGTGCAAGTCTGAACAATACCATAAGCCTTAATAGGTTTCTGCTCGACTGCATTCTTGCTAATCACCAGAATGAGCTGTTTCTCATGCAGCACATGTCAGATCGTAATGGTTATGCACCGTGGGTGGATATTTAATTCCACTCTCATCAGAGCCAACCAGTTGGGCAAAGTCAAATCACGCATCACGGACTGGTGAAAAAGAGCTTCTAACACCACTCAATCAGCGCAATCGCGGTGGATTAAAATGGGAGGCTAGGGGCAAAGCCTCTGGATTTGGAATTGTTGGTTATTCAGTCAGCGAGCCTCGGGTTGTGCTTGATCTTTCATTGGTAGGGAACTCATCAAGGCAAATAAACAAGAACCGAGTCTGTCTTTGACTTATTTCACATGCATTCTCAGCAGGGTTTAAGAAGGACTTTGCACAAACTTTTGATGGGAAGTTCACCTTGGAAATCTATTAAAAGTTGGACACATTTCATGGGATTGAAAGGAAATTAATTGAAAGAAAAAGAAATGTAGAGGGTCGGGTGACAATGTAATGTAATGCTGGGCAACAAAAATATATCACAATTTTAATTAAAAACATATACAGTACCCCAAATTGATATAGTATTTTCCCTATAAAATGACCTTAAGTTACAAATTATTTGCATTTTTTGCCTGTCTTTTCCCTAAAACACAAGCACAATAAATCATATAAATTAAAACTAACTAAAAATAAATAACATTGAAAATATCTGGAAGTAAAACCAATTTTCAAGCCATGTAAACTGTTGTTGTGTTCATTGTTTACTGTTGTTTACATGACATAACCAAGCCTCAAAACACATATTTATTTCTTTGAGGAACAATTTTGATATGGAATGGACTTCTATTTATATAGCGCTTTTTTAGCTATAGTGCCCAAAGCACTTTACACAGCCTCACATTCATCCATTCACACACACACCAGTGGTCAGCTGCTGCCACACAGAACACTGCCAGGTCTACTGGGAGCAAATTGGGGTTTGGTGTCTTGCTCAAGGACACTTTGATATGGTCACCAGGGGTGAGGGTCAAACCCACAACCTCACAGATGGGAGATGAACACTCTACCACTGAGCCACGCCGCCCCTGCTAATCAATGACTTCATTTGAGGAGCAACTTATTAATTTTGAGGCGTACTTGGTTAAATTACCTTCGGTCACAAATTAAAGCCCTGCGTTGAGCCAGTGAGTCACATTCGTTGGCTTTTACAACACGGACACCAAGATGAAAAGCAACAGGTGCTAGCTCTGTGCATCAAACTAGCAGAGGTGCACAAAGTCTAGTGAAATATTATAGAAAAATTAGACTAAATTCTATACAAAAATATTGTACAAATATTATAGAAAAATGTGACTTCTAGTCACAATCCTCAAATACAGCAAAAGCAAGTGCCATGCACACCCATCTGAGTGCCATGCAACCGCTCACATTCGTTAATTAACAGCCTAAATCCTCACGTCAGCTGTCAATTAGCAAATTCATCAAATGCTCAGATGGAAGAAGGAGAATATACACTGCCGTCTGCTTAGACGATAAACCCGTGATGAGCGGTGCTTGATCAACAACCTCTACAGTAAAAATGAATGGTAAAGGTCGGCCGTAACTATGTCTAAAAAAACAACATCCAGCTAGTGTTGCGCTCCAGCGCTCATTCCACAGACACACGCCGGTGCGCTCCTCTTTCTCCTTCCATTTGCCCCAGCCCTCGGCTCACACTCAGGCAACTTCACTGCCTCACAGTCTTATTTTGTTGAATCTTTAGCAAGAATCCAGATAAGGTCAAAAGCAGGATCTGTAAAATATAATATTGCAATGCAATGCCTCCTTTTGTTTTTATTTTATTATACTCTGGAGTACTTTGGCGAGTTGTGACCCTGCAGTTGTGTTATGAGAGTCAGACGTTTACCATTTCTGACGGTTTACAACAAAATGAAGGTGCCTAAATGTGATTGGATGAGCACGTTGTAGGGGTTGACTGCCCCCAAAGGACGGCGAGGAGCAAATTGTCACCCTTTCAAAATAATTGACTGTCATATTTTTTTCCTTTTTTTTTTTACCTAAATCATCTCCTTATGATGCAAATGGTTACATTTTTTGTTTCCTGAAAAATCTGAAAAAATGACTTAAGCGATTGGGCGGCTAAATATATTATCAAAACATCGCACACAGTTGTGTAAAGCATAGTTCAGACTACAAATTCAAATGGAATGGCACAAAGCATGGTTGGTTTATCCTCAATTAGCTGTCAACAATTTCTTTCAAAAATTTTCCGTTCCTTGTGCCTGTAATTTGGCAAATTTCCTCTACATTACAGTTCATTCTCATGATTTTTCATCGAGGGTTTCCCAGAATTTTGCATCCCTAGTATTCAGTAGTCCTAAGGGTGTGTTCCTACTGGGTATTAACATGCATCTCCACATTGGATCTCATTCATCCTCTCTGTATGCAAATAAACACAGCAGTATGCAGCAACACATTTCCTCAGCCTGGAAATCAAACCATGAAAATAGAAGACTGTGTTTGCAAGCACGGCGTGTTACGTTCCACTCTTCATCGCTTCCAGACGGGAACAGCTGCCTTATTTAGACACTAAATCCTGCTGTACTGTAAGCAATAGGACCATACTGTATGAGCTTTGATTGCAAATCTGTTAATAAACATTTCTGAGTCAAACTATGCATCACTCTTGTGGACACTGGGTTGTCATTTTCTGCCATCTCCAAAAGAGGACAAAAGGCCAGTTTAAGAACGGTTTGTTCTTAAACTGGATTAAAAACAAAATGTTGTTTACTAAAAATCCTACTTGCAGACTATTGACTAATGACATTCTTTTAGTCCTAATTTACATTAGTACCTCACAAACAGTTAACACAAACAAAACCCATCTTTATCATACTATATAATCCTTGTTTCCTTTAGTTTTTCAGTGCGCTTATGTGACTACCCCCAGTCCAGTGGGTACCCCTTACCCAGTCTTAGGAACTTGCTCTCAGACCCTACACATCCTGGTAACCACCTCTTCCAGCTCCTTCCCTCAAGTAAGCGCTATCAAACTAGAACCAGCAGAAATTCCCACAGCTTCTTTCCTCTTGCCATTAATTCCCTAAACAGTTGACTCAAAATTCCATAGTGGCGAATGTTTGCCAATTTTGCACATCCCTGTAGGGTATTCTTGTATTAGATTTTACAAGTAACTATAAACAACTGCATGTTTGTGATCACATGGCAGAAGTACAGGAAAATCCCATAGATAGGTGCAACCCAACACTGCTAGTTAGTTGTGGACGAGCAGCCCATAAGGTGGTCCTTCAGTGTGGCCCAGGTGGCCCCTAAACTCCATCTGAGTGATTAGATCTGAAAGCGCCCTCTACACATCCTGAGTGCGTCCCACTTGTGACTGCATCACTCAGCTTTGAGCAACAACACCTCGGGCTTCTTTGCTTCTTCCATTTGGAAGGAATGGAGCCGGGCATCAAACTGCTTTAATCCCACCTGTGTGTGTCTGTGTGTGTGTGTGTGTGTGTGTGTGTGTGTGTGTGTGTGTGTGTGTGTGTGTGTGTGTGTGTGTGTGCGTGCGTGCGTGCGTGCGTGCGTGCGTGTGTGCGCGTGTGTGTGTGTGTGGGGGGGGGGGGGTGCGTGTGTGTGTGTGTTTAGACACCCCCTTAATGTCAGATGACTGAGCCCCACTACACAGCAGTTGCTATGGTTACCGGCCAGTTTCTGTGTACATAGATTCTCGTTGTAATCTTGATCTGCAGTGAAACACTGACTCGAGAGCACAAGTCCCACAAACATCACTAACCCACCTACACACACACGCCCCCCCCCCCCCCCCACACACACACACACACACACCCACACTGCATACACGAGCTATCGAGCAGGTACTGTGTAGTATGTGGACAAATCCGAGCATCCACGAATGTACATATTCCGCCCACATGAGGAGATACTCATTCACCTACACAGAGTATTCACCCGCATATATACATGCACACTTTGTGCTAGCTGCATATCATTACATCATGTACGCAAAGTAGGGAAAAAACACTGGGCACAATTATCATCCCCAGTGGAAGTTACACAAATGAAAGGTGACATTCCCGTAAAGTAACTGGCGTCTCATTCCTCGCCAGCTCTTCCCCATGTGTCGTCCTCCATGTCGATGCCTCTATGTCACTTGCTCACATGCATTTATGCATAGCGGCCAGATGAAATTCTGCGGCGGAGTATGAGATGAAAGTGTGAGACCATGCCAGTGGATGAAAGAGAGGCTCATTTTGTAAATTGACAGCTCCCTATGGGGTTCTTCATATTTCGCCATGAAAGGCACCCCCGATCCCTCCCGGTTTCCCCACTACCCTCGCCAAGTATGAAGCAACTGTCACATTACAGCAAACTTAAAAGTGGCAGCTCCTGAAATGCCATTCAGACTCTTCTCAGTTGAGACTACTGAGTAGGGTTGGTTAGCCAAAAACAGTCCAGCAAGAAGCCATTGGACACTTAAAGGTACACATTTAGAACCTTTTTCCTGACAGTATGCTTCCCATATTTGACGCTGTGTTGTCAGACAGCAAACTACAGTAGTCGAGACTGAATCAACAGCATCACTGCTGGAGGCAGACATTTATTGCACTCCATTTTTCCTCAATTGCTACAATAATTCTGGTCTAATGCTCACATTCATAATTGATTATTAAAGACATTACTAGCTAGCATTTTATGGTATATGTTCAATTGTTAAACAGACTGCTATTGTGACATATGCCTTTGATCAGGCTATAATTGGGACTTTACCATGAAACCATTTAATATAAAGTATTTTGTCCTTTGCCCACAATTGTGTGTGACACATGACTTAGGCTCCTAACAATGACACTGTTAAGGCTAGCAAGGAGAAATCGAATTTTATACAATGGGGATCATGCATGCTCATTTGAAACTTCATCGGGTACACTTGCACTTTAATGAGCTCCAACGTAATGCTCACTTTTGGTTGACACCACCAGAATTGCATTAATTAGTACTTGAACATGGAGGTACTCTGCATAAAATAGCCATAATTCCTAAATGGCAAATGCCATACTTTTGTGAAACCTCTTCAATAAAGGCTGAAAGTCGACACATCAATCACATCATGACTTTTTTTTCTAAACTCAAATCTAGTGGAATAAATTATCAATTTACAGTGTCATCTTGGTACTGTATCTCCTGCTTGTACTTGACAAATAAGCATACTGTAAGCTGTTCACGCATTGGTTCAGCTGGCAGAGTAAACACCACCTTGTACAACAGCCTGCCACAAGTCAGCTATAATTGGTAATTGGACAGTGCGGGCCAAATCAGCGTTTCAGCCTGAATTTAACGTCAAATAACTTCCCTATGGAATCTCATAACGTATCAACAGTGTGTGGTAGCGAGTCATCCAGATGACGTGACGTAAAAATATGTGGGATTAGGATGACAAATGTATTATGGTCTGAATCAGGGTTTGGAAATTCTGTGCCCTTGACTCGGTGAACCAAAATGCTCCTCTTTTATTGGTGACAAAATGTAAACAGGAAGAAACTTTAGCGTATGGAGTAGTGCGGTACAGGATGGGCTGAAATCGCACTTATAATAATCATAGTTGTACGTCAAAGTAAAATGATCTGATTTGCATGTTCAGTTACATTTCTTCCAAACTCAGCAGCGTAACACAAATAGTTTATAGCGCTAGGCTAAATATTGAGCGGAGCCAATCTGGGCCGAGGCCAACTTCAGTGTGAAAACCAGTTGCGGTGGGCTAGCCCCAGGGAAAAAGACCAAAATGCAGCACTTAGCTCAAAGTGGACGTGTCAATTCACAACACACTGCGCATGAATTTGAACCCCAAGGTTTTGAGATGTTTACATTTTTTATATGGGCAAAAAAATAACCTACCAGAACTCTGCCAGTGAGGGTCTGGGCAGAGATCATGACACCAGCCCAGTCTTTGACCGAAGTCATCCATCCCACCTCACTGACCGGAACCTCCTCAGTCTTCTCATCAGGACCCTTTAGTGCATTGCCTGTTGCCTGATTGTTGGCGGGGTTGTTCACTTTCTGAGCCTCCTGTAAGACAAGAAAATAAAGAGTCTTTTAAGGACCACCAAAGAGAAGAAGGGAAACAGCCCACTAAACATCTGCCGTCCAATGGACCTCCAGATCATGTCCGTATTGTGCCGGCCGGTCATGGACCGTATTCCTACGTCCATATGACCACCAAAATAGGTTGACGTATGACGCCGATATGTACGTTGATATGACGTCCCATACTCACCATGTTTGTACTTTGTACATGAGCACAGTATCATATACGCTGTAATGTAATTTTTTTAACTTTTTTTAACTATGCATTTTTTTGTGTGTTTTTATTTTTATTTTTTTTAGTTAATAAAAAAAAACATACAAATTTGTATTTTATTGTTATTTTTTGGACTCGAAAATTTACATTTCGACGCATATGTGGAAATTCGGTCTATCCTGTGTGTGGTATATATATAGGCTCCACCTCTCTAGTAGGCTCTCCCATATGTGCATTCTCAGAGGAATAAAAAAAAACATACAAATTTGTATTTTATTGTTATTTTTTGGACTCGAAAATTTACATTTCGACGCATATGTGGAAATTCGGTCTATCCTGTGTGTGGTATATATATAGGCTCCACCTCTCTAGTAGGCTCTCCCATATGTGCATTCTCAGAGGAAGTGGTCATGCTGATCTGCTCAAGGTAAGTTGCATTAAGATGCTCCTTTTATTTTGTTATAGCCACATGTATACTTTTCGTTTCAATGCTGTATTGTGATCTGTCACTAGCATTATCAATAGCAGGAGAACCTGCTGAGCTCCGGGTTTTTTTAGCCAATGGGGCTGAAAAATGGTACATGTTTCGGCTGGGCGCTATGCTAGGTGCTAGTAGCTATAGCTAGCCACGCACCGACGCCACCGCCAGTGTTTGTTGCCACTGTTTACATATTTCATGATACTTTGGTCAAGTAATTATTCACCAAACCTTTTCAGATTTATGCTAAAGCAGTGTGGGAGGAGGAGGGCAAAGAAGTGGAGGGCAGGGTGCCATTCATCTGGAACGAACCATCCGATGGCCACATAGTAAAGCACACATCTAGCTTTAAAACAATCAAAAATAAACCTATTGCAACAAACTGGACTAGGACGCTATATTTGTATTTCTTTGAGTATTTTCATGCATGATTTCACACCATTATTTTAGTCATTTTAAATGATGAAGCCACATGACCTATTTTGAACCTGATTTCAACTTTGCCAAGACATTGCAATGACGTTGACGAAATTACGTCATCTGATATTGCAATCTACACCCAAATGTGACGTTTTTACTACGTATGCCCAGTGGGAGACTCTTGCAAAACTGCAATAGTTGGAAGAAGAATCTAGGTCCAGTCCCTTGTCTCCCAAAATGTTGTGAGTTATCTTTGTTGTTTTGGTTATTTAAATTATAATAAAGAGTAAATGGCATTGACAACATTAGAACTATAAAAGGAGTTTATCACCAGAAGCAGTTTTCAATCAAAAGTGCTTTGTGCTTTTATTATTTACAACAGATGTTTTTATAACTTCATTAGGTATTTACATAAAAATTTCTCTGCTCAAAAGCCTAATAAAATATTACCTGAACAGTATTTGAGCATTTAACACGAGCACTGTAATAAATATTATTTCTTATGAGTCTTTTGAGCTAATGTGCAAAGTGTCCACTACATATGCTTCAAACATGGAAGAACAACAGTCCGATTAGTGATATCATCATTAAACGTGTTAACTTTGTCGTATATGAGATCCGCAAACAACATCTTGGCTTAGTAGGAAAGCTTCAGTAAGCATGTCCACATTCATGATTAGCTAAAAAACCTCTGAGGGGGGAGAAAGGTCCATCGCGCCTTAATGGCATCCATCTGCTATATGCTGCAGACGTGCGTGTGTGTGTTTGAATGGGTGTATATTAGATAATGACAGAACGATATATAGTTGCTCTTTTCATTCCGCACATATGCTTCTTTAAGTTAATTGCTCCTTGGGGTGACTGTCGTGCAGGCCTTTAAATGCTAATTCGGGCATGCGAGACAGGGGGGAAAAGCACTGTCACGTTGCAACATTCCTATACCCCTTTAGACTTATGCAAAATGTCACCCGTTATAGCCATTAAACACAAGCATATTTGGAGAATTCTTGGAATTCATTGCTATAACGCTCAATCGTGTGGATGGTGGCCCATTCCGATGTAACGATTGCAACTTTACACTGAAGAAAAAAGTTGTCAATTGATGATTTTTCAAATTGTGTTTGACCTCAGAGGTTCCACAGTAAATAGATTAAATCCAATTAATAAACAATGGTACTTGTAAGAAGAGACCAAAAGGACCTAGCAACGGATGGACTGACCATTATGAATCCCTGAGGCCACAAAGACCAAACCAGACATACAAAGACGAGTACTTGAGCTTGACTAAAGAGCACTGCTATTACAGATGAGCCCGGGAGGTTACTCTGTCCATTTCAAGAGGATTGTCTCGTCAAATTGGATTACATTTCATAATGATAAGGCATGGACACAGCTGCCATTTTCCTAATTTGATTCCGACCCCCAGAACAATGCCAATAAACTAGCTCTAAAACAGCCAGACTTAGTCATTAGATCATTATCTACTCTTGCTATGGGGCCTCCATCTTTAAAACGCCAGTAGCTAATTTGCTTATTTATGCTTTATTTGGTTATTAGTGTTAGGGGACTCAGCCTCAAAGTGCCATGCAAGCATCTAATCAAACACATTTAGTCTAAAATGTGTAACAACTGCTGGAGCAAGGATCGAACATTTAAGGTCTGGTATCAAATTAGGCCTAATTTTGGTGGCTCTGGCTAATTAGAGTGTAGAAATAGAGAGTAGCCTATTAAAATAAAGGATTAGATTCATCACCTCTGCATCCTGAGTGAAATAAACAGGAGGATCATGATTCAATTACTTAAGAAAGTTGTTTTTGGCGACCATTAGTTCAGAGCAACAACTCTGACCCACACCCATTATTTGATTATTTTGATAACACACAAACAAGCAGCAAACCTTGAAATTTTGCACTTGCTGGATGTAATGAAACAGATGGGGCTCGTACACAGGTATTTGCCACTGGATTTCTTCTACTGATGAGTGTGTCTCCAATTTCTGAAACATCAGACCAACTTCACAAATTTTATGTCGATCTTACTTAATGATCATTTGTTGGTGAATGTATTCTTGTGATTTTTAGCTAGGTATCAACACTTGTAGAAATTCAAGTTCACACTCGTTTTATAGTGACAACGCAATTTCTAAATAGGCCTATTAAATGTACAGCACCTTCCAACACTTCACCTCCCATTTTTACATTCTCAGAAGTCACGACTCAACTAGCATTTGTCTCACTGGTCACATGGTGGAACACTCCATGTTAAAAGTGTGTGAGTCTGTGTGTGTGTGTGCATCTAAGGTTTCACTCAGTTTGGCCATGTGCCGGCTCCAAAGCACTCCAAGCATGTTGCGGTAGCAAAGTCGATGCCCTGCAGTAATTCCTTAGCCGTAGACGTCTCACGGGACAGAGTAGCTTTCAAGCGGATTATTAAAACGATGAATTAAAACAACACTTTATTGAAAGCACAGAACAAGCGAGGACTTAAGCACAGATACCTCTTGTTGTAAAAGGGCTAACCTACAGTATCATTTTGATTTTGGATAAATTAGACACACTTCCACCAATGTTAGTAAAAAAAAAAAATTATAAAGTAAATATTTCATTTTACTTATCAGTTTTCTTTAGAAATTATGAAATATTGAATATTTGGTTGTAATTTTTTTTTTTTTAATTACATTTAAAAATGAGCTAAATAGGCAGCTTTCCATCACGTGATTGGTCATTGTTTGTCTGCAATGTTGGAGGTCGAAACTAGGCTTGCAACAGATATACAAGTAAACCGACTCATGTTCACTTTTGTTAATTCTTTTTTTTTCTGTATAAAACTAGACAGTTAATACCAGCTATGATATACATTTTCCAATCCCCTCCGCCTCAAGAAAACATTATAGTATAATAGTATAGTATAGAGAAACTTTGGAAGCAGTGGCAAAGACACAAAACACAATTAAGTGACCGTCATAAATATCTACGATCCCTACACACTTCAAACAACTCTCACCACCACCAATTTTTGAGTGGACCCTTAACCCAATTAAATTAGTTATTATGACAGGCAGAAATTAATTGATTTGTAGTAAAACATACATCTCGACAGCAAGTTGAGAGGTTTGCTTTGTTTAACTAGCAGAGGCAGCTAACATTAGCTCATCCAATTAGCCTTTGTATCTACCAGAGCTTGCTCAGTAAACTAACCTAATCAACAGAACTACTTTGTTGACATTAAATAACATTTTTAGCTTGACCTCACACATCAGCGCTAATGTTTGGCACTGCCAACTGAGAGGCAGGTGGACAGGTAAATGCTATTGTTGCGGCTGCTGTGGTGCATTCTGAACTTGCAGTAGTGGTGTGTTTATGTACACTACTGTCAATTCAGTTCTTATGAGATTGTTAAAACAACATTGGGAGAAAAAATAATAATAAAGGACCTTACTTTTTAAAAAATTATTTTTGAAGGATTTCATGAGAATCATCCCTAAACAGAGTAATAAAAAAAAGGCTATAGTGTAGTAGAGCAATGTGTTTGTTGCACACCTGAACACAGGATGCTAGGATGGCACATTCAGCATCAGTGATGCGTTCAGGCGTGTTCATGCGTGCGTGCCAGTTGGGGTGGGGAACATGAATAATGCATGCAGTCACCAAGTGATGGCCGGACAGATCAGAGAAGACAATGTAAACAATAAATTGTTTCCAGTTCATTTGAGGGGCCGACAGTGTGGCCTGAGCCGAGGGAGGAAAGCAAGCAGCCTGCCATGGGAGAATCCATCTGCCGGCTATATATACACACCTGTGATGTCAACACACAGTGTGAGACAGCCACAGAGACGGGGTGGGGGTGGGAAATGGGATGGCCAGTAGCTAATATATTCAGATGCAACCTTAAAAAGAAGGGCAACATAGGCTGTGGGGAATTAAAAGAAATGTCAAAAAACTATCATATTAAGTATTTTTGTTTCTTACTTAGCAGGCTACTTCTTGGTTCATAATTGACCCAATAAAAGACTATTTCTATTCTGGGATTAGCTGTATAATTCATGTCGCAGTAAGACAAATGGCAAAAACTTAAAACTACTGTTGGATCAAGCCAACTACTTGTGTGTTGATTATTCATGTCTCCAAGGACTGAGACAAAATGAAACTACAATCAGCTGTGTATGTTGCAATTCATCATGAAAGTATTATTAAGATCAAAACAACACTGGCATTTAAATGGGAGTTCAGTTAATTTAGGGTGACCAAATGTGTTGTCTTTTGGGAGGACAGACCATTTTCTTACGTCTTGTTCGGGCGTCCTGGGTTTTTATAAATTCATGAAAATGTCCGGTTGGTGTTGCGTGACTAATAGGAGGTAAGTACACTGCGGCCGGGGGCAAGTGTCTTATTTTTGGAGATGGGATATGGTCACCCTAGTTAATTAATCAATTAATTGATCACACTGAATGAAATCACATTAAATCACCGTCCAGGCCAACCAAGGAACAAATAAACAAACTAGCAAACAAAGTAACGGCCGAACTAACTAAACAAGTCAACTAACAAAGGAAAGAATGAACTAACTAACAAACAAGCTAGCTAACAGACAAAAGAACAAGCAAACCAACTAGCTAACAAACAAACAAACAATGAATTAACTGACTAGCTAACAAGCTAGCTAGGTACAAGGATCAAATCAGATAATAAACATTATTTAAGAATCTTTCATCTATTGTAGAATTTAATGTTACTAGCCTACCTCTAATGTTTTAAATGCCATTAAATCTAAAATTGTTTACACAAAAGACAAGCCATTTTAGGTGTTGCATTTTGTTTCTTAAGGAATCTGGGCTGAACTGTTACATTCAAATAAAAGTACTTTTACTGAAGCCTGATTGCTAAAACACTCTATAACTCATAATCATGTGCATGTAGGTTAACAGGTAGGTTTCTGCCTGTTAACGCTAGGTTTCTGACCCTATTTTTCAGTTTATTTCGCCTTTATTTCAAACAGACGTGTACATTTCTAAAATAATCAATTTTGTAGGTCAGCTTAACAAAAATAAATAACATTAAAACTCAAAACATTATATGTAATTTTTTTTATTAACATGAGGCTTGAGCTGTGTCTCTTTTTAGAAATCCCATTTTTAAACGTGTTTTGAGTTCATCTTCCTCCTTCAAGAGTCGTCCCCATAACGAGAGCTGTGAACACAGTTAATATTAGGATTGCGCCAATTAGCAGCATACACAGGGGAGGAGAGACAATAATGAGAGGAACAGATAGAGAGAGAGAGATAGAGAGAGAGAGAGAGAGAGAGAGAGAGAGAGAGAGAGAGAGAGAGAGAGAGAGAGAGAGAGAGAGAGAGGTAAAACATGACACAGGAAGGGAGACAAAATAGGAACTGACAGCAGGAAATCTACAGGACGGGGTAACAGAGACTGGAGAAGGACGAGGGCAAAGTGTCCAAAAGGAGAGAGTGACACAATGACGGAGTGAGGTTGACAGCGATAATGATACAAATTACCCCAGCAAGCTAAAGCCAAAACAAAAAGTTGCAAAGGGGAAAATGCAAGATTGATTCAGAGAAAGAGCATTATCCTCATAGGTAAATTTAGCTTTTAAGAGTGAGTGACCGATGGCCGCCCACGTGTGACCGTGCTGATCTAATAGGACTTGGCTTTAGTGCAGCTGTTCCTCTGGCTTTCGTCTGCATCGCTGGGGAAAACTCTATTCCAGTGTGAGCGGCTATTTTTAGACTCACCCGGGGAGACAAGAAACGAGCGAATCTCAAAACACGCTCTGTTTGCCCTGTTTGCTATTTTAATGGCGGTACAGTTACCCAGTGTCCCTGGGTTACAGGCCGACACTGGGTCACGGCGCAAAGGGAAGAGGGACGGTGAACAGGGAGCCCCGTGTTGTGCAATTGCACACGCGCTCAGGTGGAAGGCTGAAATCTGATAACACCATGTGGGGAAAGGCTGTTTTTTTTTCTACGCTTGTGTTTACTAAACCTATAACAGACTTCCAATAAAAACCAACAGACTAATCAGTTGTCGGGATGTGGGAAAAGAGAGGAGTCCCACTTGTCGAACAACGGTACCCACGGGGAGATTAGCGTGGATGTTGCCATAGCAGCACTTTTACCCGAACATGATCAACACGTCTAATGCCTTGGCGAGTCAGTTTAATAATAGTATGCTCTCGTTTCAGTAATACTACAATCTCATAAAAGCTCTTACTTTTTAGCCCATCCGTTATCATAGCAATAGCAGAATAACAAGAGCCACTGATATCACGTGTCAGCAAAGGGTGAATTGTTGCCAGAGTCTAATGCACTTGGATATATAATGGATAAAATAAAAAGCAAGTGACAATACTGACCAGATGACACATCTTGTCAGTCATGCAATTCTCAGGTTTTTTTTTATTTTTTATTTTTTATCTGACATCAGATTTTTATCAATCATACCCATTCAGGTCTACGGATGTCCAATTCAGTGTGTTTATTTTTCTGCTTACACTACCTTGATGCATATCTGAAGTAGCAAAGAAAACAATCGGAAATTGGGTCACTTAGATAAGAAAGCTCTGGTACCATTCCCAGAACTGTACATTTAAAGACATGGGGAAAGTATGTGGTTCACTAATTACCTGTAGAGTTTTAGCCATTCTAGACCACATATCCGTTTTGCTTAGTGTTGAAGCCTACCTGAGCTGACTTCAGGCGAAAGGCAGACTACACCCTGCATTGGTTGCCAATCAATCACAGGGCCCTTTCACACTCATATTCACACTGTCACTGAATTGGAAATAAACTTTTGCTAAACCCTTGAAACTCAAGTGAGTGACACACTACCATTAGTGACTATGGGCCTGATAACTAAGAATCCAAATTGCGAACTCTAAATATTCATGGTTAAACCTACTGATAAAATTGCTCTGGGAGAGAACGGCACCAATTGTCGCAGTGCACTGAAATGAATTAAATTAATTTTGTCATAGGTGACATTGCATGACTCCTTCTTGTGATTGTTTCCAACATAGACCTCACATCATTCAGAAACTCCAAAATATGTGCATTTTTGCAATCCAATACGATGCACAATCTCACGATAAGCATTGTTGGTGTCATCTGGCTCAATCTTACCAAGGCTGAAAGGTTATCCATCTCCACAATAACACAAGCAACATATTGGTCCCATTTTGAGACCTTCAGGCCAGAGTGGGATTGGACAATTTGTGGATGGTGAACTAAATAGATGGCATCCGGTAGCAGAATTGTTTCAACTCTATCAGCACACCAGAAGAGGAAGGCATTCTTCACAATGACCGGACACTAAGTACACTTTAGCCCCGAACGCAATGTTACTCCTGCCACTGGACAGAAACAATCACAGCATCATAAAGCAAGCCTGCCAGCGGAGGATATGTGAGATGTGCATTCTTTTATGACCCTCTGCTCAAATAGAAGTCACTTTACTTCCCTACCAAAAGAAGGGGGTATAAAAGAAAAATCTTGAACGTACCATCCGGTTGAATTAGACTGCTCCTCTCCCATTGATACAATCTTTAAAGCTTCAGTGGTTCTGGGCTAAAAATAGATGACGCTGTGAAATGTGGGGGATTAAAAAGGTCAGCACTCGTCATCCATAACATCTTTGAATTTGATCATTTTAATGTCAGCAGAAAATAGCCGGGATGTAGTTTAAATGGTAAAAAAGCTAAAGATGACTTTATACAATGAAAAAAAAGATCTCAATCTAACATGAAAGCTTTGCTAAAGGCAAAGAAATTAGTTATAGCACACATTAGAAGACACCCAAAATGATTTATTAACAAATTGTGCAAAAGAAAGAATGACAAAAAGAAGCAAACATACAGTACAGTAGGCTTTTCTTGAACCAAAAGTACTTAACATTCGGCTCCACATTAGAAGCTTAGATGAAGGCGGATTCATCAAGTTGAGTTTTAATTCTGGGAATAGCCAGTAAATCCCAAACCAGGCGTACTGAAACTTCATCCCGGATCAGAAGATCAAAGAAGAACGTAGCCTACTAACTAATCAGCTATGTATGGACAAGCAACAGAATTGACTGCATGTGAGAACATCATGATATTAATATATAATTAGGTCCATCAGTATTTGGACAATTAAAAGTAGTTTATCATTTAGCATCTATAGCATACCACATCATGTGTCAAAGCAGTGTTATGACATCCACATGCATAGCTGCTATTGAAATCTGCTCAATGAAGTGTAGAGTTTAAGATTTAATTTGAAAAATATTTTCATTTACCATTTGGGAATTATCCATTTTAAAACAAGCTTATGATCTAAAGCATACCACATCATGTGTCAAGCATGGGGAGGCAGTATTATAGCATAGGCATGTATGGATTGTTGTATCACAAACATTCAAGCTGCAATTTTGGCGTGACATCATGAAATCTTGTCTAAACCCATGGTTAACCTTTAGGCTGATAAACCAGGTTCAGACTGTGTATTCTCCTTGAAAAAAAGTTTTCAGATCCGCATACCATAACTGGACGCCTCTTGAGCTGATTGTTGCTCTGCTCTGACTGCTTTTGACAGCGCAAGAAGAACTCATCCAGTAAACGCACCAGAGATTTATGGCCTCACACAATCCGGCCGCGAAAACAAATAATAGACCACATAATTACATGCAGATGGAGGCGTAGAGTTTTAACAAATGACTAGGCAGTGACCAAAAATACAACAATTATGCATTGGAAATTACTACATAGACAAAGACAAATAAATAACATCCGTTTGTGTCTGAATTAATATATTGTAGGACGCGTCTGTCTGTGTTCCAGTGAATGTTATTCAATCTCAACAACTAATGAGATGCTTCATTAACAAGCTGAGATATGATGTGCTAAGGAATTAAATGATTGTCCAATAAGAACGTCTCAAGATCCTTGGTTATCTTGATTGATCAGACCAAAATGATTGTTCCATGTTGCAATCATAATTTTTTTTACTTTACATGGTTCGGAATGAGAACAAAAAATCGCTAACATTAAACCTACTATCCTCCCAAGTCTTGGTTGGTTCTTCTTTCCGCCCTTTGTCTCCTCAGGTATCTCATTCTCACTTATGTGTTCAATGTAGCATGTTTTTGGCAGTTTCTGCAGTTTTGAGCTGCAAATTTCGAGTACAGTCGAGTAGAGCTGGTACTGGTACCGCGCAGTAGAAAATCAGCATTGGGGTGCCAAGTTTAGATTATTTGAAGTTGTATCTGATGCACTGATTGTTATTCTAAGAACACTATTCATTTTAAACAATGGTGTTTGAGGCACTAACACATTTCCACCGCTGTTCTTCATTTATTTAAGCCTTTATCAAAGCAAGAAGCTTATTGATTTTAAATGATGCCTTGCAAGAGCTAAAATGCTAAACCAGTAGCGTTATGTTTTCTACCAAATTCATATTACAAGTGATGTTTTACAACCTTAACTTCAAAGAACATAATTAACTTGGATGCATGTTGAGATTTATCAACAAAGAATACGAACCGTCTAACCATTCAACGCTGTTTCTTTGAATTGAAACGATAACCCTCATTTAAAGATTTGTTTGAAAGTTTGAACATCATTGACAGCTACAACACAGTCCAGCCTTGGTTAAGGATAAAGCTCTACAAGAAAGCAGCCAGTCGAGGCTTGTTACAAAGGCTCAATAAAGTAAACTGTGTGTCTTTCATAAAATGAAAAGCTCGAGCTTTGTCCAATCAATAACTCGGAGCAACTGTGAATGATTTATAAGCAGTCTCACAATCGGTTACGTTATCTGCAAGAGATAGCAGTTAATAAATAAATAAAAAATGCTGTATTTTGCCAAACATATCTTTGAGATAATCATCTCTTACCTATAGCATTGAATGCCACAATTAGGATTTTGAAAGTGTCAGCACCCATTAACCAGCCATCTGTTCAACAACACCTTGAAGGTTGAGTGTTTTCCATGATAGCTTCAGCACACATACCACTTTCATCTCGTCAAGGTCGCTGGACAATTTTGCGGCGAGTGGCGTGCCCTTGTGGGAGTAAATGTACAGTATGGATGTGTGTGCGTGTGTGAAGTTGTGTATATGTACTGTATGTATAACTGATTTCTATTGCATCAATGTCAACATCACTTAGCTTCCCTATGAATCAGAATGCAATGTTGGCCTTATAAGATGGACCTGAAAATTGTGATGGCTGAAAGAACTCCATCAATCATTTTGTCCGCCAAACTTGGCCACTCCTAAAGAATGTTCCAGAAACTTGATGCAATGTTGCTCAAAGACTTACAGTAACTTTTTTTTGTTTTTTTGTTTTTAAATAAAAACTGTCATATAATCTAGAGAGACATTGTTACACAGATTTAAGGCATTTATTTTCCCTATATACACAAATACATCATCAATACTTTAATACCACAAGAAATAACAGTGTATTGCATTGATTTGTCCATTAGAGGAAATAACTTGTCTAGAATATCATTCATGTCTTAGTAACTGCAGCAAATAATTAATAATAGTAATAATAATAATAGTAATAATAATAATAATAAGAAGAAGAAGAAGATTTTGATTTTTTGATTTTGAAAAAATACATTTATTTGCCGCTCTTATTTACATTATTTTCCTAACATACAGCTCGGCAAGAGCAATTAAATAAATAGATAAAAAAATAAAAAAGCTTTTACATCAAAACATCACTAAAACATAGCGCCTCCTCATTCACGTCGCACCGTGCCCCGTTAACAGTCCACATGTCACAAAACCTATCCAAATCTCCTGCTCTCTTGTAAAAACTAAAATCAATAAAGAGTCTGGACTTTATCAACTTTTTACACAGAACCGTGGGATCGACTTCTGCCCCATCGTCAACTTTCCTTTTTCGGGACAACCACACACCCATCTTAGCCTGGCTCAAAACAAAATTTAAAACCTGGCTTTCCTTCTTGATCTGGCCCTTGTGGTTAAAACCATAAATAAAAGAGTGCTTGTGAAAAGCTACTTTACATTGATTAAAAACCCTATCAACCAAATCAAAAACAGATTGCAAACGCTCGCACTGATAGAAACAGTGAAATACTGTTTCCCTGTGTCCACAGAAGGGGCAGGTATCCGCAACGGCTGGATTTATCGCGGATATATAGGAGTTCACGGCCACGATGCCGTGGAGGATCCGCCACTGAACATCGCCGTGTTTCTTGACCACTGGGGCCTTGTATAAGGTGCCCCAAGCTGGCTTCAGTTTATCGTCTATAACTCTCCTCCATGGAGTGTCCAAGCATCCGTTAAGTTTGTTTTTGTGTAAGGTCTTGACCATTGTTCTGTAAAAATGTTTTCCGGACGCGGTTCCCAACGGAACTGCTGGAATGTTCTCCAGCAGGGGACCGCCACAGTCACCCAATTCTGGGAGCAGGCCGATGTGGGGGAAGCCGTCCTCCGGGTTTGGAGTTAGGGAACCACTGCCATACAGACTGAGGAGGGAGCGCTCAAGTCCAGCCAGTCTTCTTTTCCAGTGGTTCAGCAGCTGTTTAATGACCCTCAAGGAATGTAGCCCCAGAATGGAGGCCAGCGGACCGGGGTCCTCGAGACTGGGACCGGTCAAGCGCCACCACTCTGCCAAGCGTTGCGACCCCTGCAGCTTTAAGGGTCTTGGACAGAGTCGCTCCCCCCCAGCTAGGGTAGTCCAGCAGGGTTCCCTGTAGGACAGGTTCTTGCATGAGCCAGTACAGTGAGTCGGCCTGCTCCGCCCGCTGTGTTTTCAGGAAGTTCCAGACTTTGAAAGCACTCCGATAGAAACAAGGCAGAGAAGCTGTGCTCGTGCGAGACAAGTCCATTAAAAACAAACTGAAATCCAGCCCACATAAACCTAAACGCTGCAGGGTGCATTGGGCTAATGGTCTCCACAGAACATCCTTGGGGCCAGTCAGGAGCCTTTGTATGAACTGGAGTCTGAAAGCAGCGCCCCTGCTGGCCAAATGCACCAAGCCCTGCCCTCCCTCTTCTTTAGGGAGGAAAAGGATGCGATGTGGAACCCAGTGCCTCCTGCCCCCCAATAGAAATCAATTAAAACGCGCTGCAACTCTTCCAGGAGAGAGGCTGGAGGGTCCAAGACCATTAGATTGTGCCACAAAGAAGACGAGACTAAGTTGTTGACGATGAGGGTTCTGCCCCTGTAAGACATTTTTGGCAGTAACCATTTCCACCGTTTTAACCTCCCCCCCATTGTCTCCAACACATTATCCCAGTTTTTCTTTTTGTAGGTCTCATCCCCCAAAAAGATGCCCAGATATTTAAAACCCCCAGTTTTCCATTCCAGTTCGCCCGGCATTTGCGCTTGGTCTTCAGCCCCTCTCCCACCATGAGAGCCTCGCTCTTCCCCCAGTTCACTCGCGAAGATGAAATAAAACCAAACTCTGTCACAACTTTTCTTAAAGTATCAATGTCCTCTTGTGACTTAGTTAAAACCACTACATCATCGGCATAGGCAGACAGTTTGAAAGACATACAACACTGGGGGATGTACACACCGTTTAAATGTTCCCTTAACTTGTGGAGCAGAGGCTCTATGGACAGAGAATAAAGCATCCCCGAGAGAGAGCAGCCCTGCCTCACCCCCCTCCGGATGTCGAAGGGGGCACTCAGACCACCATTTATTTTAAGAACGCTCTCAATGTCACAATAAAACACCCGGATCATGGCTATAAAGTCAGGGCTGAAACCAAAGGCACCCATGGTTTGCCACAAGTACTGGTGTTCAACCCTGTCAAAAGCCTTTTCCTGGTCTATGGAAATAAGACCAGTCTCAAGAGCCAAGGAATTGCAGAATTCCAAATAATCCCGAATTAGATTTACATTGTCACTAATGAGTCTGCCCGGGACGCAATAGGTCTGATCAGGGTGGATTATGGACGACATCACTCCTCGCATCCTAAGGGCCAACGCTTTGGACAATATTTTGTCATCTGAGCACAGCAAGGACACAGGCCTCCAGTTCTTAATGTCCTGCAGGTCTCCCTTCTTTGGTAGCAGGGTGATGACGGCCCTCCTGCAGCTCAACGGGGGTTTCCCCTTTTTGATGCTGTCGTTCATCACGGCAAGCAAGTCTGGTCCGACAACGGCCAGAAGGACTTGTAAAAGTCCACCGAAAGGCCGTCAATGCCAGGAGCCTTGCCACACTGCAGGCTCCCCAGGGCAGCTTCCAGCTCCTCGAGCCTCACCGGTGCCGCCAACTGGGGGGTTTGCTCCTGGCTCACCTGAGGGAGACCGCTTAGAAATTTGCTGTGTGCCTCTGGATTACTTGACCCCTCATTCCTATAAAGGTCTCTGTAGAAACCGGCAGCATATTTCCTGATCCCAGAAGAATCTGAGACTTTGGAACAGCTACCCGTGCGTAAGCAATAAATGATCTTCCTTTGTCCATTTTTCTTCTCAAGCCCAAAGAAAAACTGAGAGGGGGCATCCATCTGCGAGATGTTCATAAAACGTGACCCGACTAGCGCCCCCTGAGCAGAAACCCCGAGCAGGCTGGCCAGCGCCGACTGTTTGGACCTGAGGGAGTCTAAAAGCCCTCGATTTCCTCTAGAAGCAGCTAAAGACTGTAACTCCTCTACCTGTCTCTCCAGACCCCTTACAGTCCGGGTCTACTCACCCGTGGCAAAGCGAGTGAAATTCTGGCACAGTTGTTTGGTCTGAGTTTTCCCGTAATCCCACCATTGCTGGATGGTGGGAAAATTGGGTCTGCTCTCTCTGTGGGATAACCAAAAAAACTTAAATGCTGTTTTAAAAGCCTGGTTATTCAAAAGAGCTGCGTTAAAATGCCAATAGGCGCTATGTAAGCGAATGTTCTGAATAAAAACAGGCCGAATCGAGCACCTTTTAAAAATATTCCAAAGGTGACTAAAACAGTAACAGTCTGGCGAGGGATAAATAATTCTCATTCCAATGGCTCCATGTGTACTGTCGTGTGTTATGATGAAAAACTCTCCATAGGTCAGACAGCTCGTGGTCTTTAATGAGCTGCCTGAGTCTGTGAGACGACCCAGGGTGTGGCCCAGGATGATTCCTGTCCAGAGCGGGATTTTCAGTGCAATTAAAATCACCGCCTAAAAACATGTAATCACCACGACATGCTTTAAGAGCATCACCTAACTTATTCAAAAACGTGATCCTCTCCAACCCTCTGGTTGGAGCATAGGCGTTTAAAAATACTAACTTAACATTTTCATAGAAAGCTATAACTTTTAGTAAAAAACCTGGAATAATTTCCTCAACACTAAAGGAAGCCGGCAAAAAATTCTGAGCTAATAAAATCCCAACTCCACCACTGGCACTGGAACCATGGCTCAGAATTACCTCCCCCTTAAAATCTATTTTTCATTCGCTGACACTGTTGTCAGTGCTGTGCGTTTCTTGAAGAAACAACACATCTATTCAATTCCATCATCTTAAAGAGAGCCGCTCTTTTGAAATCAGCCCGGGCACCATTCACGTTCAAAGTTCTCATATTAAAATCACACATAAATGGAAAAATAAATAGCGACCCATTAAGACAACGCAGCAATGACAAAAAAAACAATAAAAGGAGATTAATCACCAATTCCATCATTGTTCAATTCATCTCTGGCTTTTGTTATGCTCTTTCTGAGTCGATAAATTTCTTGGTCGGTGAGCACTTCTCCAATCTTTCGTGAAAGAGGTTTTGCGGACTTAATAAAAAGTCTGAGATCGGAAAAATGCTCGGATACGGCGATTTGCCGTACCCCTTTTGTGTCTTCAAGAAACCTCCAAATCATTTCGACAGAGTAAGGTACATCGTTGTCATCTTGTGTAAAGTCACATTCACTTTCAGCCGTTTTTCTATTTTTAACTGTACCTTTCACAAGTACAATTAATTTTCTCTTTTGTGACACTTTCAGTGTGTCATCATCAGACATTGCCTCATCACCCACATCAGCCATGTTTTCATGTCACAAAAACATTATCACACGGTCTTAGAATGATGGCATTTGCACTCCTTTTTCAATTCCTGTATTTCGTTTTCGGTTTGCGGCAGTGGCGGGCCACAGCCGGCTCCTGTCGACTCCTCCACGGCCCCACCCATCACCAGCAACGTATCAACCGAATCCGCCAACCCCGCCGGCAGCGGGGCGATCGGAGCCGACGGACCGGCCAACACCGGAGCCTCCAGCACCACTGAATCCGCCGGCTCCATGGGCTGCGGCGCCCCTTCGGCCACTGCCGCCCCTCAGCACCGCACCCAAAACACTTCATGTGTTCGGTGGAAACAAGCACCAGGTACGGAAAATTATCAACTTTAAAAAGTGGTGAAACGAGTTGACCAAATCTCGACAGTTCTTTAGCCAGTACCTCGTTTTTAATGAACGGCGGAGCATTCGAGATCGTTACCTTCCTTGCAGGGCTCATGAGGGGGAGAACGGGAGTGAAGGTGTCGCTAATCACAACACCGCTTTCGACCACCTGGCCTACCTTGTTAGTGTCATCAAGGAAGATAACGATCACTCCATTCATTCGGGACGCAGATTTGATGCTGCTGTATCCCACCACCTTTCCAACGGCCAGTCCTGCCTCCTCCACAGAGCAGCCCACTGCCGGCAACAGTTTAACTGCGTGCCGGCGAGTGAGACGCTCAAACTCGGCAGCGGGTGTTTCTGCCACCGGCATGTTGCCTACCGGCGACGCCGGTCCACCACCGAAAAAACACAGACACTAACCACTAAGTTTTTACAAAAAAAAATACAAGATAAAGAAAAAACTATTACACATAAATATCAAAAAAAGATGAAAAAAGTACCTAGAAAAAACACTAAAAAACGCTCAAAATTCCGCACTTCTCCCTCTCTCTATCCCTCCCACTCCTCACAGAAGATTTTTTGATTTGATTTTGAAAAAATACATTTATTTGCCGCTCTTATTTACATTATTTTCCTAACACACAGCTCGGCAAGAGCAATTAAATAAATAGATAAAAAAATAAAAAAGCTTTTACATCAAAACATCACTAAAACATAGCGCCTCCTCATTCACGTCGCACCGTGCCCCGTTAACAGTCCACATCTCACAAAACCTATCCAAATCTCCTGCTCTCTTGTAAAAACTAAAATCAATAAAGAGTCTGGACTTTATCAACTTTTTACACAGAACCGTGGGATCGACTTCTGCCCCATCGTCAACTTTCCTTTTTCGGGACAACCACACACCCATCTTGGCCTGGCTCAAAACAAAGTTTAAAACCCGGCTTTCCCTCTTGATCTGGCCCTTGTGGTTAAAACCATAAATAAAAGAGTGCTTGTGAAAAGCTACTTTACATTGAGTAAAAACCCTATCAACCAAATCAAAAACAGATCGCAAACGCTCGCACTGATAGAAACAGTAAAATACTGTTTCCCTGTGTCCACAGAAGGGGCAGGTATCCGCAACGGCTGGATTTATCGCGGATATGAAGAAGATTTGATTTGATTTTGAAAAAATACATTTATTTGCCGCTCTTATTTACATTATTTTCCTAACACACAGCTCGGCAAGAGCAATTAAATAAATAGATAAAAAAATAAAAAAGCTTTTACATCAAAACATCACTAAAACATAGCGCCTCCTCATTCACGTCGCACCGTGCCCCGTTAACAGTCCACATCTCACAAAACCTATCCAAATCTCCTGCTCTCTTGTAAAAACTAAAATCAATAAAGAGTCTGGACTTTATCAACTTTTTACACAGAACCGTGGGATCAACTTCTGCCCCATCTTCAACTTTCCTTTTTCGGGACAACCACACACCCATCTTAGCCTGGCTCAAAACAAAGTTTAAAACCCGGCTTTCCTTCTTGATCTGACCCTTATGGTTGAAACCATAAATAAAAGAGTGCTTGTGAAAAACTACTTTACATTGATTAAAAACCCTATCAACTAAATCAAAAACAGATTGCAAACGCTCGCACTGATAGAAACAGTGAAATACTGTTTCCCTGTGTCCACAGAAGGGGCAGGTATCCGCAACGGCTGGATTTATCGCGGATATGAAGAAGAAGAAGAAGAAGATTTGATTTTTGATTTTGAAAAAATACATTTATTTGCCGCTCTTATTTACATTATTTTCCTAACATACAGCTCGGCAAGAGCAATTAAATAAATAGATAAAAAAATACAAAAGCTTTTACATCAAAACATCACTAAAACATAGCGCCTCCTCATTCACGTCGCACAGTGCCCCGTTAACAGTCCACATGTCACAAAACCTATCCAAATCTCCTGCTCTCTTGTAAAAACTAAAATCAATAAAGAGTCTGGACTTTATCAACTTTTTACACAGAACCGTGGGATCGACTTCTGCCCCATCTTCAACTTTCCTTTTTCGGGACAACCACACACCCATCTTAGCCTGGCTCAAAACAAAGTTTAAAACCCGGCTTTCCTTCTTGATCTGACCCTTATGGTTAAAACCATAAATAAAAGAGTGCTTGTGAAAAACTACTTTACATTGATTAAAAACCCTATCAACTAAATCAAAAACAGATTGCAAACGCTCGCACTGATAGAAACAGTGAAATACTGTTTCCCTGTGTCCACAGAAGGGGCAGGTATCCGCAACGGCTGGATTTATCGCGGATATATAGGAGTTCACGGCCACGATGCCGTGGAGGATCCGCCACTGAACATCGCCGTGTTTCTTGACCACTGGGGCCTTGTATAAGGTGCCCCAAGCTGGCTTCAGTTTATCATCTATAACTCTCCTCCATGGAGTGTCCAAGCGTCCGTTAAGTTTGTTTTTGTGTAAGGTCTTGACCATTGTACGGTAAAAGTGTTTTCCGGACGCGGTTCCCAACGGAACTGCTGGAATGTTCTCCAGCAGGGGACCGCCACAGTCACCCAATTCTGGGAGCAGGCCGATGTGGGGGAAGCCGTCCTCCGGGTTTGGAGTTAGGGAACCACTGCCATACAGACTGAGGAGGGAGCGCTCATGTCCAGCCAGTCTTCTTTTCCAGTGGTTCAGCAGCTGGTTGACGACCCTCAAGGAATGTAGCCCCAGAATGGAGGCCAGCGGAGCGGGGTCTTCGAGACTGGGACCGGTCAGCTCCACCACTCTGCCAAGCGTTGCGACCCCTGCAGCTTGAAGGGTTTTGGACAGAGTCGCTCCCCCCCAGCTAGGGTAGTCCAGCAGGGTTCCCTGCAGGACAGGTTCTTGCATGAGCCAGTACAGTGAGTCAGCCTGCTCCGCCCGCTGTTTTTTCAGGAAGTTCCAGACTTTGAAAGCACTCCGATAAAAACAAGGCAGAGAAACTGTGCTCATGCGAGACAAGTCCATTAAAAACAAACTAAAATCCAGCCCATATAAACCCAAACGCTGCAGGATGCATCGGGCTAATGGTCTCCACAGAACATCCTTGGGGCCAGTCAGGAGCCTTTGTATAAACTGGAGTCTAAAAGCAGCGCCCCTGCTGGCCAAATGCACCAAGCCCTGCCCCCCCTCTTCTTTAGGGAGGAAAAGGACGCTCTGTGGAACCCAGTGCCTCCTGCCCCCCCCAAAAGAAATCAATTAAAATGCGCTGCAACTCTTCCAGGAGAGAGGCTGGAGGGTCCAAGACCATTAGTTTGTGCCATAAGGAAGACGAAACTAAGTTGTTGACGATGAGGGTTCTGCCCCTATAAGACATTTTTGGCAGCAACCACTTCCACCGTTTTAACCTTCCCCTTACCGTCTCCAACACATTTTCCCAGTTTTTCTTTTTGTAGGTCTCATCCCCCAAAAAAATGCCCAGATATTTAAAACCCCCAGTTTTCCATTCCAGTTCGCCCGGCATTTGCGCTTGGTCTTCAGCCCCTCTCCCACCATGAGAGCCTCGCTCTTCCCCCAGTTCACTCGCGAAGATGAAATAAAACCAAACTCTGTCACAACTTTTCTTAAAGTATCAATGTCCTCTTGTGACTTAGTTAAAACCACTACATCATCGGCATAGGCAGACAGTTTGAAAGACATACAACACTGGGGGATGTACACACCGTTTAAAGTTTCCCTTAACTTGTGGAGCAGAGGCTCTATGGACAGAGAATAAAGCATCCCAGAGAGAGAGCAGCCCTGCCTCACCCCTCTCCGGACGTCGAAAGGGGCACTCAGACCACCATTTATTTTAAGAACGCTCTCAATTTCACAATAAAACACCCGGATCATGGCTATAAAGTCAGGGCTGAAACCAAAGGCACCCATGGTTTGCCACAGGTACTGGTGTTCAACCCTGTCAAAAGCCTTTTCCTGGTCTATGGAAATGAGACCAGTCCCAATAGCCAAGGAATTGCAGAGTTCCAAATAGTCCCGAATTAGATTGACATTGTCGCTAATGAGCCTGCCCGGCACGCAATAGGTCTGATCAGGGTGGATGATGGACGACATCACCCCTCGCAGCCTAAGGGCCAGCGCTTTGGACAAGATCTTGTAATCAGAGCACAGCAAGGACACAGGCCTCCAGTTCTTAATGTCCTGCAGGTCTCCCTTCTTTGGTAGCAGGGTGATGATGGCCCTCCTGCAGCTCAACGGGAGTTTCCCATTTTTGATGCTGTCATTCATCACGGCAAGCAAGTCTGGTCCGACAATCGGCCAGAAGGACTTGTAAAAATCCACCGAAAGGCCGTCAATGCCAGGAGCCTTGCCACACTGCAGGCTCCCCAGGGCAGCTTCCAGCTCCTCGAGCTTCACCGGTGCCGCCAACTGGGGGGTTTGCTCCTGGCTCACCTGAGGGAGACCGCTTAAAAAAGTACTGTGTGTCTCTGAATTACTTGACCACTCATTCCTATAAAGGAGAAACCGGCAGCATATTTCCTAATCCCAGAAGAATCTGAGACTTCAGAACTGCTACCCGTGCGTAAGCAATGAATGATCTTCCTTTGTCCATTTTTCTTCTCAAGCCCAAAGAAAAACTGAGAGGGGGCATCCATCTGCGAGATGTTCATAAAACGCGACCCGACTAGCGCCCCCTGAGCAGAAACCCCGAGCAGGCTGGCCAGCGCCGACTGTTTGGACCTGAGGGAGTCTAAAAGCCCTCGATTTCCTCTAGAAGCAGCTAAAGACTGTAACTCCTCTACCTGTCTCTCCAGACCCCTTACAGTCCGGGTTAACTCACCCGTGGCAAAGCGAGTGAAATTCTGGCACAGTTGTCTGGTCTGAGTTTTTCCGTAATCCCACCATTGCTGGATGGTGGGAAAGTTGGGTCTGCTCTCTCTGTGGGATAACCAAAAAAACTTAAAAGCTGTTTTAAAAGCCTGATTATTCAAAAGAGCTGTGTTAAAATGCCAATAGGCGCTACGTAAGCGAATGTTCTGAATAATAACGGAACAAGACACAAGAAAATGATCGCTAAAACCAACAGGCCGAATCGAGCACCTTTTAAAAATATTTAAAAGGTAACTAAAACAGTAAAAGCGATCAAGTCTGGCGAGGGATAAATAATTCTCATAGCTATGGCTCCATGTGTACTGTCGTGTGTCATGATGAAAAACTCTCCATAGGTCAGACAGCTCGTGGTCTTTAATGAGCTGTCTGAGTCTGTGAGACGACCCAGGGTGTGGCTCAGGATGATTCCTGTCCAGAGCGGGATTTTCAGTGCAATTAAAATCACCGCCTAAAAACACGAAATCACCACGACACGCTTGAAGAGCATCACCTAACTTATCCAAAAACGTGATCCTCTCCACCCCTCTGGTTGGAGCATAGGCGTTTAAAAATACTAACTTAACATTTTCATAGAAAGCTATAACTTTTAGTAAAAAACCTGGAATAATTTCTTCTACACTAAAAGAAGCTGGCAAAAAATTCTGAGCTAATAAAATACCAACTCCACCACTGGCACTGGAACCATGGCTCAGAATTACCTCCCCCTTAAAATCTATTTTCCATTCACAGACATTGTTGTCAGTGCTGTGCGTTTCTTGAAGAAACAACACATTCAGTCCATTCAATTCCATCATCTTAAAAAGAGCAGCTCTTTTGAAATCAGCCCGGGCACCATTCACGTTCAGAGTTCCCATATTAAAATCACACATTAATGGGAAAATAAATAGCGACCCATTAGGACAACACAGCAATGACAAAAAAAACAATAAAAGGAGATTAATCTCCAATTTCATCAATGTGCAATTCATCTTTGGCTTTCGCTATGCTCTTTCTGAGCCGATAAATTTCTTGGTCGGTGAGCACTTCCCCAAGCCTTCGTGAAAGAGGCTTTGCGGACTTAATAAAAAGCTTGAGATCGGGAAAATGCTCGGATACGGCGGTTTGCCGTACCCCTTTTGTATCTTCAAGAAACCTCTTAATCATTTCGACAGAGTAGGGTACATCGTTGTCATCCTGTGTAAAATCACATTCACTTTCAGTCGTTTTTCTATTTTTAACAATACCTTTCACAAGAACATTAAGTTTTCTCTTTTGCGACACTTTCAGTGTGTCATCATCAGACATTGCCTCATCGCCCACATCAGCCATGTTTTCATTCACAAAAACATTTTCACACGGTCGTAGAATGACGGCGTTTGCTCCCCTTTTTTCTTTTATCGATTCCTGTATTACGTTATCGGTTTGTGGCAGTGGCGGCCCACCGCCGGCTCCTGTCGACCCCTCCGCGGCCCCGCCCACCACCGGCACCGTATCAACCGAATCCGCCAACCCCGCCGTCACCGGGGCGACCGGAGCCGACGGACCGGCCAACACCGGAGCCGACGGACCGGCCAACACCGGAGCCGACGGACCGGCCAACACCGGAGCCGATGGACCGGCCAACACCGGAGCCTCCGGCGCCGCCGAATCCACCGGCTCCGTGGGCTGCGGCGCTCCTTCGGCCACCGCCGCATCCCCGGGTGGGGGGGCGCTCCCGCCCGAGGCAGGAGCGGACGCCCTCCACTCCGGACAGGAGCGAACTAGGTGCCCCTCCGCACCGCACCCAAAACACTTCATGTGAAAATTATCAACTTTAAAAGTGCATGTCAGGTTCAGCTCGCCCGTCGTGTCTTTAAGCACCATGTGCACATGTCTCCGGTGACACACAACATGCTTAAGCTGCGGTGACTTGCAGCCCAAAGACACCATTTTTATCGGTGAAACGAGTTGACCAAATCTCGACAGTTCTTTAGCGAGCACTTCATTTTTAATAAACGGCGGAGCATTCGAGATCGTTACCTTTCTTGCAGGGCTCACGAGGGGGAGAACGGGAGTGAAGGTGTCGCCAATCACAACACCGCTCTCAACCACCTGTCCCACCTTGTTAGTGTCATCAAGGAAGATAACGATCGCTCCATTCATTCGGGACGCAGATTTAATACTATTGTATCCCACCACCTTCCCCACGGCCATTCCTGCCTCCTCCACCGAGCAGCCCACTGCCGGCAACAGCTTAACTGCGTGCCGGCGAGTGAGACGCTCAAACTCGGCAGCGGGCGTTTCCGCCACCAGCATGTTGCCTACCGGCGACGCCGGTCCACCACCGAAAACCCCCCACCAACACTAACCACTAAGTTTTACAAAAAATAACTACAAGATAAAGAAAAAAAACTATTACACATACTATCAAAAAAAGATTTTAAAAAAGTACTAGAAAAAGCACCAAAAATCGCTCAAACTTCCGCACTTCTCCCTCTCTCTATCCCTCCCACTCCTCACAGAAGAAGAAGAATAATACAGTTCAGAGTGTACCCCGCCTACTGCCCGAAGCCAGCTGGGATAGGCTCCGACGCCCCCCACGACCCTTGTGAGGACAAGCGGTTAAGAAAATGGATGGAATAAGAGTTCAACTACAAAATGTAAATGCAATAAACTCCCTTCGTCTGTCACCATAGAAGAAGTTGAAAACAGCATAAGCAGACTATCTACAGGAGCATATTTCCAGGCGTACACATGTTTTAAATGCCCTTTTTAATTTTTTCATAATCCTTAATTGGGTGTTTTTTTTCTAAGGTCGTCTTAAAGTTTCCGTAAAAAGGTCTTACAGGTCATTGCGTGGAACTAAAATGAGCAACTTCTATTCGTAAAAGGTTTCTTCCTCCAGTGGATATAAAGAAGGAAAAACAAAACAAGCCAAGCGCTTCTCCAAAGCCGAGCGCTGTTTCCACGCTGATCCCAAGCAGCCTCGCACCCCTCTCTAATGAGTTTCCCACCTAAACGCAACTTTTCTCACACTCAAGCAGGCCGAGACCAAACATGTTAGTGCAGGACAGGAGGTATTGGGTGTTTTTCTATAGAGGGAATCAGCCGAGGTTGTAGCTTTTGCCCTAATTGGCTCCTTGCTGTCAAACCCGCGCTGATCAATGAGCAGCAACATATTTTATAGCAGCAGCAGCAGCCCGGTGGAAGGCGTCGCTGCACGCTGAAGGTTAAATGTTTTACTTTGTTTGTGACATTTAGCACAGGCACAGCGGGTGGTGTAATTGGACTTTAATTAAATAAATAGGTTGCGCTTTAACAGTAATATAAGAAGATTGTAAAACTGATTCTATAAAAAAAAGCTGAATATTTCTGTTGGACGTTATTAGATTGTCAAGGTGTAGCTAATGACGTGACCAGTATGTACAGCTGGATGTACTGTACATTGTAGGCCCCATTCCAACTTGCCATTGTCATTTTCCTCCCCCGCGGTAATCTCTCCTCCTTCATCCCACCTATTCATTTCTAACTTTACTTCCTGACGCTCTATTTTCACTCCCGCTTTTCTGCTCCACTCCACTCGGGCAGCTTAAGAGAAGCTCGACCAGAGAGAGGAGATTAGGAGCTCTCCCTTTTGAGAGGCAGGTCTCATTACTGTGATCTTCTCCTGATGTAATGATACTCTCGCACTGATGCTGGCAGCTGCTCTTGGACGGCGTGACATGAGGTGGAGATGCTGATGGTCATAGTGCTTATCACAGTTTCTTCATTAGTTGTGTTTGAAGGTGATCATTTGTGAAATGCCATCTTTATTGTGAGGATACACTCCAAAACATGAGATAAAATTTGAAAAATCCACATTAAAAATATTTATTTTTATTTTTTTCACTTGGCACGTAGACATTCTTTTAACATCAGTGTATGCTTATCCTTGTGCTTGTAGTTTGGAGTGTTTCAGTCATATGCGTAAATTAGGTCACCAAAATCGGATCTGATGCAATGCTCTTGTAAACCACTGCAAACTACAACTTCAATAAAAAACATATTGTTGAATAAGTTCTAGGGCCCAACCAATATGGGACTTTTTTTTAGGCTAACATCAATTCTGATATATGGCAGAATAAAATTCCGATAACTAATTAACTCATTCACCTCTAGCCATTTTCACTGAAGCAACCCCGTTCGCTCGTTTTACTTGATTTTGACTGATTTTTCAAGGCCCACATAATATTGTATTCTATTGCTATAAAAACATGAAATCTAACAAAAGAAAAATTAGAGTTTCTTCAAGCATTCTCTTCAGTTCAGAGGCTGCATCAAAGCCTTCTGTATGCTCTAGCATAACAACATGAAAAAAAAAACTGTCAATGCGTCTTTGGGAGCATGGTAATATTTAAAATAGAACGTATTTATATGTTTTGGGGAGCAAATTAGTTAATTGGCCGAATAATTAAAAAAAATATCTAATGAATAAAATAATGTCTGTGTTAGGCAGAACATTTGACTGTTTTACAATACTTTTAACTTTAAGCTACTCAATGCAGACAATTCAATTTCAAATCGCTACTGCCACCTGTTGACAAAAAATGAAACTGCACACACCCTTCTTTACATACACAATGCGCACATGACGTCACATCCGCAGAGGATGGGAATTTCGAACCCGAATCCAGTCTGAAAACTATTGGCCAGAGGCTTTTAGGAATACCCATTGATGTTTCAGTCATAAATCGTCAAATAAAAAGGCTATTGTAAAGAATTTTTTTGCCAAATTGTTACAGAGAGCAGCTTTAATAGCAAGATAAATTGGAGGAAAAAAAATTATGGTTTTTTTGGTGCTATTTGAATGTCATCATTTTTGTCTTACGTGTTAATGTGTTTAAAAAAATTATTGGCAAAACTCCACCAATTGCAGGGAGTTTTGTGAATGTTGAAATAAAAAAAAGGCAAATCGTTCAGAGACCTGTCCTTGATTTGAGAGCAGCTGAGAGGCTAACAAATGCAAGTGCAAAAGATCTTTTGACTGCAGGCTCGTTACATAATTTTACATTTGAATCGCACGCCTCCCAGTGGGGGAAATAAATCATGCAGAATTTGCTTGCTTTTTCCGCCCGCAGTTAAAAAACAGGGACACCGGCGTTTCAGTAAATACTTTTGTTTCTCTCCCCAATTATCTCCGGTGGCTGAGGTTGTGTTTCTTAAATTGTGACCCTTGCATAGGAAGCACTGTGACCTCAGCTAACAAGCTCCATTAAGACAAGCTGGAGCAGACAGCGAGTGCGTGTGCCTGTTGAAGCCTACAGAGAATCAGCGTGTTTATGCAGCACGGCGGCGCAGCTAAGCAATCTGCCCGTATTTATAGGATAGGTCATCGCCTTTGAAGGAACACTGGGTCGTGTCGCGTTGCAGCGTTGAGGCTTCGTGTGATGTCGAGTGGAAATGAAGCTGCCGGCGAGGTTTCAGGCGTCCTCTGTTCATCTCTGATTAACGCCTCGCAAATCAAAGGCTTTCAGTGGTATAAAAAAGAAAAAAAATGTGGGAAGCGTCAAGAGGAAGCATCGGCTTGACACATTAAAAGCATGTTTGTTTGTGCTCTGAAGAAATGGTTGAATTTGAATTTGAATTATAATAGTACAGTATTGTAAATGAAAGTAAAAGAGAATGTAAATATATTAATTGGTTTATAAAGTGAGTACTGTAGTACTAGAGTATTTGTGTTTTAGATGTGTGTAAGGGCGGAGGCCTAGTGAGTGACATCAGGAGCTGGAGTTGGATTAGCTGGTTAGCATCGGGAGATGAGTTGTGGCTCTTCGTGAGTGTTCTCTTTTTCTTTCTTTTTTTTTTTACTTCATACAAGCAGCTCGATAAAGCTCGATAATAACAATAAATTTGCTTCGCAACACAAAGTAAACAAATAAAATAAAACTGATGGCTCGTACCTTGTAAGTTGGGATACCTGTATGTCGTCGTAGTACATGATAGTGATTACAACATGTAAAGATAATCTTGGATGACCAATTTGAAGAAAAAAAGCACTTAATTTGGTGGACAGTGTACCGACTTCAGTGTAATGTTCTAATGATCTCACTAACTGCCAGCATGGGGAATTAAATTTAGCTTGAACAAGATGGCCGCCTAAACGGGCCACAGGACCCTTACCAAAAAGTAGTATACTTTAAGTACATAATATAGAGTATACTTAAGTATATCTAAGTTTATTTTTCGAGTGTACTTATTCTTGTACTAAAAGTAAACTTGGAACAATTTAGTACACTTAAAAGTATACTTAAGTATATTATAATGTATATTAATAAGTATACTATTATATTAATATAAAAATACTTTCAAGTATATTTAAGTACACTATTAAGTATACTTGAAAGTATACTTTGTGGTACACTTATGTCCACAGTTTAGTTTACAGAAAAAAAGCCCAGTGATGAATTGACAAGCATTGAACCAGTGAACACTGGTACTAAAGTTAGCAACCTTAACCTCTAGGCTGTCCAGCCACGTGATCTCTAGGGCTTTATAAATAAATGTAACCTATCATTTTGGTTCCTTGCGTAGCAAGTGCCATCTAAGTATATACAAAGTATGTAAACTTTTAGCATATGTTTTAGTAGACTTACAAGTACACTTAACATTTACTTGGTGCAGTATACTTCCAATAAGTACAAAAAAAGTCAACTGGAAGTATACTCTCCTAATTTTGAGTATACTTCAAGCCTACTCAAATATACTTATTTTTGGTAAGGGGAGGAATCAAATCAGGAAGTAAAAGTAAATGAAACACAGGAGTTCTGAAATGTAAAGCTAATCTTATATTACTGTACAAATAGAGCAACGTTTGGTATAGGACTATATTGAGTTTGAAAATAAATCATATAGAACTACAATAGATACTTACAATGACATTTATAGGGAAGTGAATGAAGTGAGGTTCCACAAGCTAGCCAAGTTGTCAATGCAGCCACAAAAGTGTAACTTTGTTTGGAGCAATCATTTATAATGCTGTGATCTGGCTGTATTTGCTTGCTCATCATTTGCAACTTCATATTTATGAACAACTTGTTAATATATATATATATATATATATATATATATATATATATATATATATATATATTATTTATTTTATTTTTATTTTTTTTATTCAATTGCTAGTAAAGATTTTTTCTTGTCAAATGAATTTGCTGCCTGTTTGGGAGGAATAAACACAGGAAGTAACGGTACATGATCATACACATTCTTACGATGTAAAACTAATCTTAGATAAAACGAGATATGAAAGTTTGATGGTAGACTCTTTCCAGACAGAATTTTTTATTTATAGATTCATATTATTGTACAGACCTGCAATTGGTTCAACAGGCTGGCCAAGGTTTCAATACATCCACAAAAGCGTAAAGTTTGGAGCCACTGTATTTAACTGCTCCATGGACTGTCACTAGGCTGCATTTGCATGAATGACTTCACTCGTTGGCAGGCATCAACACAGGGTGCATTAAATTCAGGTCGAAAGACTTCGCTGACTAAATGGGCTGCAGGAGGCATCAACATTGGAAGAAAATGTACATGACATTTAGTGGTTCCAACATGTACAGCTAGTCTAAAATAAACGCAGAGCAAAGGTTGGTTGAGGGACATTTCTGAACCATAAAAAAAAAAGAGCCCGAAAGTACAATTGGTGAAAAGTGATTGGAGTGAGGTTTTGGTTTAGCATGTTTGTTCTATTAACACGCTTCTCCTTCTCCTCATAGGCAGATATGCAATAGTTTCAATGATACAATATAATAATTTGTTGCAAATTATTTTACGGATCCCCAATTTAAATCTTTGCGCCACCATTCACATGGGAGGAGGTGAGAACAAGCGTCCACCTTCTCCCTTGCCATGTGAAGTTAGCGAGGGTGACGCAAGGACGAAATGTCTTCATTTGCATGCGAGGGGGATTTATTTTACGAAATCGCATTGTGGAGGCAGACAACAAGGGCGGCGTGTGTGTGTGCATGAACGAGTGAGAGATTAACTGCTAGAACAAAGCCATTCACATCATCGCTTACTGTCCTTGAGGATGACAGCGGCACTGATGTACTCGCGGCCTCACTTCATATGTGTACACAGACCAGGGCGATCATCTTAGCGAGTCAACATGGACGCTAAAGGTTTAATGGTGGGGGGAGAAACAATGCATCACAGCCAAGATAGCCAACCTTCCGGCTTCATCCTAAGACCTAGCATTAGTAATCCACTCATCTGGATGCATTATGCCTGTTGCAGCAAAGTAACCGCCTGATCATGAGCTCCTCTATGCCGAGGAAATCCACGATGCTAATCCCCGGTCATCAGTGTACTTTATTTAACAGCGCGTAGTCAGCCACGAGGTTCACTGCAACAACTGTTTCCTCGCGTCTTCTGCCACATAGCCGATAGCCGGCTGGTGATCGATACTGGACTAAGTGCTTTTTAGAGCTCTGCATCATGCTCATTTGTCAAAATAAAAGGTGCCGGGGCCTGAGGGACGGATCAAAAGGGAAGGAAGAAAGGCTGAAATTCTCCACTTGCTTACACGAGGAGGGAGGCAAGCCTGTTTAAACGCGTCGAGTGGCAGATTGACTTCAATATTGTTGCGCTGAGCCGACACATTAGACACTCATTAGCCAGACACGCAATGAAATGTAGACTATTTGAACGTGAACGCAGTATAAGGGTGGGACCTAAAAATCGATATAGTGATGTAATGGCATCATTAGCATCTTAAACAGCCATTTTAAAACCTGTTTATTATTCAAAGCATACCACATCATGTGTCAAACATGGTTTAGGCAGCAATATGGCACGGGTGTGTATGACTGCTAATGAAGTAGGCTCGTTCAGGTGTAGACTTTCTGATTATATTTGTTTACCTTGGCGCAAGTAAAGGTGTGAGTGTTGATTTTGGAGGGATTTTGTTTTAACTGTAGCACAAAAATAAAATAAAATTGTAATTGAATGCGCTGAACTGAGTTCAAAGTAAACATGGTTAAGTTGCATTTAGCTGTTATGCAGCACACAAATGGAATAAGTTGCCAATGGAAGTAAAATCATCCCAGAATGTAAATGCTTTTAAATCCAGGTTAAACTTTTTTTCCTATACTTTTGATTTGGCTCTTCTAAACATGTTATAATATTTTTTTTCTATTACTAATTTTAGAAACCTACTTTAATTTTTTTTATTATTTTTTTTACTTTCTCATATGTTTTTAAAGTCTTCTGTTAATGTGATTTAACGTTAACAATGTATGTTATTTTTAGTATTTTTATTTGTTTTCTCTACTTCGCTGCTTTTCTATAGCCAAATTAGGCTTTATTGTGGTAAATTATATTGTATTGTACTCAATGGTGACCTCCGCATAATTTCCATTTGTCATCATTAGATCATATCAACAGTATACACAATTACATTATCTTTTTTTTCTAAAGAGGGTCTTTAATATCACTTGGATTAAATAGGTACGCAACAAATGAGCAATAATTAACTATAATTGATGCAAAAATGTTAACATTGATCAACCTAATTTTCTGGGCCTTCATTATGGAATTGTTGCTGCACAATAATGTCAATGGTTCCCTTCTAATCACAAGCTTCTAGATTTTTTTTTTAATGGAGACATATTCCAGAGAAACTATCACTCTATTTTTATGTGATTACTGTATTTAAATCTGATTTGTCAGTGTTGAAGATGTCCGAAACATCTCTTAATAAATAAAAAGGTTTTACTGCAATGAGGCCTGCAAGAAGTCCTTCAAAATTAAAAAAAAATAAAGCATGCGCATGCAGGGGTGAGCTGATGACGGACAAACGTCGTTCTCATAAGAGCAGTCCATCGCTCACTGCTTGTCGCCTAGCAACAGAGACCTGGCGGGCAGACGGTAGGTGTGTGAGACAGAGCGTGTAGGAGAGGAGGCATGGAGGACGGGTGTGTGTGTGTGTGTGCGCGGGTGTGTGTGTATGTGTGTGTGTGTGTGTGTGGGGTGGGTGGGGGGGGGGGGCGTGTGTGGGTGTGTGGGTGTGGGGGGGGTGCGTGTGTGTGCGCGTGTGTGGGGGGGGAGTGCGTGTGTGTGTGTGTGTGTGCGTGCGTGTGTGTGTGTGCTCCTCTGTAGCGTTCCTAAAGGGATGAATAAAACTCTTGAATGCGTCTGTGAATGACGAGAGCACGGCGTGGGGGAGAGTGACTCTCCCGATCGCATGTTGTTACTTTAGGAACTACGAGGCTTAACTTGCTTTCTTTATAGGTGTTGCTCGGCAGAGATCCTGCCGCCATTCTACATCACTACGCGCTGAATGCGTTGAGACGTAAATAACAATGGCGGCGTATGTCCAATTAAAGTTTCTACAAAATGTATTAAACTGGAAATGATTTTTGAAAAATGAATCTCAAAGTTATGTTAGTAACAACCAAATAAATGATATAGAGCAAACTTGTCATGACAGTCGGGGTTCCTTTTAAATAATCAATGCCATGCCCCAGTTGATCGCCGGGTGCGTAATCCACACAAGGCAAATGAATGCCTCCCTTTCACAACAGAATAAAAACAGGGAGTAACCGTAATTACCTCAGTTCATAGATTCAATCAGTCACACAAACATTAAACCTTAACCTGCAGAGCCCATTTGAACTATGTGCTAACCAAAACAGCAGCAACAATGCACGCTAACAGTCTTTCAGGTTAATAGAACTGTGGAGACTATTACAGATCGCTCCACAGGGTTGCATGCATGTCCAAATAGATATTTAGTTTAATGTTCACTTGCACTTAGCAACCATTGTAATTCACAAGTGATATTGTTAGTTATTTTTAATCTCATTTATACGAATAAAGGCCTCTCTCCCATCTGCAGCAGGGTAATTTTAATAAACGCCTCCGACCGCTATTTGCGCAAAGACGTTTCATGGCCTCCAAGTCAAATGAACTAGAATACAAATGTGATTGCTCACCTTCTTCTTCTTCTTTTCCTTTCAGCTTTTCCCTTCAGGGGTCACCACAGCGAATCATTGCCTCCATCTAACCCTGTCCTCTGCATCCTCTGCTCTCACACCAACTACCTTCATGTCCTCTTTAACTATTCTTGCCGATAATAAGTAGCAATGGCTTTCAACAAGAGGGCTGGTATCATGATGGTGAAAGTCATGTTCAGCTTTGGTTTCAACATAAAAAGGAAAGGCCTCAAGGCAAAAAGAAAAAAGAAAGAGCATTCATGCCTACAGCTACAGACGTGTGTACAAGGACGAATCTCAATTTTGAGGGGCCCACAGCCAAATAAGGCCCCAGAGCAACAATAACCTATTGGGTGAAAAGGCTCAAAAGCAGCTTTTTTGTGTTGTGTTGTTTGTGTGTGTTACTATGGCAAAAATGTTAACCATAGAAGCAAGAATGGAACTTATTTTTATGTTGTAAGATGGTACACCTTGCTCAGTACAGTACGACAAACTCGACAACGCTAAAAGTGAATGTTTTGACCAAATAAACTAACTAATTAACTAACTAACTAACACCTGAAAATGAGTTACTGAACATTTATGTGAAGACACTCGCTTCCCAGGCAGGTTTGTAACTGTGTCTGTCACTTGTCATAAAAGGGTGGAACATACAAGTATACAACATATAAGTTATAGTTTTGTACTTGTATGATAGGTAAAGACAACAAAATAACCTTTATAGCCTTATACATATTTTATTTATAAATATCCATGTATACTGTACAAATTAATATATGTACACAATTGTCTCAACGTCCCTCAAGTGTCATGTGGGGTCAGAATAGGCAGGGTTAGGCAGGGGGTGGGGAAAGCCTAATAATGATTTCATTAAATATTTTCCATTTCAGATATCTGGTCTATGCTTTATATGAATTTATTTTTCAATCAAATAATGTCAATGATTTCATCATCAAATTGAATAAAATAGCCTAATTTGCATATTTCCCATTCACATGGAAAGGAAAAAGAGGGAAAAATCTTATTTTTCCACTGGAATGAATTGAGTGTTTATATTTATATAGTTATGTATATATATTGAATATATATTTACATGTATATTTACATATTTACAAATAAATATATTTTCTGTTAAGGAAGAATAGCACTAATAAGACCATGACAAGCGATGCTAACAGTTAGTATGTCAATGGCAAGTCATATCTCAAGGCACCACTATATTGTACATACTAGTCATATATAGTTTATAATTGTGGTATATGATTTCCATTCTAGTGCATTCTCTGATAAGATTTTTTTTAAATAATATTATAACCGTTTTTGCATGAAAAGACTTCATCCAAATACAGAACAATGATTTTCATTCTTCTATTCGTCAACTAGAATCGACGGTCAGCATTTTTATAACACTGCTGCTGAAGGTTGTGCTCCTTGTAAAAGACTTCCGTGAATTTTGATAAGGTGCACATTTCTCAATCGCTCACAATGTTTACGCCTTAATGCCTGCCAACTGCAGTGAAGGCTCGGCAGGTTCACATTTTCAATGTCAATTAAAAACAAATTTTTGGGTCAAAGTGTAGCAAATGTCAAGGTTAGATGATTTTAATCTTTCATTTCCATATTAAAAAGGCAGAGGAAGGGCGTTCTAATAATGCAGGTGCTAAAATACCAAAATACTGTCACGTTATTTTGGGCTGGGAGGAGGGTGAAAAATACTCCCAAGTGCAACCTTGGTACACGCTCAATCCTCTAGGCATGGGTTTGACAAGACACTTTTGACTCCACTGCAGACACGTCTGAAGAAAATGTCATAGAGCACGGCCCGAGCCAGCCTCAATGGCGTCCGGCTCCACGGTAGCGGCGTGAGCGGCTCACCAGGCCCGACCGGCGGCCACGCTGCCGAGGCGTCACATGCTTCACGCGCCGCGCCATTCATCCCCCACTTGTGTGACTTTGCTGAGCCCTTAAACTCGCCGTCAGTCAAATGAATGCCTGAGCTTTTCACACATGTGGCCTGAACTGCATACACACGAGCTCGGCCCCCCAACTATACTGTATCTCGTCAGAGCCAGTACAAGAGCTGTCACAAAAGTGGCCTTTAAAACCCATTCACTGCCAGACATTTTAGAGCATTTTGATATTTTCAAGACCCACGGGCTATTGTGTTCAATATATACACCGAATCTACAAAATATAAGAATAGACTCTTGCCTTTCAACAGGAAAATAAAATAGAAAAGTTTGATTCTGCCATTTTCCGTTCTTTTATAATCCGACTTTTTATATCCACTGTAATGCACTAAAGTATCGGACACAATAATTATTTTTAATCATCAGTAGGGTTAAATTATGCTTATTCTAGTATTACGCCACTATGAAAAGTTAATAATAAATACATAATTATACAAACAGTGTTTGTGAAATAATATGGAAAAAAGGGTACTGTTACAACAACAAAGTTGTTACGTTAAAAGACAATACTTTTAAAATTATGAGGAAAACAATGGGAAAATTACAAGATAAATACAGTATTGTAAATTTACCCCCAAAAATGCCAAATGATAAATTCACAATAGAGAGGTTGCATAAGGTTGCAAATCAAAAAATGTGTAAGTCACAAAGCAATAGCTTTAAAATTTCACTGGAAAGCACTGTAAAAAATCCAATAATTAAGTTATATTCAAAAAAAGTTGTAAGATAATAGAAAAAAAGGGGATGTAACAGTAATGGCAATATTGTGATATTAAAATTGCCACAATATCGGAATTTTATTTAATATCGTCATGTCACGATATTAAAAGCATTTTATATTGCCAACCTCCCCATAATGTTGTGATGTTTATTGTATTGTGACGTTGTGATATCGTTACATCCTTAATTACAACTATAGGAAGTTTAAGAGAATACATTTGTAAAAGTAACATAAACTAAGATTTCTTAGGAGAATAAAAACAGTGATACAACTTATTTTAGATCAAATTAACGACTTATTCTTGTGATTGTATGACTTTGACTGACACTGTCAGGGAAGCATTAATAGAAGTTTATTATTGTGTTAGTAGTTTCCAGTGGTGAAGATTGTCATAATCATTCACGAGAATTCTGCCGACTGTGCGGAACTGACTTAATCGTGCTTTGAATCAATTGGAGCAAAATGGCAATTAAATATTTGTATTGAATGCACATGAAACATTTTCCATGACAATTAGCATTTTAGATGTCGCCCAAAGTGTCCTCCATTTCGGAAGTATCATGTAACAACGTAACGCAGCTGTGGGGCAATACATTTAGAAGGAAAAAAAAAGCTTTACAGGACTGGGGAATGACTTGCTGATGGAAAATATCCAAGCGGCCATAATGGACTCGAGTGACAGCGCTCTAATTCAATCACGTGTGGTCGCAGTTGCAACTAAGCTGCCTGCAAATACCCCCGTCTATTTTAAACTCTGTTCAACAATGACACACTGAGGAGGCTCCAGTATGCCTGAAAAAACATTACGCAAAAGGAAAGAAACTGTACACCTCAGCCTCTCACTGTCTAGCATGTGTAAGTGTGTGTATTTCCAGGGGGTCCGCCATACATGCCTGTGCACAGTTTCAACGCCATTGCAGGAAGCCTTTTATGCTTGTCCGCCATTCATCTGCCTTGTAACACACAGTTACTTTTGTATAGTACTGTGCTGCAGTTCATGTGTCAATTGACCACTGAAATAAAGCTAATCCTTTACAGAACAGAATTACAAGGAAGGATTGATTGCAGACTTGGGTTTGTGTCGTGTGTTTCATTAGTTGCACCTCGTGTAGGTGCGCCTCAGTTTGTATTGAAAGCCCACTGGTGCACACCCACGGTGGGTTTTCAGTTTTCTTTCTAATCAGAGCGTACTGGTGCCCTACAGCTGTTGTTTACTATTAAATGCAGGATTGGGTCCAACTTTTGTCTGTAAGTTCTGGGATAGTGTGTCGAAGCTTGTTCCCAGAAGGTTTGGGTGTATTTAGATGATTTCCTGCATCATGTCAAGTTAGCAGAGATCAATGCCCAAAGAAACTAGACTAGAAAGAGAAAGGTGAGCGAGAGAGGAGGAGGCGAGAAAAGCAAGTAGGTGCAGGTATTGTTAAGGCATAACATGCACTTTCCTATTGATCTAAACAATATTGAAATTCATACAATGGGCTGAAGTGGAAAGAGTAAATAGTGTGAGTGTGTTCCAAGAATGAAAAATACAATGTATAAACCAATGTATTCTGAGAAAGAATTATTTTTTTTTTTAATTACTTCTTGAGGGATTTTTCATGACTGATTCATGACTATAAGGGCAAATAATGCTGCCATCCATTAATAATTCAGCCACAGTATCTTTGTCCACAACACAAATGAACATGCTGCTTCCTACATTATTCATGGGGGATTCCACCTGTAGTCCTCCATAGCACATTACAGTATATGCCTGCCACAAGAATAGGCTACAGATGTGTAGGCCATTACATGTGTACAGGTACATGGGCAGCATGGCGTTCTATGCAACTAAAACTCGCAGTAGTACACACAAGACATTTCTACTAAATCATATATTAATTTAAGAAGCACTCGAACCGGAGTGAAAATAACAAAAATAATAGCACTGTAAGGCTTTACACAATGAGGATTTTGTAGCCGATCATCAATCAGTGAGTTTAAAAAAGTGAACCCATAATAGATCCAATCAAAAGATGGACCAAACCAACCCACCCCCCCCCCCCCCCCCCACACACACACACACACACCCTAATTGAATATTGAAAATATTAAGAAAATCAGGCAAACAAAATCAGGATATACGTGCTGAGAAACCTTGCATTATTAACCAGGGCCCGGTTGTTCAATTCTCGGTTATTTTAACCACTGTTTAACCCCTAGCCGCCAGTTAAAATCTTAACCCACCGTTAACTAACCGACCGTTAAATATGCGTTGTTCAAAACATGGTTAGTTACGCTGTTAGTTAACGGCACCGTTAAAGTTAACCGTGCCTTTATGGCACTGGTTAGCACAGATATATCCCACAATTCCTCTTTTTGTTTACTTCTGGGTCGGCGAAAGGAACGACCAACCAAACAAACGTTATTCAATCAATGATTGAAGCAAGTTTTTGTGAAATCATTTATTAATATTTTTTAATTAGATATAATAAATTGTTTGCTACTGTGTGTATTTTCAGTGAATATTTTGTGTAATATTTTTGTAACTTTGCCATATTTTTGTAGCATAGAATATTGCATATTTTTGTCAGTTTTTTTTGTCTAACGTAATTGTATTTTTGACTGATTTGTATTTTTTGTGTAATATTTTTGATACAATTGCTTTCATTTGTCTTGTTTTTATATTTACATACTTCTAATATGTGTGTATTTGTATCTAACGTAATGATAACTAATATTTGTAATTATTGTTTTAAATTCAAATTTATTTAAAAAATATAATATAAAATTAAAATTAATTAAACGTAAATAATTAGCCGCTATTCACAGTGTTGTTGTCTGTTTGATTATTGATGTGAAATCAAACAAGAAACATCACAGGTAACCTCTCTTTGGAATCATCTCCCACTAAATGTTAGGCAAGCCCCCTCTCTGTCCATTTTTAGAACTCATCTTAAAAAACACATTTTTATTATTTCTCTTTTCACTCAGCATGAGACTTGGCATTGTATTACTGCTAAGCAGTAGCTTGCGCGTAACTCTTCATCAGAATAATCACCAATGTCAAAGTCAAGCCCTTGATAGACTCTCTTTGGCGCTCAACGGGCATCATGAAGGCAGCATTAGCCACAAACGTAGAGTTAACCACACTGTTAAAAAGTTAGCGGCGGTCCCTAGGTGTGTTAACTTTAACAGCCGGTTAAAGTTAACAGAGTTTTGAACAACAAGAGAGCAGTGCCGTTAAAGTTAACGGTCGTTTAAATCTACTTAACCAGTGGTTAAAGACATAACCGATTTTTGAGCAACCAGGCCCAGATTGTTTGTTGAAATGCCATAATTTGCCAACCGATCAGTGACGTAATTGATTGGTTGGCAAATTATGGCATTACATCTGAGCTGTCACAATGAGGTGGAGGACCCAAATGCAAGGAGGCAGGAGAACTACGGCAGGGATGCATGTAATACTGAACACAATTTATTTAACAAAAACAGGGGAACTGGGTAAAACTCTAAATAAACAAAACCAACAAAGTTATGAAAAGACCAAAAATCAAAGAAACAACACAAAAGTGGTAACAGCAACAATGATCCAACAAAGACCAAACGAAACCAGGAAACTAAATACAAGCCAACTGACGAGACAACGAGAGACACCTGGACAAGACACAAGTAGCTGGGGGAGATGATTGGATGACACAAGGGAACAGGATAACGAGTACAGGTGCAAACAAAACCTAACAAGCAAGACAGGACACAAAGCCAAAATAACAAACCTAGCATGATATACACAAATCATAACATGAGCACCGATCTACTGATCCGATCCAGCCAATCAGATCTGTGTAGTGTAACCACTATGAACAGCAAATACAAAAAAAATAACAATTAAAAATTAAAAATTAAAAATTAAAAATAAATACATTTTACAGAATTCAAACTTTGAGAAAAACTGCTGTTGTGGGAGTAGTTGAAATTTGACAAAACTATGAGTCAGTTTAAGATTTTTTTTAATGCTATGAGAAAAAATTATTGCATTGTAAAAAAAATATATCGCAAATTTTACAAGAAAAAATGCAGTCCAATGATGATAAATTCATATTTACCAACCTGAATTAATTAATACTTTTCACACTAAAAGTAATCTAAATATGTCCATAACATTTTGAGGATAACGTTAAAATTTCACAATAATAAAATCGGACTTTCACCTCAAAAGTTATGATTTTACAAGAATACAGTACATTTTAATTTGACGAGATAATGTCACAATTGTTAGGTAAAAACAGTAACTACTATAATAAAGTAAAATGTTAAAATTAAAATTAAATAATGTTAAAAACAATCTTATGTAATCTTATGAGAAAGAAGACGGATTTTTCAAGAATAGTCATTTATTTTTGAAATGTCATCACATGTATCTCACACTTGCAATTTTTATAATCTTACTTTATTTTAATTCTCACAACATTGTATGATAGTCTTGTGTAAATGAATCTATTTCTTTCAGTGGGTCACACAAAATACCCGGTGCTCTTGAACGCTAGCAAGCAGGAGGTCAGGCAGCCTTCCAGGTGGTAAATGCTGGGTCAAACTTTACGACAGAGGCACAGCGATAGTGCTGGTGGGGGGGACCCACGGACTTGCAAACTGTCACAAAGGGACCAACATGCAGATTCGGGCAAATGCTAAAATTGAACTGGCAAATACCTTGAGTATATCTAGTCTTTACTCTCCGAATTTCCTTTTAAAGTCAAAGCTTATGTGCACTACAAAGGAAGAGAAAACAAACCAAACCTCTCATCAAAAATGTCAACCTCCTAAGGCATTGTTTAGTAAGTTCCCAGCAGCCACAGCAACCCCGTTTGCCCGAAACATCTGGGATGAGGCGTGGACGCAAGGCAAAATTGGAGCACGATTTTTGTACCAGCATGCAGAGTCAAACAAAGCTCTCCCGCCTGGCTCGGCTCCAGAGTCGGCGTCAGCATGTGGTGGCAAATACTGCCATTCGATAAATGTTTCATGTTCGTGCGGCTAGCTAGCTAACTGCACCTCATAATTGTGCCAGAAAAACACTGATGCAATTACAAACGCTCAAGTTCCTGAATGTTCTAAACTTCTGTTTCCTTGCTAGTGATGTATTGAGCTGTTTAATGGCACCTATAGGAGTTGTCATAGCCACCACCAGCCATCTTACGTTGCCTAACTTCAATACTATAACATACAGTTGTAACAATAAGTCTGGGAGAAGCGTTACATGTATATTTCATTGAATAGACTTTTAATTTTCTCTTTTAAGGTTTATCTCCGGGTGCTACTCAAAGATGTGTCTGCATTGTGTGCTGCGAAGCAAAAAGGCAATGCTATTTTTAATGCCCTGTTCAAGTAACAGCAAAAAATTGTATGTTTGTGATTATGAGGTGCCTCATGCTTATTTTAACGTGTTAGTAATATTTTACAAGTCAAAGTAAAACTTTTGATGACTTTTATTACTTGTTAGACAGCTAAGGAATGCCACTTGATACTTAAACCATTGCACGTACATTTCTATTTCCATAATTTCCTATGGGAAAAAATGGTTCCACTGCATTGGCTCAATCAGAGCACAGCTCTCCAAGCAAGGCAGTGATGGTCCCAGCCTGCATTTGACTAATTGCAGAGCTAACTTTTGTGGAGGGGGGTTGTTAATTCCCCCAAGGAACTGGAGGCCAACACCACGTGCAAAGGTAAGGTTTCACCTCGAAAAGCATCCCTGCCAGGAGTTTTGCCTTCGACATGTCACATGAGAACATGCAGACAGGCCCATTTCTCACACGACCCTCGCCACCTTTGCTCTCGACCCCGAGTGGAGACAGGTGAAAGGTTCCCACTTTTGGATACACCTTTGTCACACTTTTCCATTTCTGTTGTGACAAGAAGAGACACATCCTTAAAAGGAAAATGTCCATGAACATGACATGCAGAAAAATACCGGCTCTAATCTAAAATCCAATTCAATATTTTTTCTATAGTATTTCAACATTTATAACAGGGACCCAAAGAGGAAAGACAATTTACAAACATAAAAAACTGATTCAATGGAAAATAAAGTTAGAGGAGACAAAACAGAGATGGACCTGATCCGATACTAGTGACAGTGGCAGGTAGCGTCCAAACGCACTTATCGGGTATCTGAGTGACGTTAGCGTTCAACGTACTGACCTAGATTCCAAGTGGAATGTGCGACAGGTTCATAGGTCAGCTCCAGCCCCGCCCTTACTTAAATCTTATGTTACATGCTGCATGCATTTAGAGGGAGCGTTTGTAATGTGAGGTGTTTTGCATGAGTCTGTGTTGGTTCCATAGCAGGACAAGGAATCTACTGGGTTCACTTGGTTGATGGCACTAGTCAAGCATTCACACCATCCAACCTGTGAAGCATTGAACCCATAATGTACACTAAACTGTAGGAGTCTTTGTGCCCAACAGTCAGATTATTGAGCTGTTTATACGCATAAGGGTCATCTGATTATTATTCTGAAACGCCGTGAACTCTAAAGTTGCATCTAACTCACTTCTTTGGCCACTAATTTCCATTGTTTGTTTAGCGGAATTAACATACTTTGACTTCTAATGTGCTGATTGCAATGTAATGACATTTAAACAACAAATGACCAACCTTTTGATTGCGCTAATACAATCACGTTGCCTCCGTTATGAAAAAAAAACACTTTCTGCTCGGCAAAACAAGCGTTCAGAATTAATAAAGCCTGACGTAGCTGTCATCAGGGTGAGCATCCAAACATAAACATTATCTCGTTGCTAAATGGTCCGTCGCTAAATCTGCGCCACTCGGCACACCTGAACAGCGAGGAGGATGAGGGCAGACAAGACAACACTGGCAGCACGTCTTGGAATGTAAAGCCTTTGTGTGTGTGTGTGTGTGTGTGTGTGTGTGTGTGTGTGTGTGTGTGTGTGTGTGTGTGTGTGTGTGTGTGTGTGCGTGCGTGCGTGCGTGCGTGCGTGCGTGCGTGCGTGCGTGCGTGCGTGCGCGTGCGTGTGTGCGTGCGCGTGTGGGGGAGGAGGGGGGCTGTTTTTCCTCAAACCCACGCCCCTGCCCACTCACACAACGGTTGACTGGCTGTTTGCGCACATGTGCCAACCCACTCCTGCCTGTTTGTCACATTTTTTACGACCACGGCTTGCCAGCAAAAATGGTCTCTATTGGAAATCTGTCTGCTGTGTCGAACTCCTAAGATGCTTCACACATCAGAAACAAATGTTTGAGTCTTTGTCACTGGCTTTGTTGTTTGTGTATCACTGCTGTTCAACAAAAAGTATGGATCCACCTAATGTTTTTTTCTTTTTTTATGAAACATGAAGAATAAATATTCTCTTAGGATTCATATTCAATCTTAAATTCCAAATTAAAAATAATTTTAAAAATATTTACAAAAGCTATCATTCCAAATAATATAATGTTTGCATTAATCAAATTACACTTTAAAAGCAAGAGACTCTTTTTCTTGTTCTTCATATATTTCTCAGTTGATTGACATAATTGTATTTAAAAATCACTTCATGTAGACTGTATGGCTGTCAACACATAAATTATGCATTCTGTGACATCACTGTGGTCCTGCTATTCCATTATGGTGTTAATACACACTCACTGTCCACTTCATTAGGCACATCAGCACACTTAAATTACGTTTAATACAAGAGCTACATTAAAAATTCTGCCTTCCCAAAGCTAATAATGCTTGCCGCAGTCCGCATGTGGTATTTTCAAGTTACAGAAAACACACAAGCGCTTCCATTAAAGCCAGATCTCTCTTTACCTTGGTGTCTGTTCAAACAATCAACTAAAAGGTTCAAACAAAGAGACAAGATGACGTCTGAGCACTTTATCATACTAAACAGCAGCCAAAGAGCCACTCTCGTCTACTTTAGTCGTCCCTCCTGGCGCTGTCCGTGGTGCTGAACAGCCTTCGCCTGCACAGAATAGTCAGGGCCGTCATTCTGTTTAATACAAGCTGCCAAATCACAGAATGGTGCACATAGCGTGGCCAATGGATTCCACTTCTCACACGAGCAGTCTGAATATTACAACTAATCCTCGCTGCAGCACCGGCCCACATGATAATTGGACCCATCGTATTGCATTTGTACAGGTACTCCAAAGGAAGCTTACAGCATTTATTTAAGATAAGTCTCACTCACTCTTTTGCATACATTCACAAACGGAGTGGCTTTGCTTCATTTGAATGATGCAAAGGACTTTGCATTCTAATGTTAAAAAAAGGGCCTGATGACACAGAAATGTGTGTATTGGTACACATAGAGAAGCGCTCACTGGATACAATCTATAACAGTAGTACAAACTCAGCCCTAAATGTGGCAAGGAACTGTTTTGTTATGAATGAAAGTTGTGAATTCAGCATAATCATCATAAATACACTATAAGGCAGAACAATCATGTGATTTCTATCAATATAACAATGGAAGATTGCCATTAAATATAATGAAACACATTTAAATCTAGCATCAATACTGTAATATTATAAACTTTAACAACATTAAAAATATAATGATTTTAAAAAATAAAGTCGTAATGTAGTAAATTAATTTTAATTTGGGGTTGAACTTGTGAATTAATAATAATAATAATAATAATATGATAATCATGTGAATTTCTGTCAATCTAATAATGGAAAGCTACTAATTATTAATTTCATTGTAATGTAAAAATGTTAATATTTTAAGTAGATTGTAAGTATAATAATGATGTTAAAAAGAAGTAAAGGTTCTTGTGAGAGACTACAATCATTTGCTGGGGTTTAAATGGTTAATTTATAATAATAATAATATTTCATCATAACATCAATATTGTAACATTATGAAATTAATAATGACTTAAAAAAAGGGGGGGGGGATTAGAAAAATGTCTACAGTAATGACATCTTTTTTTTCTGGGATCTGTATAACAGCAACAACAACAATAACATCATGAATACTAAAGGTAACTACTGTATATAGACTTCGGGAAATTTTGACTTGGGTGCACACAATTGCTACAATAGGCATCATATCGTGAAAACAAAACAATATTGGGAGATATTATTGATAAGATAATGGCAGTAAATCATACGTCAAGTTTAATTTGATCAGAACAATAAAAATGTCTTCCTGTAAGACGACATGCATGTCAGTTGCACATAAGTTGCACATCAGCATCCGTCTCTGCTGATGATGATTCCATGCGCACCATCTCGTACACGACGTGTACACATGCTGCCGTTCGGGCCTCGGCGCTAACGCATGGCCGCATCTTTCACAGCTCGTGTCACTCTCAAATTGGCCCTCCTCACTCGCTTCCTGCCTTCAAGGATTTTCATGGCTTTCGGAGGGGAAGAAAAAAACTGCCAGCTTCAACCTGAGCGAGATGGGAGCTTCCGTTTTTGGCTGCTTCAAACGAGGCTGTAATTGGCAGCGGGGGTTACTCGTGCTGTGCAGCCATACTGGAAAATGTCAGACCAATGTGTAGACGGCCAACTAACTTTGTCTGAGCGGTGTTCAGCGAGCCAGTTGCTGTTCGCTGCTCGTAAAAACATCCCATTGTCCTTGTTCTCCGCCGCGCAAGACATTCAATGAATGGATGCTGGTCGTTCTGTTGTACAGCAAAGATCCGTCTTCCTGGTGACTGTGAACATGGCTGTGACAATGTAATGTAATAAACCCGAGGGAGAAGCCAGTTGTTGTTTTATTCCTACAGGGATTGGAGAGTACGCAGGTGTTCTGCTTTCATTTGAGATGTTTAATTGTGGTTACCTTTTAGTTTTTGCAGAGAGAAACAAAGCGAGACAGAGAACAAAAACAAACCATGGGCAATCAGCCACATGCTGCTTCACCAAATACATTATATCCAATTAATTTGTAGCCGCCTGCTCTGGACCGTAGTGCGCTGTAGTATCTGTAAGTGAGTATTTAAAAGGTGGGACCTTGCCTGGTGAGTGACATGTGCGTCAGTGAGTAAGAGAGTAAAATTAGAGTAAAAATAGCAATTAGCTGTCAACTCGCCAAGTGACTTGGCTTGAGTTGTGAACATTGGCAGATTGTATGTGAATGTGCTCACTGCGTGTTTATTTTCTAACTATTGTGTCTATCCTTGACAACTTGCAGCGCCATTTGCCTACAATATGTTTTAACTTGCAATGGAATGCTATAATAAAGTAGCTAGCATTGATCATTTACTTTGTCTTGGCAAATGTAGTTGTGATGCTATCGTACACATTGCACGCTGATCACTAACTTTCAAAATGTTTCTATGTTTTACAGACTCTTTCATCCTGTTTCGACATATAATATATGTTATATTTGATACGTAAACGTAAAGAAAGACTACCTCATTAAAACTCGATTCCCATGACTAGGCAAAATGTGGTGTTATAATCGTTGCAAGAGGTTGAAATCCAAGCACAGCTGCCGTTATTATTATTAGCCTATTAGAATAATACCAGTTATTTTTAGACAGGGCACATGGCTGGCATGCAGACAAAAACAAGCTGCCGTTGGCCCGCTCGGAAGACGACAATTAGCAATATTAGCCTAGCCCACATAGAGGTTAAACTGAACAGGTTGCTGCGAGCGGTCGGTCGCCGTGATGGTGACTCTCACACTCTCCTAACCTTCTGAGAGTGAAAACACTTGTGTGTGCATGTGTGTCTGTGTGTGTATGTTGTTAAGAGAGAGGCAATCTGGAAATGCCTGCTGAGATGTTTGAAGGTCACAGCCGTGTCCCCTGCGCCGAGCCTCCATCCGAGGGCCAATTATGATGCATTGTGATGTCCACATTTCACCCCAATCGCTGACAAGGGATGTGTGTGTGTGTGTGTGTGTGTGTGTGTGTGTGTGTGTGTGTGTGTGTGTGTGTGTGTGTGTGTGTGTGTGTGTGTGTGTGTGTGTGTGTGTGTGTGTGTGTGGGTGGGTGGGTGTGGGTGGGTGGGTGTGGGTGTGCGTGTGTGTGGGGGTGTGGGTGCGTGGGGGTGCGTGTGCGTGTGCGCGCACGTGTGTGTGTGTGTGTATGTAGAAGCGGGAGGTGACTGGTTGCGTCTGATAATCACAAGCAGAAAAGATGAGTCCCACCAGAGCTGGGAAATTTCACGGTGAAGGAGATGTTTAATTTCTGATTTGCATGCAAAATGTAAAACAAAGGCCCGGCTTTGCTGTATATATGTGAACACAAACAGCGATGAAATGAGGCTTTAGATAAACACTCTGGTTTCATTAAATGACCATTTGTGCTTGGTTACGCATTCATTTATTTATTTCCAGTGATAGGCATATAAAAATTTTGAATAATAAAGAGTTGTTTTAACGAGTAAACATGAAATGGCAAACATTATTTAATTTGTTTGCTAGCTAACAGGTTACTTCCTGGTTCTTGGATACAGGGTTTGATACTGAGGCACTGGACTATTTCATTCACAACATGTCATGTCTGGGAAGATCTGGTTTTGGTTGAGGGTCCCGATTGGTCCTGAGTGGGTTCCAGCCCTTCCGCGGGTTGACCAATCCGGGTCCTCAGCCACTTGTGCCTGGCCCCAGGTGTGGCTAGTTACCCAATTAGTGTGGGTGTATTTAGTTCCTGGGTGGTGATCAGTCAGCGTGGGATCATTGCCGCTTGTCACGGTCACCCCCGGAGTTCTGTCTGTCATTTTGATTTGGTATCTTTTCAGTTTGTTGTTTAGTTAGCATTAACCAGTACCCTGGTTAGTGTTTTCTGTAAAATAAAGCACGCCAGTCTCGCCCGCACTCCTGCTGTGGTTCTCCTGCCTCCCTGCATTTTGGGTCCTCCACTTCACACGCCGACAGACACCACGCCGCTCCGTGACCACACCGTAACACAACATACTGATTAAAATGGTGAAATAATCAAATAAATTCCTCAATTCAAACTTTTAGGTGTTCATTACATGTTTAGAATTTGTTTAGCCGGGCTGTGTTCACAGTTCACCTGCTAACTAGTGTCTGGTTGTGCTGACCTACATTTCTGAGTAGTGTTGTTCCGATACCAATACTGGTATCGGCAGAGGCCCCGATACAGCATTAAAACATTGGTATCGGTATCGGTGAGTACTAACAAGTAACATGCCGATTCCATTAATTCTGATGCTAATATAGGATTTTGGATGCAGCATCTTGTGTCTTGATCATGCACGACGTTCACTGATGTGACATGTTCACTGCATGCCGAGCTAACATATTTTATTGGCCCTTGAATGCTCTGAACCAATGGCAGGACAACTTTTTCATGTTGAGAAGAAAAAAAAACGTCGGTATCGACTTTGGCCGATACTGCAAAGCTGGGTATCGGTATCGGGGGGCCAAAAAACGGGATCGGAACAACACTATTTCTGAGCTAAATTTTAATATGAATGAATTAAGTATTTTTCCACCAACAGTATGCTTTTAGTACATAATGTGGAATGTGGATGTTAAATATTTTGTTCAATCACAATTCAGCATCTATGTGCTGCTAAATCAATTTAATCTACCCATGGCTTTCAGAATAAGTAGCATTGCTGGCTGATGTAATTGTTTCGCTAACAAAATCAGATTTCAAATTTGTTCTGTGGCCTTTGATGACATCTGCATTTTCCCAGGGTCTGATTTGGTTTGTCAGGGCAAAACGCGACTAGCAAAGCAAGTCTGTAGCATCTGCGCACATGAATATGTTAAATAATATTATCTTGTGAGTATTGTATATTTTATGTGTGCTTAATATTTTTGTAATTAGATAAGTATTGATTTTTTATATTGTGGTTTTTTTTGCCCCCCCCCCACACACACACCATTTCCCCCAACTACACCCCCCCCCCCCCCCCCAAGTATTGATAGTTTCTGTAATTGTAACGTGATACTGGTGGTGTTAAGAGGTGGATTAAGTAGGAAAAGTCTCCATTGAACGCCTATGGACCTATTGCATAACCCGCTAATGCTGCTAACTAACTAGCCCAACTAAGCTAAACAGCTAAATAATGTAATACAATAAAATAGCTCGTGCCATGCACCCTTATGCTAGACATAGGTATTATATTATTATTATTATTATTATTATTATTATTATATTATATATTGTTGTAGTTCAAACACAAAAGACTGCTATTACAAAAAAATAAATATTTACACTATATCTCATGGGGATAAGTGATTCGAATAATGGATGGATGGATAGATGGATGGCAACCTCCAATACAAAGCATACATCTCCAAATTATGTGATATCTGTCAAATTTATAAATATTACTGATATTTATTGCATCCAAAAACCAACAACAAATTGTATGAAAGCACAAAATCCCCCCCAAAAGATAGGAACTGTCAGCCATGAACCCGCTAGCCATCCAGGTGCTAAATTGCAAGTTAACAAGCCAGCTCGCTCCCTCCTACATCCTAGCTGGTGTCAAGCGGCAGATTTATACCCAAATGGTTTTGCACATCCAGTTTGACAAGTATCACCTATCACACATTTCTAATCAGGGGAGGCCTGTCTAGTGCCCTCCTCCACCGTGGAGCCAGGTATACCCTTCCTGTCTAACCTTTAACCTAGCAATACTTCCTGGGGTGTGGATGTCCTTTTAATAGCACACTGACGGGCCAAAGAAGACATAACAACATGAAAGCAAGCCAACACGGCCAGAGCTGTGTGTGTGTGTGTGTGTGTGTGTGTGTGTGTGTGTGTGTGTGTGTGTGTGTGTGTGTGTGTGTGTGTGTGTGTGTGTGTGTGTGTGTGTGTGTGTGTGTGTGTGTGTGTGCGTGCGTGCGTGCGTGTGTGTGTGTGTGTGTGTGCGTGTGTGTGCCTCATGATATACATAGTCCCGCTTGATATATGGTCTCTCCTTGTCAGTGGATTAACATACATCAGCGTGGCGCACTAAAGTTGTCCCTAGATGGCCATCAAATCAGGGCTGGTGAATTAAAGATTAGGGCCGAGAAAAGTGTGGATGTCCAAAGGAGAATAACTTATGAGTCACACATTCCACGTTGGATCAGTGAGGGGGACAAGATAGATGAACGTTTGGTGCTGTCGACTTCAGCATTTTCATTTTAAGAATTGCACGTAGTCCAAAAAGAAAAATATCATGGCGTACCGTATTTGTGCTTGTTTTTTGTTAGTTAACAAACTACGTCCTGGTTCACAAAAAATAATTTAAGACAATAGGATTGAACCATTTCTAATTCCGGGGGACGTGTCTATTGTGACTGAAATGGTAGAAATGTTGGATTTCCTTCCAGCTGGAACTACAATACAATACCAGTTGATTTCGAAATGTTAAAGAATTTCTTGGGACCGCCGAGAATGTATGTCTCCGCGAGTGTTTAGTCGGTGGGCCGTCGGATTTTTATCATCTAAATTTAACGCTGATAGACTGCTGACACCTTTATTGCAGTGGCAGTCGGCGGCAACGTGGACAAGCGTGCGAGGCTGTGGTGGAAAGAGGTCGCGCTTTGCACTGCTTGGACCCCCCCTTTCCCCCAAGTGTCAACAACACATGACGGGACACATGCAGCTTGACCGGTGACCACAAGAAAACGTTAGACCTACGCATGCCTCACATGTCAGTGGGACGGGGTCTACTGCCAGACTCTTGGCAATGTACGTTTCCACAAACCATAAATAAATATTCGGACTACAGTGGTGCTTAGGCATGGACCGGTATCAGATTCTGATGGTATGATGACTGTGAGGAAAAATATTGCATTTTTACAGTATCACGGGATTGCAATTACCATGACTATAATCTGTAACCAGCAAAAAGATGCTGTCTCAAGACCAGGCGCTCTCTAGAGAATTTAAAAACCTGTGTTGACATATCCATATGCTAAATGGTTCAGGCCATGTCCATACAAAAACTGGTCCTATATGTCCACCAACTACAAATCACAATAGAGAGCTAAGGTAACTAGACTAAGTGCAATTTTGGGAGAAGTTGCGTGGGAATGCTGAAAGCTGAATGCTAATAGCTGAATGCTAAGATGAATGCTTATGAAGTAAATTAAAAGATAAATTATGTAAAAATTACAAAGTATCAATTGTAGTTGAAAGATAAATGAATAAAAAGAACACTTAAACTGCAGTCTGTCTAAGGTGGGATTCAAACCATCGCCTCTTGTTTACCAGTCAAAGCTCCACTGCACGAGCTGAAGAGTTGCTCAAGCGGAGTTTGAACCCAGGTACTTCGTGGTGGCAGGCAATTTGCTCTAACCAGTGAGCCATTGCTGCCCTAGAATAATCTGTGACATTGTATATAATTGCAATGAATAAGTTAGTATATACTGAATGCTTGCCTTGAATTTTGAAGATAGAGAAAAATAAAGGTTAGGAACAACATACGTGGGAATGCTTTTCAGCATTCCCACAATTAACATTGTCATAGATGATGTTGGAATACATATAAATATAACTATCTAGAAGGAAAATACCATTCATTAAAAAATATACAAGCACAAAAGGTTAGGCAACAGGTGAGTAGACCGCTCTGTATAATACACATGAGTAAATATAATCACTATGTTAGAAAAAATGGGCCTCATTAATGCACTGAGTACTAACAACATTCTATTTTTCTCAGTTCAATGAAAACAGGAAAATGTGTAAAGCAAGTATATTCATGAAGAATGAAGAAAGTAATCATACCACTAGAAATTGCATCTTAATGGGCAAATCAGAGAACGGACATGGATGGAATTCAAAAGAGAAAAACGCCATGCAGAAATTGAGTTAGTTAATAAATGAATACATTTTGGTAGCTCTGTCAGCCATGTATGCCATTTACTTCCTAAATGTGGAACGGCCATAAGAGGGTGCCATAAGTACTGGTGACTGGTATCAGCTGCTTTCATGAGTACTTGATGCCTTGTAATAAGTCCGGTATGGGTACTAGACCATCCCTAGTTATGTGTACCTCTTCTGGTCTTCTGCACTAAAAAATACACATTTTACCTATTCTGATAGAAAGATCTGCCAATGTGTGTAGACAAACGTGTTAAAGGATATTAAATGCTACTAAATTTGTCAGATTTTCATAAAACACTGGAAGTTCTCCATACATTACATATCTACAATAACAAGCATTAATCAATTAATTTGAGTTTTTTTTAAGGTTGGCCCTGCTGTTTGGAATACTGTACTTGTTTTTGCAAAATGCTTCAATTCCAGCAATTTATTTTGGTGACTGCCTTGTGCTGGGCCGAGTTAGGTCGAGGTTAGTGAGAGTGACAGCTGATGGCGGGGCGTGAGCTCTGCAAAACACAGCTGGTGTGTTGCCGAAAACACACGACAACGCACACACACAACAGTTCCTCTGTGCAGACACCTACGCAAGCAATTAGCATTAAAGGTAACGCATACAGCAGAGCACTCTTCTAAAAAGGATCTCACTTATTGTGGCCGAGATGAAAAGACACATACTTGGGAAGGATTTCCAAGTGTTCAATTAAATGCTTGCAAGCTTCAGTGCCCAAAATCAATAGGAACATTCACTTATGAAAATTAGTTGTTGTGATGTAAAATCCCCGCAAGGCTGCCATACATCACTGGGCGGTGCACATTAGCTGGAATTTATCTGGCGGTATGAAAACAACAGCCGTAAAACTATTGAATGAAGTCTAAGTAACAAATCTGGCACCACACACACGTATTCTCACAGGAATTTAGTAGGAAATCAGACTAAATGATGAACACAATTCAAACTGGACCATGAAAATCACCACCACCCACAATGAGGCTAATCATGTCTGAAGACACTCCACAAGAATAGCGGCCATGGTTGCACTGAAAATTGTTTGCTTCGGAAAAAAAATATATTTCAAAGCATGTCAATAATGATAATAATAGTAACACAAAAATATTTAAAATGTCCTCTAAATACAGCCGATTCAATTTCCTTACAAAATGCTACTAAATATTCCTGGAAAAAGCAATATTCTCTCAGGATTGTCAGGATATGTCCCATCATTAAAGCGGAGTGGGCCCAGCGTAAACAGCGCATCAAAATCTCCACCAGACGGGATGAATTTTTAATAGTCCCACTAGAGGCTGGCTGGCGCGCCAACAAACAAACATTAGAATACACACACAATCAAGCAGAAAATGTGTATGTACTCTGAGATATTTTTGAGCTCCCTTGCAATCCAGCTTGGATTTACTTCCTCACAGCATTTGCTCAGGGTTGTAATTGTAAACTGTGTGATACGAGCAACAACCATTTTGATGGAATTAGTGTAGCACTCTAAATTGCTTCAGTGACTTTTTTTTTTAACTATCGACCAATGTGGCAATTTAGATCAACAGAAATTTAATTTTTTTCCTGGCCAACAGTCACTTGTTACTAGAGTGAGTTCAGACGGTCCTGCTCATTCTGTGTATTTTTTCGACACTCCATGACATAAAGCATTCGCCATAAATGTGGAAGCTCTCGGCCAAAGGTGAGTATCGTTATTACCAGGAATTGACGATTGATGGAAGTGCCCATCTCTGTTCATTTATAATTGTTTACTTCTTTGTGTCTTAAAATCATTGAGGGTGAGTCAACAGCGCCTCTGCTGGTTGCAGCCGAGTAGTGCACTCCACTTTGCTTCAGTCGCTAAAATCTTCACCATCTTAAAATAATTGCCGAGGTAATTTTTTGCTATTTTTTTTGTCTAAATCATCTCCTCATGATGCAAATGGTTGTGTTTTTTGTGTTTCCTGAATAATCTGAAAAAAATGACAGGCGATTATTTTAAGAAGGCTTTGATATATATAATATGCTACATATAGTAATGAAAATGCAATAAAACCTGCTTTATTTTGCAACCTACAGTGTCATTCACCACAGGAAACAATTGTAAAGGGGTGGTGAGAACATTTGGATGCCACAAACAATCACGTCAAAATAAGAGCTAGATTAGATGACGAAGCTACATGTCAGGAGTGGACGTTACACAAGCGGGGTGGCAGGTACACTGCAACGTCAACTTACTCCATGAGCTGTTTGGACAGAAACAATTGTACAATTCTGACAGCTGTCGGGTCTAAAGTGCACATTAACACGCTTATGTTGCACCTTGGGGGGAGATGAGGGTGGGCGAGGTTGAAGGTGCTGATTTAGTACAGTAGCTGCATGATCAGCTGCTGCTCACCAAAACATACTAATGTACTTACTGTTCAGTATGTATGCTGCTTGTGCTCAAACATACTTTCTAGTTTCTTGTGGGCATGCTGTCCTCGACAGGGCAACATAATCATTAATTAATAACCCTTACACTTTATGGCAGCTCCCAAACCACCCAAGGAATAAACAATACATCAGAAAATATATTAAACCCAGGTAACGTGGGAACAAAGTTATATGTGGGCTTGAGCAGTAAAAATCTCTTTGTCCTTGGCTGAACTACAAGCCAATAGAGCTGAATTAGAAGTCAGGAGATGTGATCAAAAGCCTTGGTGCAGGTCTTTTGGAATAATTTGGAGCCAATGTCTTGAACTTATTGGATGCTAGTGAAAATAGTGTTGCAGTAATCAATGACGGACGTGACCGGGGCATGAAACAGGGAAGACTCTGGAAATGTGCCCTAGTGCCATTACTAAAATTGGGCCTGTGTGATACCAAGGACAACTGAGACATAAACAAGGCAGACGTTAGCAGGAATGCTAGAGGGACACATTGAGGACGGCTAAACTTGCTTTCATTTTCCAATTAGTCTGAGAAAGTTGTTCAAATTACTGAGAGAACAGCGTGTGGACAAAGTTTGGCAAAGCTGTGCGGCGGGGGCCAAAAACGAAAAGAGAAAGTGCATTAAGAGAGTGAACTGAATTGCAAGTGGATTCAAGAATGATCCCTGAGGATCTACTAATTTAGCCGGTGCGGATTTGAGAGAAAAACAGACTTTTTATTATAATTGTTTTATTTCTTTTTAAAGAATTTGTTGATTTATGGCGTCTTAAGGCAAAAAAAATTAAGTTCACCACTTGGCTGCAACTTTTAGTATAAAAATAGCATGAGGTAGAAGCAGAGGTTCTCCCATTCCATTAGAAATAAAAAAAAAATTTAATCTCTGAATCCCACTAGCAGTGCCATGTTTCCCCACCAGCCTCTTCAACAGACGCTGACGCCATTCATGTTAGAAAAGCTTCTATGCTCCTCCCTCCCACATGCATCTCCACTAGCAGAGGCATCATGTAAGAACTTCTGGAGGTGGCATGACGCAGAGTAGATAAACTAGACTATTAGGTAACCAAACAACAGAGAGGAAGAAGAAGCGCAACAACACAGAAAACAAGCTTTGCATTCAGCAAGACGGAAAATAGATATTAATTGCATGCACCATTTAAGTGATTATTTTCGATATTGGATAACCATTTGTTAAAATAAAAAGAGCAATCAGTTAACGAACAGAACTGTAAAAAAGGTAGTAAGCCAGTAAATAGAAGACTGTAAACACTAGTTGATACATGAGACAAAACATAAATGGAACAACGCAATCTGATTAGCTGCTATTGTCAAGACATCAATAATAGGGATTAAAGTGCAAGGAGTGATGAATGGCACTTCTATCCCTATAAAAGTTGAGAAATAGAGAGGTCAAGTTCTATCCATATGAAGCATCGGTATTAAGAGTTTCATGATTCATAATGAGTCTTTCCTAACATTACCAGTCAAACATGGACATACTTTCTCATGGTAATGAGTAATGAAAAACTGGTTGTCTCGTCCAATCATACAAAATGATGAAATTGAAAAATGATTGCAATATAGCATCGTCCATACATGTCTAGTATATTTAGTTAAAATTTAGTAGGAATTGGATTTTTAAAAATCACCGACAATATAATAAATGGTTAAGAAATATCTTAAAATGGCCGCTTCAACAGCGATGGCTGAAATACAAACCAAATTGAATGTTGCTAAATGAAACCGGCTTTGGGACCAAATTTTCAAAAAATTCTGCTGGCAATTGTGAGACCATAAATTCAAGAAACCAATCTCAACAAGGCCTTTACACTGCATGGTCAAACCCTTATAAGGATAAAAAACAACACTTTGGTTCTGAAAAAACCTTTTGAAACACAATTCATTACAATCAACTAATTTTGGTGCCATAATACATTTTACTTGTATTAATTTTTTTAATGTAAGAAACAGATCTATGATCATTGAGATTCTTCTCAAACCAGATACAGTATGCCTACCACTGGGGACCTTAAAACCTGTGCAAATGATCATTATGCTAACATGTAGCCCACTAGCCATGTAGCATAGTTACTTAGCCAGGTTAGCTGGTAACATGATGCTAAAGGCAAATCCCCCGTAGCTTGTTGACATGGTTTTGGGAAATGCCTCGAAAGTCGTCGCCTACATCAGGCACAATTGGGTGGACTAAATTAGTCAATTTCACTTAATTACCATATCTATCTATGCCAACCAGGAGGAACAACTAAATGTTCTACCACTACTGTAGATGGCAGAATGTAGAATTAAGCTATGTATCCATCTGTTGCCGTTCATACAACACAATAATTATTTTCCGCTGACATAAACAGCCCAAGATTTCATACTGAGTGAGTAAATTTGTTAGCAAAGTGACATCAGTAATATTTCATTGAATATACTTTTTCTTTTCTTTTTTAAGTTCCTTGGTTCAATAAAGATTGGGAACCACTGTCCTTCCAAGACCACCCTAGTCGGGTCCAGAATTTGGACACAGTCAGTACGCTAACTGGTGTTTCCAGGAAGACACTTAACATTTCTTTTGCTGCATCCACTGATCTTCCTCTACAATTATCCTCTGAAAGCCCTGACAGAGACGACAATCACTTCCAAGAATTAGGACACAGCTGCGTGTCAATGGCGACGGGTTCATTTTGCACTGACTTCACTTCCTCCTTCCTCTTACATTCTCACATCGTCCCAAAAGAAAGTCTTTCGACCCCCCAGCCAAACGAAGACGCATCCTGTTCTTGACACTTGCGGACTTCGCTGGCCGCTCCAGTCAGCTGAACACAGATCCTGTTTTCCACCTCTCTAATACTCCTAACGAGCCTCTTCCCTCTGCAGCCAAGTGTCAAGCCCACCAAAGTCACCCAACGGTATGACGCAGCCTTCCAGAATAAAAAAAGAGTTACATGGCTCTGACATGGTTTCTTATACAAGGGGACACGAGCTGATCCTAACCAGTAGTTAGTCACAAGATGGATTCCTAATTATATCACATGGTTTGTTTTCATCTGTATCCTTGCGAGACAGTACAAGGTATGACGGATGGTTTGAAGACATGTCTTATGTACAAATAGATGACAGAGAGAGAGAGAGAGAGAGAGAGAGAGAGAGAGAGAGAGAGAGAGAGAGAGAGAGAGAGAGAGAGAGAGAGAGAGAGAGAGAGTTATTGAAGTTATAGCCTGCACTGCATAGTGTCCCAAATCATCTATCAGTAGAAATTAAAGCTATCCAAATGGGAGACGACTATTTATTCAAGGAATTTAATTTTGCATGTTAGCTTATGTGACTGGTGTTTACACGTTTTTAGAGGCAAAATAAATAAACTGAGCATGAAGGTTGTGGATGCTTGATAAGTGTGTGCAGGATGGCTGATATCCAAGTCACGAGGTTAATTATGTTTTTAGATCTGTGAGTTTGTTATTTAGCGGGATTACACAAAAACTGATGAACACCATTCTACCAAACATTGAACAAGGTTGTACTTAGGCCCAGAAGGAAACCGAAAAATCTATTTTTATTTTTGTTTTTAGTTTTTAAATTAAGAGTAGGGCCCGACCGATTAATCGGCCATTTAGACATCTGCCAAAACAATCGGCCAATTGGGCCACTTAAAACGTTATAATCGAAGAAAACCGAAGTTCCCGACGATGTGAAAGTACCCTGACTGCATCATTTTGCTTGCGTGGCATTAGCACTAGCAAGTGTGTAGCGTATCTTATTCTGGTTATTCTGTTGTCCCCAAGCATACTTTAAGCAGTTTAATGACATACTAGTTGGGGTTAACTGTCAAACTTAACACACGACAACAAGAATAACATCCACTGTATATTTAAATACAAAACAAGCTTTGTTTTTAAAACATCGCTAGCCTAGCGCTAATGCTAAAAGCGAAGAGAGGATCCCATTCAATTGCTAACCGGATGATAGCATCGACTTCGGGTGTGTTTTTCCTTCAAACACAAATGCTATAGGAATACTTACCCACAGGTAAGTTAACACTACGCAAAGCCACAAATTTTTCCCAATGTGTAAAAAAAGAGTTATTTTAATAGAATTCAATTGTAACTTTCTTCTGTACTCACTTTAAGTGTGTACAGTACACCATGGACCTCCAAGAGGCCAAAACGCACTGGAACAATCAGTATTTGTTCTTACTGTTTTTTTTTTAATTGCTTTTATTTGAGTATATTCTATTCTTATTTCACTTTCTTATTTTTATTTTGTCATTGTCGTTTGAAGTTATATTTAAAGTAGATATTTCAAGGATTAAAATAATTTATTTTCTCAAAATTCAAGGATGCAAACATCCAAGGATTTTTGTTGTTGCTGCCTTACACACATTACCACATGACATGGCATGAAATACAATCTCCGAGGTCCCAGGTTAGCTCAGTAAGTCCCACGATTTGTAAAAATAACACAAGATAAAAATATATAAAAGAAAAGGTTAATGCTTAGAGTAAAAATGAGTACCGGTAATAAAAATGCAAAAGGCTTGAATTTGGGGGGAACGAACGTAAGACCAAGTCAGGATCAAGACTTTAAGGATCTGAGAAAAAGTAAAAACCAAGTTATTTAATATTCCAAACCATGACCAGGATTTTTTTCTTTTTAAAGATCATTGCAGACCAAGATTTCACAAAAGAGGCCAATTCAAGACATACTTTAAAGAGCTGAATCAAAATCAAGACTATAATATTGACCAAGTCCAAACTAAGACTAAATAACCAAGACCAAAACTGCATCCAAGACCAAAACCAGGAATTTAGAGTAACGTGGTCAACCCAAGACAAAGACTTTAAAAAAAGAATACCAAACCTTTAAATGGTCAAAACCAAGTGAGTGTAAGTCTAAGTCTTAACTGTGACCAAGTCAAGTCTGTAAAGAACTGTAATCAGGTCAATACCAAAACGTTAAAGAATGAGACCAAGAGGTGTTAAAGGGTTAAAGTGTGATATATTCTTAAGTCTGACATGAATACAATCGATTACAAGACCAGACCAAGATCAATAACTCTAACCTCTAGTACTACAACATCATTGTGGAGCATGAGAGCCAACAATCCCACCCACCACCCCCCATGGATGTTTCTCAGCATGACAAAATGGACTACACAACATAGCTGGCTTGTAGCAAGGAGATATACAGTATATCACACTTTCATTTTAACTGGACACACGCCGCCAACACATCAAGGTCAAAGCAGATCACTCTACTCCCTCCCTCCCTCCCTCCCTCATCCATCCATCTATCCTTGACGCTCTTTAAATCACCCTTCTGCTTTCACCTGAGACGGACCGACAAGACTTGTTTATTTACATCTCAAATATCAAAGTAGCTCCCAGCAGCAGCCATTATGAAATAAAACACGTCGCAGTAAGGGGGGGGGGGGGTGCGGGTGGGGCCGCTTGCTCCCCTCCCATACATGTGAGTCAGAATGATTCAAACCAAAGCAGCCCACCAATACGCAAAAGTGCGCTGACGGAACAGACAGCTGGAAACGAGTGAGGATTATTCTAAGGCAAAGCGGTGGGCAACCTGAGTTGGAGCCTACCCAGCTGAGTTTTGGGCAAGAAAAGTGGGGTACATCCTGGACTGGTCGCCAGTCAATATCATCAATGCATCCTTATCCTAAACCTATCCTATAGTCAAGGCTCAAAAAAAGTGGCACCTCATTAAAACCCAATGGATAGCAAAAATGAGAAACGAATGTCGAGATGGCCCATAAAGCTTCACTAGGCTGCGTCGCTAGCTAATCAGCTTGCTAGCAACGACGAGCAACAACAAGCATTCTGATGAAGGGAGAAGCCATGCTAATTGCTAAGCTAACCTAAGAATGACACGGTGTGTGAACAAGTCCACTTTTTACAGACGTCAGACTGCAACCGCGTTAAAGTGGAGAACGTCCACTTTGAACAGCAAAATAACAAAATAATTCGTAAGTGTCTGGACTCAGGAGAGAAAATGTACTAGCTAGACAGAACCAGAAGCGGAAATGATTTATGGCAAGCTACAGTGTACGTCAGCTAGAATGAGTGGCCTATATTGATATAGTATACTGTCGTATCAGTAATGTTTGTTTTTTTCACAATAGTTTTGTCTTTTGATTTTAACTTCTAACAAATCTAGATTTATTTATTTATTTATTTTAATAAATTTTGCTTTGCTTCTAGACAAGAAAATGCAGTTTGCTGCTATGCACAATATGAATTTAGGAAATTATTATTGATGATATAAAAAAGATAAACAATTGTTCATTTGTTTTATTGTCACATCTTTATAACCTCTTCTTTAGGTCCCTGGGATTCAGTTGCAAAACAAAAACTGCTCTTCAAAAAAATAATAATGATAAATAAATAAATACAGTATTTAGAGCCTTGATAGGTAACTTTTTGAGTGAGAGAAGTGGGATACAATCTGGACTAGATGCCCGTCAATCGCTGATGTTTCTCATCACTTTATTATTTAATCATACGCGTTCATTTTCGATTGCTTATCAGGTTTGGGCTCGGATGAGATGTGAAACGTCTTCAAAACAAAACAAACAATCCAGTTGCAATATATGTATTGCCCTAAGAAAGAAATGAGTCTGACCCAGATGAATTAGAATATCAATAAGCGTCAGGTTCTTGTTGTTTTTTTGTTGTTTTTTGTAAGACAAGTAGGATACAACCAGTAAGTCAATCACATGCTTCGATCTGCTGGATACTTTTTTTTGGTGAGAGAAGGAGAGCTATGGACAGTTTTGAGTCAGAGCACTCTGAGTAAATCTTTAAAAGCACATAGAGATTCGAATGTTGGTCCTTTCGACTGCGAGACCCACTAACCACTTGTTCCATCACATTTTATTTCCCCTAAGTGTAGCACATTGTGACCCAGTGCCATCCGATTTCCAGCCACCTCAGACATGACCCTTACCTTGCTTTTAACGTTGCAGTGGCAGCACACGGTCCACAGGTACTTGAGGGTCCTCCACAGCAGGATGATGAAGAGCCCCCCGAAGAAGGTCACCATGGAGGAGGCGAGAAACGCCCACCACATGCGCTGCCCATTATTGTCACAGGGCACCTCGGACGAGAAGGGAATGACGACGTCTTGCATCTTGAAGATGAGGATGGAGTAGTCGACGGCGGCGGCTTTGGGCGGCGGAGGGTCGCTATCGCTTGTCCTCATAGAGCTGTCGCTGCCATGGGGGACCGTGCCATCCGCCTCGGCTAGCATGGGGGAGCCTTGGAGAGCCTTGGCCGGCGTCCCCAGCCCCACTCACCAGCCATAATGCCCGGGGAACCACGAGAACAAACAACCTCCCTTTTTTTCACTCTCTTTCTGGGGCTCCCGTCAATTGTTTAGCGCGAAAACACAAAACAGGCGGAAAAAGCAGCTCGACAGAAGTATTTAACATCCGAATTGGGAGTTTTGCCCAAAGAGAGACAACATGCGCGAGTCACCGCTCGCCATGGTAGACGACGACGACGACGGCCTGGAGCCGCCGATGACAGCTTTCGTCCGAGGGTGGGGGGGGGGGGGCGTGGGGGGGATCAACCTTCCAAAAAGAAAATAGTTTAATAAATAAAAAAGGAATAAATGGCTCCACGGTGGGGACACCTCGCTCTAGCCGTCTTCCATCCGAGCCTCCACCTCCTTCTCCTCTTCCTACTACCCCCTCGATGACACTTTCGCCGGGCGAGTGTTGTCAGGCTGTGGCGGGCGTTTGTGGCCAAAAGAGGCGCGGAGGACTACATGCTCCGGCGGCCGTCGTCAGTCGAGTAAAGGAGGCTGCATGTACTCGACCACTGGACGGGTGCGTGTGCGTGCTACAGGAGGGAGGGAGAGAGAGAGAGAGAGAGAGAGAGAGAGAGAGAGAGAGAGAGAAGAGAGAGAGAGAGAGAGAGAGAGAGAGAGAGAGAGAGAGAGAGAGAGAGAGAGAGAGAGAGAGAGAGAGAGAGAGAGAGTGTGCGTGTGTTGGTGTCTCCATCCGCAGCTGAGCGCCTGTCACGACGACGGGAAAACGCTCCACAAGGAGGCGCAAATGGGATCAAAACAAAAAGAAACTGTGATGAAGAATGTAAACTATATAAAATAACTATTTTCATTCTAGAACCTATTACAGTATTTGATTAAATATTGTATGGCAATAAGTCAATATACTGTATGGTTGTTTAATACAAAAAAAGTATATTTCAATAATTAAATAAAAATGTTCCTTTTGAATTATCCACAATTAACTTATAATAATCAAAAGGTTATTTAAATGAAAACATGTTTTATATTATAACTATTACAATTATAATATATTTCACTCGTTTGTTTTATGTAAACGTAGATCTATCAATTGAAAATAATTCAACCGAAATTTTCATTTTTTTATTTAATCTAAAAAAAATGTAATAACCAATTATAACAATCTATTCAAATGGTTTATTTTACTAACAATTGCACGTATTCATTTTATTAGATATGTTTTATTTAATTCTAAGTAGTGTAACATTTTTTTAATACAATAAAAATGTTAAATTGTTTATTTTACTGTTATCTTCACATTTGGTGTAACATTATTTATTTTAATGATAAAATAATATTTGAAGCACATTTTTGCATTTGTTTCCATTAATGAATTATTTGATTAAAAGTTGTATTTTACTGATATTGTTATATTTAATGTAAAATAGTTTACTTTAATTAAAAAAACATATTCTTTGTTTTCAGAAATCATGTAAGCTTATTATAAGAAGAGTCTTTATTAATTTAATACACATTTCATTTTTAGACTTATCCAATTACATTTTTTCGTATGTTTTCATTAACATTATTGAGGAAATTACCTTATTCTGCTTTCCATATGGTGTCAATTTTGAGCAGAATTACCAACTTTAATATAACTCCATGCACTCCTTGAAGCGTTGTTATTTTCCTTCTTTTTCTAGTCTGCTCTTAAATATTAGAAAACCTCTTTTGAATTTGGACCTCAGTTGACTCTGCAAGTGTACCTAATATTTTGACCTGCGGATCAAATCATTACGTGGCGCTTTCATTAAGCATAGTGCTTCTATGTATTACAGAGCGTTTGTCTTTTCATGGATGGGGTTTTCATTAAGTAAACAACTAAGGTGTGATGAATGTGCGTTCCAGCCATTACAGCTCACATAATAGGCTAAAAAAATGAACAGGTGCAGATTGGTGAGACATGACTGTCGCAAGAATACAAGGGCTCCTGTATCTGTGTAGCCAGGCCTAGCAAAGGATAGGAGGGGAAACAGCTGGCTCAAGGGGCCCCCCTGTATAACTGGAGACCGTAGGGAGCCGCGGTGGGCAGGTGCACTCTACCACCTGTGTCGCAAGCCTCCAAGAACACAAACCCTATGTGGACATTGAGGAGCAACTCGGGGGTCAAGCACAAGCCCTAATTGATTTACTGTGTCCCAATAACTTTGTCCATAATGTCTATCCGCGAACGTCTATATGCATGATTTACTGTCAAAGAAATGCAGATACCATGACTGAAATAGCGGCTGTAACTGAAGCATTGAAGTTGGGAAGGATAAGTTACAGACATACTTGCCAACGCACGATTACATCATTATTACTCATAAGTGTATACATTTATAAAGATACAGAAATGAAATGCTATAATTTTTATTTTTTATCATAAAATATTCGCTAGAATATATATTTTTTTAGAATAGCATTTTTGAACATTTTAGAATAAATCAAGTTCATAATGTTTTAGAATAAAATGTTGGGAAGTCTTTGTTTAAAAAAACAACAACAATATTTCGGAATGTATTTTTCAAGAAAACAAAATCATATTTCATAATTGTTAAAAAAAATGCTATATATATATATATATAAATATTAACCCGTTTTTTTCTTTGAACGTCTATCTTATTTAAAAACAGTTTAACTAGTAGAGCATTTGAGAAAATAATTTGTAGGATAAAATATTTAAAAAATATGTTTCAGGAATAAAATATTAGCCAAATATAGCCACAATGCAATATTTTCTGAAATTGAATATTTAAAAATGCTTATTTTAAATCAAAATTTTGGAATTAAAATGTTTTAATGTTTATATTATTTTAGAATATAATTTGTACAAGGTTTATATTTTAGAGTATTTCTAAAATATATTGATAAGTTTTGAATAACATATACTAAGCCAATAGCGTCTCATATGATTATAAATTTTCAAGTTTTTTTCGTCACTTTCAAAGCACTTTGCTTTACAAAACCAGCAGTTTCTTATAGACATTGAAGCAGCAGGTAAAAGAGAGTGCCCCCGGCTGGCAAGATGGGGAACTGCCACAGTGGGAAAAAAAAACAAGTTCCAAGACAATTAAACGTCACTGCAATTATTTCTTAATCTTTAATGTACAAAATTGAAAAAAACATAGATGTCGCTTAATTTTGTCCTCGAACAGGGTGAGAAGACCCCCACAGCAGATGTTGTGGTGCATGGTGTCACTCTCCAACATCTACTGTATTCTGTGGTGTTAACAAGCAACCCAAGAAAGTGATCATTTTCAGCTGTCAGGTGAGAAGCCTCTCACAAGAGAGGAGGAAGTCATGAGAAGTGCAAGTGTGAGAAAGTTTGGCGAAAAGGGTGAAATGTGGGTCTTTGAAAGGTGGCGGAGAAATGTGAGTAGCTGTCAAGAAGGCCATAAAAGTAACGATGGTGGACGTGAACAACATCACTTACATGCTGCTCACTTACCAACCGTCACGTGGTTAATTTCTTTGAGTTGCCGGAAAAAAAATTTGACGGTTGCAGCCAACTGTACAAGAAGCAGTTCGTGAACAATTCTTCCAAAAATAAGTTTCATACTGTTTATTGTCACTCCCAGTTGAAACTTACTGGCAAATTAAACTTTAAACAAATAGAGTTGCATGTGTTAAAAGTGACAACATAACTTTGTTTTATAAAAGTCCTCTCGCTCAAAGCTAACAAGATGTGAAACACCATAAATAACATTGATATAACAGTAGTTATAAACCACTTATATTTGAATACAAATGGTAGCATCGCATGCAGATAAACAGGCATATATTCTTTATCCTCTGCAAAGAACAACTATTATCAGTACAGCTCTTCTTTGTGTTACACTACAAAGTGTTTTATATTTGGGTGTTGGGCTGCCCCCTGGTGGCCAAGATGTACACTGCACACGCCAGAAAAAGATCCATTCAACTTTAAAAGATGACATCATGATGCAAAATCCGTTTCTTCGCATTGTGTTTATGCAATTGGCATATATGTTTTCATAAAAGAACAACTGTAGAGTGCTATTTTTCCTATAAAATAATTCACGCTACAAAAAAATATTCGTGGGACTGGATATTCCATATTTCCATTCATTTCAGTGGGGGGGGAAAAAAGAACATTTGAGCAAAAAAGTGTTTTGCGCAAAACCTGTAAATCACTGTATTTGTTTTCTTAATGTGCTCTAATAAAGATCCCAGTCTATAAAAAAATCATTGTAAGAATTAAATATTGTCAAGTGTCAAATATTCAAGTTTTTTTAAAGTCTCTTTTTCTCTTCATTATTTTGTTTATTATTATTATCTCTGTAAAGGCAGAGATTTTGACGGTGCTTAAGTGGATACATTTGTATTCTGTAGCTGAACCTAATGACGCGGCCGGCGAGGGTACGACATTTCGTACAACGGGAGCAACACAATTAAACACTGAGAGTCTAAATTGTGATACAGACAAAAAACAAAATACTTTTATTGTCATGTTATTGTCTCAACATATAAATCACATTCTGTTCATATAAAGAGACGTTCAATCAGTACCTGGCATTGCATCGACAACCACTCCGTGTTGTGTCCCGCATTTTCCACTAACATGCTATCTACACAGAAAAATAGTAACATTACACTTTGCTTACTTTTTTTTTTTTTTTTAATAGTTATTTTTAAAGCCCAATAGTTAAACTGGTGGACCACATTTCCTTTGAAAAAAACTGTGCAAGAATATATCTCCCTTTTTGTTTTTGAATAATTCAAAGGTATGATCCTTTTATCTCGTCAGAATAAAAAGGCCCTTGATGAAATGTAAGGAACTGATGTGACGCATTAAAAAAAAAGAAGTTTATTAGTTACAGTAGAAATGATAGTACCTAGTATCGGTAATCTACTGAAAACCTGGCAACAGTTACATGTTTACAGTTCACAGCTAAACAAGTGCAAAACAAACAAACATAAAAAGGGGTAAAAACATTTTTTTAAGTGGATTTTGGCACGAGAAAATACAGTTTGTGGGAAGGCCGTTCATAGTTCTTCGTCCCTCCTCAAAACAAAATTAAATAACAATGAAAACGTCACTAAAAGGATGATGAGTTCAGATATTACCCTGCAAAATGTTGCTTCATAGTGTCTCTTCTTTTCAGGAGAACATCGATAAGTGACTGACAAAGAACCACAGAAAGAAAAAAAAACATGCTAACATGACTGCCGGACCTTCCTAGGCATGTGACCTAGTGAAAATACATAGAATATAATCTTTTATATATAGATTTATATACTGTATATATATTTATATTTATATATTTGTCTGTGTGTGTCTGCATACTCTATGTTGTTAAATACATGTTAAAAAGAGAGAAGGATATAGTTACACAGTGGTCTGTCTAGCCCTGGAGTGCATTCTGTGGAGTTGAACCCGTTTGGATGCCACATCGGCCTCCTACCTTCTTAAAACAAACAAACAAAAATAATACAAGGTGGACATTGTCACGCACTTACATACTTGGGAAGGGGGGGTGGGGGGGCTGCTTGGAGATCAGTCGTCTTTTACAGAAGGCACTTTCCGAAAGGCCCATAATAAACGCTGGCACACACCCTGCTACTAGAAAGAGGACACAAATGCATAGAGCTAACGTGTGGATGCCGTCATCGCGGGCAGTGTGAGCGCAGCTACAGTACGTCATGACAACCACCATGACACTCGTTACAACAACTACTACAACAACAACAACAGCAGACTCAACACAAACAAAATCCATCATAGATGTCAGTCGGGTGCATAATTGTTAGGGGGAGGTCCATCAATGCAAACTACTACACGGACAAATTCTTACCAGATGAGTGTTAGGACCATGATGAAAAGTAAAAAAAAAGAGGTCATTTTACAATAATAAAGTCTAAATTTTATGAGAGTAAAGTCGTAATATTACGAGGTCATTTTACAAAAGTAAAGTTGCATTTATAAAAGAATAATGTCATAACATGAAGGAAAAAGTCATCATTAAAATAATTATTTTATGAGAGTTAAGCTGTAATTTTCCCAAAAAGTCACAATTAAATGAACATTAAATCATAACAGTACAAGAACATGGTTGATTTGCCACAATTAAATTTCAAATTTTGCAATACAGTGGTCCCTCACTAAACTTAATTAATTCATTAAATTGCTGATTTTTATTTGGGTCAATTTATGCTGCTATTTTTTATCTTTTTTTTGTAAAATTTGAGTAAATCCAACAATCTATTACATTTTTTTTAAACTCATTTGCTCCCAAAAACGTATAAATAATTTATATTTTATATATTACCATGCTCACAAAGATGTACCGATAAGCTTAAAAAAATTTTTTTTTATTTTGATGCAGCTTCAGAACTGAAGAGAATGCCTCAGCCTCAGAACTGAAGAGAATGCTTGAAGCAATGTAAGTTATTACAAAAACGGCCAGCAGGTGGCAGCAGAGATCAACAAGGGCCATGTTGCAAAAAGCTCTTTTCCCCTCAGTTCTAAACAGATTAATGAATAATGATGACATTTAGCTATATTCTAATGCAAATTGCTGCAAAACAGATAGAAATGTACTTCTTTTGACACTAATCTTTCTTTTGGTAGGTTCCATTTTTTTTATAGCAATAGAACACAACATTCTGTGGGCCTTGTAAAATCTGTCAAAATCTAGTAAAACAGCCGGGAGTGTAGGGGGTTGTTTCAGTGAAAATGGCTGGGAGTTAATGAGTTAGACAAAATATAGAATATTTGGTAAATTGAGAAACACGTTCCATGGTAAGTTTTAAAAAATGTGGACATTTTTCTTTTAATTCTTCTTAGCAAGTCAGTGTCCCATCAGTGGTGAGCTATTTTTAGGACAGACCAGTTACCTTTACATGCTGGCACCTACACTGTAAGGCCAATGTATGTTTCATTAACCCCCTCCCCCCCTCCTCCATGCACTGCAGGAGACATAGAATAAACAAGTTAATAGAAGGGAATGAACTTCAAAGAGGATTCTTGTTTACGCAAAAAAGAGCAAGAAACATGGTATTAGCGGTTAATGAAGAAAGAAAAAATAATATCTTTTTTTAACAAACTACGGAAATTCACCTATTGCGGGTGGAACGCGTCACCCGTGGAAAGTGAGGGAACACTGTACTCATCATTTTACAAGAATAAAATCTCAATTAAAAAAAATATATATACATTAAGACAGCAGTTCAGGATTAAAAAAATATATATGTTGGTATTTTCTTGTAATTTCACTCCTCCTCCACCCCCTTTTCATTGTGGCCCTAACACTCCACTGTGAACATCATTAGCGTGACGGTTTTGCGTACACAACAGAGGGCATCGAGGCAGTTTAGGGTCACTGGAGTCAATAGTGAAAACAAACACACACGCAAGCACGCGCACACACATTCAGCGCACACACATATATACACCACTAAGGAGTCCTTCAGGGAAGACTGAATGAGCTTGAAGGTGGAGAGCCAGTGCTACGTGCCTGCTCTGGAGTACTTCGAGAAAATCAAGAAAAAAATAGATATCAATAATTTACAACTTAGAATTTTACAACCATTGTATGTTGTGAGGAGGGTTTCATGAATGAGTGTTGAAGATGAGAGCTCTCTTTGCCCGCTTAAAGGCAGCCCAGCGGAGTCCACAGGACTTTACTTTGTTCTTGATCCACTATAGTCATGATCTGAGTGCAAATGTACGGGAGGGAGCCGCCTTGGACGATACCTGCGATGGAGACGTATTACATTAAACATACTGAAGCAATGTGTACACACACACGCGCACCCCCGCCCCCCACACACAAAGTCTTTGTATCATCGTGGGCATATCTCATTGACATGATGCATTTCCTAGCCCCTTCCCCTAACCCCAACCATCAAAAATTATTGCCTATCCCAATTCCTTACCCTAACCTCAACCATAACCAAATTAAAACCTAAACTCTAAAACCAAGTCTTGACCCTCAGAAAGAGGTCTGAACTTGTGGGGACCACCAAAATGTCCCTACAATTTCAAGTTGGTCCCCACAATGGTAGTTAAACCTGGACAAAAGCGCACACACACACACACCTGTGAAGAACTTGCTGTAGTCCTGCTCGATCTTCTGTGCACTTTCAAACTGCTCCTTGGAATGTTTTTGAGACACTTTGTCTCGCAGATAAACAGGATCCTTCTGCTCCCTGGGAACAAAGGTGGACACGTTAGTTACAACACCGTAATGGAGCTATAGGGTTAAACTGTTTATCACCATTTCAGTTTTCCTGATTTAATTTGGAATTTATCAAGAAGCTCCCTGACTAAATTTATTAGTAGATCATTCAAAATCAGTGGAGTTCTAGAAACAGTCATGCTGAATTGGAATCTTGAGCAGTGTGCCCAGCAAATCAGTGACAATCTCAACGGGTTTCAGAATGGGCTGAGATGTGACAGGTAACCTTCTGCCCTGGTAAGACCCAGAGCATGATTGTGTCCCACAAAAAAACATCTGCAGACCAACCTCCATCCCCAGGTAATATTTCAAAATACTGCACTTGAGGAGTCAGAAAACATCACCCTCCTCAGGGTGACCCAAAACAACACTATGAGTTGGGTGCCCCATGCTGTCGAAAAAGCAAAAAGTGCTGCACGTTTGCTGGGCATGCTGTACAGAAGCAGAAGCTCCATCTCTGCGGAAAGTCTTTCCCATCTGTACAGATCATGCATCAGAAGTACCTTTGAATATGCTTCCCCTGTGTGATATGGAGCACCAGCCTATGTCCTAAAATCCTTCGACCGGCTACAGGACAAGTGTCAAAGAATGTTCCCAAACCATCCTGTGGAACCGCTCTCTGTATGCCGAAATATAGCTGGTCTCTCTGTAGTCCACCAGGCGTTCCATGGGCACTGTCCTCCTGCAGCTTGTCAGACTGTTTTGTCATGGGGACTCTATATCATCAGGCGCAAAACGTCTCGCACAGCCCACCAGAGCAGGAACTTTGTCCCTTACTATACGCGACTACGGAACAATCTCCCAAGCAACATCGTGGAGACCGAAAACCCTGCAAAGTTCCGTTCCCTTGCCACAAGCCCATTATTTGTCAAATTTCTAGTGAGCTCCACCTTAGATAGATTTGATGTATTCAAAGTGTAGCTTCTAGCCATAAGGGGGGGGGGAATACAACAGAGTCAGCAATTTTTATTGTTATGGTGTCTGCACTTACTTGATCTGCTTGGCATTTTTGTAGCGGACAAAGACAACGATGGGATAAATGTGAACACTGTGGAGCCTCTCGATAGCATGTGGCGCAATGTCTAGCAAACAGTGACAACCCTGCAATGGAAAACAAGCAACAAAATCCGTCATAAGCCAGAGGGGATACAAAAAAAAAAAGATTTGCCGATCGCAGACGTCTTTACTGATGTCTGATAAGAAGTACGAAAAATCCTCATCACTAGAGATTAAGAAGAGACATAGGCAGAGTTATCATTTTGGATTAAATGGGGCAAATACCTTATCTGTTATTTCCTTTATGGATGCAACCGTGGTCACATCAAAATGGCCGCTGCGCCGCTTGTAGTCGATGAAGAGGCAGTCTTTGACGCCTCGCTCGATGGCTTGTTGGGACGCCTTCATCACCTCTGCAGACAAAAGATAAACACATTTGCTCAATTTAATGTGTCTATATTGTCTATTACAGTGTTTTCCAATATTTTAGCCAAGAAAATATCATAAAAAAGTGGATCATAAACAGGTTAATGATCTTCTTTTATAGCAAGTGTTTTTTTTCTTAAATTAATTTGATAACAGTAATTATGCTATCAGACTAATGTTATGTATCTTGTGCAATCTAGTGGAAGAGCATTTCATTGTTCTGGAACATTCCATTTGTATGTCCACTATGCTGCCCTCCCATTATACATCTAATTGAAAAAAATTAATAAAAAATCAACACAGACATTTGACTTCACCTAGCAAACATCTGAAGAACTTCCCCGGAGATTCCTTGACAAGCATCTCCTTGACGGCGTCCGTTAGTGGGCCGAGGACCAGCACAGGTCTGGGAGAGGCGCACTCCACCTTCTGGACCCTCTGGTAGGCCAGACTAACACAGTCTATAACACAAAAACAACACGTTATAATGACATCATCACGTGGGACTGCTAAGGTTCCGACAGTGTTGGCGTGCGCGCTCGCCTTCCAGGAAGGGAATGGAGTCGGTGCTGATGGCGTCAAGAGCCACCGTCTCCTTGCTGTCTTTGGAGCTGCTGCGCTTGTGCTTCTGCTTCCTCCTGAAGAAGGAGCGGCGGGCGGCAGCTGAAAGAGTCTTGCCGGATTCTTCCTTCATCTCGGTCATGCTGTGTCGCCGGTAGAACTCTTGGTCCATCCTGGAACATCGGAACTTGGGTTAATTGCTATTGTAGTCTGCAACAAAAACTCGAAAGCATAGTGAGCATCTTCCAGCAGTTTATGAAACTGACGGGTTAGTCCATTGTCGTTTCTTCTACTAACCTTTTATGTAAGCACTGTACAAATGACACAACGGCATTTCAAATTTTTGTTAATCAATTATTTATTATTATTATTAAATTACTTAGAATAGTGTTTAATTTTTTTTATTTTTTTACCCCCCTTGTGGAATTTCAGTTAAGTGGATAAAACTGATGCTTTATTAAAAAAAAAATTATGAATAAAGAAGGAGCCTACAGAATATACATGGACATTAAAAAAATAGGGGGTGTTTTGTATTAGAATTTTTTTTAATAGAATGTTTTCTCACAAAAACATTTTATGTTTTGCCAAAAAATAACATTTAAATGAATTGAAATGATTGCTAAACATTTTGAAAATGTTTTTTTTTTGATTATTTACTCAAAGTATTTATTTAAAATTGTCAAAACTAGTAAATTGTACATTTAACCACAAAATGTCATAAATATTTTTTCAAATGAATAACATTAAATGATATATTCAGTAACATTGCTTTATATTTTGTCAAATATTGCATTGTGTATTTAAGAACAAAATATTTTTATATTAGATCACAAAAAGAACATTAAATGAGTTACGTAAAAATGCATGCATTTTGTCCCAAAAGGACCAAATGTATATGTCACAAAAATAGTATAAATTTTGCCCTCATTTTAAAGAAGCAGAGATGGCTTTAGTATTCAGAAAGAAAAACAATAGGGTTTTTAAAAATGAACATTAAAATGTCAGTTTTCTACTAATTGCAAAGCATTCCTATTGAAAACGTAAAAAAACAAAATTCCTGGTCTACTTTGGATACAGCAATGTAAACAGAAAAAAACATTTACATTGGATGCACAATTTTCTGCCAATGTGACTTCAGTGTAAGCATTGTGAAATGCATTAATTGATTGAGGATGCATGTACACACAAAAACAAAACAAAAAACTAAAGCAGTGAAGTAGAATTGAGCACAACGGCCTACAGCATAAATGCGGCCATTGACACGATATTGATATGCTATTGCCCCACCCCAAGGCAAAAATAAATAAATAAATGTGTGTTTGTATTAAGCGTGAGGTGCATTGTATTCTGCACCCACATGTATTTGCTGGGGACCTGCCCCCTCTGGATCTGCTGTGCGTTCTCGTCCAGCTGCCAGGCCATCCACGTCCCGAAGCTGCCCTTTGGTAACGACTCGTCCACGTACAGGATGTCGTCCTTCTTGAACGTCAGGTCCCCCTCGGCCTCGCCCATGCGGTCATAAAGTGCTCTGTGACGGGGGCAGAGGCGGATATATGGCGAGTTATGATAAGGATGGTGGAAAGGTGAGGCGAGGCGAACGTAAAGTTGATGAGAACGGCAGATGCGACGCCACGGTTTGGCGGCAGAACAAGATAGGGAAGTATGAGTTTATCTGCACACACCGTAGGCTTCATTTCCCCAGCAGCCTATCTTTGACAGCCAGGCTGACTGAGTGTATTTACTGCACATGACATCACCACCATACTTGCCTATATGGCAAGTGACTGCAGCTGCTGCTGTGACGCTGCTTCCCTCCTACCGCTCCTCCACAGAACACTCAATACAAAAAAAATAAAAAAATAAAAAAATACAATACAACGTGACAATTTCTAAGCTTCATTTTCCATTCAGACTCATATGGGAAAATTGGTTTCTAAGTTTCACCAAATCCTACTAGCATCCCAGAGGGTGTCCCAGACAGTGTACATTTTAGTAAGGACCTGGAAAAGCCTAAGCACCAACTTAAAAAGGATGTTGGTGGTGGAGCGCGTGCAGAGAGTAGAGATGAGGTAACCCAAATTGGACATTTAGAATCACAGAGAGGATCTGAGACATAATTGGTTAGATGAGAAAGATCCCTGCTTGTCCAAGGGCCGCTCCGGTGGCTGCTCTATTAATAGCAATGTGGACACACACGAGGATGCTTGGGGAAATTAATGTGGTCTTTTTAAAATGAGCATGTGCGTAACGTGCGCTTATGTGTGTACCTAATATAAAAGCCATCTCCCGGAACGTCTTTGAGCACATTGAAGTCATCCGCTCGATGCTGCACCTTGAACGTGACAGTCTCTGCCGGCTTCAACATCTCCACATAGACTTCTTCTGCTGTCTTGTTCTTCATATTCACCAAGTTATACTGCAAAATTAGCCCAGGACAAGATAAGAGCATTGTTATTAGCGGTGGTGTGCACTTATCTGATAAATCATTTGCTCCATCTTACATGGGCCACATGAACTTTCAGCTGAATTACAAAGACGGCATATTGATTTGGGCTGCCAGCAGGGAAGAGAGCAAACAGGAGGGAAGATTGAAGGACGGAAAGGGTGACAGAGCTGCATGCTAATTCCATGAAACGGTTCCTTCCCTAGACGGAGAGGGTGTGCCAGGAACGCTTCATTACAGGGTGTCTGCAGCGATCAGCAAATCTAATTGAATGCTTTTTAATGCTGTTTTTAAAGTAACTTAAAACTAATTTATTGCCCTTGTCATACTGCATATATACACACACACGCACACTTATACATACACAAATGCACATACTGTTTATATATTAGGGCTGTCAGTCAATTACAATTTTAAATTGCAATTAATTGCATGACTTCCATTAACTTGTGATTAATCACAAATTAATCTTACGTATCATATTAAATTAGAGTTGTCAAACGATTCAATTTTTTAATCAGATTAATCACATTTTAGAATTCTGATTAATCGCGATTAATCGCCTAATAAAAAATGTTTTTTTATCAAAATGTTCCCCCCGCCAAATTTGAAGAGCACCAGTGACATGTTAATTATTTTTGACAGTTAATATTATGAGGACGTCTTCAATATTTTGACCTTTTTTGTAGGGATGTAACGATAACGGCAATATCATGATATCGCAATATTAAAACTGCCACAATATATCGTCGTCGTCATGTCACGATATTAAAAGCAGCACATCTGTTAAAAAGTCGGGTTGATTTCCATTTGTGCAGTTCTAGCACCCTCTGGTGCCTAGTTTTTTAGTGCAGTTTGAGTTTAATTTTCACAAGGCATCTTTTGGCCCTTCTATGTTTAAAATCCACGCTAATAGTCAGATGAAGGGGAACGTAATATGCTTGTGAACAGAGTCAATATGTGGAGGAACTCAATGTCTGCTTGCATTAGTAAGTGCCTCAATATATATATGATATTGATATATTTTTATATATAATATTTATAATATTTTTAATTGCTGTAATGTAAAAAAAGCACAATATTGTGGGGGTTTTTGTACAAGCTTTTTTTTTTACAATATTGTGACCTTTTTTTGTATCGCCAACCTTCCCACAATATCATGATAATTATCGTATCGTGACCTTCATATTGTAATAATATTGTATTGTGATGTTTGGATATCGTTACATCCCTAATTGTAAGTAATTCATAATTATTTGAAGCTAAAAGAAAGTATACTGAACAGTTAAAAGGAGTGTGAAACATTAAGTCAGATTTGTTTTGTGGTAATTTCTTTCATTAGTGTTTCATTTTGGACATTGGTGACAGGAACAGTACATTTTCAAAGCAAGCAACTCTTGGACTACAGGCCATTTTGTTCACTAGTTACCAGTCCCCACAAATACTTTTTTTTTAATGACATTTATTATTGCTAAAGTGTGTTACCGTGACTCCGTTGCACAACGTTACTTGTGAAATTAAGTATGAATGAACAATGACTTCAATCAATTGCATTTAAAATTTGAATGCCTCTCGTCATCATATGTAATGCTTTTTAATGCCATTTAAGGCCTACATTTTCGCACACAAAAATATTTAATGAGACTTTTAATGTTTTTAATGACCCGCAAAAACCTATTATTATGATTTGGTATTTTACACGCATGTAATTCGCCCAAGTGAAATAAGAGAATGCTGACAGAGAAGATCAATGGAGCATAATAAGCAGTTAAAAAAAGAAAGGAGCCTATTTGATCTGTGCTTGACTCCAAAGTAATGACTACATTTGTGGAATGCCAGGAGACAAATTCTTTCAAGATATTTCCACCACAGCTATTTATGATCTGCTGTTGGAAATCTACACTAGACGTGATTGTCATTCAGCTTGTTTAAACTCCCTCAGAATTCCAATACTTCCACATCTGGTTGCATGTGGCACGTGCAATTAAGTTTTTACAGGTGCAAACCGTTGGTAAATCAAACCCTAAAAATGTGTAACATCTGAGAAATCCAGCTATACCTCCAAAATGAGGTCACCAGGACGCAGGCCGTCAGCCCCTCTGGCAGGACTGTCCTCGTCCAGACTATCTATGTAGACGCCCCGCAGGTTCCCTCCGCATAGCGTGATTCCCACCTCTACCCCAGGCCGGTGAACCGTCACCAGCCGCGGCTCGCCCGCCTTTTTGTTGCCATCAGAGTGCATTCTGGGAGACAACAAGGACAGATAGTGTCGTGGTGTGACCATAGATAGTTTTGCTCTTTAGTCCTTTGTACACACAAGAGAGGTTGTATTGACCTGATATAGTTTCGCGGGCTGGTGGTGGGCGTGGTTTGTTTGGAGGATGGCGTGAGCGTGCCCTCGTCCTGTTCGCTGAGCGTATCAATGGCGGAGTTTTCCGGGGTGGCGGCGCCGCTCCCCTGCGGTGTGGACTGGGTACTGACTGGCTCGAGGCGAGAACTGCAAACAAGTATAGAAGCAGGCACAAACTATAGTCCATGAATTTAGAGTTTTCATTAGCTGTAAAATGACAATCATAATCATCCAAAATAATTTTAAATGTATTTCTTTGAGTTTTACTTTAATTGAACTGAAATTGGTTATTTATTGCAGTTATTTAAATTGATTTTTTTTAATGTGGCTTCTCCCAGCAAATTACCTAATAGTTTATGAAAGGTAAATCAAACATATATAAAATATAAGCATATAAATGATTTACTGTATATATTTTTTAAATAATTCATAATATTAAATACATTGATACGTATTAAATCAAAATTTTAAAGTTATAAGACTTTTTAAGTACTAAGTAGACAATTCCTGCTTCAAAGCCTTCCTCAGGGTCACTGTGGTAACTTAAAAACTTGAAACCTGCCTTGGCTGTATAAAAATTAAAGCTAAAACTTTTGGGGGAGTCGGAATTGAGCTCAAACTCTGTCAGAGGACAAGAGTGTTACCTGGATCGGGAGTGGTTGCCCAGCTGGTACATGTGCGGGTTGTACTGGGCCATGATGGTGATGGTGTCGCATTGCTGGCCAATGATGAGGCGAGCCTGCTGCTCCGTAGCATTTCGCAAGTTGATGCCATTGAACTGAAAAAGGAAGACGGGTTGAATTAGGTCCAAACGACCCACATCTTACAGGCATATCATGAGGTACACAAGGGCAATCGGACAACTAAGCTATTTGTGTTCTTGCCTCCAATAACTGGTCTCCGTACTCCAGTCCTGCCTGGTGGGCGATGCTACCTCCAGTAACTTTAGAGACAAAGATACCGCCGTTCTCCCCACTTACTATGGAGATGCCCAGAGGCTCGGCACCTTTGTGTACGATAACGTTGCGGGGTTCCTCAAGATAAGGCCTGCATATAAAGAGCAAAGTTTCTCAATTTCTCAATGATTTGTTTAGGTGTCTCGTAAAGTGAATGCCACTATTTGAGGAAAATTGCCTGTTTTCTTAACACGTGATTGTCAGTTTCCATTTAGTCACCATGAGGTATCCAAAAAGCTTAGAGAATGGTGTGTGTGTGTGTGTGTGTGTGTGTGTGTGTGTGTGTGTGTGTGTGTGTGTGTGTGTGTGTGTGTGTGTGTGTGTGTGTGTGTGTGTGTGTGTGTGTGTGTGTGTGTGTGTGTGTGTGTGTGTAATCCCTACATATGAAGCGGGATTGACATGAACTTTGTTTGTCTTCATGACAAGTCGGCATTGGTCATGACAATTCCATGAAGGAAGATCAGAGGGATGGATTAGCAGCCAGAGACGAGGGCCAAACAGTGGCGTACAAACATTGCCAAGCCCAAAAGCTCGAGGTTGAGTAATACTAATAATGCCGTTGCGCAACATACACACTGCAGACTGCAGGATTGCTAGGCTTCCAGCCAATATACACACATGCGTATTGACCGTGTGGACGTCACATGCAATATCTAAGAGGGATTTCCCCCATGTGGGGTGGGACAAGTGCAGAAAGGACAAATGTATAATAATATACAGTGGTGCCTTGAATTATGATCTTAGTTTGTTACGTGACCACACTAACAACTCAAAACACTCAAATCTCAACTACTCTTTTCCCTAATGAAATTAATGGAAACGCAATTACCGGTAGTCTGCTCCAGTGCCATAAATGAGAAAAAAAAACAGTACTCACATTATTATTAAGGATGTCCCGATCCCGATCACGTGATCGGAAATCGGGCCTGATCTCGCCATTTTCATCTGATCGGAATCGGGCGAAAAAAGAAAAGATAAAAAAATTTTTTTTTTAATTTTATCATTATTACTTTCTGAAGGGCTACAAAGCATCAAAAGAACACAGATATTGCCCAAAAAAATAAAAAATGTTTTATACTATTCAATGTTGCAACAAAGCCGGAAAGCGTGGAAGTAAACACAGCAAATGGGTGAAGCTAGCATTATGTAACAATGCTAATGTCTGCAGTATGGAAATATTTGTGTTATGTGGAAAGTAGCGACAAAAAGGATTGAAATGTTTTACTTGGTTAGTTGGTTTAAATCACTGCTTCACACCCCCCCCCCCCCAAAAAGAGACAATTTGGGTGCACTTATCTTTTGTCTCTAATACATTGCTGAAGTAACGGATTGGTACTCTGCATCGTCAGATCCTCAAAATCAAGTGACTCGGACTCTGGCACAATAAAATGTGATCGGGACATTCCTAATTATTATACTATATACATTCATGACATAATTCAATAGAATGTAAATAATTAAGTAGTACATCACGATAATTCAACGGGCATTGTGCTGCTCATTTTGGTTTGCACACCTGAGCAATGTCATTTTCAGTCGACAGCAAGTGGCAAAATAGCTTCATCCAAAAGATGGATTAAAAAATGGGTTGACTTTGCTGCTTAACTCATATTCCACAAATGTAATATTAATCAGAATGCCGTATTTAGACTAGTGAGTGCACATACAACATTTTACTTTAAAGAAAATGTTTGACTTGACTTCCCCTTCAAGTCTGCCCACTTAAGTCGAGGTACCACTGTATATTCGAACCATATGTAGAAACAAGGGCGCTCCTCTTGTGGTGTTCCAATGCAGCATGCAAACGACTAGCAACTAAACAAAATTCAAGCGTTTTCTCTGGGGTAAAATGCACCACAACATCTACTTTTGCATTCCACATGGCGCATAGGATTTTCTGCCTCTGTCCGTGGCATCTGCCTAACAGCAGATAAGCAGGTGAACGACGGGGGCTCGGGTACAAGGAACGGGGTGGTAGATTGGGAGGCGGTCGTTGCCTGGCATTGCAAGGCCGGCAGCGCCCTGAGGCAGAACGAACCTGAGGCTCCTGAGAGAGGAGAACCTCGGCCTTGCGGCAAGAGGTATCCTTAGAAAAGATCGGTTACGGTAAAGAGATCTGGAAAGGGGAGGTTGGGCGGAGAAACGGGAGGCAGATAAGAGAGGAGGACACACATACATCATAGTGAGACAGTAACACACGTGTGATCACTGAAGGCTGCTGTCGTGCCAAACGAGACAAACAATGTTGAAGGACAGAAGAGAAGCAAGTGATAAGCACAGGAGACAGCCTTTCTTGATGTCACTGAGGGGCCGCAGTAGCTCTGACAGTGATGGACTTGTTGCTTTGCAACACCTTTGGAGTCTTCAAGGAGCATCTCTGAGGCAAGCGTTTGAGATGATCCTTATTATCACCATCTCCATCACTCACCCTGCTACATCACTTTTACTCAGTGCAGTCCCACAAGAGACAACGCTCTAATCAACTTGTCAGCAGAGTCAAAAATATCAAGAAGCATCAGCGTAACGCAGACTTGCCACCCAGACAGGAAATGACAGACGCGCATCTTCGTACCTGTCCTTCCTGCGGTCGCCGACCGGCACCGGGCTGACCGAGATGCGAGGCAAGGTGGAAATGGAACCTTGCGATTGGTTGCTGGCGAAGGACGACGTCTCCAGGTTGAGCGGCGACTGCGGCGGTGTGATGAGGCTGGGGCTGCTGCACTCTGAATGCGAGAGGGAGCCTGCATGGAAAACCACTTGGGTGAGAGAAGGAAATGGAACATTTACACCTTGCATGCAGACACTGCACAATACAGCGAAGTGTGAGCACAGTTGTCATGTCACGCCAACCTAGAGTCACAGGATTTTTTGTAAATTTAATCTAACACCATTTCCAAAAGAAAATTAACAGTAAGATATTGCTCCAACATTACCAAGACAACCAAACCCAGTGATCTTGAGGCCATCTCAGCTGACTTTGGGTGAGACGTGGTGTACAACTCGGACTGTTCGCCAGCCAATCACAGGACACATTGACAGACAACAAGCATTCAAACCGAATGATAAATTAGAGTTTTCAACATGCATGTTTTTGGAGTGTGGAAGGAGAAGGAGGACCCAAGAAAAACTCAAGCACAGTGAGAACATATAAACTGTACACAGGAATAGATTGGCTGGGATTCCAACCCGGGAAATCTCAAATGTGAGGCAGACATGCTCACCACTACGCACTATGCTACCATGTTTTTATTACCATGCTGAAAATTAAGTTAGCAAGCAAAAACACAAACGGCTTAAACTTACATTATGTTTGATAGACAATTAGCAGCGGTAAAGGGAGATAATGTTTCAGAAAGGAAATAATTGTTATATGTATACTTAATTTATGACAGATTAGTAAACCCCAAAAATGTATTTACAATATGTTGCACCAGTCTAAACACGGCATTTTGATTAATTAATTGATTGATTTTGATTGCGGTTGTGGAATGTGAGTTGAGCAGGAAAATCTAACAGTTTTTATCCATCTCAGGGGGCGGCCATTTTGCCACTTGCTGTCAACTGAAATTGACATCATAGTTGCTCATGGCTCAGGGAACGACCAATCATGGCTCAGCTTCAGAAAAGAGGTGAGCCATGATTGTTTGTTACCTGAGCAAATGTGATGTCATTTTCAGTCAACGGAGTGGCAAAATGGCCGCCCCTTGAGATGTAACATTAACACCTGCGGCTTACAGTCGGGTGCGGCTTATATGTGTAACAAACTCGAGTATTCCCCAAATTTAGCTAGCGCGGCTTATAGTCAGGTGCGCCTTAAAGTCCAGACATTACTGTAATTCAAATTCCACAATCACAATATTAATCAGAATACCGAGTTTAGACTGTGATGCTGCATAGAACATATTTTTGTCAAGAACATTTTGGGGTTTTACTTGCCCTGTAAAATCTGTGGCAAAAGGTTACACCTGTTCTTGTTTAACCCATTAAGGCCGGGAGCGCGGATATGTCATTTTGTTTTGTTTTGCCCAATTCTTGGTTTCTTAGCCGATTAAATGAATCAGAATATGCACGAGAGGGTGACGTGGGCCTCATAGCATGTCCTGGAATTTTATTTGAGCGTTTATGGTTGATGCAGATTCTAGTTATTAAATAAATGACGCTATTGACGACGGCGCAGGAGGAATTCGAATCAGTGTAACGAGCCAACAGTGACATATTGTTAAGAAATATGTTTGTAGACAATGAGGACATTTTGACGGCTTTGCAACAGAATGGATGACGAATAATTACCACAACACCCCCCGAGGTTATTACAACTGCGCTCCAGTGTTGAAGGTAAATATATTTGGAGTTATATACCCGCAAACATTTGTTTGTTGATTTAAAAAATATATATATTGAAGGTTTATAATAATAAATTTAGGTTTGTGTGAACGCCACAGGTGTAAGCTCTGAAATTTTTGGGGAATTGGGGAATCTGCTTCAGGAGATATCAATGATTTTTAATATTGTTGAATTTCCTGGAAAACTTTAGGTTTTCGGGGGGTGACTTAAAAGTCACCCTTAGGTTTTAGAGGCATGTTTTGCCAGGCGCTTAAGGCCTTAGTGGGTTAAAGAGAATGCATTTTTATTTGAAGCTATTTTAATACTTGATTGGGCCATACCTCTATCTGAGCCCAGCATAGAGCGAGGATAGCGAGGAGTAGAAGGAATCTTGATCCTCTCCGCCCGGTATTGGACATTATTAGAAGAACCTGCAGTCAAATTGAGACGGCAGAGGAATGAATGGGGGTAATGTCCAAAAACAGAGCGTGACAGGGGAGTGAGTGACTTTCACGTGTACGTGCGTGCGTGCGTGCCAGACTGACCGAGTCGTGCGCTGGAGGGCAGTGAGTGTGTACCGTGTGACGCTCGGCTGCTGCGTGACGACAAGGATTCGGCATAGTCACCGCCCCGCTTCTGCTGGCTGAGATCCAGGCTCAAGCGACCCTGATGTTGAGGGCTAGCAAAGGAAGAGGGTGAATCAAGCCTTCGGAAATGAAATTATGCATACAATGCTCATACAATTCTATGAATATGCAAGATATTTCACAGTTAATTAAATTGATGGGCTGACCTGAACCGCCACTGTTAAACATTAAAGCGAACCAACACTAATTGGATTTAATTATATGCTTTTGCCCGTTAGGGAACAGACTCATTTAAAACCATTAGTCATCAGGAGAAGCCAAAAAAAGAATCACTGAGAAGAAGACTTGCCTTGCTCTAAAGAGTTTTTTTAAACACAATAACTGTGTCTTAATTCAATGGCTGTTTTTGAAGGCCGGTGACATCATAAGGGCAAGTGACGATTGACCACTAATAAGGCCTTGTTTTCCTTGTTTTTCAACCATCCTTTGCCAATACACGATTGCTTATCTACACTCCAGACCACAAAAATAAAAATGTGGACCAATTCTGACTTCCCCGACATCAGGGTTGACAAACTCATTTTAATTCAGGGGCCACTTTCACCCAGATTTGATCTCAAGTGGGCCAGAAGAGTACATTTGTGGTCTAATAAACTATAATAGAGACAGATCAAAATATTTATTGCTTTTTTGGTGCTAATAATTACACATATATTCTTTATTTTTATCTTGCTGCAGAGCAATCTTGACAGAACTAGCGCAAAATGTTTGCATCAAATCGTGAGTAATAGCTAAATTCCGAAATGTAATTTAACTAATTCACTCCCGGCCAATTTTTTTTACTGAAGCCACCCCCTTCGCCCCCGGCTGTTTTACTGGATTTTGACTGATTTTGCAAAGTCCACAGAATATTCTGTTCTATTGCTACAAAAACATGGACCCCCCACCAAAAGAAATATTATTTTCTTTCATCAGGAAAAAAAAATTATATTTGTATCTGTTTCCGTTTTGCAGCAATTAGCATTAGAATATAGCCAAGTTTCATCATTATTCACAAACCTGTTGAAAACACTGGCAAAAGAGCTTGTTTCAACATGGCATCTCTTGTACTCTGCTGCCACACCGTTTTTTGTAATAACTACCATTCTTTAAGCGACCTCTTCATGTCAGAAGCTGTATCAAAGCCTTCTGTATGCTCTAGCATAAAACAAAACAAAACGTATAAATACATTTTTGGGAGTGAAGGACAAAGTAGGAAAACATTTATTTATACATTTTTGGGTTTGAATAAGTTAAGTGGTCGTCAGTGTGACCTCTGGCAGAAAAAAATAGCAAGATTATATGTGGTGGCACACAAAATTTATTGGCTGAGCGCGGTTGTACATGGGAATAGAGGAGCCGCGAGATAATTCCACATCACTGAATCCATGGTTCGGAAGAGGAAGAAGCAAGAAAACGAAGTTGGGGCTTGCCATCATTCCGGGAAGATTAACGAAGGAACTCCAACTGGTCATTGAAACTGGGCTTTGAAAGTAAAGCTGCGAGAAGCATTGGAGCGATCAATGAGAGAAGGTGAACACACACCACCAAAACAAACTGGGAGGCAGCGCCGGCTGGACAAGGTATGCCACAGTATGTGAATGTCTGGGTTAAAGTGTCTGATGTTTTTCATTGTTTTGCTTTCTTCTCTGTAAAGTAAGCATTATTAATTTCGGCCAGAATTATCCCATAATATTTTTTCTTTAACCACCGCAAAGCACTTTGTGTACTTTATGCTCGCAGTTTGTGCTTTGGGTATTCACGTCCGATACGTCCCGATCCAGTTTTTTTCACTTATAATCCGGTATGACAGCCTTATTTTATTTGTATTATTATTTTAATATCAAATAAGGGCAAAAAATATGGAGTCACTGAATAATGTCACAATAACATTGCAATACACAACAACCCCCCTCCACAACCCTCAACGGAATCCACCCACCCAAGTATATTTCAAATCTGTGGGAAACACCGATATCACTGTTTTTATTTGCTTTCCATTTTTAACTTGTTGAGAGTGAGCAGTCTGGAAGTCGTAGGAAACATTTAAATATGATGCCATAAGTGGAAGCTTTGGCTTGAACATGCTAATGTTACACCTTCAAAAACTACAATAGCATAATAATTATGTTAAAACATGCAACAAATGCCAATAGATAGACATGGGGATTTAATGGTAATGGCAAATTTTCTTCCATTTAGGATGATGCTACAGTTTAAGATGGGATGCGACCCCTGAATTTGGGAGACAGAAACAGGAAGAGGAGATCACCTGGTGGGCGCGTGCTGGTGACAGATCTGGGAGGCGACTGACGGACAGTTGCTGGTATGAACGCGATGGCTGCGCACCGTGTACACGGGATTCCTCATCACGGCTGTAACAGCGGGGCATGGAGACAGACCCCTGTGGGCCGAATCTGACAAGAGAACAGATGCCGTGTCAAGAAGAGGAAAGAGGTGGGGGGCTGAGTGAGGTCGCCTGATGGTGATGTGAGGTGAGAGATGAAGTGTTTGAGAGACTCACTGGGAGGGAGGCTGCCGTTGTAGACGGTGGGCACAAAGCCGACGCTGTGCCTATGGGAGCGGCTGGGGGAGGAGCGCAGCATGTCCCGTGGCTCCGGTGAATGCTCGTCATTAGAGTAGCTCTGTTGACAGATGACACGAAGCGGTTAGCGTTTTGCTTTTTAGGATAGAAAACACCATTAAGCATTGGGAAGAAGCA